>NC_140584.1:845506371-846106371 GCF_964204655.1 Triturus cristatus | reverse complement strand
CAGGAGTCGCCCCTTGCCCACGGTCACGCGCTGGCAGCTAGGAGCACTCCTGTGCTCCAGGTTTAGCAATCAGAGGGGGCTGGTCAAAGGTTAAGTGAACCCCCTCTCGCCTTCATAGCCTAAGAGGGCAGGCCCAGAATTGTGAAGAGGGTAACCTGCCCGCATGGGGGGCGAATAGTTCTTGGCACATCTCCCCAGGCCCAACGGGTCCTTTATTTCAGCAGACCCTATTCCGATTAGGATAGCGTCTCGGGCCTTGGGGGCTTAGATGGGGCCATCTACAACACCAGGAGCTATAACTCAATGGTAAGTCTTGGGTTCGAGTCCCGCAAACGCTGTCAAAGTGTCATGTGTTGGCAAAATTTCCAACTCTTCTTTAACCAGGAGCCATAGCTCAATAAGTCTTGTGCTACGGTTGTAATGGTCTCACAGGACAAGGGTTCGAGTCCCGCGAGCACTGTCAAACTGTCATGAGGTGGCAGAATGTCAAACTCTTCTGTCTGCAGGGATGGTTCCCTTGCACCTAGTTGCAGGAAGCCCTAGATGGGAGAGGTGCAGGTAAGACTATAGCGGGTTGGTGGGGGGCCCTGGCTGCGACGGTTAGCCGCCTCCAGGGCTGTGGCGGAGTTACAGGGTGATCTGGAAGCAGGCCGGTACAAAGGGTACCTCTGCGCGGCACCACGTGGTGCCTGAGCCAAAACGAGGAGCCTCCAGAGAGGTCCCGGAAGCCGGTCGGCGCCCCGCTAGGCCTGCGGGCGGTTGTGGGCCTGAACAACCGGGGGCTTGCTATGCGACGCTCCGCCCCGAGAGGGGGGGTGTGAGTAGAATTTCAACGGCACGTGATCGTAAAAAAGAATCACTTGGGGGGCAGCACTTGCGGGTCGTTCCCGTGCTGCCCGGCTCATCAGGCGGGCAGGTGAAGTAGATGGCCACCTGCCCTTGGATCGCCCGTAAGATAACCCACCTATTACATATACTGGAATTATGTAATAAACCTGCAGCATTTGTTACCCACTTACAACTGTTTCTTGTGTTTTCATTGGGTAACCTAATTTGGGGGAGGGGGGAAAGCGGGGTGCCCCTGGGGGTACTATGCCGCTGACCCCGGCCCCCGCAGGGGGCCACTCGGCGGTCGGCGCCTTAGTGGCCCCGGGGCCCCGGTCACCCCTCCCCACTCCCTCCTTCGGGGGGGGGGGCAGGGACACAGACTGGTGCCCCCCTCCGTGTCAGGGCCGGAAGTGACGCGCAATGCGCGTCACTTCCGGGCCCAGGTGTGAGGGGGAGGCTATTTAGCCTTCCCCCACCCTCACTGGCGACCTCTTTTGTCGCCCACCTCGCCTTTTCCCTCCCTACCGCTTACCCGGCGTAGGCGTGGTTGGGGGGGGGGGTTTCTGAGCGTTGTAATGTTTTCCTTTTCGTTGCAGGCGGAGTTACAGGGCGATCTGGAAGCAGGCCGGTACAAAGGGTACCTCTGCGCGGCACCACGTGGTGCCTGAGCCAAAACGAGGAGCCTCCAGAGAGGTCCCGGAAGCCGGTCGGCGCCCCGCTAGGCCTGCGGGCGGTTGTGGGCCTGAACAACCGGGGGCTTGCTATGCGACGCTCCGCCCCGAGAGGGGGGGTGTGAGTAGAATTTCAACGGCACATGATCATAAAAAAGAATCACTTGGGGGGCAGCACTTGCGGGTCGTTCCCTTGCTGCCCGGCTCATCAGGCGGGCAGGTGAAGTAGATGGCCACCTGCCCTTGGATCGCCCGTAAGATAACCCACCTATTACATATACTGGAATTATGTAATAAACCTGCAGCATTTGTTACCCACTTACAACTGTTTCTTGTGTTTTCATTGGGTAACCTAATTTGGGGGAGGGGGGAAAGCGGGGTGCCCCTGGGGGTACTATGGCAAAGTGATCCTGGTGCATTGATTCGTTCATTATCGGGACCATTGTACAGGAAGACACTCTGGAAGTTTGCCAAATTTTAATAGATCACAATTCCTTATAGACAACTAAATATCCTGTCTTATTCCAGCTAAGGAGTTGGAATTAATTAGTCACTGATTTCCGACTCATATGGGGTTGGTGAGTCTACCGCAAATAAGAGAGGACAGGATTCGAACTTTGCAATGAAATCTGGGGAAGCAGACGGCAGCTTCCGAAAACTACGGGATCATAATCCAGGGCCACATAGTGAGTTTATGTGTTAAGTGGCTTTGGGGTAGCGAGGGCATGGCCAAAAACATGGAAGCAAATACAAGTGCAGGAATATGGATACAGCACTTTTCTGCCTTATATCAAAAAACTTCAAAGCCACCTCTGAGAACCAGGATGATGCAGAGGAGGGTAGAAAACAAGCAAAATCTGGGGGGTACGGCACCTAATTACACTGTGGAAGAATTCCAGGAAAGAGAGGTAGCTGGAACTATCCCGGCTCAAAATCATCTAAAGCCACAGGCCCAGATAGAATCCCCACTGAGGTGTTCAAGAATAAGCAAGGGGCTGTGACTAGGAAAACAACTGCTCTTCAATATTTAGCTAAATCACAAGCCAGTGCCTAGCTTTGAGCCTTACATCGTTGCAAGGAAGCCCTCGAACTTTGAAACAGGATGAACTCGAGGGAAATATACCTTGAAGTAGCATCATATATTTACTCAGCATGGAAAGCAACAAGATCTTATTTGAGCTAAGCCAAGATTACATGGCTGCTGAATGGTATAAACCGTTTTTCTTATGGCATCTTTTCTGACTTTGTGTACATTCATACCTTTTATAGCGTTCCAAATTCAGAGTAACTTATATTACATCAGTGTTTGTATTCACAGTGTGGTTATAACATTAAACACAATCTAAGATTGTCTTATTAGATGTTTTGTATGAATTGTACTTATATAATTGTCCTGAATGCAATATTATGTGGAGTTTGTGCATTTTATTTGCATTGCAACAACTGTCACAATCATTTTTGCATTTTATTAATGCATGTTTATTGTATAGCTATTTTGGATGAAACATTAAAGGTACTTTGATCTGAAGTGGCACTGGTAGGTGCGTAGGGGTTTCGAAAATTTACGAGTTCTCTAGGTTTTATTTTGTTTCCCATTATTAGGTGTCAAGTGTATTTGTGGTATCGTGGGCAAGTGAAGCATTGGGAGCCAGCCTTGCAGAACTTGGTACTAGTTACAAATCAAGTTTGAAGGAATCTACAGTGGTGGTTGAATCCTGTAAATCTGACTAGAGGCATAGGGCCTTATGTAGGTGGGCTTGCATTTACCACTTCATAAATACCGAATCATACCGATTCAGTATTTATGAAGTGGTAAATGCAATGTAGGTAATGAGTCGGTAAATATTACCGATTCGGAAAAATTCGGTAATTACCTAATCGGTATTTACCGATTCGGTAATGAGGCATACCTTCCCATTGATGGGAAGGTATGCCTCATTACCGAATCGGTAAATACCGATTCGGTAATGGGGGAGCACATGCAAGGGTGGCAGGGTGTCACATTGACACCCTGTTGCACCCCTGATTCGGCCATGTGTGCACATGTGGCGCACATACATGCCCTAAGGGCATGTATGTCTGACACATTGCACACTTAAACGTGCACAAAAATGCTTTTTGTCACCTATTCGTCATTTACCACCAACCTTTAGTTGGTGGTAAATAACGAATCCCCACACCCACCACACACTCCCCCTACATCTCATTTCATGATTCGGTATTTACCGAATCGGTAAATTTACCGAATCGGTAATATTACCGATTCGGTAATTTTACCGATTCGGTAAATACCGAATCATGATATTCTCCCCCTACATCTCAAAAGCCAAAATACCGGTCGGTAACGGTATAATTACCGAAAATCGGCCGTTACCGACCGGTATTTGGCTTCCTACATGAGGTCCTATGTTAATTTTGCCCCAGTCATTAACTTTGACTACCGATTCCAGCAAGATGGGGTGGGGTGGTACATTTGGTACATTTGGGTCAAAGGTTGGTTCAAGGGAAAAGACTCCCAGAAGAGTTCACCTTTCAAATTGGAGGGAAATGAGGACAGTGTTTCTTATTCTCTCTCTCACTTCTCTTGTCTTACACAAAATCAGGCAGTACTAGCCAGGACAGCTAACACTGTATCAAAGTTTTACCTAAACAAACAGTCAGGAAGGGTTTTCAATCACTAGCAACATTGATCTTTCATATAATCAGTTTGGCAGAGGATCACCTGATTTTGTTTGTCTGCAGCGCCTATTCGTTGGAAAGACAATCTTGCGGCTGGCAGAATACGCAGGATGTTTTTCTTCCCACAACTTTTAAATAGCCAACATGTATGTAGAGGAATTTGTGAAAGGTTTTGTTCTCCCTCAGGTAGACCTCTTTGTCAGTCTAGAAAATACTGTTACCCAATTTTCACTCCAAGTTTCTGGACAACAGATGTTGAGGGGACAGGTCTACTAGTATGCCCATGGCCGCCTATTCTCCTGTATGCCTCTGCTCCCTTCAGTCTAATCACCAGACTGTTGGCGTGCCTTTGGAAGGAGAAGGTATGTATTATGCCAGTAGCTCCCTTTTGACCATGGTTGGATTTGTTCCCATTGTTCAGAATCGAATGATCACATTGCCAGAATAGATTTTTCAGCTCGATCAATGCCTTCTTTGTTCTCCTCTTCCACTACCAGTGTTCAGAAACTTGAGGTTAAAGGCATGGTTATTGAGGGGAGGGGTTTGAAGAAACTAGGCACCCAATTTAAAGTTTGGCAGATGAGTTACTCTGTCACAGTGTGACGTTTATCCTGCCTGCCTCATTACAGGTGCTATAGGATTTAATGCACTTGTAATAAGACAGCCGGGATATCTGTCATGTTGTCATAAACCATCCAAACTGCCATACTCTAGATCAGGCCTTAGGCCTCACTTCCAGGAGCATTATCAATGCAATATTCAAGGTGGTTATCCACTACAAAATCCTAGGACAATCATTAGGCAACATTTTCTTTTTGGTGTACTAAGGGTTTGCAAAGAATGTAGCGATCACAACACTGAAGGTTCAACAGACATCAATTTATGCTCACTGGGGTGATTCGGACAGACATGCACTGGGCAATTAGACATTTGATTAAAATCAACTACTCCTTCTTGGGACCTTCTTCTGGTTCTCAAAGCTGTTCAGTGGCATACATGTGAACCCTTTTCTGATGTGGATTTAGAACACCTAACCTTGAAAATGTTCTTTTCGGTGGCCATAAGATCTGCTCGAAGATTAGAGACATAATGATCTCTCTGTATTAGACTTGTTTAGTAAAGAACCTTTTCTGATAAGTTAATTCATCTATTGGAACAGGGGTTTTGTCCTAGGTTATGTCTTCCTTTCATCAGGGGCAAGAAAACCGATTTTTATCTTTCCATTGCCCCTTACTTCTGAGAAGGAATCATTACACATATTGGATGTATTAAGGACATTCAAAATGTATCGTTCAAGCAGTGGTGGCTAGTGAACTTTGAAAGTGGGATTGTGTGAATGTCTGCCTCAAATTGGACACAGTGAGTGAAGCAAGAAGCCCAACTTCCTCTCAACTGTTTAGGGAGAAAAAGGGTCTTGATCACAAATTAATTTTGAAAATATGGGTACAAATTGCACTTTTTACAGCACTAGCCCCACACAAATTGATTTGAAAATCCAGAGATTCTGAAGAGACATTAACAAAATATTACAATACTTTCATGGTGTGTCAGGAAACCTTACCCTGCTTACGGCTGTTTGTTGTTCACCATCGCTAAAAACAATTTTAAAAAATGTTGTGTTATATAGCGCACTAATCACCTGAGAGGGTAACCAGGCTCTTGGGCAGGTGTGTGGTCCCCACAGGGCTTATATGATGAGCCAAGTCTTCAGCTTCTTGAGGAATTCAAGAAGTGAGGTGCAGGCTCTGATATCTTGAGGCAGGTCATACCATGTTTTGGGTGTGATGGCGGAGAATAAGTGACCTCCAGTTTTGCTTTTGCGGATGTGGTCAATATGTGTGAATGAGGGTGCGGCAGAAAGTTGGGGTCTGGTAGGTCAGTGAAAGTATATGTAGCTATTCTGGCTCAGTGTTGTGTAGAGCTTTGTATGTGTGAGTGAGAACTTTGAATTGGCTACACTTGTAAATGGGGAGCTAGAGAACCATACTGGAGGTGCAGCGCGATGTGGGTGCAGTGTGGGAGGTCAAGTATGAGTTTTGCTGCAGTGTTCTGGATGGTCTGGAGTCTGTGTAGGAGTTGTTTGGACACTCCAAAATAGAGAGAGTTTTGTCGTAATCCAGTCTTCTGCTGATGAGTGCTTGCGTGATGGTCCATCTGGTGTTCTGAGGCAACCATTTGAAGAACTTTCGCAGCATGCATAGGATGTGGAAGCATGAGGTGCACACTGCGTTGACTTGAGCCATTTTTTGAGTACGTGGTCTTGAATGAGCCCTACATTTCCTGCATGATCTGTGGGGGTTGGTCCAAGCTCTGGCTGCCACCAAGTGGAGTCTCATGGGGAAGTCTTGTTGCCAAAGACGAGCACTTCCGTCTTGCAGGAGTTGAGCTTCAGGCAGTTGGTTTGCATCCAGTCTGTTGCCATGTTCATGCAGTTGGTGAAGTTAGTTCTCGTGGTGGTGGTCTTGGTTGTCTTGTCAGTCAGGGACAGGATGAGTTGTGTGTCATTGGCATAGAAGATGACGGTGATGCCTTGTGATTGGATGATGTTGGCGAGTGGTGTCATGTACATGTTAAAAAGTGTGTGGCTGAGGGTCGATCCCTGTGGGATGTCACATATCAATTTCTTGGTCTCTGATGTGAAGGGTGGCGGCTTAACCCTTTGGGTTCTTCCTGTGAGGAAAGAACAGATCTATTTGAGAGGGGATCCTTGTATGCCAGTCTTGTGCAGTTTTCTGAAGAGGGTGTTGTGGGAGACCGTGTCGAAGGCTGCGGCATGGTTGAGCAGGATGAAGGCCACTGTTTCTCCTCTATCCAGGATGAGTTGAATGTCATTAGTGGCTGCAATGAGTGCTGTTTCAGTGATGTGGTTCTTTCTGAATCCAAATGGAGTGTTTAGAAGTTGTTGAAGTTCGAGGTGGACTGTGTTGCTTGATGATGGCCTTCTCAATCATTTCGGCTGGATGGGGGAGCAGGGAGATGGGTCACAAGTTTCACAGTGGATTTGGGTCAGCTGTGGACCTTTTGAGGAGAGCAGTGGTTTCTACAAGTTTGCATTCATCCGGGAAAGTGGCAGACGTGTTGATGATGTGGCTCAGGGTGGTGCCGATTAGTGATGTTCCCAGGTTGTAATTGTGGTGGGGCCCTGGGTCTGGTAGAGCCCCCGAGTTGATGGTCCGCATGATTGCTGCAGTGTCATTTTTGGTGAGGGCTGTCCGTTCAGTCAGGGTGTTGTCTTTGTTGGTGGTGGTTAGATTAGCAATGAGTTCTCTGGGGTTGGGTTGTGAAGTTGTTGTAGAGGTTTGTGATTTTGTTGTGGAAGATGATGGATAGGTTGTCGCACAGCTGTTTGGAGGCAGCGATGTTGACAATAGTGGCTGAGGGCAAGGTTAAATCCTTGATGAACGAGAAGATCTCCTTGCAGTTGATGGCGCTTCCTTCAATCTGTTTTCAGCACGTTTTCCGCATGTATTACATTTTTGAAGATTACTGAAATGCCACTACCTTCTTTGATCTTGACTTACCTTGCATTGCTACAAAGGTGATAAATGAGAAGACTGACTTTTCAGTACTAATAAGCAGAAGTGGTTAAGTCAATAAATCAAAAGGGAGAGCCGAAGGCAGAGCTGAGCAAATGCTCTGGCTTGGCCCTAAGAGACCATGCATTAAAACTATTTGGCATGTAAGTTGTGCAACAAACATCATGTAAAAAAATATAATCAAGTCTCTCCATAGTAAAAAAAAAAAATGATTTTCGTTAACAGGAAGAAATGTTTTACCTTATTATATTATATTATACTAGTGCAATGAGAAACATTTATTAGACGTGATAGTGTTTAAAACAATACTTAGAAGTACTCACACTCTTCTTTCCTCACCTGCAATGCCAGTAGTGAACAAAGAGTCACGTCATGGCCAAATAAAATGATTACCTAGGATTCCTCGATTTGGTGAAGCGGGGGAGCTGGGATTGATAACAGTTTTTCAGGCTTCACACTGTGCAATTTAGCCACTAGATTGTTCTCATTTTCCCTCTCTCATTTTTCATTAAAGGTTAATGCTCTATCTAATTTTGGAATATTGTAGAAAGGGGTTGGCCCTTTGGAATCAGCTTGGGTGGGCCACTATAAAATAAAAAAAAAGCTTTTAATGTTCCTTAGCTGAAATTATTCAAGCAACACTTTTTCATAAAATTAAGTAATTTAATTTTCCTAATCTTTTTATGCTTTTTCTTCTCACTTTATATTTTTCAAACACATTTTTAAAAAAACACATCTTCATATTAATCAGACCACATGTTTATGTGAGGCACATGTTAGCAGCAGTCTCTAGCTGCACATTACATTTCCAAAAAAACTTTAAGAAAAAAGTCATTTATGCTCAAAACTATGGATCAAAACATTCAACACCTTAAAATATATCCAACATGAAGATAGATTCACATAACCATATTACATTTATACCAGTCAAAGGATTTCATTGATAGTGAGATCTCTAGTGTTAATCTCGTTTGTGACATCTTTTTTCAAATCCAACTATAGGGGTTATATAGCGCACTTTGTTAGTATAGGCTCCCAATATCTTTTTCTCCGGGCTAGCCCGCATGCAAATGTCTCAATGATTGCAAATATCTCCTCATGAATGGTCATCAACGCATTGCGTTTCGAAACTCACACTTATTTTGAGGTTCTCATCAGGACACGACTGGTTGATTCTGTAAAATAAAGAAGGAAGTAAATGTTGGATGCCTGTCACTCTAACTATAAGTGAACTGTGGTAACTGTTTATATGATTTGGAAAATGCTTATTACCTTAAGCTCCCTGTTGAGTCTTATGTTGGCTGTTTAAAGCGAATACTCTGGTCGGTTCAACTCAAAGCCCTTTCCTTATGAGATTATTATTGTATGACTTCACCTTTGAGTCTGTAGAAATGGTAGAGAATACTTTCATTAAAAAATGCCATGTGTGTCCAAACGTTTGACAACACTTTCGAAATCAGTCTTCACTCCTGTGTCTGGAGCATTTAGAATTAATGCTTTCTCATTTTTCTGACTTTATTTGCACATTTAAATTAACTTCTGCAGCTGAATGGCTTTTGAAAGGCTCTGCCGTATGATCAGTTAGTACCTTTTGGCATAATTTACCTTGACACATTCGCTAATAGTTACTTTAAGAAATGCCATGTTTGCTTGTTTGTCAGGCCTAAATGATTGATGGCCTATTTTGTCAACCCATTGAATGCTGGTCATCGTAGTTGTGAATGTGTTAGCACTCTGTTTAATGTTTTGTCTTTATTTTGAAAATTACTTTTTGTTTATAAAATTATGTCTTCCAAGGTAAATGTAGCTGCTTCAAAATGTCCAGGGTCAATGTTTTTTTTTAAAACATAGCAGGCTGCAGATTTTCATGCAGTCTAAGTGGGGCAAACTACATTTTATGTCTTATTCATAGTGTACGTTTCCCAGTCTTGATACTTTATATATCTATAATCTATGTAGTTCTGTCATTTTGTTAAGTCCTTTACTAACTATATTAAAGCGCAGTGTCAAGGTCTCCTCCTTGTGGATTTAGTTGGGTGACCCATAACACTGTCCATTTGAAATCTTTCAGGGTGTCCATTTCTGACAAAGTGGTTTACCATCGGGCTGTGGCTATCTTTGTCTTAATGCAAGACTTATGCTGGATGATTCTTTTTCTTATTTCTTGATTAGTTTGACTGCATGTGATGCAATGTCCACATTTGTGGTGTCCTTCTAGGGGCTTCATATACCATTGAGTCTGAAAATTGGATTTCTCAAATTTTTGAGTGCTACATGCCCTTGCCAGTTGTTTTCCAAAGCTTGTATTTTCCTTCATGGCAAAAAATAAATAATCAAAGCCACATTTAGAATCTTTAATTAGATGCCAGTTGCTCTGAATAATTTTCTTGAAATTGTTTGACTGTGTTCAGTATGTAGAAACACAGATTAGATTATTTGGCAGTGTTTTTGTCTTTTTTGACTACTAGGTATTCTCTTGGCATGTACCAGGCTCTCTTTAGCGATTGCTTCAGTAGTTTGTGTGGGTATCCTTGTTCTTTTAGTTTTTCCTTGCACTAAAGTGGCATTGGTGAAGTCATCTTTTGAAGTGCAATTTCTCCTTATTCGCAATAATTGTTCGTAGGGTGAATGGTCTTTGACATTCAGAGGATGGAAACTCTTATAGTGCAAAGCAGTGTTTTTATCAGTTGGCTTCCTGTGTAATGTTGTGACTGATGTATCTTCTATAACCTTGACCTCTACATCCAAAAATGTCAAAGTATTTAGGTGCTTTGCCATGCTAACTTTGATATCTGGACTTCTTTTTAGCCATTTGAAAAAGGTACATATAGTTTCCTCATCTCCATTCCATAAACACCAAATGCCGTCAATATATCTTATCCATTAAATTATATGGCCTGAATGACGGTTGTTGTTGTAGGTGAACTTTTCTTCTAATTGTGCCATGTAGAGGACTGCCATTTCCAGTGCAAACGAACATCAAATGGCAGTGCCCATTGGTCTGGAAGAAGAAATCATCTTCAAATCTAAAATATTTCTTCTTTAGTGCTATTGCTGCCATTTTTAGTATGAATTCCGTCAGGACTCTGTGTTTTTTGTCTTCATTCCAACTAATATTCCATTATTTCCAGGCTTTCCTCTTGGGGGATCTGTGTGTAAAGCGATATAACATCAAATGTTACCATCAATTGTATGTTTGAGCTAAATTGAAATCCCTCTATTTCGTTTGTAAAATCTATAGTGTCTCTCAAGTAAGATGGAACATCCTTGATGAAAGGTTTTAAATATATATCAAGGTATCGAGAGATTAGTTCTAAGAGTGAATCACATCAGGAAATGATTGACCGTCCTGGAGGCTCTTTCATCTTTGTGTATTTTTGGTAAGAAATATATCACTGGGATTCTTGGATTGGACTTCTTCAGGAACTCAAATTCTTTGGGGCCTATGTAATCATTATCAAATGCATCTTGTAAGATTTCTGAAATTTCTTGATGAGTAGCTTTAGTTGGATCAGTTGGTATCTGGCGATAAACTTCGTGGTCATTCAATTGTCTTCTTTCAGGTTTTAGATAATTATCTTTTGCTTATAATACCACTGCACATCCTTTATCAGCTTGTTTTAGGACTACTGTGTTGTCATTTTTCAAGTCCTGTAAAGCCTTTGTTTGTGTCCTTTTTATATTACGTTTACAGAACTTTTTCTTCCTTTCCAACTGATTTATGGCAGAAAAAACAGTTGTTCAAAGGCGAATACCTCTTTGGGGATAATATTAGGTGTGGGCAGAAGGTCAATTTTTTTCTAAGCCTAGAAGATTCCTCTATCCCATGATATTCTTTATCGGCAAAAAAATGCCTTTCAACAAATCTTTTTTGCTGAAAAATTCAAGTGCTTCTGTTTCAAAAGCATTTCATCTGTATGTATAAAAGGGACTCATGATATTTTAAGTTCCAATTTTTCGGCTTTGGTCAGTTCTTTTGGTGATAGGTTAACAATGGATGTCTTTATTGATTCTTGTAAAATTGACGATTAGTTCGCTTTTCCCAAGGTTGATTTTTGTATCTCCCCCTGTTTTTTTGCTGGCCTCATCCTTAAAAAAAGAACTTTGTCTTTGAGAATTCTAGTTTGATGATCCTTCTCTGGGGTCTGATTTACCCTTAGACACCGACGACAAATTATGTGAATGTGAGGAGTCTAGTTTTTGATCGTCCTTGGTATTTAAAAAGAGCCCTTCTTGCTTCTGGTCTTCTATAGAAATCCTCTTCCAAATAGGGGTAAACTGTCTCAAGATTGAAGTGTTTTTTATCTCTTTCAATTTTTTTTATTTATTTATTTATTGTATTGTACTTAAATTAATTAATTTCTTTTTAGATCTTTTCTAATAAAGCCTTTCCATCTGTTACTGTCAGGCTGCACTTTATGGCTTGCTCAAGTGCCATGATCTCATCTTGAGTGAATGTACCATCCAATCACAGCTACATTTAGTCCCCATGGAGCTGAAACTTTTTTTATATTCTGGATCTTCAATGAATATAACTGGTGTATCCGTACCTGTGGTCCCCAATGGATTGTTCTGGCTTTCAAATGTTCCAGAAGGAAGAAGCCATGGAGCTCAGTTAGCTTATGCTTTTTTCCCAATATTTTATGTTTGTTTGATTAGTTTCATTGTTCAGCAGTTGTGCTTAAGCTGATAGATGTGCAGGGAGATGTAGTTGTGAGGAGTCTTTGAATGTGGTCTTCAGAATATGATAGTGTTTCATGTTCCCATGTTTTAGTGTGGCTTTGACGTAGCCTGGCTGCCACACTTTGAAATTATCTGAATTTTTACTAACCCTTTAATTAAGGTGAAGTCAACTCTCGCAGATGTCTTCCTGCTCTTTGAATTATTGCAGTAAGGGGTTTGGCCTTCGGAATCAGCTGGGGTGGGCCACTATAAAATCAAAATAAGCTTGCAATGTTCCACTGGACATACTGAAAGATTTCCAGTGGACAAAATGGTGGGTCACCAACCAAACCCACGTAGAGGAGGCCTTGAAGCCTCTTTAATGCAGGAAAAAGCACAGTTGATACTTCACTTTAATACAGTGACCAAAGGACTTAACGAAATGACAGAACTACATAAATTATAAATATATAGAGTGCCAGACTGGGGACAGTACACTATCAATAAGACATGAAACAATTCAATGCATACAAATCTGCAGCCTGCCATGTTTTTAAAAATGCAGTGCAAAAGGGGGTGGTGGTGGACGGAGCATCAGAACCAATCAAACACTCACACCCAGTCAACAGATCTGGGTTTGATCCATCACCGTTCTTTAGCCCACTCTGCCACCCCAGTTCAGACATGGCCATATGCAAATCAGTCTGACCCTGTGCCTCATGGGAACAGTCCAGCCCAAACTGCCAAGCCATGCCTTCCCTGGACCGGAAACAAGCTTCCTAGGACCGGTTTCTGGCATTTCAGCCGTCTTCAGCCAGGCTTGCTTGAATCCAGTGGCAAAGTGAGCAAGGGACTCACGTCTGAGCATACCCTGTAGTGGGCAAAAGAACGATGGATTTAACCCAGATCTCTTGACTGGGGGAGAATGTCTGCATTGTCAGCATTCCGTCCATCATTTGTTTGTTGTAACGCTTTTCGCCCTAAGTGGGATGGGTATTCCCAGACGTGGGACCCGTGCTCACTACGCCACTGGAGTCAAGCTATCCTGGCTGATGACGGCTGATAGCCAGAAACCGGTCCTAGGATGCTTGATTCCGGTCCAGGGAAGACATGGCTTGGCAGTTCGGGCTGGACTGTTCCCATGAGGCACAGGGTCAAGACTGATTTGCATATGGCCATGTCTAAACTGGGGTGGCGTAGTGGGCAAAAGAACGATGGATTTAACCCAGATCTCTTGACTGGGGGAGAATGTCTGCATTGTCAGCATTCCGTCCATCATTTGTTTGTTGTAATGTTTTTAAAAATAACATTGCCACTGGACATTAAGAAGCAGCTACATTTATCTGGGAAGGCACAATTTAATAAACAAAACTTCATTTTTAAAATAAAAACAAAACATTAAACGGAGTGATAACACATTCATAACTATGATGACCAGCATTCAATGGGTTGACAGAATAGGCCATCAATCATTTAGACCTGACAAACAAACATAGCATTTCTTAACTGCTGGACACATCGGAGGACACCAAAGATTTCTTCAAGCAGCAGAAAACCTTTTCAGTAAGTCTTATTTCGTGTTTAGATAAAAGCTACAAAGCACTCTATGTGGACACAGAGTAATATGAAGAGTTAATTAGTTTAGTAATTTAATGCATGTCATGACCTTGAAGTTAACTAGAGAATGTGCAGAGTGAGTTATGACAAAGTTAGGAACTGATCACACAGCAGAGCTTTTTGAAAGCAGTTCAGCTTCAGAAGTTAATTTAAATGTGGTAATAAAGTCAGAAAAATGAGAAAGCATTCATTCTAAATGCTCAAGACACAGGAGTGAAGCCTGATTTCAAAAGTGTTGTCAAAATGTTACCTTTGAACACACAATTCATTTTTAATGAAAATATTGTCTACCATTTCTGCAGACTCAAAGGAGAAGTCATACAATAATAATCTCACAAGGAAAGGGGTTTTAGTGGAACTGACCAGTTTGAAACAGCCAGCAGGGACCGTAAGGTAAAAAGCATATTCCAAATCATATAAACAGTTACTACAGTTCCATTATATTTAGAGTGACAGGCATCCAACATTTACTTCATTCATTATTTTACAGAATCAACCAATCGTGTCCTGATGAGAACCCCAAAAAAACGTAAGGTTTGCAAAGTGTCGATGAACATTCATGGAGAGTTATTTGCAATCATTGTGACAACTGCATGCGGGCTATCATTGAAAAAAACCCGAAAAAAAGATATTGGGAGCCTACAAAACACTTGAAAACCTGGCTATTTTATTCCACCTTCTTCTGCCTGGGACACCTCCTCAATCGGCCCTGCTAAAGCGCCATGAGACCCTTTGGGAATAATATGTGCGCTCAATAAATGATCATAGAATAACACTAACAATGTGCACTATATAACACTTATAGTTGGACTTGGAAAAAAAAGGTCACAAAGAAGATTAAAAACAGATCTCACCATCAACTAAAATATTTGACTGGTATACATTTAATAGGGATCATTGAATCTATGATCATGTTGGCTATACAAGTTGTTGAATGTAATAAGGAGCTAATACTTGAGAGACAAACATTAGATCAAGCTTAGAATACCGTTTATGAGCAGCAGAGTAGTAAGTAAATTCTGAAGAGCATAGCCTAGTATGACGTCAGTGGTCTATTAAATTGTATAACTTCATAAGATAGAGAGCTGCCTTGCATGAAGAATGAATCCGTTGACCACTATCAGAGTTAGTACAATTAATCCTTGGGTCAAGAGTTAAGTTAAAATCACTGCAAAGAATGAACTGACTTCCCCAGCTTACCACCTTTACAGGAAGCTTCTGAAATAGTAGTGGATCATCACCATTTGAGCTATATACTGCGGAAACTGTAAAGTACCTTCCACCCCTACTGATTCTTGCAATCACCAATCACCCCAGCCTATCATAGCAGGACTTTGCACAGACCCAAGCACTACTATATTTTAAGATGACCACCCACTGAGTAGGAGCATACAATGATGAGAACATCTTCTACCTTAGGGTTCGCAACATATGGACTTCTGTTTTGATTAAATGAGTCTGCTGCAAGCTGAAGATTTTTATTTCCTGATCTTGTAATAAAATCCTAAACTGGGAGGCATTGACTGGGGTGTGAGGGCCAGTGATATTCCAAAAGAGGATGCTAATTTCGTGTCCAACTGAACTCTTCACAGTATGCGGTGAAGTAATCATTTTTGTTAAAGACAGTAACTCAATTAGCAACTCCCAACTAATGTTCTCTCTTTTCTCCTTTTTCACCTGCCTCTTCCAATCCTTTCACTTTCCAAACAAACACTCCCCTCACCCTCATCGCCCCTACATCTCAACTCTAGCCCCTTGATCCTCTCCCATTAGACCTGTGTGGGTGAAATAGCCCTGCAGACCAACCCTTCTCACACCCCTGGAAAGTGTAGTGATGTTGTGGTGAAGAATGAAGAACCTCACTGAAGGAGAGATACCCAGCAAACTAACCTTAATCCCATCATATTGTGTTCTTTATCAGTTTTTAAACCCAATATATTTTTTCCCTTAATGTTTGTAGTAAAACTACCATGGAGAAAGAAAAGAAAAATCAATAAGTTATCCCGAAGTCAATTAATAATTTTCTTATAGCATATTCTTAGCCTGAAGGGCTAACAGCATCTGAACTTGAGTATCAGTAGTGCAGAAATAGGCATGGCCCTTGAAAATAATGTTAAGTTTTGCAGGTTCTTGAAGAAAAACCTGTAAACCAACATCTTGGATTGAAGTAGAGAGCTGGTCTAGTTCTCATCATCGTGTAACTGTAGCAGGACAAAAATAAATCAGAGCAAAAATAAAAACAAAAAGTTAGTATGGCTCTACAGTGTACAATATTATCCACATTACTAAGCTTACAAAGGGGAAGCAGTGAGTATGCTAAATTTGGCACTCGATGTCCCATTCTCTGAGATGTAAAAATACCCGCTATATCATTTGAATCTGTAAGGATAATCTCCCTCCATACTTTCCATGATGACCAGTACATGGAAATTGTTTCTGCGCATGGTATTTTTCAAGTCCTCCATCTTCCCTGTGAAATCCTAGATTCCTTTGCTGTGGTCTTGAACACACTGAACCACAGTCTGTGTTGTGTCTTTCAGATGAGATAAGTTGCTCTGCCTCCGCTGTCCTTGAGCCTAGCATCGCGAGCTGCTTGGATATTTTATGGCTTGCAGTCTGGGTCTTACATTGCGAATGCTTAAGTGCAGCCACCCCGGAGACCTGATAAATCGCCATCTCAAGGGTCACTACAAAATCCTGGAAATGTTTGCACTCCGGACGAGAATGGGGATACCTGCAATTCTACTGGGGGAAGGAATGTGAGCGAGTTGGACCCTTCCTTTTGGATTAAGATGGAATGTTTGATCAAAAAATCTTGGGTCCCAATCGCGACACGTTTGGATTCAATAGACTCTAGACTGACTTGCCTTGAACTACAGTTAGCCTCATCACGGGGCAAGGAAAAAGATTCTGTTACTAGCCTAGGCAGTAGTCAAATAGAGTCTGGGAAAGGTGGTAAGGGTCCCAATATCACAAACACAATAGAGAAGCCCTCACCAGTAGGAAAGCAGCTTACATTGCTCAATAAAAGTCTGGCACCTGGTAATTTGACACATCCCCGGGATAATAGCTCTGCTTTGTGTACTAGCAATCCTTCAGGGAGTGACCCTGTCGAAGAAAATAGTTCTAGGTCATATAGAAAGCTTGCTACTCTGGAATCACAAAAGGAAGCACTATATATAAATGGAAAGGGCGACAAAGAAGTCACTCCACCACATATTCAGCTTCCCCCAGAATCGGCACCATATGTAGTAGTTTTGGTGGGGGTCCCTCCATTAGGTCAGGGCAGGAGGGAATCACACCAGGAGCTAAGAAATAAATGTATCCATTGGCTCAATAGGAATCGCCCATTACCAACTCATGTTTCCGCGGAAATTCTTTTATCAAGAAGAGTAGGATGGGTGGGGTATAAACAAAAAGTAGGAGAAGGTGATTGCATTGTTATCAATTTTAGGGACCGGAGGGTGGTGGATTACATTTGTGATTGGTTCCATGATGATAAAGCTACCGCAATTCATCCCCTTCCCCTATCTCACTTTTACGTAAATGGGAACACTGAGAGGGGGGGCATACAGCACTCTGATCGGCAAAAAGTGAGTGGTATTGGAGGGAGGATACACTTGAGTAACAGATATGATGCACTATCTGGCCTGGAAGACTGTGACTGACTTATAAATAACATGAGGGGCCAGATGGCGGCTAATGTTGCCCACAATCACGTAGTGGTGGATAAAGCGCAAGGAATGGAAAAATTAGAGGATACCCTCATTCAGAACAAGGTCAACATAGCCCTTAAACAGCCAGAGATAGAGGCTAACCAAGATATAACTATCCTAGATAGATTAGTGGATTCCGTGCAGGAAATGTCCCTTGCCAGATCACCCCCCATGGGCAGCGCTCAAGTTTACCCAATTGGGGGTGATATAGGTCATGGTTATTTGGTTGGGGAGAGACCCCGGGACAATAATAGCACGGTAACTGATTTTACATTGGTAAGGAATAAGGCAGGTGACCCTAAGGACCTCGCGCCGATCATTCATATGGATCCCTCAGAGCTGGAAGGGATAGGGGGTATAGAAATGATCTCCTGGAACATCGCGGGGCTGGCCTCCAAATTCCATAACCTGGAGTGGAGGCAGTACATGGGCAAATTTCGCGTAATTTGCCTACAGGAAACCTGGGTAGTGGACCACAACCCTTTTCATCTTGAAGGGTTTAAGTGTTTTTCTGTGCCTGCAAGGAAATCGGCACCGGGAAGACCAATGGGAGGGTTAATTACATATGTGGATCTACAGCTTGAAGGTGCCTGGGTCGACTTGCAATGGAATTCTGTTAATATACAAGCTATTGGATTTGAATCTAGGAAGATGAATATTGTTCTGATCAACTTATATAATGCTGTCTCAGGTAAAGGGAATAGTTCAATAATTCATAATTTGGATATTTTATTAAATGATGAGCTAGCATCGAGAAAGAGAGTAGTAGCCCCATATGTGATCCTAGCGGGGGATCTAAACTGCCACCTCTGCCCCAACTTAAAATGGACAGATGGGGCCTGGACTGGTTGCACAGTGGAAAAAGGCCTACATCTTGAACATACCCCTGAGGGATTGGAGCTAGAAAGGGTTCTGAACAACCATGCACTCAGGCACACAATAGATCTGATGGGGCCTAAAGTTGGTCACAAAATCATACCAACATTCAAGGGAAGAGGGTTCTGCTCCATTATAGATTATATAGCAGTCTCTATCTCCTTTGTGAATTGGCTAGATAAGGCTAGCATAGAATGGAGCATATTTAGCGACCATAACCCTTTAGTCCTACGGATTAAGAATTGGGCCCCCTGTAAAAGTAATGAAAATGTTAATGCTAACAGTACCTTGAGGGCCACGGACCAGGGGAGAAGGCTCAGATGGACTAGGGTGGATGAGGACGCCTTTTATAGATCCTTAATGGAGGACGGTAAGGAATTGATTGGGGCTTGTTTAGACCCATCTTTTGAGGGACCTATGGTGGTTAAGGCGTTTGAGGCAATGGCACGCCTCATCGATGGATTATTAAAATCACCTGCGCCTGGGCCGATGAAATGCTCCCCCAGATGGTTTAATAGAGATTGCTCTAGGGCCCACAATGAATTAAAAGTAAGCTTAAAAAGGGTTCCTAGAGATAAGGGGCGCATTGCACAATGCTGGATAGCTTATAAAAAGGCCATTAAGTCAAGGAAGTTGGTTCTTCAATCACAGACATGGGGAAACTTAAGGGAGGCTGCTGATAGAAAAGATTCTAGGGCATTTTGGGAAATAATTAATAACCCCTGTTTCCAGGATGCGTTTGCACCGGCAATCGGCACTATCATTCTCCCTGAACAATGGTTTGACCACTTTAAAGTTTTATATAATCATGCAGACGAGCAGCCGGGAGGGGGGTGAGGTAATATGCCCATGGGTGACAAATGTGGAATTCTCGGTAGATGAACTGGTAGTGGGGATCAAAGGGTTGACACAGAATAAGGCCCCTGGGCCGGATGGTATTCCCCCGGATCTCTACCTAAGCAAGGTTGATTTTTGGGCACCCATCCTCACTAGAGTAATAAACACGGCTGTCTCTACAGGCATGCCTAGATCCTGGGCTGCGGCCACGATAGTCCCAATCTATAAAAAAAGGGAAAAAGGACGACCCCCGGTGTTATCGCCCGATCTCCCTGATTGATGTAACGGCTAAAGTATTGGGGAGAGTTGTCCTGAACCGCCTTCTGGATTGGGCTGAGGAACACCATATAATAACCGACTTGCAATATGGTTTCAGATCAGGAAAGTCAACCACAGACCAGTGTCTGAATCTTTATCTTTTAACGGCCAAGTACACTATTGCAAGCAATCAGTCGATTTATATGGGGTTTATGGACCCAACATCGGCTTTTGATCATGTAAATAGAGAAAAGCTCTGGAACCTGATGATCAAACTAGGGGTAGAAGAAGGTCTGGTGGTTATTTTAAGAGCACTCCACTGGAACACCTCTGCTAGAGTGCGTTATAACCTAGAGGGTGATACTACAGCTCCCTTTCCTTGCACTAGCGGGGTTCGCCAGGGTTGCCTTCTGGCCCCGTTTCTGTTCTCACTATACATAAATGGGCTAGAACAGGCATTATGCAACCTAAATGCAGATACCCCTAGAGTAGGTGCACGAGCAGTACCGGTGTTGTTATATGCGGACGACGCGGTACTTTTAGCCCGAACACCGAGAGGTCTCCAGATCTTGCTGGACGGGTTTGTTAGCTTTATGGCCAGTTTAAATCTTTCAGCTAATTTAGCCAAGTCATATGTACTGGTGGCAGGGTCTAAACCATGTAAAAATGTATGCTTTAAAATTGGCACACATATAATGGAACAGGTCAAATCCTTTTCCTATCTGGGTGTTTTATTTGATGGGCTTTTAAATTTTAAGTTTTTAATTGAAGGTAGGAGTGCAAAAGTAGTGGCCTCTACAGGGGCCATAATGAGTTATGGACATAGGCTGGGCAGGTGGTCACCTGAACAGGTCATGCACCTGTATGGCGCAGTTTGTTGCCCAAAAATAATTTATGGGGCAGAAGTTTGGGGCTTTGCAAACCCCGCACCAATTCAAACTGAGGAAAACAAATTCCTTCGGAAAATCTTACAAATCCCTCAAAGTACGTCAGCCTATATTACACACGCTGAATTGGGAAGGGTGGACATAGAGGACCTGATTAAAGTCAGACCACTTATGGCCTGGCTAAGAGTATGGACCAATAGTGAGGCGGGTCTAAGTAGGCAGATAATTAGTGATTGTATGGGTAGAGATAAGGGGATGGATATCCCATGGTTGCGTTACGTAAAGGGTGCTCTGATTAGATTAGATTGTAAGAACCTCTTCACTGATCCCACAACAATCACTGCTGAGGACAAAACCAATATTAAAAGATCTTTTCTGGTAAAGGAGTCTGCTCGTAGAGCTGCCTCAGAAGAAAGCAAGTCTACTGTCCGCACTTTCAATTTAGTTAAGTCTGTAGAAGGCATGGAACCCTATCTTGCCCTGCTATACAATGCACAAGATAGATTTTTAATTACTTGTTTTAGGCTCAACCTTTTACATCACCTTTTGGCTGATCCGTTTGGCTTTACGGCCACGGTTGAGCAGAAGGGTACCTGCGGCTGCGACAATAGGTCTCCGCAGGATACCCTTCATTTTGTACTTCTTTGCCCTTTTTATTCAGTTCCCAGACGTCGTTTTTTAGTAAGGTTTTTAAAACAAATGAAATTCAGACATGCAAAAGTTGCTCTGTTATATTTACAAAAGGTTGGGAATCCACTGACGCTAGCTTGTATTACGAATTTTATTAGAGTTGCATTAAGACTGAGACACACTAGAGGGTTACCTTGAACGCTTTGATGCAAATGGCCCCCTTTTTTATGTCAATATAAAATGAATTGTATTGTAATGTTTTTAACTGCATTATTGTACTTTTATGATATTTTTTAAATATCGAATAAAGGATTTTGATGATGATGATGGTTGAGCAATCTATATACTTGCTTATAATTATCTGGTCCCAGTGTATGAGTTGTCCTGGTTCCATTTTAGGACTGCAAAGAAGGGAGAGATTAAGCCCTGCAACCTTTCATCTAAACCTAAGTTTAGGTCTGTGAGGCATGTTGATGTGTGTGCTTTGTAGTGTGTGGGGGTGGTCTTCGAAGATGTGCTGTCCTGGTTTGATCTATCATCTGGGTATTGAAGAAAGTGTGTGAAATTAACTTACAGATTGGTGTGGTGGTTATAAGTGTTCTGAAATGCGATGTATCATATGATGTCTTAAAGTGAAAAGAGTAATGTGGAAGTCTGTGCTGTAGTCGGATGGAAATATGAGTAAATTCAGGTAGGCTGTCGTGTGTTGAGTTCTATGTGATGGTACAGTGATTTTATAGAAGAATGTTGGCTTCAAGGGATCACTTTGTGGGATGATCCATAGGTACTCCAGTTTGTATTTGTGGCATCTTGTGTGTAATATGCATGGTGTATTTTGGGTCATGTGATGGAGCGCATATGCTCTGGACTATTGTGACATGAAGCTGAATTGAGTGATGTGTTACGATGCATAATGTTTGTTACACTATGGTTTCCTGGGCTTTGTTGAGGATTGTGTTGGCGTATGGTGTGGAGTGATATTTTGAGGAAAGGTGCAGGTATTGCATGACCCCCACTGTCCCTATTGACTCAATTGTCAGTGGCTGGTGTGGTATGTTATGGACAGGTGGTTTTACAAAGTGTTGTGTGAGGTAGGGCATATGGTGTTTTATGAGGTGACATTAGAAGTTGTGAGTTAAGAAGATGCAATTGATGTGTTTGCAGTGCACAATAATCATACACAGCATGAGTGAGGTATGGTAGAAGCTGTATGGTGATATGAAAGGGCTTGGTGGAGTGTGACATGGTGCTAATCTAATTGAAGTGTGGTGAAATATCTTAAAACGGTTAAGTTGTACGACGAGGTATGATAAAGTTTTGTGAGACATTCCTTTTGGAATGTGATGACTGTTGAATTTGTGATGTGCGTTGAGTGGGGTGATGTTGTGCATGGTTAATCGTCTAGTCTTGTTTGCTGTAGCACACATTGCTTTATCAAATGTTGTTGTATGATCATCTTTCTACGACCAGTCAATGTTCAAGAGCGGTGTACGAGTTGATGTTGTGTGGGGCATTAAGTTGTGCACTATGATAGAGGTGTTTGTGGCACGTTGTACTGTATATGCTGCGTGGAACCCTTAGTCATGGAATCTGTCACATGGTTTGTCATGCAGGGTTCCATTTTACAGCATAGTTCAACTGAAACACATAGCACCCCATCACCACGAAAGCCAAACTTCCAGTTTCCCTTCTTAAAGAAGAAACCATCCTCCTTGCTTATCCGGTCACGTTATTGGAGTGCATGGCACTTTTTGTAAGCGGACCTCATTGCTAATAAGCGCTGCATCTCAGGGAACCAGAATGGTTGTTTTCAGAAGAGTGTGGATAAGAAATATGCAGAGACACCAGTTCTCTTGTTTCTCTCAAGTACTTGTATCTTTGCAATTCTCCACCTTCGCCCGGGTTCAAACTGTGCCTTATCTGTACATACATCTTGACATTATTTTTGACTTGCACCTCAGGATATTCCCATTTAGTCCAAAAAGTCTATCAACGAGCTATTGATATGCGGCAGTCATGGAGCCTGGAGAAAATTCAGTTTTTGTAGCGCTCCACACTGGCAGGTCTGCTGTCCCTCAGTGCTCCCAGTTTTAACTGATAAGGGCACTGAAGCACAGCGTGGGCCCTATACCTGTCTGCCACCACCTCCCCGTCAGCTGAGGCACTAGCCTGCCGCAATCACAGTATATTCCACAGGTCCTCTTTGAATCTATAATGATAAATAGAGTTATAGATGGTTAACAGTGAATTAAGATGTTTGTTTTTTTAACAAGGAGTTTCGGGTGACATCAAACAGGCAATGAGAGGGAAGCTCTATTATGTCACTCAGAACCACAGGGTGAACATCATCCCCGTTGTTCACTTTTTACCCATCTAGAATACGGTTTTTACATATGACCCCCAAAATCATTTACCCCGGCTTTCAGCGGCTACACTGGTGCAACGGAGTAGTGGGAAGTCAGACATAACATGGCCTCTCCTCCCAGTCCCGAATTAAAAACACCCAAAAAAGCAGAAATGGCCTCCTGCCGCCAACCCCAGCACTCTCCCCCAGAAGCTGTGCTTCCTGCTTTCCAGCGCTGCTCTGACCACAGAAGCTTAGAACTCATTTATGACAGGCAGTAGCAGGTAATCTCTGTTGTGTATGATGTCAAGAGGAACCCCTGGGTGAAAATCTTTGTTTATTCACAGTTACCCCTGTGCAGTTTTATTTTGGGTACGGCTCCCAAACCCATCAAGTAGAAGAAATACATGAGTACAATGGATGTGAATCGACAGAGACCATTGATGCAATGTAGCAGTGGAAAACAGGTTTTGATTTCCATTGCAGCAAAATAATTGTAGACAATAAAAGCTTTTAAAACCGTCTTCGGCGCAGCAACCCGTACACATGAAAGTTCAATCACAATTTATCTTCGCGCTAATATAAATACACACACACAACGCATGAGTACCTAAATGTACACACATCTATACAAGTGAATATACCTACATACATGCACTTGGGTGCATATTTAGACATATATGCCTACATACCTTCACGCACCTAAACATATATGCATACACCTACAGATATTTACATGTATGGACACGTCTATATGGAAATTGATGAACACATGCAGCCGGTAACATTTGATACCTTTATAAACGCATACAAATCGATCACAAAAAAGGCCCGGTGAACCACTTCACCAATTTTGTAACTCAAAGAGCAGCTATCGACTCTACTGAA
Organism: Triturus cristatus; assembly: GCF_964204655.1. NCBI lineage: Eukaryota > Metazoa > Chordata > Amphibia > Caudata > Salamandridae > Triturus > Triturus cristatus. Next base: position 846,081,942 of record NC_140584.1, on the reverse strand, counting down.
GTGTAGAAGTCCCTCGGTTTCCCACTGCCCTTGTGGGGATATGTGTGAGCAACCGGTAAAGGTGCGGACTGTGGAGCCCGGCGGTCTGAGTTTACACACCTCAGCTTTCATGCTGTGTAGGGCGAATCACTTGGCCCCGTATCTGCCAGCAGCAGAACCATGCTTAAACCAGGTTACATCCCCTACCTACACTGTGTATGCACTGTATGAAAACTGCACGTGTACGTGTTTGTGTCTGGGCACGGCGTCTCGCGCTCAGCCCTGTTCACACATCCCGAGTGCTCCGAGGCGCGCATCTTTCTAACTTTTCTGTGAATCTTTTCAAACACGCGCATTTCAAGGGAGTGAAGGGGGTGTATATTTACATTTTTCACGCTGGCCTCATAATAAAACACGGCGCTCGCGGAGTTCTCGCGCTGGGGACTGCAAACTTGCGTACAATAAGTGTTCTGAAATGAATGTGCCACAGCCCAAGTACCCTAGGGTCCTAGCCACGTTTCTTATTGCCACTTGCCAGAGACTCTAAGTACAGCCCTCCCCCCTCTCCGCTGTTTAACCAGTGGTTAGGTAGTAAAATACAGCAATAATGGAATTCAACCGGTTCTCGGGGCCTCGATGCCACTGCACCTGCTGCACCTTTGATCGCGATGCCCCTTGATCATATGTACTCTGTTCAGAATTGGGAAGGACGTACCTGTTACTACAGCGCCCTGATTCCGGCCTTCTAGTGTGTAGGCAGGGGTCAGCCGTGCTAAAGGTCAAAGGTAAGCTCTTTGCTGCACTCGCAGATTGCCATCAGCCTCTTATAACTCAGTGCGCCAGCTGCTTTAAGTAGAGGATGGGGGGCAGGGATCTCCTGGTGTCCTGTCGTCTTTTTTTCCCCTTTTCTGCTCTTGGCTTTCACACCTGAGTTGCGAGAGAGGCCGCGCAGTAGGAGAGAAAGTTTCGTCTTACCTCGCCACCGAAGCCCATCGGCGTGCTCCGGCGCAGGCGGCGGGGTCAGGAGCCCTGTCAGCGGAGAGCCGAGTGCTGCTGAGAAAGCTGCTGGGGGAGACTGTTGAAATATGCCTGCGATTAAATCAGGTGAAGGCAAGCAGGCAGCTGCCTGGGTGAGACAATAATTATGATATCAGCTGCTATCCAGCCCCGGGCTCATGTAATAATGAGCTGCAGGTTTTACAGCAGTTCTGCAGCCAGCCCGCGATGGGAGCTGACACTGGCCCTGCAGGTGATCAGCGCGATGACTCGCCCACTACACTCATTTCTGTTCGTCGCGGTTCCACCTCTTTTTTTATTTGCTGTTCATCTTCGCGTAATGTCTTTTTTTATACTAACCTTCCGTCTTAGTCTCTATGCCATTCACTCTTTCATGGCCTGTGGTCTTTATGCAAGTTTTCACTTGTATGCAGGGCTCAGTGCTGAGAGTGAGTGGAAGCCGGCTGGGGCTGCTTTCATAGCTCCTCCGATGCTGGTGACCAGAGACGTCACCATGAGCACTGGGTTTGGTGAAGTAGAAAACAGTGAGTGTTTACTCCAGCTAGGAGGTGCCGCTGGCACAGCACTGCTGTGCCTTTCCCCTCGAGGGTCAGTATTCCTTGTTTTTATGTACGTGCATAACTGGCAAGTTTCCCAGGTCTATGCCTGGTGTGGTGTTCCAGGCCAGGATTTTTTCCCATTGAATTCTGAGATTTGTGGTCCTATGTTTTAATGGCATGAACACAAGTCCCAGAATTCAAAGAAAACACCTGGACTAGAGCACCCAATCACACAAAGACCTCAGAAACTTGGTAAGACTGTATGACTTATTTCTGTAATGCGAACAAGATATCAATACAGAAAGTCAATGTCTAAAATCTGTTACTGTAATTCTCTCCTAACTGGCGTTCCCAAAATTCATGTCACTCAACTAAAAGCAGTTTCACATGTGGCAACATGCTTGGTCTCCGGGGAAAAAAGGAAATACCACACGGCACTGTTACTGTTATCACATTACTGGCTGCCGACTGAAGCCAGAGCTGGCACCACACCCAAGGGCCTTCACACATCTGCTCCACAGTATCTCAATGTCACGTGAAAGATTTCTGGTGGGTCCAGACCATTGCAGAAAGTTGAAACTCTCCACCCGGCCTTTAAAAAGGAACAATTTATGGCCCAATCCTTTTCAGGGAATGGAACCAGGGTCTGGAATTCTCTACCTCTGAGTCTAGCACTACCACCTTATTGGCACTGTTTAAATCGGACTTGAAATCCCTTCTATTCAGATCAACCCTCTATCTTGATTTCATTGGGCTCCCTAATAGAACACTTTACAACCTTTCATTCTGACACTCAATTATTCTGACTGGAAAGGTCAATTTATGCGCATGGTGCAGTACGCTGTTTGTAACAGAAAGCGCTCAAACACCCCAGAATGCCTGCAGCGATTCTCCGTGGCCTGGGTGGGACCATCCGCTCTTCTTCCATATTGTTTGGCACCTTCCCAGCCTTGCACCTGGGCTCTGTCTGCTCCTCATTATTTATGACTGTGTTATCTATGTGACTTAAGTGATGCTACAGTACTGTTGTAAAGCGCTCTAACATCTTTGGGTAATGTCCGCACTATATAAAACTGCACAAATAAAAGCTAGCTCAATGGCGGTGGAGCTCTTGGCAGGGTTCAAGACAAGAATAAGGCCAGCGAGTGATAGGAGAGGTGGAGGTTGTAGACTGTTAATTCATTACTTCATGAGCAATCTCTCAGTACTCTTGCATCGGGCCACCTCCTCGCCCAACATGTAATATTGCGGTAACGTGGGTTATTATAGTCATGATCACCTCTCCCTTTTATGCACCACAAAAGTAAGTGTGTCAGAAAGCAGCCTGAATAAGATGAAATTAGCTGCCTTTGTCAAAAGGAAAGGCGATCCCATTTTCTCACCATTCTTGTACGTTCTCTTTGGAAACCACCTCCCCAGGAAAAATGGAAGCTAGTTTGTCGCCTTTAAAGTCCACTGACCCCACCTCAGTACAGACTCTTATCTGTCTCGTCCTCAATATTTCCATAAACGAGGGGTCGTCCGATCCCAATTAATGTCCTGATTACTTCAGGGCCATATTCATTTCTGCAAGTCACGTTTATAGCAGTCATTACTTCTGAGGTGAACCCACCTCCACAAGAAAGGCAACGCCAGTAAATGCTGAGAATTCAAGCCATGCACCCATTACTGGGTGACATCTAGAGGGTAGCAGTCCCTCCATCTCTTGCCATAACAAGCTATGGGGATGGCCATACGGTCAATACTCAGTAGACCCAATCCCATGCCTGGGCTGAAGATGAGGAAACCCAGGAATAATTATGATTACCAGGAAGTAATCGGGACATTATCTCCACATACCTCCTTCCAGTTATTATTCATGAGGATCACCAAAGCAACAATGAACATTGTTTCAAAGAAACACACAACACCAGAAATCCATGCCACCCAGTAAAATTACAACAAGATAAGCTAAAGATTGCTATGACAAAGTGTAACTAATTACCCTTATGCCAGCATTGTCCAATACTGTCTGATCTGTAATGACATGCAAAGGTATACAGCAAGGCCCAGGTGGCAGTCCAACAAATTTCTGCACCAGGAACCCCCTGAATGTCAATCCATTAAGGTGCAAGGCTTCTAGTTGATCTGCCTTGAGCCCGAGCCAGTAGAAGAATGCGTGCTGTAGAGTAAGCCAAAGCAATTGTTGACCCAAAGGATGAAGCCTTCTCTTAATGTCACAAACAATTATTTAGTTTGGTGGAAGGGGAGAGAACTGTCAAGATAAATAGGCAGCACTCTCTTCACATCAAGCATATGTAGGAGCTCTTCCTCTGAAGCAAATGGAGATTGAGAGCATACTGATAGCACAACATCCTGATCCATATGAAATCTATAAAACTATTTTTTAAAGGAGAAAATAATCAGGTCACAGCACAAGTTTTACTTCTAGAAAGGAGTGAAAGGGAGGATGAATAAGCAAAGCACCCAATGTCCCCAATTCATCTATTTTCCTAGTTGATTTAATAGCTATCAAGAAAGTGATGCAGCATCTAGACTGGGCAAAAGTTTCTCTCTTCTACTAAATTACCAAATTTATAATTTCTCTCACTGGGCCCATTACATAACCTACTACTTTCATTGGTCCGCCAATGGATCTTTTATGTGAGCTAACAGGGACATGGATATTTAGAGAATGTGAGGCAATTCCTTATGAGGACCTGGAATAAGAAATGCAGAAAACATGCTAATTTTCATATACCACTTCACCTTTGTCACCAATAATAAAAAAAACATGAAATCATGAGGTTTACTCCAAGAATGACTCAAATACCTTTTAAATTTGTTCACAAAAATCCTTAATCAAAAGTCTCAATTTGGATGGTCAGGAAACATGAAATCGCATTTTGTAATCAGATTTAATAACAGTCAATTAGTAAATTAGCCACACAATGTCCTACAGATTCAAAGAAGGATAACATTTGCTGGTTTCCTAGGAAGGAAATGAGAGAGAAACTTTGGAAACATCGGGATTCAGCATTTAAATCACACAAACCAAATAATGCAGAGTCGAAGTTCAACGTGCCACAGGAAAGAGTCAATCAACCATTCAGCCGAAAGGTTACCTCCTGCACACTTTACCAGCCGGTAAGGGCAGGTTCAAATCAGTTCAGAAAAGTTCAGTTCAAAAGTGGTTTGGCATTAAAGAGAAATAAAAGTTCAGCCCAACATCATGCCAGGAAGGAAAATAGATAATGACAGCCAGCCCAGACTCCTGTTCCAGGGGTAATTATACTTCCAAAAGTTTTAGTTTACAACCACAAAGTGTCTGTTCTTGTTATCCCACATTATTTCCATTGGTTATCCACAGTGGGCTGCCCCTGGTGTGATCAATACCTCACTGAAAAAGTCCAGAAGCATTAAGTAATCTGTTGAAAAAATAAACAGTATTTGATAAATTATTTCATAATCCTTTTGCAAAATCATCAAATTCAATTATTTTATATTTCCATCCTTTCTACAGAAGTAAGAAGATTCACTTTGTTCACTGTCTGTCCGTTCCCAGATGCTCTCTCTGGGTTTGCAATTTTATCGATACATTTCTGTCAAAAGTGTTGCTGAATCAAAAGAGAGTCCTTTGTCTTTGAGTTTAAGAAAGAAATTTAACAAAAAGTTCTCACAGCATTCAAATGAACACTTCAGCTAGATTCTGGTTTTTGATCAAGGAAAGAAAAGCATGTGCGGCCTACATGAAAATTCGCTGAATGATTACCACATTATGATTAATTAAAGCACACGTTAATATAAGTATTAACATTTTCTTAGTTAATTCAATCATTATTTTTCTTCTAGAAATTACATGTCAATATTTGGCACTACCAAAAATTATTTGCAGGTTTATCATTTTCAAAACAAAACATTTAAATGTCCATTCTAAAATGCACGTTTTTATCACTCAATACTAGAATAAGCTGCAAGCTGTCATACTAGTTGTCATTGCTAAATTAAGCATTTTAATCATTTTGACACCTCTTAACAGTTAAGTTCTCAAATCACGTGATTAAATGCATAGGTAAATAATATCTGTTTCTTTGTTTGCTTTTACCCACTTCCATAGTTTAAACACTTCTGCATGCTTTTACGATGCAGTATGAAATCTCATGTTTTTCGTCTCAACTATTTTGCACCATTCCATAGAGTATTAATAATCAAAATCTCTTTTTACAGTGAGAATTTATAGAGGCAACAATTATTTAAGTTTTACACTTCATCCAAAGCAGTTTTCATGATGAGCAGCTTCACATCTACAGGAGACAAGTTCAATGAGATGCCCTTGAAGAGCTTTAAGAAGCAAAAGAATATCCGAATGACGGAATAAAGGCCTAGTTTATGGACAAGACCAGGCAAAACTCTTGAGAATTTTACCAGCCTTCTACCAGCGATCTACAACAGCCTCTAAATGCTTTGATGGCCAAATGTTGTGTTCTTAGAGTTGATGTTGAGATGATGTCAAACCCATTCCACAAGAATTGAAGAAATGTAGAAAATCCACTCTCTACGGGAAAGATATTCTGCCTCTTACACCATCTCTGAAAGTCCTCCAGTGACGAGAATATGATTTACAGGTAGAAAGCAAAATACAATTCTGAATGGCTCGGGCTAAGTGACAAGGGATCTCTTTACTCTGCAATCCCCTCATCTTAATTACCATTTTGTCAGGGATGTCTATAAATCCCATAAAAAGAAAAGGGGATGCAAGGACGGAGAGTCTCCATGGAGGACACAGGACGATGGATTTAAGGAGGGGACACAATGACCTCTGAGGTCAATATGGAGCCACTAGTACTATATCCCTCTCTTTTCCATGAATCCTGTTCAATACCAGGGAATCAATGGAAAGGAAGGGAAGGCATTAGGAAGCTGCTGAGGCTTTTGTACCAGTAAATCGTTGACCCCCGAGACTCCCAATATTGGATGCCTGGGACAAAGCAGTGGAACTTGAGCATTCTCTCAGTGTGCAACGTTATGAAAGGGGTCCTGAAACTCCTGTAGATCTCCTGGAAAATTGATGGTGACAGAACAAAATTTCGAGATGGGGAGAACTTCCTGATCAGAAGATCTGCTTGAAAATGAACCACTCTGCTTATGTAGACTGCTTTCAAAAGGAGATGGTGTTCTGCTGAGTACCTCAACCATTCTATCAGCTTGCCCAAGACCTTGTGACCGTTTTGGTGGTTTATATATGCCACTGCCACCATGTTGTCCGATCTCACCATCCCATGATACCTCAAGAAATTCAATATTTTCAGTACTGCTGAAATCTCTTTCCGGTTGGAAGAGTGTTGTAAAGAGAAGGAGGCAGACATGCAGTACACATATGTCAGGTAAAGGGGTAAAGGGTAAGAGGCAGCAGTAAACATCTGTTGACGAGGAGTCTCACACTCCACACTTTGCGGGTACACAGGGGCACGGATGCCACTATCTAAAAAGGTCTCAAGTGATTAGGCTATACTCAAACTCGGGGGCACAGAAACAGTGCACTGGTCTCTCTACACCCCAGCCATAGCTTCTGATTCCTGAAGATGCACAGCCGTCCTTTCAGGCACAACCTCCTTCATTCAAATTGCAGTTTTTTTGTGACAGCCTTTATTGTGTTCTGAGTGAAGAGTGAAAGCCTGTAGTGTTTTGTCCCACAGGAGCCCAGACCTATAATCGGAGAGTATCGGGCACTGGAAATACTGCTGCTAGCCATTACTGTAGTAGTCCTCTCACTCTAGGGGACTAGTAACTCCTTAAGAGTTCTCACCCTGCCAAAAATCGGCTTCCCATAGTAAGCAGGTGAGTGGAATTTTCGAGGCCTGTTCTGCTACAGATGTCATCGTGAACTGTGGACGCGTGCGTTTGTGTGAGGAGAGTCAGGGGGATGCTGGTTAGGGAAGCTATCCTGCTCTTGGTGGTGCTGTTCTTTGTACATGTATATCAATAAATCCTCGTTCCTGTGATTAGTTGTGTTCAGAGACTGATTGTTGCCTTAATCACTGCTTCCCTCCCTCCCTCCTTCTTTGGCTTCCTTGACCCCCAAGAATTCATCCACACTAAATGAGAGAGAAGAGTGGACAGCCCCAACCCTCCACAAAAAGATCAACAAACGAATGGATGAAAACTAATGGATCCTAATGGACTGTCGATAAAGGAGCCAGGCAAAGCATCCTGCTAGCCCTCTTGCTTCCTGATGCTTTTAAAAAGAAGCTATTTAAGACATGTCATACAATATGACTGTGATCATTGTCTACAGCCTGAAATGGAGAGCAGCACCACTTCAGAGGGAGGGAAAGCAAACAATCCTTGCAAGCTCCAGATGTCATCTGACGACACTTCTTCATAGCCTGAAGTTGCATTCTTGAGCTGAATTAAAAGATTATTCTGTAGCCTTCATGAAGGCGGTCCACAGAAAACAACTGTGCCCCAGGCCGCGCGTGAAAAATGTTGGCAAACGGGTGATGTTAGTTGTAAAAGTGGATTATAAATGTTGATATTTCGGCAAATCTCCACTACTTCTGAAATAGAGGGTATATTTCTCAGGCAGGAACATTAATGTCAAATACCTGTTTAAGGTTTTCTAGTAATATGGTGGCCCACAGTTGATTTTGGTATGGCTAAGCTGCTAATGTTTTAAAACAAATTCAGTCAAGTTCATTATATTTAGATCCAGTAGCGAATCCATATCCCTAAACCTCGTGGTTAGGTAATCATTTAAAAAAAATTCAAGGCCTAGAAAATCAGGCAGGCAGGGCACACAAGTTACATAGGATGCATATTCAACATGACACTGCTCCCTTTTAATGGAAAAATAACAAAGAGCAAACAGTGTTAACAACAAGATCAATGCTGTCACCGAGAGGTTGCGCATAGGTAACCCAATGCAACTGAAACTGTATCATAATGATTTATATAACCATATATTCGACACCAGAGCTCATACAGAAGAAATAATGTACATATTATGTACACTGGTTGGATCGTCAAACCAGCCCATTAAAGTATACTACCCACTGCTTCCAGAAAAATCATGACACCTTCCAAAGTGAGCAAGATCCCTTGTATGGCAAAGGTGATCCTAATCAAATCTACAAAATGTAGTAGATGGCTTTCACCTCATCTGAGAGTTTCATGTAAACCTCTTTCATGGCAAGTTACACTCAACCTATCCGGGTGTTTTGTGTAAACCTAATTATGTAGCAACTGACAGTGCCTCTGCATGTCTTGTATAACCTATATACTTGAAAACAACACTTAATCCATCTAGATAGCCCCACTGTGAGCAGAATAACTTCCCTGCTTAGCCCCCAATTGCTTCCAACTGACTCTCCTCACACTGGCTTACACCGTCCATATTCCATGATGACATCTGCAGCATTCTAAGCATCATCTACAGTCAGGCAGGCGAAGCACTCACATGAAATAGAAAGTATGTACAAGTCACAACAAAGAGTGGTGAGAATGTTTGATCGCCGACCCTTTATTAGGTTTCGGCCTGGCGAAAAGCAGTGCATGCGCTGCTCTGCCATGCAGAGGACTTTTGGAATCGATACGATTCCAGCGGGTGTTCAGTCAAAATATCGAGTTTTTAATATCGACCTACAATAATATCGAGTTTTTAATATTGTAGGGACAGAATATCGAAGTCAAGAATATTGATGGACAGAATATCGACCCCAAGGTAAGTAATATCGATGTAAATAATATCGAAGTACTTAATATCGATGTAAGTAATATCGTAAGCAAAAATATCGATGTCAATAATATCGATATTTATATGTATTTTATTTGTATGTTAAAGATTATTGTACTGTATTTTAATACATTTAAAAATAAATGTTTAGAGATTAATAATTATTTTAAAGTAAATTTAGCGTTTTAGTATCAGAGCGGGTTGTGGGTTTATAGGGGAATAGGGTGGGAAGTAATTTAATTATAATTAATGAATTAATATGTTTTGTTTAATTGGTATTTATGATTAATTTATTGTTAATTAATTATTAATTGTAAATTAATTTTATTAATTGGTTAATTATATTAGTTATAATTAGTTTATTATTAATATTTATTTATTGTGATTGTTAATTTATTTATTGTTAATTAATAATTAATTGGTGATTTATTTTTATTAAGTGATTAATTGATAATTACATTAATTATGTGAATTTATATGTGTAGTGGGTTGTGGGTTTATAGGGGAATAGGGTGGGATGTAATTAAATTAAAATAATTAATGATTTTGTATTTATTATTAATTAATAGTTAATTACTTATTAATTGGTAATTTATTGTTATTAGTTGGTTAAATATAGTAAATATAAATAATTTATTATTTCATTTTATTTGTTGTTATTGCAAATTAATGTATTGTTAATTAATAATTAATTTGTGATGAATTGTAATTTGGTAGTTAATATGTATTAACTAGTAAATTAATAACTATATTAATTATAAAGAATGTATTATTAATTGTAAAAAATAGATAAATTGATATTTAAATTTATTGTGTTTTTTGTATGTGTAGTGTGTTGTGTGTTAAAGGGGGAATTGTGTGGGATGTAATTTAATGTTATTTATTAAAATATTTAGTTTTAAATTATTTGTATTTATTAATAATTATTTTTTAAATTAATTATTAATATGCAATTTTTTGCTAACAAATTATTTAATTGGTTATTATGTTCATTGAACCCCTACGCTATCCAGTGCTTTTCCAACTGTTTCACTATCTGGAGGGGGAATAGTAATTTTTACCCCTACGCTATCCAGCGCTTTCCCTACTGTTGCACTCTCTGGAGTGGGAATAGTAATTTTTACCCCTACGCTATCCAGCGCTTTCCCTACTGTTTCACTTACTGGAGTGGGAATAGTAATTTGTACCCCTACGCTATCCAGCGCTTTCCCTACTGTTGCACTCTCTGGAGTGGGAATAGTAATTTTTACTCCTACACTATCCAGCGTTTTTCCTACTGTTGCAGTCACTGGAGTGGGAATAGTAATTTTTACTCCTACACTATCCAGCGTTTTCCCTACTGTTGCAGTCACTGGAGTGGGAATAGTAATTTTTACCCCTACGCTATCTAACGCTTTCCCTACTGTTGGACTCACTGGAGTGGGAATAGTAATTTTTACCCCTATGCTATCCACTGGTTTCTCTACTGTTACATTCTCTGGAGTTGGAATAGTAATTTGTTCCCCTATGCTATCCAATGCTTTCCCTACTGTTGCACTCTCTGGAGTGGGAATAGTAATTTTACCCTTACACTATCCAACACTTTCCCTACTGTTGCACTCTCTGGAGTTGGAATAGTAATTTTTACCCCTACGCTATCCAACGCTTTCCCTACTGTTGCACTCTTTGGAGTTGGAATAGTTATTTTTACCCCTACGCTATCCAACACTTTTCCTACTGTTACACTCCCTGTAGCGGAAATAGTAATTTTTAGCCCTACGCTATCCAACATTTTCCTTACTGTTTTTTTTGTTGGAGTTGGAGTAGTAGTTTTATTTTCTCTGATATTTAATATGTTTTATATTATTTTAGCTAATGTAATATATCATTAATAATAAAAAATATTCAAAGTAATTTTTATTTTTTTATTTGCTATATGTAAATATTTAATATTTATTAATGTTATTGTTTTATGTGTATAGATGTATTGGTAATTTTTTTTCAAAATTAATAATTTATACGTTACTAAAATAATAATTAAAACTAATTATTAAGTAAGTATATATATTATATATTATATGCATATGTTTAATTAATGTTTTATTAAATTATATATATTAATTATTAATTTTAAATATTATAAAATATATTTAATTATGTTTATTTTATTTATAAGTATTATTTGGTTTATTTTACATATACTTTAAAACAAAAAAAACCCGATATTTTTTACTAACGATATTTTTGACATCGATATTTAATTATCGATATTTTTGTACTTACCATGTTGTAGATAGGATGTCGATATTCTTGACATCGATATTTTTGTTCCGATATTTTTGTAGGTCGATATTTTGACCTTCGATATTTAGTCAGTGATCCTTCCAGCGTGCAAACGGGGAGACAAACAAGACAAAAGATGTGCACGCGGGTATTGGCTCCTTTACTGGCGGCGTGATACTCTGTTGACTTTTTTCTTGCTGCCAGTAAAGCCAGTCCCCGCTGCACATCTTCTGTCCCACCGAATCATACGTAATACTTAAGATTGAAAGCCTTTTGGGGTCAGGCTTTGACACGGGGAGCTCTGGCATCTCAACAGATAACCATGTTCAGGCAGAGTGGTGAAAACTAAGCGCTCTGTTTCCAAACAGTGACTCAAACCCTCGTGGGATTTCTTTTTCTGTCAGGAAGTGAAACTTATTGTAAAGTCGGCAGCAGCCCCAAGAAGCCATGTCCCACAATGTTGGTGTCCACTAGCACAGTACGCAGTGTGGTTGTGTTTAAAGGGTCAGACAAGATGAAATGCGGGTTCAAACCCAGAGCTAGACTTGTCTTTAATATTGGAGAACTGAAGGCCTAGCTATGGACAGAGGCCAGTCTCTCTTTAACCCTCGCGGACTGAAGTCCCATCTCTTGACAGAGGCCAGTCTCGCTTCAACCCCCACAGACTGAAGTCCTCTCTCTCGGCAGTGGACAGTCTAGGTTTGACCCTCACATTCTTAAGTCCTCTCTATCGGCAGAGGACAGTTTGGTTTTAATCTTAACAGACTGAATTCCTATCAAGAACTAGGTTTGCTCCGTTACTTCCGCGAGAGTCGTCTCTTTTCTGTCTCTCCCTCAGCCCACAGGGAGTCACTTGTGTCTCTCGCACACCCCGTCACTCTCAGGGTCCAACCTCCATCGGCCCATGGCTGACTCTCTCGTTCTCCACAGGGAGTCTCAGGCCCAAATCAACCTACACCACCGCAGGGAGGGGGTTGTAGTTTTCTCTCTCTCGCTCTTAAGCCCTTGTAGGCCAGCTCCTGTCTCTCGCTAAGAGCTGTTTTGGTCTCTCAGTGAGTCCACGCCTGTCTCCCCACAGGCAGGCACCAGCCTCCCGCTCGGTCTCTGCCTGTCTCCTCCCTCGGTCACGCCTGTCTCGCCCGCAGTGAGTGTGAGATGCACGAGGGGAAGTGCTCTGACTGCGCTCCGCTGACAGGAACAGAGGGAGGTGGGCCAGCGCTCCCTCCACGGCAGGCACCGGTCCTCCCTGGGCTGACGTGACGGACTGACCCTGCTCCCGAACCGGACCCGGGGAGCGGCTGGAGCAGGCCGAGCCATGATGAAGAAACACCTGAACCGCATGCGGCAGCTGCCCAATCACAAAGCAGCATGTAGGAGCGTCTCCCACCCCATACCTGAGGGGGTTTCTGCACCTGCTGCAAAGATGTTTATGCATATATATCGCTAGACCCGATTTAGGCAGGAGACTACCGATTTTATCAGCAAAACCGGCTTTCTTTTAGCTCTCCCCAGCCTGAATAGGGCTTTGGGGGGGCGGCCGACCAGCAGGAGGCTCGCCCCCCGGGGGTTTTGGACCAGGGGGGGGCAGCCGGAACACGGGGTGCGGGTTGGGCGTCATTTGGGCTACTTGGGCTCTGGTTGGGCTGGTGGTATATTTAGCCGGCCATTTTGTGTAGCGACCCACCATTTCGGTGGATCGATTCGTGACACAACGGCCGGCTGGGTCTTTGATGACGCGAGCGTTGTCGTTGTCGCGGTTTGGGCCTAGGCGGTTGTGCTTTTGGAGTTTCTTGTGGCGGTATTGCCTGTCGGGATGATCCGAGGGTGGTGGAGGCCCTCCGCCTCCTGGCGGAAGCGGGCCGCATGGATTTAGTGCGGCCCGATGTATAGGTGGGGATGGGGCTATATGGCGGGAATTGGATTCGCTGGAGTGGAGTGACGGTGAGGATGCGGCGGGAGGGTGGGGGGCAGGGGGCGGGGGGTGGGAGGAGGTTGCTTGGCGGTCGTCCCCGGTGCGGCGGGGGGGTCATTCATCTGGGGTCGGGAGGGGCGGGGGAGCGTGGGGGGATGCGGGAGGGTGGGGGGTGGGGGCGGCCCACGTTAACCCCGGCATGTTGGACTCCACTTATTTGTTTCCACAGGACAGGCTGGCAAGGCGCTCGGGAGAGCTGCATATGGCTCCAATCCGCCGAGGGGATGGGCCGGCTCCGCCTTATGCGGGCTGTCGCGCTCCAACGAGGGACCTGGCAGCGGTGGCACAAGAACGGCGGGGCGGTAAGTCCCCGCAAGCCCCACCCCAATGGGTAGATGCAGCCACTGGGGGACGGGGGCAGCGGTCCATCTGCTTAGATCGGGACCCCGAAGAGCGGCACACCAAGCGGCGGAGGGAGAGTGTGGATCTCAGTGAGCTGCTGCACACGTGTAGGGAGCGGGCTGGGTTGAGCAGGCTGGAGCCCGCGGAGGGCGGCCTATGGCAGGATCCAGGGGTAGATGACGAGGATGGGGGAGTGACGCTGGATTATGAGGAGGAGAGTGAGGAGGAGGGGGAAATCCGTGAGCGGGGGTGGGGGAAGGAGCGGAGGGGGGAGCGGAGTAATGCCTTGTCTAGTACCTTAAAGGAGGCGCCCGGTCGGAGCGAAGTGGCGAGAGTGATGGCCCCCCCTGTTCCACTGGTGAGGCGGCGGGATCCGGTGCGGACGCTGACCTTGATGCCAGGTAAGGCAGAGAACGGGACAGGGAGGGATTCAAGTGGGGACATGCGCACAGTCTCGATTGGCACGGATGCGGGGGGAAGGGGAAAGTGCGTCTGAGTACAGGCACGTACGTGTGCGACGGGGGGGTGGGACTGGACGGCGCGGATTCCGCCGGGGGCGCCGCGGCTCCGGACAAGGCTGGGGAGAAGGGCGTGAAGGAGGGAAAAGAGAGCCATGAGCTGCCGGTGCGTAAGCTGCCTTATATGGGCATTACGAAACCTTTGGGGGCGCATTTGTCGCTGGCCACTAAGGAAAAGATTTGGAAAGGGGACTACGTAGACATCCTGAAGCTCCTGCATAGGGAGCTGACGGCGAAGGAGGGGTCCAAAGAGGAGGAACAGGAGTTAGCCAAGCGTCCGCGGGGGCCCATGAATATAGAGAATTAGTCCGCGGGATTTTTGATTTTCGCCAGTGTTTACTGTGAAAAATATCCGGACCAGTCCGTCGCTCTTTTTAAGTACATGGATGTGGTCCGAAGGGCACAGGTTACCTATGGGGGTTACGCGTGGTCGCATTACGATGAGGAGTTTCGGGCGCGTTTGGCCTGGGATCCAGAGGCAAACTGGGGGGAAATTGATTCGGATCTGTACCAGCAGACCATGCGGCGGGCGAAGTTTGGCAAGACGATCTATACGGCGAGCGGGCTGCCTCTTGCGCCCCGCCCCTTTCCCAGTCGCCCCACCCGTGGGGGGGGTGGGGCAAGGCGACAATTCCGGGGGGACCACGGTGGGGGCCTGCTGGGATTTCAACAAAGGTCTTTGTTCGCGGCAAAATTGCAAGTTCGGGAGGTACATTGCCGCATCACCACATGCGATTGTCAGCGGGCACCAAAGAGGATCTGCGTATGTGGCGGGCGTTCTTGGCGCGTTTTAATGGGATCCCGATGGCGCCCCCGGAGGACTGGGAGTGGTACGTCACCATCTCTTTGGATGCGGCGGGAGTGGGTGGTTTCGGTCTCTTTAGGCAGGGGAGGTGGTGCGCGGAGGAATGGCCACCGCATTGGCAGGGCGGAGGGAGGAGCATCGCGTTTCTGGAATTGTTCCCGTTGGTGGTGGCAGTGACGGTGTGGGCGCAGGAGCTGGCGCACAAACAGGTGATTTTCAAGGTGGACAATATGTCAGTGGTGCATGTTGTCAATCGACAGTCCGCTAGAGATCTGCCGGTGCTCAAGTTGTTGAGGGTGTTTGTGCTGCGTTGTCTGGAGCATGACATTTTGTTTCAAGCACGGCATGTTCCAGGGGTGGACAATCAACAAAACAAAGAGAGCTGCCAATGCTGCCCATTATTTATCTCATACTCACATTCAAAGTGTGATCAATGAAAAATCACACTGATGACTACTTTTTCTGTCAGATTTAATCTGCAATGATTTGAATTATATAAAACACATAACACTACATTGTGCCCCAAACAAAAGACTCAACTTAAAGTAATAAACATTTTTTGTGTACAAAATTCACTTTTTTTTAGAGAAGACGCAACAAAGAACTTTTTGTACAAAAGACATTAAATACGTCAGTCATACCCATTCATACCACTCATATCTGTACAAATTTCAATGTTACAAAATACATTGTAATGGCCATCAATACTACGTAAATAACAATCACAAAAAACTCTATTTTAGATTGGCCTCAGACTAAAGGTCAGATTGGCCTCAGACTAAAGGTCGACACGTTTCAGATCCCCTTTCATGTGGAGATCCTCATCAGGACCTATGTGTGACTGAAACAAAAACAAAAAAAACGCATTTACTCAATGACCCAATATATTGCAAGTCACAGCCTACCAGCTGTTTAGTGCGACCCTTACCTGCATTACTGCAGAAACAAGAGGAAGAATCAATTCTGTAGTGGACCTAAGAGAGGGTAAAACAAGGTCTCTTAATGCTTAATTAAAAGTCATCGTCAGCCTACTAGAACAAGCATTATCGTCAGTGTTTTAGTCGTGGCTTCTTACTTGTGGAATCTTGGTAGTGAATGGACCCAGTTGCGGGCGGGAAGTGGAGATTTCTGTGCGCTGAAAAATTAACGTATGACTATGAGAACGGGGGTTGTAGGCTTAAATCATGCTCTCAGAAACTGCTATTTTCGCAAAAATACCTTGAATCGTGGCGTTTTTTTGATGGAGCGAGAACAAGACGGTCGGTTTCTTGGTTTGTTCTTTAACAGTAGTTCATCTAAGATAAACAGCAACGGACCGATTAGAATTCTGTGGCGCAGCTGGTTGTGCCAATCGACTCAAAGTGTTTCTAAGACACAGTCTGTTATTTTACTCGCGCAGGTCTTACCTCGAAATGCAGCGATTTCCAGTGTGTTATGATGCTCGTTGCCTTCCCCGCATTAGCGCCTTCTCGGAATTGGATTTCCTATGTGACCCGCTAATCTCGCGATGTTTATTGCCGCTGGGAGTTGTAGTTTTAAAGAGGTTCTGTGCGCTCGTGTATGTCAACAAACTTTATTTCAATCCTGAATGCACAGAACTGTCTTTTGATGTGATGCCTACTTGCTGCAAAAAAGGCCTGAAAGGATCAATTTTGGCCGATTACTGCTTATAATATGGTCGTGTGGTCTCCTATACAAATCCTTGAAATTTGAGCATGTGCCCTAATAACCACTTTGTCCATGTCGTGTAATCGTGATAATCAAACGCACGAGTGTGGCAGTAAGTAAGTTTGGCAGGCTTCATAATGATGGTTAGATGCCCACCACGTCTTTCTTGATATGGATGCCATATTTCAAGTATTCCCAAAGTAGCCATCCTCATGAGAAAACTGACGGTAGGAAAACACCAATTTGGTTGGTGTCAATGCCCTGTTTTTTAGGGTGTGTTGTAGTGTGCTGATTAGCCATAAGTTCATGTATGGGCTGAGGATGTTCAGGCAGACATACTGAACAACAAGGTAGATGGAAGAAAGTTGGATAATATTTGGTGCTGAATAGCACTATTCATTCCGTTTTATAGATTATAAATTTCGGATAATTCATTCAGCCCATCAATAGATGTATTAAATTTGACAATGAGCATTGCCTCACGTTTTAGTAGTTTGGAGTCTAGATCACCTCCTCTCATGTCCTGTTCTACCTTTGAGATCACGGTCCATCTGAGGTCTTTTTCCGTATGGTCGAGGGCCACCCAATGATTGACCAATGGTGCATTCTGAACTTTTTTGCGTACTCTCGATTTGTGCTGTTGGATCCTTAGTCAAATTTCTTGGTTGGTTTTGCCAATATATAACTTATCACAATATATTGGGTCATTGAGTAAATGCGGTTTTTTTGTTTTTGTTTCAGTCACACATAGGTCCTGATGAGGATCTCCACATGAAAGGGGATCTGAAACGCGTCGACCTTTAGTCTGAGGCCAATCTGACCTTTAGTCTGAGGCCAATCTTCGAGTTAAACTAAAATAGAGTTTTTTGTGATTGTTATTTACGTAGTATTGATGGCCTTTACAATGTATTTTGTAATATTGAAATTTGTACAGATATGAGTGGTATGAATGGGTATGACTGACGTATTTAATGTTTTTTGTACAAAAAGTTCTTTGTTGCGTCTTCTCTAAAAAAAAGTGAATTTTGTACACAAAAAATGTTTATTACTTTAAGTTGAGTCTTTTGTTTGGGGCACAATGTAGTGTTATGTGTTTTTTATAATTCAAATCATTGAAGATTAAATCTGACAGAAAAAGTAGTCATCAGTGTGATTTTTCATTGATCACACTTTGAATGTGAGTATGAGATAAATAATGGGCAGCATTGGCAGCTCTCTTTGTTTTGTTGATATTATTAGGCTAAGCCTTGCTGCTGACTAGCCAAGACCCTTGATTGTTTTTTCAGGGGTGGACAATAACATTGCGGATGCCTTGTCTCGTTCACAGTGGCAGAGGTTCCATGGGCTAGCCACGGAGGCGGACGAATGCAAGACGACGGTGCCGGCGGGGATGTGGTTGGTAGGAGAGAAAGGGTCGTACAACTGGTAAGAGGGTCGGTGGCCAGGTCCACGTGGAGGACATACGAGCAGGCGTGGCGGGAGTTCGTGGACAGTGGGGCGGGGTGGCAGGGCGATCGGGGGGTTAGGTGTGAGCAGGTTGTGCAGTTCATGCTGACTTTGATGGACAAGGGTATGTCGAAAGCAACGATTGCGGGAAAGTTGTTGGCCATAGCGTTTATGGGGAAGTTGTGTTGGGGCTATGCGCCATCGGCGGGGGAGTTGGGCGCGCGCCTACTTGAGGGCTGGGTGCAAGAACGAGGGGCCACGGCGTGTCAGCGTCGTCCTGTAACAGGGCGCTTGCTAAAGGGTGTGCTACAGCGCCTGCCTGGTTTCTGCCATAATCGGGAAGAGATTCTGTTATTTTCCACTCTTATGTCGTGGATGTATTTTGGGGCCTTCAGGGTGTCCGAACTGGTGGGGCAGAGGGGAAAGCCAGGGGTGGGCTGGGAGGCGGTGGAGTTGCGGGCCGGGGAGGTGGCTGTCCGCTTGCAGCGCTCAAAGACAGATCAGCGGGGTGAGGGGACCTAGGTGTTTCTGGGGCCCGCGTTGGAGCAGGACATCTGCCCGGCGGTGTGGGGGGGGGGCTGTTGGCAGCCCGGTTGCGGTCGGCGGAGGGTGAAATATTTCGCCGGGTCACGGGGGAGCGGGTGACGGCGGCCCAGTTGCTATGGGTCCTGCTGCACGCCCTGCTCGGCATGGGTGAGGAGCCAAAAATTTTCGGGACGCATTCTTTTCGGATAGGGGCAGCAACGGATGCGGCTCGCCAGGGATGGGGGAGGGAGGACATTATGCATTTGGGGAGGTGGAAGTCGGATTGTTACCAGACATACGTTCGGGCGCAGGCTTCAGAGGGGGGGGGACAGTAGGCAGAGTACTTCCTTTGTGCTGACATGTTTCTCTTTCCAGGTGCGGTGGCGGGGCCGGACGTGGCCGGGTTGTCCATCCTCATCCTGGGCCACTCTTTCCTCAAGCGAGCGGAACAATATGAATGGGACAGGAGCAAGAACCTAAATTTAGACTTGGATCCTAGGTTGTTTCGATGTCAGTGGCAGGGGCAAGGGGGTATGAGATGGCATGAGCTTTTTCCGGTACTGAACAGTGTGGTGAAAGGGGGAGTGTGTCCTGATGTTGTGGTCATCCATTTAGGGGAGAATGATTTGGTGCAGTGCAAGGGCCTGGCGTTGTTGAAGCAGATGAAAAGGGATCTGCTGGAGATTCGGGCACAGTGGACAGGTTGCTATGTAATTTGGTCAGAATTCATTCCGCGGAGAATTTGGAGGGGGGGCTGCGCGCCCGGCAGCCATAGATAGGGCGCGCCGGAAGATAAATAGGGACATGCGGGTTTTTTGTGACAGGGAAGGGATAGGTAGGATGGAACACCCAGAATTACGCTATGCAGCAGTGTATTTATTTAGAGAAGACGGGGTGCATTTGTCTCGGTATGGCCTGGAGCTATATATTATTCAGCTGAAGGAGGCGTTGGACAAGGCAATGGGTGTGTGCAGGTACCCGAGGCGTCAGGAGGCCTAATGGGGGGGGTCGATAGCCGGCAGTTCCGGCTTTCGAGTGGCGTTTTTCCTAGGTCATGGGGGACATATACTGAGTTATGGTTACGGTGGGATAGAGCATAAGAAGTTACCTAGTTAGGTAGGGTAGGAAAGTTAGGAATTGTAAGTTGTGTTATGATGGTTGCAGGGGGGAAAACAATGTTAGGGGAGGGGGTGGGGGGCCGCATAGGAAGGATATATTTAGTGAGGATTAGTTTTGTACGGCACAGGCCAAGGTATGTTTTTTGTAAGGTGCACCTGTTTCCAATAAAGCGGCCTTTTTCACACCAACAAGCTAGCCTGTGGTCTGTGCTGCCCCCCCTTTAGGGCCCAAATCGCCTTTGTTTCAACAGAAATCAATGTGGGAAAATACGTGGCCGCAATTTTTTTGTTGTTGTTAAATATCCCACTTTCCTGTTGTAAAACGTTGGCATGCATGTTTACATAACTTTCGTTTAGCCCTCCCTGTATTCGTGGCTGAGGCTGTTAAAGTGCCCGATGCAGAAATCTGTGTGAAACTTCCAAGTCACGTGGACCAACGCTAGTCAGGTATTTGAGGGCATGGGGTTAATGTGCTGAAAGCAGAGCTCTGTGTATGAGGAGAGGTCACAAGTTTAAATATGTTTAGTCGGTATTTCTTATGCTAAGAGATGTTCCCAGCCAGTATGTTTTCATTCGACAATACCAATGCACCACGTTCCACACACTGGCCTGAATCAACATTGCAGTCATGCCGCTAGGGTGCCATATGTTGTCTCACTACAAAGTGATAGCTTTTCAATTTGTTTGTTTCAACAGAATTAGTTTGCTACCAAGAGCTAAAAAAATGCATTGGGTATGATACAAGCTATGTTGCTCATGACGTGAAGATCCATTAGTTTGTATTCTCATTAACAAATCATTATTGCAAGGAGGCAACTTCTCAAAACATGATGTTTTGGTAACTGCGTCGTACTATTTTATTGGACAGAGATCCAAATGTAATTTTGACCCGCTTGAGGCGGTGGGGGTGGGTGATAGAATAGCCAGAGATACAGAGATAGGAGAGAGAGAGAGACAGGAGGAGAGACAGATAGGAGGAGAGACAGTTGGAAGAGATAGAAGAGACAGATAGAAGATAGATGAGAGACAGATGAAGGATAGCTAAATGGAAGTATAGCTAGATAGATGATAGATAGAAGATAGACAGATAGAACAGTGTCTGTTGAGATAGCGGGAGCGCTGTGTACATGATTCTTAGCCTGTATGGTAGAACACCTTCCTCTATGGAGGCAGCTCATCTCACTTTACCCCTCCCCACCCCTCGAGTCCCTTGCACATCTCCCACCCAAGCTACTTCACAGATTCTCACTAGTGAGAAGGGGCTGGCGCTGCACCCCCAGAGAAAATCACAAGCACATGCAGAGAGATGGACGACTCCAATAATTTGCTTCCATTAAAGCCATTGCTTTGCTATACAATACCGTTAGCAAAGCAAATGGCTTTAAATTAATCAAAGGCGAGACCTATTGCATTTTCAATGCTTGTTAATATACTCCCCAAGTTAGCTACCCAGGGCAGGGAACTGGCATCCGTTTTCGAAGCATTTGGAGTGATGTAGAGGTAGAAGAAGACCTTTTATAGGACTCGCCATCTTCAAATACCACCAAAGAGATGCTTTGTGCTCCGATGATGATGGAATCAGATACTTGCAGTCTAGAGAGACTAGAATACATAAAGTTTGAACAAATTTCAACAAGGACAAAAATTAAACCGAGCTCAGGAAACCATGAATAAGCATGAACAAACATGTCCATAGATCTTCAACCACAGCCTTGCTGATGCTTGAGCGGATTCCAGCAGTGTATCACTTTCACCCACTTATTGACACTCTTCGGGGTTATGGACGTCCTTTAGGTCTTAGATTGCTTGACGGAATGCCTTCCCGTTTTCTTGATGTTGAAGCCAGTGAGTTTTTTTTGACCCCTGAGTCTGGAGGGAGAGAAGTGAACTTGATTATGTCCAGCACCCACAGGTCCGAATTCTCCCACTCTTCCTTGGAGTGCTGAATTTGACCTCCTAGCTGTAACTTGAGGCCATCTTCGGCATAGTCAGGACTTCTACTGTTTCTGAGAAGGACTTTCTTTCTGTGAATATTTATTTAATGCACCTTTCCCCTTGGATACACGAAACCAATATGTTTGCTGCTATCTTCTTGATGGCACCAGACATGAGGATTTAGGCTGCTTTTGGATCTGAATGATGAAGGACGTTTACTCCTCTTCCTGTCCTGAAACTAACAGTACATCCTTTTTTCTACCTCATTTCTGAAAAGTAGCGTATCTTCTAAAGACATACGAAGGGCAGTTGATTTCTTTTCTGTATCTGTGTGCAGTCTCACTGGCCACAACTGAAGCTACCCCTGCTAAAACAGATGCTTTAACAACATCAAAGGTGAATGGGTTTTTCTTATTTAATGTTTTTGCATTATATAAACATAAAATTGGAAACACACAAATGCTAACATCTGTGTATTTTTCAAGTCATCATCAACGTATCTTTATTCGGTTTTCATAACCGCCAAGGTATACATAAAAAGAATACTTCGAAGACACCACAACATAAACGCATTATTAAAATAATCGATTTTTACAAAATAAAACGTTTGAGTGTCCAACCCCAGTCACATTGTACAAGGACACAAATTAAATCCACATAAGCATAAAACCGAGGTGCCAGACAACACGAATAGATGCTCTTTAGAATGAACTGGAAATGCTATCCAGTTCCGAAGTAACAGTAGGACATTAATCCCAAGTGTTCAAACCCAGCTATAAAATCTAAAATACTGTTTAAAATGTGTCATCAATCAACCTAAAACACTAAAGTATCTCACATAATCCATGGACAAATTAATCTACAGTACGAACGAAAAAAAATCAATACGACTGTAATAAAAAGCAGGATAATACATAAATGCCTACGTAGACAAGCAATCACAGAACTACAGATTCATAAAATGCATGGACAATTTAAACTGCAAAGTGATATATATATATTGAATTGACAGATTTGATCTCTGATTTTAACTCTATAACTCAGTTGGTCCTTGATGCGGTCTTCAAACGTATTGAACGTATTGTCACCTCATTAGATTGGAACATATTTTCCCTTTTTTTCTTTTTCTTTTTATCTTGATCTTTTGGAATAACATGTTTAGCTCTCATTGTTGATACATGACACAGCATTAATGTCTTGTTATTCTTTTATTTCTGCAGCTTGGGGCTCATGAATACACGAATTCACAACGAATAGTCACCGATAGCAAGTATTGGCTAAAGTTCCTGGTATGCGCACATCCATCACTGGATAGTTTTGCACTATGTTTAGATTCGGGTACTATACCTTCACCGGTACATACTATCCTTTATTAGTTATTTCTATGTATATAGACACAGAGCAATAAATCCTGAACCTCTAAAGGGTACTATACCTAGATGCTCTTACAATTGGGCCACAAAGTGAATGGCCACCTATCCGTGACTGACTAATATAAATATAATTATGACTCTCTCTCTGCAGAATAAATGCAAATTGTTGATCTTCACAGAATGAAGTTTTATGAGAAATCTAAATGCTGGAAGTTAATGTGTTATAAAATGTCATTAACAAATTTATTTATGATTTAGGGTATTTTGATGAATTATGTTGTGCAATCTACCGCTATATAAAAAACCTTGAATATAAGGATCATGAGACTGTGTTCCAATCATGTTTATTATTATTCTTTTGACTACTACAGTCTGTATCCCAGGAACGACATCGAGGACGTTTGTAAACAACTATTGTGTTTGTGATTAAGTCTGTCTTCATTGTTTACTAGCGCGCTGCGACGTGCCGAAATGTAATGTATATATATACTTCCTGGTTCAAAGAGGAGGTCATGTGACCAAGGCTGCTTGTCAGCCGAAACGCGTCTTTTGTCGTTGGTGTAATAAACTTTACACTATTTTCTGAAAGACTGGTGTGGCTCGTCTTCTTTCCTGTCGGATGTTCGGAGAGGACTTCTGTGCAATATATATATATATATATATATATATATATATATATATATATACCTGGGTGATCAGATTTAGCTCTATACGCAAGCGCAATTGCTTCAGTTCCATTGATTAGTGCAATCACTGTGGCAAAAGCTTGCTCCTCTTGTTCCAAACATTTTACAAAAATTGGTTCACAGCAAATACTATGTGACCCGAGGTATCAGTTTTAAATATCCTATATGCAACTAAATAACGGTTAATTCCCAGGTCCAGACACACAGGAGGCATCGACCTGTGATGCACACCAAGATATACCGAACAGGTCAGAATATGTGCCTCTGTTTCAGGATCCACGCTAGACATGAACCTAAGGTCTGTCATTTACTCAATCTGTTTATAGGCGCTTTAAGGGGCAAATTTCCAAATCTAAATGGAAGTACAGACTTTTAGCTAGTGGAGGTGAGATAATATCTAGAAACTGCTCATATCTCGAACTCAACAAACTGGTTAGTTAATAGCCCATTATTCCCATTAATAACATATTTTTCATTGGCAATTGCCCAATACCGGGTCATTAGGGCTGCAACCTCGGTCTTGCAAATGCTACCAGGGTTATCCCACAATTTTGTTAGCCCCAGCTTTGAGAGCCAACTTGATACAAACTTGAGCCAGGGAACTTTCATTGCATTGGCATGCCCAACATTTCCTTTAAAGAATCCCTGTAGTCATTTAACTCTGGTGTAGACCATAAGCATACCCAGTAAGTCAAGGGCTTCAATTTCGTAATATCAGAAATTCTATTAATACCAATAAAAATAAAGGGGAACAAGGGGAGTATTTGATGGAACTGAGACAAGCGTTCTTACAAAATTGTTCTATGCTGTAGCTAGTTTCTGTAGATTAACATAACCCCATATTTATGCTCCATAAAGGGCAGCACTTTTTTGCCTTGGCATGATAGACTTCAAGGGTGTGAGATATAGAATGAGTATAGGTTCAGTTGTGCCTCCATATAATTGCTTAAGATCTATGCTGGACTAATTAAGAGCTCGTGTTGATTTGGGGGCCCGCCCATACTTGTCACACAATGTTAGTCCCAAATATTCAAAACTTTGAGCCCGTTCCAAGATTTCATTAGCGCCCTCGCAATATAATTCCAAGCAGGTCTGGCCCCGAACACCATATACTTAGTTTTTGATGCGTTCAGTTCAAGGCCTCTTGCTTTACAACACTTGATGAACTTATCAATTATGTTTTGTAGGCCCACAGGTGTCTTAGAATTAAGTAGTGAATCACTGGCAAAGAGTAAAAATGGAATTTTATTCCAGTGCCTGTTGTCTGAGTTTAGCACAACTCCCATCAAGGCCTTGTGCTCCAAAAACCAGTACTGAGTGTCAGCCATCTTGCTAGTTCCTTTCCACTCACTGTCAGAAAAGTATAGTTCCAGGTGGGGTGTTTGGGCTGGGCACCACCTGCCAGTAGCTTCTCTGGTGGTGCGCACGTGAGGTACTTTCTCTTTTTCACACACATTTTTGTTGGGACACATATTCTAATGTTATTTGTATGTGTTGTTGTGAGTGTTTTGACACACACCTGTTTCCTGTTTCCTTTTTTAGTTAATATAATATTTTGGGCATAAAGGATCGGATTAGACTGTTTAATTATTGAAACAGTTGCTGGGTTGAGGTAAATACCCCCCGACACTGGTCCGACTAAAAAGATTGAAGAGTGCCCTGATTGCCAGATTTTTGTTGTTTGAATAAGTATGTAGGACAGGGCCTGAGGGGAGTTGTAGCCATTATAAATACTCCACCTCCCACCCAGCCCAGCTAACTCCGCTGGGCCTTTGGCTGCCAGACATTTGAGTGGAGAATGGACTAGCAAGGTGGCGGACACCGGGGACTGGTCTTTGAAGCACAAGGCCATTACCGGAAGTTGTGCTCAACTCAGACACCATGCTTCACTGTGAGCCATCTGGCTAGTACACGTCCCTTCAATGTCAGGTAAGCATAGTTCCAGGTAGGCTTGTTAGGCTAGTTGGGATGAGTAGTGTTTGAAATCACCACATCTCCCATCAGGCCCTGTCCTACACACACCTTCCCACCCAGCCCAAACAGGCCACCAGGAACTATGCTTACCTGACAACGAGTGGAAATGGACTATCAAGATGGCTAACACTGGTGCCTGGTGTCTGAGTTGACCACAACTTCCATCATGGCCTTGTGTTCCAAACACCAGGCCCCAGTGTCATCCCTTTTGCTAGTCCATTTCCACTCACTGTCAGGTAAGCATAATTCCTGGTGGGCTATTTGGGCTGGGTGAGAAGAGTGTGTGTATGGCAGAGCCTGATGGGATTTGGAGTAATAGCAACCACTTCTCCTCCCACACAGTCCAACAAGACCATCTAGGCATATGGCTACCTGACAGTGAGTGGAGGTGTACTAGCAAGACGGTTGACACTGGTGACTACTGTCTGACCCTATCACAACTACCAACTTGGCACTTGTGCTCAAAACACCAGGCACCAGTGACAACCATCTTGCAAGTACACTTCCCATCATTGTCTGGATAACACTCTTCCTGGTGGGCTGGGTGGGAGGAGGAGTTTAAGTTTCACAAATAGACCATCAGGACTCAAACCCCAGCTCATTAAATTAGTTGGCCACATATTTTCGAATATAAGAGTTTGAGATCTCATCTAACTATGGAGTCAATTTAAAAATACATGATCTGTGTAGGCACAAAGCTAAGCAGTCACACATTTGGCTCCTTACAGGAATGCACTTGAGTGTCATGAGATGAGAATAAAAAGCACATCACTCACACCATGACCACAAAATTCCAGGGAAAGCAATAGACTATTAGTGTGTAAGCAGCCACACCTATGTGACTGGTGAGACATGGACTAAGCCCAGTTCACAGGCCTGACAAACTCTAACATTAGGATCTAAAGAGTACGTATGTCATTGTTATCCTACGGATCTGGAGAACACTAACCCACCAGTGTCATCTACAGCGTGTCAGGTACCAGTCAATGTCTTTGGACATGTCATGAGAACTAAACACAACATGCCTATTTATGCACATAGGTAGAGCTGATCACCAATCCACATCTTTTCAAACTTGCATTGATCTTCAACAACATAGGTGACAATCATGGATGAAGGAGGCCATTCTATCTTCACAAACTTATTTTTAGGTCCAGTCATTTACATAATGGGTATCATTTGATCTGCAGTGGACATTCACATTAATGACTGTGTCATATCTGTACCCACTGGGCAAGTGGGAACTCTGCAGACAAGATTATGACAGCCAGTCCCAGACTCCAGCCGACTAGGAGCTCCCCGGCCTGGAAGACTCTCACACATTCTCAGACAAGGAGGATCAACCTGGCCCATCAGGTTTGGGTCGGCACACAGCACCAGCATCTTCAGCAACATCCACTGCGACAACTCCCGCCTCAGCTAACAACACCCAGCTGTCCCCTTTCCTGATGGACACAGTAGCCCTGGACAATGCCAGCGGCACAGCAACACAGAGCACTTTGGAGTTGACCGACAACAACCCCCCCATCAATGAGGAAGGCGGCTCAGCGTTGACTGTGCCACCATCAACTGTGCATACTCATGTGGGTATGGGTCGTGGGAGGGGCGTGTGGATCCACTCCGTCAAGCAGCTGGCGCTGCCGATGATCACCCAAACTGCTCCCAGGGGATCAATGCCTATGAGGGTTACCAGAGAGAAATGGGCCAGGTAATAGAAATCCTCCGGAATATCGAGCAGCTGCAGGCAGGTCAAAACCAATGGCTGGACAGATTTAACAACAAAATCGCCAACATGACTGGGGTGCTGTGGGATATTGGTACCAGCCTCCACCAGATTGCTAGTCACCTGACCACACCTCCCTGTATGCCCACACCATCTGTTACCTCAACATCTGCACAAGCCACAGTGTGGGACGTGGAGTCTGGCACAGAGTCCCCCGTACCCCAGGAGCCTGCAGCTGTGGGTCCCCCACCCAAACGTGGAAGGGGCATCTGAGGAAACATCAGTGAGAGTCGGATGGCAATACACCACCCCAGGAAGTAAAATGATATCATCCAGTGTGTGCCAAGCGTTCACTTTGTTGACTGTCATAAATAACTGCCCCGCATTGGATGGAGGGTCAAAGTTGGACTTTCGAAGACTTTGAATCCAAAATGTACATATTGTAATCGTCCTCTAATCACAATGACGAAAGTGTCAATAACACAGGTAAGCAATTACTTGAAAGTAGTAAACTAAGTGCCCATGAGTAAATGAACTTTCGCATAGCATGATAGATATACACAACCAGGTTATCACACACACCGTAGTACACTGTATATATGCACAGGAAGTCAATTGTCTACACAACTATCACTATTTGCCAGCCCAATCAACAATTATTGTTAGCAAACCAGTTCATCATGGTCAAACTTTGATGAGAAATCTTTTTGGATGTGTGATATCAGACAAGGCCCACCTCAATGTGGAACACATGTTTATTTTCGAGATACAACCTGGCGCCTGAACACAAAGTCAAATCACATCACACAGTACTGAAAGGCACTAAAAAACAAAATCACCAGACTATCAGGTCTGGAGGAAGTGCGTGCCAGAGAGTTCTCTTCAAAAACAACAGTTGATGGGCAGAATGCAGAACAATGTCATACATTCACCCCAGTACAGAGATCTGGGCCTAAATCCATCGTTTTTTTGCTCACCATGCCATTCCATTTTGAACCCAGCCATATGCAAATCAGTCTTGACCCTGTGCCTCATGGGAACAGTCCAGACCAAACTGTCAAGCCAGGTCCTCCCTGGACTGGAACAAGCTTCCTAGGGCCGGTTTCGGGGTAACACCCCTCTTCAGCCAAGATAGCTTGATTCCAGTGGCATGATGAGCACGGGACCCACGTCTGGGCATACCCGTCCCACTCGGGGTAACAAATGCAAAAACAGCAGTTGATGGACAGAATGCAGAACAATGTCATACATTCACCCCAGTACAGAGATCTGGGCCTAAATCCATCGCTTTTTTGCTCACCATGCCATTCCAGTTTGAACCCAGCCATATGCAAATCAGTCTTGACCCTGTGCCTCATGGGAACAGTCCAGACCGAACTGCCAAGCCAGGTCCTCCCTGGACTGGAAACAAGCATCCTGAGACCGCTTTCTGCAAAATTTCCATGTCAGTGTCTGTCACAGAATCATGTGTCTGGTGAGGTCAGAACTTGCAAGTCCACTCTATAGTTGACATGGCAAAGTACCCTGATAAAAACACAAAGAACCGAGTAAAGAAATCAAGAATAGGAAAGCACAATTCAGCAAAGTATGTTATCTAAAGCACAAAAACGTCAGTGTGAACACTAGCTAGGATTCACAGTAACACTGTACATGTTAACCTGACCATTTCAATGACCACTCTTAGAAAAAACCTCAGGACACTTATCATACACTCACAAGCATGCATACACATTGTCGACCAGCAACAAAACAACAAACAATTGTGGTTAGTCACCTCCTCTCATTGCATACTTACAGTGTTGTGAAAATGTTGTGGATCAGCTTCATCATCATCATCACCACTGTCATCATGTCCCAGTCCTGGATCCTTTATCGGTGGCACATGCTGGTCTCCATCGTCCACTATCAGAGGTATGCCCTTACGTATAGCCACGTTGTGTAGCATGCAGCAATCTACAATGATCTGGCACACCTTTCCTGGGGCATATTGGAGGGCTCCTCCAGTCTTATCCAAACACCGGAATCTGGACTTCAAGAGGCCAAAAATCCGCTCCACTATTCGCTTGGTTCGGCCATGGGCCTCATTAAAGCGCACTTCTGCTGGGGTGACTGGGTTGCGCAGTGGTGTCAGTACCCATGGCTTGTTGGGGTATCCAGAGTCTCCTACATCGAACACAGAAATTACTTCAGTTGTCTGACAGCAGATCACTATCTGACATACAACCAACACACACTACAACATACAATTACTTCACCTACATACAAGCCAGGCTCTGTCAGCTTGTAGTTGAGTCATCAAATGGGGGATGGGGCTGTTAAGTGGGATATCTGTGTAGTGCAGAGCCAGGGAATTGGGCACAGATGTGTGAGATGCACAATCATCCAAACACATCACCTGGACATTGATGGAGTGGTAATGTTTGTGGTTGTGATCGACCTGTTCATTGGCATTTGGTGGGATCAACGCAACATGGGTGCCATCAATAGATCCAATTACATGGAGTATCCATCATAAGGCATAGAAATCACCCTTGATGTCAGACAACTCTCCTAGTTTAGGAAACCTTATGTAGGGGTCCAGGTAATGAATCAATGCCTGCAACACTTCCCGAAGGACATTGCTGAACATGGGCTGGGACATTCCACCCGATGTTGCCACTGTGTACTGGAATGTTCCTGTGCCAAAATATGCAATGCTGCTATCACCTTCACCTTGGGGGTTAGTGCTGTTGGATAAGTGCGGCTAGGCCGCAAATGAGGTGACAACTGCTGGCACAACTCATTAATTGTTGCCCTTGTGATATAGTATTTCTTGATGATGTGTCATTCTTCCAATGTTTGTAGGTCTGGAAAGGGCCGGTTCACAGGAGGCTGTCTACCGACTCCTCTGCGGTACCTATGTGCAGATCGCATACACAGTTGGAGTTAGTTCACAGTGTACCAAGCAACACGCACTTAGACCAACAGGCCAGAAAAAAGACAACACCTAAAACTAGATGTCAATTTAAATACACATTTCAATGAATCAGGTTGACCTCAGGTATATATCATAACATTGAGCTCATTGCTAGACCTGTTTTAAAGGTTTGGTGACACCGCAATTAGACTGCAGTAGTGTAGACTTCACCAGTGTCTGTGATTGTTCATGTAAAGCAAGCAGGACATACTCCACAACTCACAACCAAAAATACATAGATTTAGGTTTGTGAGAACAATCATATGGTTCATATTTACACACAATAGGATCATGTAATGCATGATATGTGGGACACCACATACACACTATGTATCACAATGTAATTTATGCACACTGCTGTCACATGGTGGACAATGTCATGTTGTCATGTCTGTATTATACAAATAATCTCATACACAACCATTTACTATGTAGAAGTTCCATCAAATTCAGTTCAGTGTAGCACAGAAAGATACACTAGAAAATCACTTATCAAAGCTAAGCGTGTGCGGCAGCTTAATGTCATGGTGTAGTCATTCATCGGAAAATGCAGTATCCTGGACTTGAAGCACACACCACATTTCAAGTCCCACATCACACATCACACAGATTGCACACTGATTTACACTGGCCTGTAATGCAGTGACTAGGCAGAGAGAATTCTCGGAATGCCACGAAAACGCATTTTGACTGTGATCAACCCAATTAGGCAAAATGGAGTAGTTTCCTTTCCCGTTGGCATTAGCATCCCAAGCAGTGTGTTCTGTGCCCCCTCAAGGTTAGGTTATCATGGGAGTGTGAGCGTTTCAGTTAGATGTCCCTTTCACAAGAAAAATTCTGCATCCATCCATGGAATATCACAAACTCACAACATTTACAATAGTGTTTACCCTGCCAACCAGTTTTTCAAAGGACGTGGTAGGCGCATCATAACCGAATCAGACACAACCATTGGCTGTTAGTTGTTATGGTGACAGTCACGGGTTTCGGATTGTGCCCGCATCGCATGGAAACCGATGCAGTAAACTCCCATTGGCAATGTATCAAAGTCACTCGCGGTTCGATGATATTTTTTTAACTGCGCGGTAATTGTGTCATCTGTATGTAATGGAATGCATTGGATGGATTTGGAAAATGAGACCAACACGGACCTATAGCTTTGGCCGCATGGACTGAAGACCGCATTTTGGATATGTCTGTTGGTTCCCTAGAGAGTGCACTTGCCTGCACTAACTAGATGATTCCTGGACCTCCCCATCTCTCTGCTGCTGTCCACAACCTCTGGGAGCTACTATGGCATGCTGTACAGAGCACAGGGCCCCAGCATTCACAGCTGAGGAAAACCAAAGGCTGCAGGACATGCTCTTGTCTCTGTACAGGCAGCTCTAAGGCAAACCAGATGAGCAGGTGAGTGATGATCACACAGCATTGTCATTTGACATGTGCAATAACCATGCACTACTGGAATTAGGAATCTTATAGATAAACATGTAAACTGTTGTTTGAAAAGATTCATTGTGTGTATGTAACTGTTCATGGCAAGTATACTGTTGTAGAAGTGCATGTACTGGGGTAAACATCACGTTACTATTCTCATGGGAGAGAGTCTTCATTGAACACTGGTGAAGTGCACAGAATGCCACTTTGCTCACCTTTAGACAGTCTGGGCATGCTGCTAATGACCTATGTGTACCAGTATTTGTCTCTGTACATGTTGCATGTGAACTAAGTGCCTGTCACCATGTCATCCTTACAGGTCAACTCCAATCAGAAGGCCAAGCTTTGGAAATCCATCGCCCGGAAGGTGCGCTCCGTGGGGGTCACCTGCCGGTGCAGTCACCATTGCAGGAAATGGTGGCAGGACTTGAGAGGCTGGAACAAGAAGATTGAAAGAGTCCAGCTGAGCCTGTCTCCTCCAAGCAAGAGGGGCGCATGCCGCACCCTGACCCCCCACATGCTACAAATCCCTGTGGTGGTCTTCCCTGGCCTGGATGGGATGTTGAGAGGCAGACAGCAGCAAGGAGGGGGTGAGTATTTGCCTTTTTGCACAACATTTTAACCCATGCATGTTTAAGTATCTTAGCCTGCTGCCCCCTTTTCAGGTTGTAAGACAGACAAAACCACTGTTCAGTGTTAAAAGATGCATGTGCACAAGGCTAAGTAGATGCATGGTTATGCCCCTTTATTCTGGAACATGTGAGGATAATATGTTCAGGGTATTGACAGTAGTGCCATGTGATCTGAACGAATTACAACATGTGTATGGAGATAACCTTCAGAAAAATTGAGAATGCTCAACATGTGTCAGCACATTGACTAATGTCTGAACTGTTCTCTGTGTGGTCACACCAAATCTGTGAAGTATGTTGTTGTTGGAGCACTCAAGTGCCCATGGTATACATCCAGGTGTTGTCTATGTTGAGTCTTTGGTGAGTATTGATTGGTGAGTGTGCCAATGTTAGGCCCCATCCCTGGTGCCAGTGTATACCAATGTATCCCATGGGAAAAATATTGGTTTGCTAACTCATATCACCTGTTACACTGGCCTTTCACATGATTGGGTGTAAGATTCCATTCTCTCTAGTCCAAAGAGTGAGTCCATGTGTCTGACTCTGTAATAGTGGCAACACATACCATGCTGTGGCAAACAAAGTTGGTCACTGGTGTAAACAGGGCTTGTATTGTAAGGGATTATGTTAGATATACATTCACAATGGTTCCCATGTGTGTAAATGCTCTTCATTGGTCATACTTGATGCCTCTTTAAACCATGTATTCAATACATCACTGTTCGATTCAGAGATGTCACATGAGCATCATTTGGAGGTAAGTTAACAAAATAAGATGACAAGCAAGAACATTTAAGCTGTACAAAGTGTGCACAATGGCATAATGAAGTTAAGGATATTCAGACTTGGCCTTACAAATGTGGACTTCCGCAGGCTGGACAAGATGGTGCAAAGTGTTGACTAAGAAATTACAATCATGATGTAAAGTACTAATGGTCTGTACAGACGATGCATCGAGACTGCCCAGGGGCATAGTGATCCACAATTCCACATGAAGCATTATGAAGATGCAGTCATTGGACTTGGCAGTGTGCATTGTTCACATGAGAAACTGGTGAAATGCTTTCAATGTGGACAACATTCTGATTCATCTTCTTAACACTGTGCATAAATAATACAAGACTGAGGGCCACATACAGAGTTAGATGTGTGACCTGAGAGTCAACAACTTAAGGTACAGGACAGATGAGCACAATCAATGTTATCTGTGTAATATGGTCTATGCATTGACTACACCAGCTTAATGTATGACAAGAAAGGTATGTGACCTGCAACACTAGACCCAATGGTT
Organism: Triturus cristatus; assembly: GCF_964204655.1. Taxonomy (NCBI): domain Eukaryota; kingdom Metazoa; phylum Chordata; class Amphibia; order Caudata; family Salamandridae; genus Triturus; species Triturus cristatus. Next base: position 846,048,033 of record NC_140584.1, on the reverse strand, counting down.
CCCAAATGGACAAAAAGGGATTGCCGAATGGTAACCATTTCTCAATTCAATTGTATGACTACTATTCCGATTGTGAGGGTTAAACTCCCTTGCATTAGGTGAGACAGATTATATCATCATGACACAAGGCCGTCAGTAGCGAAAGACAATTCAACATTGTGGTTATGGAATTTGTTTGTGCTACACACGTCGCTGACATCATCTTGTGTGAGGGTACATAGGTTCACTTGTGTACTAACATGTGGTACAGATACAGAACAGTATCAAAAATGAATATTGCAAGTCTGATTGATGTTGTTTGGTATTCTTGGAAGAGTTGTGATGAAACCTATGTGTCAAGTACATATGGACGACTCATGTGATTAATTTTACTTCTTGTTCACAGCATCAGAACCAGCCAGTGGAGGAGGCAGCACCATAAAACCATGGGAAGCAACTCACCAGACTGGCTCCAGTGCTGAGTCCGACCAAGAGAGAACCAGTGGCACGGAGGGTGAAGGGGAGCCTCATTGAGGGCATGTTGGACTTAACATCTGTCTGCTGGACGACAAGCTCAAGCTCCAGTGAGGACTCCCATGTGGAAGTGGATGACCCAGGGGCTGGATCCTCAACATCAGTGTCCATCATCACCCCTACCATCTCTACCCTCCCAGCTGCTCCCCAGCCCATTGTCCGTGGCCGCTCCCCTAGTAGGGGAGGAGTCTCCTTCGCCCCAAGTATATCACCCCCCCGCCCTGTCTCCGGTACTGTCCCGAGTGTGGAAGTCATTTACATCCTGAGGCAGATCTCTGTGGGGCACACAGAAGTGCTGAGTGTCCTAGGTGCAAACCAATCATCTTACGCAAATGGTATCATTCCTGGAGGGCATTCCCTCGGACATATCTGCCCTACAGAGATCCAATCAGGCTCTGGCCTCCACAGTGATGGTAGCATTATCCCAGATCCTTCTGTCCCACCCCCCTCCTGCCTCTTCCTCATCCACAGTCCCAACTACCCTCCCTGACCCAAGCACATGCAAACATGAGCATGCATCTACCTCAACAGTCACACGCAGCATACAAACACACAGTCATGAGGGCAAACACAAATGCACGCACACTCACAAGACAAATGTCACCACCACAGACAACCAGACACCGCACCAGCATACACAGACATGCCACAGACCTCACAACCCTCTGCCTCCACAACAACTACCTTTGCCTCTACTCATACCCATTCTGCCCAGAAACTCCACCTCTTTGCCCTTGACTTCTTCTTTACCTAAACCTATGAACCCCCTCCCAAAAAGAAGAAATCCACCCTCCTACCCCTGCCATCCACATCAAACCCCCCTGGCCACTGCTACAAAAAGTAGCCACCAAAAGAAAATCCCCTTGGTCTAAGAGGTCCCAACCCCCTCCAGAAATCCATACTTCAACATCCCAGCCCCATACCTCCACACCCAAGAAATCCCACCCCAAGAAATCACCTGCTCTCCCTATTCACATGCAGACCCTTACCCATTACAGGATCCCCAAACTCATCAAGCCCATCCCATCACCCTCTCCGTCTGACCCTCTCACTGCAGTTGACCCACTCCCCCTCCATTTGACCCTCCCACTGCAATTGACCCCCCTCCTTTTGACCCTACTACTGCAATTTAAAATAACTTTTTATTGAACTTTAAGCACGTTTCAGTACAAGCATTCAGTTAGTACATCTTGGCACAGGTACATTGGTAATATACATTTAAAACAACAGCCCAGCAGGGGTATGTTGTAACAGGCCACACAACATGTTATGCGAGTATAAAGGAGGCGGTTCAATGTACATGATATATGGTTCCATAACTTGGGGACTTGTGTGTGCATTTCCGTTGTGGAGCTAAACAACGGTTTAAGGTGGTGCGTGTTGGGATCCTTCTCCCAGGAGTTTGGGCTTGCAGCAGTGTCGTCTAGGTGATGGAGGTATGTGATCAGAGGGATCCAAATATCGTGTGGCCGACTCGCAAGGGGCATAAGATTCCAATATTCAGTCAAACATGTCTGGCAGTGTGCAGCATCAGTGAGCCAAGTCTTAGTCGATGGCGCCAGTTTATGCCCCCAGTGGATCGCCACCCTGCGTCTGGCCAAAACCAGTAACATGGCCACTAATCAGAAACTAGCATCGGGGACCTCCTTAACGTACCCAAGTAGGCACATGAGCGGATCTGGTGTGATGTGGTCCGAGGTGACAGCGCTGATGATCATGCACACTGCCTTCCAGTAGCTGGCCACTTTTGAGCATGTCCAAGCCAAATGTATAAACATAGCGACTGGCGTGCAGCACTGTGTACACATTGCGTCTGAAGGTAAGCCCATTTTGTAGAGGGCTGTAGGAGTACGATATAACCTATGTAGAAATTTGAGGTGTACCAGCCTCAGCCTATAGTTAGGGGAGAGTTTTTCAGTCTGAGTGCAGCAGTATTGCCACTGTTCTGGCGAGGGCCCATTTGTCAGGTCTGCCAACCAAGTGCAGTGCGCACATTCGGTGTCAATTGGGGAGGGTGCTAAAGTCAGAGAATAGAGTCTGGTGATGAGTTTACAAGACGATGTAGAGGTATAAATGTATTCAAGTGCTGCATTGACTGGTGGAAGGTTAGGAAACGCACTGTTTATGTTCCTGCAAGTCTCACACATTTGGTAATATAGTAGGCTGTCTTGCGGGGTAAGTGTTGTAGTGTCAGCCAGCGTGCACGGGGAATGGAAGGAACTGACCATTGGGGTAAAGGTCTGCATTAATGCGGATGGCCAGAGACTTTGCAAGGCACGCCATCCCCTTGCTATGCATTGGAGGAAAGGAGGGGTTCTCAGGAAGCAGCATTGATGGTACATATAACGTGTCGGTGCCTACTTGTTTGCGAATGCCTTCCCAAGCCCAACGCACGCCCTCCGCAGTGTTTATTTCTTTCCTGGGCACCCTATATGGCAGGAACAATGACGTCCAAAACGGCCAGGGAGAGATCAGATCCACCTCCACTGCCAGATGTGTCTGAAAGGGTGTTGGGTCTAGCCATAAATGTAGGAAGCTGGCTTGAGTACAATAGGCGTACAGTTTAAGATTTGGGGCTCCCAGCCCACTGCTAGAGAAGGGCAGTGTCAAAGAATCATAGGCAATACGCGGCTGTCGTCCCGCCCAGGTCAACGTAACTATATCTGAGCGTAATCTCTTAAAAAATTGTATTGTGAGGGGAAGTGGGATGTTCAGGAATAAGTATAAAAATTTCAGCAGAACCACCATTTTGACTATTGCAATACGGCCTGCCAGGGAGAATGGAAATTTACTCCAAATTGGGATTTTAATTTCCAGCTATTCTATCGCCCGACCATAATTGGCTTTCCGGAGTTCGCCTGTGTCTCTGCTCAGCCATACACCTAGGTATCTGGTCAGTTTCATGGCCCACTTTAGTGGGTACTCTGTAGGGAAGGGGAGCGTTGCGTCGGTAAGGGGAAAAAAATGGACTTGCTCCAGTTGATGTGCACCCCGGAATAGCCACCAAAGCATATTACTTCTCTGGTCATGGGTGCCAAATTGGTGCCCGGTTCACGAATATATAATGCAACATCATCCACATACATGGAGGTCACTAAGCTGCGGGCAATGAATCTGATGCCACGCTGTGTATAATGCTGGCGCAACCAAGCCGCCAGCGGCTCCATCGCAATAGCAAACAAGCATTGGTAAGAGCAGGCATCCCTGCTGTGTGCTCCTGGTAATCAGTATGGCTTGGGATATCTGCCCGTTGACTTTGATATGCGCCGAGGGTGAGGTATAAAACAGCTTGATCTTTTGGATGAAGTTCGAGCTAAAGCCTAGCAGGCCCAGGAGCGGGAACAGGAAGGGCCACTCAAGTGTGTCAAAGGCAAGTGGCATCCAACAAAGCTGCCACCGCAGGTAGGGAGGGATCAATTTGGTGCATTACAGAGAATATGGTCCAGAGGTTATGTGATGTGGTGTGCCCTGGTACAAAGCAAGATTGATCTGGGCGTATTATTAGGGGCATGAGTGGGAGGAGCTGGTTTGCTAGTAGCTGAGCATTTATTTTATTGTCCGTGTTTATTAGCGAGAGGGGCGGTTAGAGTCGCAGCTTTCAGGTGTTTTGTCAGGCTTCAGTATAAGTGTGATTAGTGCCTCACGGAGAGAGGGGGGAAATGGCCTATGGTGACTGATTCACTGTACATTTCGTAAAGGTGGGGCATCAGGCTAGAAGCATGCTCTTTATAGAATGCTGGAGTAAGGCCATCTGCTCCCGGCGCCTTATTTCCAGGAAGGCCGCGATTATTTGCACGATTTCTTCGGTCATGATTGTGGCATCCAGGTACTCCCGGTGCCCAGGGTCGAGCCATAGGAGCTCAATTGAATCAAAGTATTGTTGCAGAGTGTCAGGGTCACACCCCGTCCCGGCTGTACATAGTCGGGAATAAAAGGAGGGGGTAATTGTCGCTATTATGTCTCATGGGGAGGTGATCCTGCCACTGGCATCGTCTAGTAGTTCTGTCACGTAAGCAGATGCATGGGGTTTCCTTAGCAGGCTTGCCAACGTTCTGCCAGGGCAATCCCTCCCTCCATAGCAGTGGGCTCGCACCTCTCTGCCAAGATTATTCACTTCTTGTTGGGCTTCCGCATGATACTCAGATAATTTAGCTCTAATGTCCACAAGTGTAGCAGGGGTGGGATTGACATTTCAGCTAGTAGTCACTCCAGGGTACCTCGACTGGCGTGAGGCACCCCAGATTGTTTGGCGATGCATGCCCCATGAATGACCACCATAAAAGATTCCTACAGAGTTGAGGGGGAATCTACAGAGTCAGTGTTTAATTCAAAGAACTCAATTACAGCACTGCGCAGCTCTTCCTTGAATGCAGCGACTCATAATGCGAACAGGGGCAGGTGCCATGAGAACATATGTTGTGAAGTTCTCGGGATCCGTAGGGTCAGGCATACAGGAGAGTGGTCAGATAGGGTGCCACCATGAGCTCTATGGAGGTAGTCCAGCTAGCCACAGCCCTGGTTATCAGCCATAGGCCGATACGGGACCAGGAGCCATGCATGGTGGAAACACAGGTGCCCTCACGTCCATTGGGGTGTGCCTAGCGCCAGATGTCTATTAGAGTATTATCCTGCATTAGGGAGTGCAGAGCAGCAGTGGCCTGCGGGTGTCTCGCGCCTGAATGGTCTATCATGTTTTGAAGTGCAATATTAAAGTCGCAGCCCCACATTATGAGGCAGGGGCCAAGAGAGGAGAGTAGCCTCCATATGTGGATGAAAAAGTCTGGGTCATTAGAATCTGGGCCAGATATGGCTGCCAGTATTAGTGGTTGTGAATAAAGTGTCCCGACAGTACAACGTTTCTGCCTGCTGTGTCTATGTAAGCATGTATATTGTGCCAGGGAAGACCTTTCTTTAGCAATACAGTGACGCCTCTTGCGTAGTTGGAATAAACCGAAGAGTAGGAATCACCCCAGCAGAGGGCACTTAATCGTGTTAGTGGTGGAGAGGTGCATCTCTTCTAAGAAGCATACATCAATTTTGTGCCTAGCCAAGTAGGTATGTAGAAGTCGTGATTTTTGGTGATCCTTCATGCCTCTAACATTCCAGGTCAGGAATGTCACATCAGACATTTCTAAAGGCTAAGGGGGGGGGATGATACCACATATTCTTAAACTGACCTCAGGCCCGGAAGGTGTTGCTCCATTAGTCATCGTGAATCTGTCATTTGGTACAATAGGTAACCTGTGCAAGATCATACAAATATCAAAATTTAACCAAGGATACGGTTCTTGTTCCCAGTGTCCTTTGTAAACTGTCCCTTTCTTCCCCTCTCCCACTCTAACCCCCCAATCAGGTTGAGACTCAAACCCACCCCCGCCCAAGAGTACCCAACTAGCAGTGTGAAAAAAGCACATGGGAATTATCCCATTGAGGTACGTGGGCTCAGCCGGTCTTCTTCCCCGCCTCAAGAGCAGGGTTGTTGAGCAGAAAAGTACTCAATTGGAAGTAAAGCCTGTAGACTAGGTTATGCATGACCAGATAGGAGTAAGAAGAGCGTTTTCTCAGGGGTGCGGATGTGCCCGCGTTGAGTGATGCAGGCCACAGCAAACAGGGCCGCCCCACAGCACGATGGTTAATCATTCTCACTAGTGTGGCCATCCTCAGATGCGACGGGCAGGTCTCGGGAGCGGGCTTTGTGCATTTGCTTGGCATATTTCATGGCTGCTTTGAAGTCCGTGAAGTAGCGAGGCTTTCCATCCGTGTCTATCCGCAGTTTGGCTGGGTATAGAGGGCAAACTGGATATTCACCTGCTGAAGCAGCTGCTTGCCAGGCAAAAAGTTACTTCTTGTGGCTTGGATGATAAAGTGAAGTCGGGATAAAATGAGAGGGTGTTACCTTGGTGCCTGACTTCACCCATTTCTCTAGCCTTCCTAAAAATGGTATCGTGGTTACTGTAATTTAGAATGCGTGCTATAATTGGTCAGGCCGGGGCCCCAGGGAGGGGGCCGTGGGCCAAGGGATCGGTGAGATCTCTAAACTATGAAGAGCCCAGACAGGGCAGTTCCAAAGAGCTCGCACAACAGTGACTCCAGGTAATATTCCATTTTGCCTGTCACTGTGGATTCAGGAATCCCAGTAATGTGGAGATTGTTCCTGCGGGAGCGGGAGAGGATGTGGTCCGTCGGCTAGATTGCCGACTTAGGTGCTGGAAACCAGGGTTCGAGCCTCGGGGTCGCGTCCACATCCTGTGATTCTGAGCAAATCACTTAATCTCCCCGTGCCTGAATGTGTAACGTAACTGGTGCTCATGTAAAGCGCTCCAATACCTTTGGGTCGAGTGCGCGCTATATAAATCTGCAATCAAAAAATAAAAAAATAAAATCTTTGTTCTTTGCATGGATGAGCCCCAGGACCTTGTCCATCTTTAGTAGGCGTTGTCGATTTTCTGACCCAGTGTCATCTGCATCCGACATTCTAGCTTCCAGGTGGGTTATTCGATTGTCGTGCAAGTCCACATGTTGTTTGACTTGGTCTAAGCGGGATGCTAGGTGATCGATTTTGGTGTCAATTGTTTTCAAACTGGACTTGACTTCAAGTAGCAAGGACCGGATGCCTTCGTCTGATATCTCAGGTGAGTCAGTTTGCCTGGCATGCTCCCCTGCTTCCTGAGGTGGGTCTCCAAATCTGCCGGTCCAACGCCCCTCGAAGGTCAGCTTAGGGTGCCTGGTGTCAGTTTTCCCCATTACGATTGTGGCTGAGGCCCCGGGTCCGAGGAAAGCGTTGTGGGCTGCCCCTATCGTATGCGGCGTCACAGATCCTAGATTAGCCCACACGTGGTGTCCCACACTCTTCTTCACTGACACACACAGGGCGGCTGCATGAGCCCCCAGCAAAAGGCCCCCCGGCTGCACATGCACATGCGTTTCCATGGAGTATGGGCACTTGGTCAGTATATAGTCAAGATTTTGGTGCCTACATTGGCTGGGTGTCAATGTCAACATTAGTTGATTGGCTATGAGTGTGACATGAAGTCAAAAACCTTTTAATTTTGTATTCACACTTCCAAATAGTTCATGCTTTCGGATATCAACATAGTGCAAGTGTTGCAAAGTGCAACAGTTTATGAGAAGCATGCTGCATATGTTTGTAATTTGCAGAAAGACAACTGTCTCATCAATACACCTGGAGACATATGGACCTTGATTATATGGGAGTGACTTTGGACACACCAATGTACACAAAGTAATGGTACAATTGTTGTATGTGACTTGATAGTGGTGGACCCATGTCTGTGTCTTCTGTAGATCTGGTTTACTAGTTGCAATGACACCATTGCCACAGGTGGCATGCCACTGTAGGCCAATACCCTTTCAAGTCAGTTGACCCATATTATACATTTCCTGTGCCCATGGTGAGTGTAAGGTAGGTATGATTCTGACAGTGTCCCAACCCTGTTGCCTACCAGGATTCCACTTTCGGCAGAAATTCTTGTTAGGCAAGGTGTCTGTGGTCTGTATTGTCCAGGGACTGTACAATGAGATGTCAATCATTCCATCTTGATTTTGTTTGGGGACATCATGTGGATGGTGTGTGTCCAGGACCAGCAGTGGCCCATGCAGGTAAGAAGGATGGACTGTTCGGGCCAGGTGAGGGGGGATTTCGACGAACGATGGGGGGAAATAAAATAAATAATACATTTCCCCTCGCCATCGTCCATCGAAATCCCCCCCACCCAGCCCCACCGCCCCTTCGCTCTTACCTGCACTGGCCGCTGCTGTCCAGGACATGTCTCAGAAAGTTACAGTGTTTAACAGTCTTTACATTGACACAATTGTTGTAGGTGTAAGTTGCATGTGTACACAGCGTATGGTGCATGAAGGGTTGTCACATAATTTGAATGCTAGTGATGACATGCAGTGATTGTAGAGTTGTACAGTACCTCGCATTGTAATGTGCATCTCATTATGGCCTTATGCAACAGTTAGAGTGTGAGAGTCTGGCCATTTCCCAATTCTGGCAAATGTAATTTGGCCACATCATACTCATGTGATGTTCCTTTAGATTCTGTATTGGGGCACACATAGCCATGTGTTTGCTCATACAGCCAGATATATGATTCACCAGACCAAAGTATGTTAAGCAGCGATATGGGGATGTATGGTCTATCCCAGGCTAATATTAGTTGCAATATGTTGTCCAAGCTTTTCAATTAGTATTTGTGCGATAAGTGACTTTGAGTGTGTCTACATGGCCAGACAGGATGTATGACAAGCTAACTGTGACCGAGACACACTGTGTGGTACTTAAGGCTTGTGGTTTTGTTGTTCATTCAACTTGTATTTTCCATAGTGATAAGCTTTATGTTGTTCCTGCAATGAAACCTTCTGTGTATTCTTGTTTGACAAGGGTTTGTTTGTGTGTCATCATAGGGATATGTATCATGAGTATTTGTCTACCTTTTCCAAAAAACTGAGCAACTTGCTAGTGCATTTCACATATGGGCACTAGTTCTAAATGTTGTCGTTTCAGGTATATGATTCTGAGATGGGAAATGACGTGCCTAAAATTGTTCCTAAGATGGCAGACAGTTTGCATTTGCCAAAGGCTGTGATAGTCATATCAGTTAGTTGTGCTTGTTGTTTCCAGATATCTCATCTACCTGTTCAGGGACAATGCTGGGTGCTGCATGGTATTTGTGTCATTTATGTTTCAGACATTTCAAAGGTTTTTTGTGTGTACATCTAGTTGTCTGGTTGGGAATGCTAGGCTATGTCAAGTCCTGTTAGAACATTCTGAGTGAACAACATTTGTCTGTGCTTGGTCATCCAATGCCCCTTCTAGCCCCCTCATGTGACATAGCCGAAGGTGTAGCCTTTCAGCATGACAATGCACCACAACAATCTCCTTCTTTGCTCAGTTCGTGCAAGCAGTCTGAACATCAGTTGTTGGTAACAGGAGTGGTTTGGAGTGGATTTAGTTCAGGGTGTATGCTGTGTGCCAGTCTGGGCTGACGCTGTCCGTGGACAGCTGCCAAGGGCCTCACAAATGCTAATGACTACAGAGCCCAGCAACAGAGCACTGCCTTTATTGTGCTTTCACTGTTATGAGCTAGAGGTGGACATACCCCTCCCTTGGGTTTTCATCCATAGCGCATCTGGGTGATGCACAATCAACGCACAACACCCCTCACCTGGGACTCTTAGGAATGGGCTGAGATGTCAATGTGTTTGGCACAGACAGCCATTCAGTTTATGGACTGCAAAGATAATTTTTAAATCAGAGTTTCCTTTCTTGCCACACTTGAGTTACACTCACCCCTCACTCAGTGTACAAAATGCATTGTCATCATTTCGGCATGTGGGCCACATCACTTGAGAGTGCTATGAATGTGACTGCAACCTGCTGCTATCTGGATGAACATCAGGGAATCTCATGGTACGCCACCACAACTGAAGTCTGACAGCCATAATAGCATCGTTGCACTTTGGGCACTGCTCAACAGGGATGTCAGCCGAGTGAGAAGAGTGGAGAATGGTTGATATTTAGGTTTTTTGCACACTTTTCATTTGACAATTGTTTTGTCTGTACAAGCTGGGACTTTACAATTTTAACCACACATCCTTTGTAGTTGGACATATGATTTGTGTGTATCTTGTCATTTGTGCATAGATGACAATGGAATACTTTTGAGCTATGCTTGATGCTGACCAAGATCACACAGAGATGAACTTGGAGTGCTGTTATGTCTAGTGGATTGCCCTGTGTTACATATGGTAAGCGGAATGGACTGTGAGTACACAGAAGTGTTGTGGGCCCATCTGCTTTGCAGATGCTACAGGAGCCTGTGTTACACCCATGCACTAAGTTGACAGACAGGGGAGGAGGTGGATCTTTGAATATGAGGCCCAGCTGCAGGTGTGTTTGCAAGGTTGATGTTGCATGGGTTGAGCTAGTTTAACAAGGGCAGAGGTGAGAGAGACTTGTGTTTCCATTTTGGAAATGGAGTGGAGACTCAAACATAATGGGGGCAGAACAAGTTAGGATTTTTATGAGAGTGGAAGGGAGGAGTTAAGGCTAAAGGCAGTTCTTGGATAGGATACGTGAAGTATCCTCATTTTTACAATGTGAATGTTTTGAAATGCTGGGGTGTGGGAATCAGAGTGTGGGACTTTGTAAGACTGGTTAAAGCATGAGCAAAGTATGCTTTGAATAGGTAGATGTGATTGAGGTAGAACGAGCTAGACAAGGTTGGATGCTGGCAGGAGATGAGAGCTGTAGTCTGTGGCACTACAGCGAAAGATGACTGTGACAGGGCAGCGTAATTGATAAAGGTAGTTGTTAATGCGCAGATTTCAATGGAGGTATGGAGCATGGAACTGAGATGTGGATGTGACAGGGCCACAGTGAGACAAGGTTAAACTTGTAATGTGAAACAAAGTGAATAAGAGTATGTCAAGGGTAAACACCAGTTGTATAAGTTAGGTTGCTATTTTGGGAGATGTGAGGTGTTGGCCAGTTGAGGTATGTTGTGTTTGACTTTGTGGATGCACTAGTTTGTCAAATGACTATCAGTAGTCCTTAAGCAGAGTAGGGTGAATGAATGGTAAGAGGTGAATGACTGAGGACAGATTCATTAGAGCAATGTAAGTGTCTGAGTGAGAGATGCAATGAGGTGTTAAGTGTGAATGTCAGATTTGGCTATGATGCTGCACATTGTGATAAAAGTGCAGTTCAAGCCATTAGTGAGGGGCAAAATGAGGATGAGAGGTGTACATTTGACATGATACTTTTAACGTCCGCTGAGGAGGTGCTGAGTACAGTACATTGTGTATCTAGCATGAATGGGAGAGGTGTTGTGTACATAGAGATGAAGAGTAATGCTGTGAATGTAGGTGTGGATGTAAGAGGGGCAGCATCAGGAAGAGATTGTGAGAGTCTGGGTGGAAGAGTTACAGTACAAGGGGGGAGCTTGGAGTGCAGAAATGGTTTCAAGGACAGCTGCACCAGAGGGTGATTATGATGGATGGATGGATGGATGGATCGTTTGAGAGATGAGCATTTACTTTGAGGTGGATGTGAGAGGGCTCAGACCAGCAAGAGCAGAGATTATGTAGGCCAAGAGGTAATGTTGAAATGGACACATGTAGAGGTTAGGTGAATATAAGTATGCAAAAACAGTTGGCAATTGAAACTTGAGGATGTAGTATGTGTTAGCTGCAGCTTGATGTCTACCTCTGATCGTTCATGACAGATTGTTGACATGGCTGCTAGGAGAAAACTAACATATGCAAAACCTATTCACATCACAGGACACATTCCCTCCACCTAGCCTTGCCTTGGCTGAGTTGTGTGTGGGCATGTTATGTTATGTTAATGACACTTTTAAAGCGCGACAAATACCCGGAGGTGTCCTGGCGCTGTCTAGAAAGTCCTGAAAGATCAGGCCTGTAAGTTTCGAGCGTTACAACAAACAATTGATGGACGGAATGCTGACAATGAAGACATTCTCCCCCAGTCAAGAGATCTGGGTTAAATCCATCGTTCTTTTGCTCACTACACCACCCCAGTTTAGACATGGCCGTATGCAAATCAGTCTTGACCCTGTGCCTCATGGGAACAGTCCAGCCCGAACTGCCAAGCCACGTCTTCCCTGGACCGGAATCAAGCATCCTAGGACCGGTTTCTGGCTATCAGCCTTCATCAGCCAGGATAGCTTGACTCCAGTGGCGTAGTGAGCACGGGTCCCACGTCTGGGAATACCCATCCCACTTAGGGTGAAAAGCGTTACAACAAACAATTGATGGACGGAATGCTGACAATGCAGACATTCTCCCCCAATCAAGAGATCTGGGTTAAATCCATTGTTCTTTTGCCCACTACACCACCCCAGTTTAGACATGGCCATATGCAAATCAGTCTTGACCCTGTGCCTCATGGGAACAGTCCAGCCCGAACTGCCAAGCCATGTCTTCCCTGGACCGGAATCAAGCATCCTAGGACCGGTTTCTGGCTATCAGCCGTCATCAGCCAGGATAGCTTGACTCCAGTGGCGTAGTGAGCACGGGTCCCACGTCTGGGAATACCTATCCCACTTAGGCCGAAAAGCGTTACAACAAACAATTGATGGACGGAATGCTGACAATGCAGACATTCTCCCCCAGTCAAGAGATCTGGGTTAAATCCATCGTTCTTTTGCCCACTACACCACCCCAGTTTAGACATGGCCATATGCAAATCAGTCTTGACCCTGTGCCTCATGGTAACAGTCCATCCCGAACTGCCAAGCCATGTCTTCCCTGGACCGGAATCAAGCATCCTAGGACCGGTTTCTGGCTATCAGCCGTCATCAGCCAGGATAGCTTGACTCCAGTGGCGTAGTGAGCACGGGTCCCACGTCTGGGAATACCCATCCCACTTAGGGCGAAAAGCGTTACAACAAACAATTGATGGACGGAATGCTGACAATGCAGACATTCTCCCCCAGTCAAGAGATCTGGGTTAAATCCATCATTCTTTTGCCCACTACACCACCCCAGTTTAGACATGGCCATATGCAAATCAGTCTTGACCCTGTGCCTCATGGGAACAGTCCAGCCCGAACTGCCAAGCCATGTCTTCCCTGGACCGGAATCAAGCATCCTAGGACCGGTTTCTGGCTATCAGCCGTCATCAGCCAGGATAGCTTGACTCCAGTGGCGTAGTGAGCACGGGTCCCACGTATGGGAATACCCATCCCACTTAGGGCGAAAAGCGTTACAACAAACAATTGATGGACGGAATGCTGACAATGCAGACATTCTCCCCCAGTCAAGAGATCTGGGTTAAATCCATCGTTCTTTTGCCCACTACACCACCCCAGTTTAGACATGGCCATATGCAAATCAGTCTTGACCCTGTGCCTCATGGGAACAGTCCAGCCTGAACTGCCAAGCCATGTCTTCCCTGGACCGGAATCAAGCATCCTAGGACCGGTTTCTGGCTATCAGCCGTCATCAGCCAGGATAGCTTGACTCCAGTGGCGTAGTGAGCACGGGTCCCACGTCTGGGAATACCCATCCCACTTAGGGCGAAAAGCGTTACAACAAACAATTGATGGACGGAATGCTGACAATGCAGACATTCTCCCCCAGTCAAGAGATCTGGGTTAAATCCATCGTTCTTTTGCCCACTACACCACCCCAGTTTAGACATGGCCATATGCAAATCAGTCTTGACCCTGTGCCTCATGGGAACAGTCCAGCCCGAACTGCCAAGCCATGTCTTCCCTGGACCGGAATCAAGCATCCTAGGACCGGTTTCTGGCTATCAGCCGTCATCAGCCAGGATAGCTTGACTCCAGTGGCGTAGTGAGCACGGGTCCCACGTCTGGGAATACCCATCCCACTTAGGGCGAAAAGCGTTACAACAAACAATTGATGGACGGAATGCTGACAATGCAGACATTCTCCCCCAGTCAAGAGATCTGGGTTAAATCCATCGTTCTTTTGCCCACTACACCACCCCAGTTTAGACATGGCCATATGCAAATCAGTCTTGACCCTGTGCCTCATGGGAACAGTCCAGCCCGAACTGCCAAGCCATGTCTTCCCTGGACCGGAATCAAGCATCCTAGGACCGGTTTCTGGCTATCAGCCGTCATCAGCCAGGATAGCTTGACTCCAGTGGCGTAGTGAGCACGGGTCCCATGTCTGGGAATACCCATCCCACTTAGGGCGAAAAGCGTTACAACAAACAATTGATGGACAGAATGCTGACAATGCAGACATTCTCCCCCAGTCAAGAGATCTGGGTTAAATCCATAGTTCTTTTGCCCACTACACCACCCCAGTTTAGACATGGCCATATGCAAATCAGTCTTGACCCTGTGCCTCATGGGAACAGTCCAGCCCGAACTGCCAAGCCATGTCTTCCCTGGACCGGAATCAAGCATCCTAGGACCGGTTTCTGGCTATCAGCCGTCATCAGCCAGGATAGCTTGACTCCAGTGGCGTAGTGAGCACGGGTCCCACGTCTGGGAATACCCATCCCACTTAGGGCGAAAAGCGTTACAACAAACAATTGATGGACGGAATGCTGACAATGCAGACATTCTCCCCTAGTCAAGAGATCTGGGTTAAATCCATCGTTCTTTTGCCCACTACACCACCCCAGTTTAGACATGGCCATATGCAAATCATTCTTGACCCTGTGCCTCATGGGAACAGTCCAGCCCGAACTGCCAAGCCATGTCTTCCCTGGACCGGAATCAAGCATCCTAGGACCGGTTTCTGGCTATCAGCCGTCATCAGCCAGGATAGCTTGACTCCAGTGGCGTAGTGAGCACGGGTCCCACGTCTGGGAATACCCATCCCACTTAGGGCGAAAAGCGTTACAACAAACAATTGATGGACGGAATGCTGATAATGCAGACATTCTCCCCCAGTCAAGAGATCTGGGTTAAATCCATCGTTCTTTTGCCCACTACACCACCCCAGTTTAGACATGGCCATATGCAAATCAGTCTTGACCCTGTGCCTCATGGGAACAGTCCAGCCCGAACTGCCAAGCCATGTCTTCCCTGGACCGGAATCAAGCATCCTAGGACCGGTTTCTGGCTATCAGCCGTCATCAGCCAGGATAGCTTGACTCCAGTGGCGTAGTGAGCACGGGTCCCACGTCTGGGAATACCCATCCCACTTAGGGCGAAAAGCGTTACAACAAACAATTGATGGACGGAATGCTGACAATGCAGACATTCTCCCCCAGTCAAGAGATCTGGGTTAAATCCATCGTTCTTTTGCCCACTACACCACCCCAGTTTAGACATGGCCATATGCAAATCAGTCTTGACCCTGTGCCTCATGGGAACAGTCCAGCCCGAACTGCCAAGCCATGTCTTCCCTGGACCGGAATCAAGCATCCTAGGACCGGTTTCTGGCTATCAGCCGTCATCAGCCAGGCTAGCTTGACTCCAGTGGCGTAGTGAGCACGGGTCCCACGTCTGGGAATACCCATCCCACTTAGGGCGAAAAGCGTTACAACAAACAATTGATGGACGGAATGCTGACAATGCAGACATTCTCCCCCAGTCAAGAGATCTGGGTTAAATCCATCGTTCTTTTGCCCACTACACCACCCCAGTTTAGACATGGCCATATGCAAATCAGTCTTGACCCTGTGCCTCATGGGAACAGTCCAGCCCGAACTGCCAAGCCATGTCTTCCCTGGACCGGAATCAAGCATCCTAGGACCGGTTTCTGGCTATCAGCCGTCATCAGCCAGGATAGCTTGACTCCAGTGGCGTAGTGAGCACGGGTCCCACGTCTGGGAATACCCATCCCACTTAGGGCGAAAAGCGTTACAACAAACAATTGATGGACGGAATGCTGACAATGCAGACATTCTCCCCCAGTCAAGAGATCTGGGTTAAATCCATCGTTCTTTTGCCCACTACACCACCCCAGTTTAGACATGGCCATATGCAAATCAGTCTTGACCCTGTGCCTCATGGGAACAGTCCAGCCCGAACTGCCAAGCCATGTCTTCCCTGGACCGGAATCAAGCATCCTAGGACCGGTTTCTGGCTATCAGCCGTCATCAGCCAGGATAGCTTGACTCCAGTGGCGTAGTGAGCACGGGTCCCACGTCTGGGAATACCCATCCCACTTAGGGCGAAAAGCGTTACAACAAACAATTGATGGACGGAATGCTGACAATGCAGACATTCTCCCCCAGTCAAGAGATCTGGGTTAAATCCATCGTTCTTTTGCCCACTACACCACCCCAGTTTAGACATGGCCATATGCAAATCAGTCTTGACCCTGTGCCTCATGGGAACAGTCCAGCCCGAACTGCCAAGCCATGTCTTCCCTGGACCGGAATCAACGATGGATTTAGGCCCAGATCTCTGTACTGGGGTGAATGTATGACATTGTTCTGCATTCTGTCCATCAATTGTTGTTTTTGCATTTGTCACCCCGAGTGGGACGGGTATGCTCAGACGTGAGTCCCGTGCTCTCCATGCCACTGGAATCAAGCTATCCTGGCTGACGAGGGCTGAAAGCCCGAAACCGGTCCTTGGATGCTTGTTTCCAGTCCAGGGAGGACCTGGCTTGGCAGTTCGGGCTGGACTGTTCCCATGGTGCACAGGGTCAAGACTGATTTGCATATGGCTGGGTTCAAACTGGAATGGCATGGTGAGCAAAAAAACGATGGATTTAGGCCCAGATCTCTGTACTGGGGTGAATGTATGACATTGTTCTGCATTCTGTCCATCAATTGTTGTTTTTGCATTTGTCACCCTGAGTGGGACGGGTATGCTCAGACGTGAGTCCCGTGCTCTCCATGCCACTGGAATCAAGCTATCCTGGCTGACGAGGGCTGAAAGCCCAAAACCGGTCCTAGGATGCTTGTTTCCAGTCCAGGGAGGACCTGGCTTGGCAGTTCGGGCTGGACTGTTCCCATGGGGCACAGGGTCAAGACTGATTTGCATATGGCTGGGTTCAAACTGGAATGGCATGGTGAGCAAAAAAACGATGGATTTAGGCCCAGATCTCTGTACTGGGGTGAATGTATGACATTGTTCGGCATTCTGTCCATCAATTGTTGTTTTTGCATTTGTCACCCCGAGTGGGACGGGTATGCTCAGACGTGAGTCCCGTGCTCTCCATGCCACTGGAATCAAGCTATCCTGGCTGACGAGGGCTGAAAGCCCGAAACCGGTCCTAGGATGCTTGTTTCCAGTCCAGGGAGGACCTGGCTTGGCAGTTCGGGCTGGACTGTTCCCATGGGGCACAGGGTCAAGACTGATTTGCATATGGCTGGGTTCAAACTGGGATGGCATGGTGAGCAAAAAAACGATGGATTTAGGCCCAGATCTCTGTACTGGGGTGAATGTATGACATTGTTCTGCATTCTGTCCATCAATTGTTGTTTTTGCATTTGTCACCCCGAGTGGGACGGGTATGCTCAGACGTGAGTCCCGTGCTCTCCATGCCACTGGAATCAAGCTATCCTGGCTGACGAGGGCTGAAAGCCCGAAACCGGTCCTAGGATGCGTGTTTCCAGTCCAGGGAGGACCTGGCTTGGCAGTTCGGGCTGGACTGTTCCCGTGGGGCCCAGGGTCAAGACTGATTTGCATATGGCTGGGTTCAAACTGGAATGGCATGGTGAGCAAAAAAACGATGGATTTAGGCCCAGATCTCTGTACTGGGGTGAATGTATGACATTGTTCTGCATTCTGTCCATCAATTGTTGTTTTTGCATTTGTCACCCCGAGTGGGATGGGTATGCTCAGACGTGAGTCCCGTGCTCTCCATGCCACTGGAATCAAGCTATCCTGGCTGACGAGGGCTGAAAGCCCGAAACCGGTCCTAGGATGCTTGTTTCCAGTCCAGGGAGGACCTGGCTTGGCAGTTCGGGCTGGACTGTTCCCATGGGGCACAGGGTCAAGACTGATTTGCATATGGCTGGGTTCAAACTGGAATGGCATGGTGAGCAAAAAAACGATGGATTTAGGCCCAGATCTCTGTACTGGGGTGAATGTATGACATTGTTCTGCATTCTGTCCATCAATTGTTGTTTTTGCATTTGTAAGTTTCGAGCGGCATGAGATGGGAGGTCAGTCATACAGGAAAAGCCAGGTCTTAAGTTCCTTTCTAAAGGACAGCAGATCAGGCAAGGTTCTAAGATAGAGTGGTAGATCATTCCAGGCCTTAACGGCTCTGTAAACAAAACTTCTACCTCCCCATCGGGCCTTCCTGATAGGTGGGACTTGAGCCTGTTTTGTTCCTTTTGATCGAAGGCTTCTTCCCGGGACATACCATTGTATACGCTGCTTTAAAAATTCTGGGCCTAGTCCGTGCAAGGCCTTAAATGCCATGGACAGAGCCGTAAAACGTATACGGCTTTTTATGAGGAGCCAATGTAGTGTTCTTCTTTCCAATGTAACTGAGGAAAATCTGGAGGAGCCTGTAAGTAAACGGACTGCCGCATTCTTCAAAATCTGTAATTTGTTCAGTATGCTTTGCTGCACGTTCAGATACAGTCCGTTACAATAGTCCAGTCTAGCTGTTACCAAAGCCCTTACCACCATATGCCTGCTATCTCGAGGGAGCAAGGGTAGCACTTTACTCCTCATTCTGATGGTGTACCTGGTTTTGGATGTTAATACTTTTATTTGGTGCTCCAGGGTGAGTTTATCGTCCAGTATCATGCCGAGGTTTTTCACCTTTCTGGCTGGAATTGGGAGATTGCCCTTGGAGTTGGGCCTGCAGGCAGGGGTCCAAAAGTTAGAGGTATTACCAAACAATATGACCTCCGTTTTGTCCGAGTTTAATTTCAGACAATTTTCGGACATCCAACTGCTCACTGCCACCATACACTCCTGTAGACGCAATTCCAAATCCACCTCCCCCCCTGGTGTCAGTGATACAACAATTTGCGTATCATCTGCGTAGGAGGTGATACCGAACCCATAGGACCCTATGACGGGTGCCAGCGTGCTAACGTAGACATTCAAAAAGGATGGGCTGAGTGAAGACCCCTGAGGAAAAAGGTTTCGACTGGAACTCCCCCAGGGTCACCACTTGTTTTCTATCGGCTAAAAAAGATTTGATAAGGTCCCCTGCTTTACCATCAATCCCACACGTCTTTAAACGACTCAGGAGTATTGAATGGTGGACCGTATCGAAGGCCTCGGACAAGTCAAGCAAAATCAGAGCTGCCTTGCCTCCCTGATCCCCTGCCTCCCTAATCTCTTCTGTAGCTTTAATGAGGGCGGATTCTGTGCTATGGCCTGGCCTAAAACCATATTGCGTGGGGTCAAGTACCTGGGAATCCTCCAGGAAGAGACTAAGTTGTCTGTTCATGAATTTTTCGACAAGTTTAGCCGGAAGGGGAAGTCTAGCTATTGGGCGAAAACTGTTGGGGTCATTAATCGGAAGATTAGTTTTTTTCAGTAATGGAAGAATAGATGCTAATTTCCAGTGACTGGGAAAAAGCCCAGTTTCAAACATCAGGTTAAATATACTGGAAAGCTGGTCCGCAATCGGTCCAGAGGCTAGTTTAGCCACCTTAGTGGGGCACGGGTCAAATGGTGATCCCGAGTTAGCTTCCATCAGGATCTTTTGCGTGTCCAAAGAGGACACTGGCCAAAATTTGACAAAGGTCGGCTAGGAGGCACGATCTAACCTCGACCCCTCCCAGCTAGTCTCTGGGCTACTGGTGCTCCTCTTGTTAAAGACCTAACTGCCAAGTTACCCTTTGTAGGCAGATTTTGTCACTGATTGCTCAGCCTTCCCCATGGATACTGCCCTGGGATGGAGGTGTTGAGGGTTCATATTTAACTTTCATGATGCAGAAACATTGAATGGTAGTTCATTGATTAAAGCGCCATAGTCCCCCCAAGTGAAAACTCATGGATTTGTGCTGGTGGACCCCTTGGGGGCAGAATACTCCTGAAACGCCTCCCCACACTTCCCAGTACACTACACACACACATGTGTACTCGTGGCATTCTGACTTTGAATGTCAGAGGTATGGGGACACCAAGGGAGGATATCTCTGGATGTGCAGGGAAAATAAACATTGCACTATTACAAGAGACACATGTGACACAGAAACATTATACCCAGTTCCATAAGTGTTTGCATTGCCAATTTGTTTTCCTCCTTTACTCTGGTTTGGCAAGAGTAGCCCTTGTGTGGGTCCATATGGGGTTCCATTTAGCCCATTAGACACTGCCACAGAGCCTGTGGGCAATATGTCTTTGTAGAGGGTCTCCTTGATATTTTTAAGGATTGGGGGCAGTGTTTCAGTGCCAAATGTGGACAAACCAGACTTCACTCTGCACATATCCCTCATCCTTACAGGGTGTACCCATATCACCTGGCTTGAGGATGGCAATGTTAGTTGTGTCCGAGAGCCCAAAGATTAAACATCCCCCATCATCCTCTACAGTGCTGGCAGCGTACCTTACACAACGGGCTGTGCACTTGTCCCTCCACTACTGTTGGTGGATCCTACGTCCTGAGACTCATGAGTACTCCTACTACTCTGCAGTTCACAATCTGCACATTTGGAATGGTATTATTTGTTAGCAGTTCACACTACAGCCTGAGGAGCTACATGCTGAATAGCTGTGAATACAATTCTCAGAAGATGACCCAATACACATACACATTGGGTGTAGTGTGTAGCGCCTCCCAGTCCACACATGGTGACTGCATCCTACGTTCTTGTCGGCTCATGCATTTTGCTCATTCCTGAGGGATTCTGTCTCCAAATATTTCACTGACTACTGGGACACAACCACTTCTAGATTGCTGAAGTGGAAAGCACAGAAAACAGTACTGAGTGGCTGGTGCTTGGGGCTTGGGTGGTATCTAGGGTCAATATCCACAGGGCTTTGCAGTAAACAGAGGCATCACTAGGTCATCAATAGTCTGTGGTCCAGTTGCAGGCTGGGATTTTACCCACGCTGACAGATGCTCAAACACACCACACCCATCTAATTGAGCAACTACGTTGCTTTTACTTTGCAATATGACAAGCAGGAATGCACACAGAGGGAGCAACTCCTGTTCTGCCTCCTCTGTTGCTTAACAACAACCCAGCAGATGTTGCTGATTAGGGACCGCCTGCCCCAAATCCACAATAGTCAGGCAGCCATCCACGACTACTTCATGGTGTATTGTTATGACCTGTACATTCCCCCCACCCCCCAGTCTGAATGCAAGGTAGATGTTTCCTAATTCCTGACTGGATTGAATCTGTACTGTACTTGCTCTGTCAGCACGTGCAGTGATCAACAACCCATTGGCTCGTACAAGAGATACCCAGAGTGATTATGCGCACTACCACGTTGACAACTCATGCATTGGACAGCCTCCCGCCCAGTGTTGATAAGGCCTATGAGCTTTTGTACTTGCCCACAGGTGACTGTAGCTCTCTACAGCCACTTTGTGATTGGAGACACCCACAATCCATGCCACAATCTTTTTGGTGTACATTGTTAAAACACAACATTGACCTAGCTGAAAAGACATCCACAAAATACTTTGTCCATGTTTACAAGAAATTGCTGATCCTTAGTACAGTTATGGTGCCTTGCCTGCTGGTACACATACAGCATCTAGTGCATGGTGTCCAAAAGGTTTCTTTCTCTGATCAATCCATGATGCTTAACATTCATAGCCCAAAATAGGGTGCCGTAGCTGGTCAAGGGGAGGTGTCCCTATGAAGCCTGCTTAGTGATGGAATTGGTGAAAGCATTCAATACCGATGACTGTGTATACATGTTTTCCACTCTGTCAAAACTGACCAAAGCAGAGCAGCTGCAAAAACACATGTATTTTCCATACCAAGCCAACTGCACAAGTCAAGTGTCACCCTCTTTTAGATTGTGCAGGGGACTCGTCAGGGCTGTCCCCTTTCCCCACTGCTCTTTGCCCTGATAATGTAGCCTCTAGCCCAGCAAATTTGACAGGGGTGTCAAGCATGGTGAGTTCCACTGGACGATAAAGTACATGTAGTAAACCATTGATGTAGATGACATGCTGCTCTATATTCAGTCTATCTGCAGGGACATTCCAGATATTTCTGTGAGACAATCAGATTTGCAGGGTGTGTCGAGTTTGTGTGTTAACTGGCCCAAGTGTTGTGTTTTTGTGTATCTTCCACAAGAGGTGATGGCAAGTGAGCAGAGTGTGATGCGTGAGCTTCATGTTTTTGTTACCTAGGGATCTGTAACTGTCATGATGCAAGGTATCTCATTGTGTGAATCCTAGCAGGGCCATATCCTCAGTACGTTTACAGATGTTTTTTTTTATCACTCTCCCAGTTACAGGCCAAAGCTGTATTTCACTTCCTAAGAAGTTAATGCTCCCCTGCATCTTGTGTTTTTGCCATCACCAAGCGGTGGCTGTGCCTCATGCCACCTCCAGGTAGTTTGACGCCATTCTGCGAGGGTTGATCTGCAATAGTGGCATGATAATTGTGGCTCTATGGAGGCTGCATCTGCCAGAGTGAAGGCTGTCAAGGCTGTGCATTATAAAATGAATGTTATCTGGCAGGAGCACTGCAATGTCTGGTGCAAAGTTTGGTTGGGAGGCAGTTGTATGAAGTGGGCATGTTCCCAACATGCAATGCACAGGAGATTTTGGGATCAATGTTGCTCCCTGAAGCACAGTTCCCCTGTGAAGCTGACAACCTGGTGAAAGTGGGTTTTTGGGCTAATAGGGCCTATGGCTACTGAGGGACATGTGCCCGCACTCTCCATCTGTTATTCTGCACTTCCTAGCACTTTTCCATAGAGACATTGTTGGGAAGGACTGACAGCATGGACAGACAAGGGATTGAGCACAGTGGGAGACCTATTCAGGGCCGGTGAGCACATTACCACAGTCACCTGCTCGCTGGCTATTGGTCCCTGATGTTTTACAGGCCCTCCATGGCCGAGGAGTATGATTACACTAGGCACTACTGATGTACAGTATCTCGTGATGGCAAACTGTAGTCCATTCAATTTGTCATCTGGCACAGGCAATGTCCCACCTCATGTGTCTGACCCAGAAAGTTTGTGTCCTGCCCTTTGTGCACACAATGTAATGCACCTATTCTGAATCTGATACATATGTTCTGAACATGACTGTATGCTTCAAACCTGTGTTCCAGAGTTACAGATGTACTTGGCCCAACCTCCTTACTTTGGAGGGGATGCAGAGAAGGATATTCCTGCAGATGATGTTTTTAGGGTTATACAATTAAAGGATGGATTTGTAAATGCTCATCACACGCCAGGCCATTTGCATGCATTGTTAGGCCACTGCAGTCCCAACACTGCAAAACTTGTGCGCATCAACTCACTAATGGTGGAGGGCTGAGGCTACAGTGGAGCACATGGAGTGAGTTTTATGCCTCCACAGGATTGCAATAGCTAAGCTGTAGGCCGACTTGTCACATGAAGTTACACTGGATGAGTGTACGACTTTACAGGGTCAGTGTCACAGACATGTGGTCATGGACCTATCCGAGGTGGTATGGACATAGCTAAATGAGGCAGCTGCTCTGTCATGTGATGCAGGCTGGCTGCATGACATTCCTCCTTTGTTCACGTGTGGGGTGTCTTTTAGAGTTCACATACGCTACTATGCCAACTGTTGACAATGGCTATTGTACTAGAAACCACAGTCTCTTCCCCCATGTGTGGACTGTGAGGTGTGTGGGTTTTTGACCTTCTAAATGCCCATGATCCCTCTGTGCTCATCTATCTTGTTATGGTTGTAATTGTGTTCAATTTTGTACAATCGGTTCCTGTTGTGGTATGCGTGACTCAATGATTAATGTTTGTTATGCCCATCTGACCAGATCTGCATTGCATGCTTAATGAAAGAGAATTTATATCCATCCCAATTTGGGTCCAGGACATGATAATGAGCTGATAGTTAGGTTTTGGTTTGGATGTTGAAATGTCTTGTGACTTGTGTGCAAGGACATACTTTGAGCCATATGCAAGCAAACACAATTCCCTGTCTCTGTCTTTTGTATGTAAGACATTGTCTTAGTTTGGAGATGTGTGTCTTCCTTCGCCAAGGTTTTGGATGATGAACCATCCTTTATGTATCTGCAGATTTGAGGCTTTCTCCATGGGGACTGTTATCACTTTGGACTTTTTGGAGTGCAGTAACTCCAAGTGGGACATTTTGAAACCTTGTCCTGACTGTACAGGTAGGTATCCTATCTCATGCCCTGACGGCTGGCCTCAGTGAATAGTGGTGGAGGAATGGCTGGGTCCACCAGGGGCCTGTAAACCTGTCCTGGTAAAGCATATGGGTCTCCAAGATAGTCAAGTCCCAATGTATTTGAGTGCAGTGTGCATGGTAGGAGACCTTGGTGCATGCTCAGGATTGTATGTAAGGGATTCATCCATCTGACTCCTGCTCTGGATCTGTGCTAGATCCATCACACGTTGTTATTCCTGACACATCCAACATCCCATGCTGGTTGTGACTCCCTATGACCTGGCTACGTGCCCTGTGGTGAGGCTGAGATAATGGTGAATGTAGGCTTTGGTGGATACCTGCTTGGACACTGCTGTACTCATCAGGACACAGGATGTGGGACTGCGCAATTGGGCTGATGGGGGAGTGGCAGGCCAGGTTGGACAGTATTAGTCAATTTGGTGTTTAGAGTCATGTATTGATCTTTAAAACAATTGGTGCATCAGGTAAGTTGAGGTGTGAGACAGTAAACAAGCTAGGCCCAGGTTTTCCATCTGATTGGGTGGATGTATTGTATTGCTACTTAGTAGATCTGTCATATATTTGGACATCATTTTCCTGTGTGGTTTATACATGTTGTTGGTTAATTACCACCAACATGTATTACCAACCTTAAAAATAGCCACGGTTGAGGGCACATATATTCGGGCTTGTTTAATTAACTGCAGACCCATACCCAAACGTGCAGAGGACATTTTGCTCTCCCTGGAATCTAACTCTTGGGACCTTATGTTTCTCACAGAAACATGGCTCACGGAGAGCTCCAATCCTGATCTGACACTGGCGATACCCGCAGGCTTCCGAATATCCTGTGCCAACTGGGGAGGCAACAAGATTGGTAGTAGGGTGGCTATCATCCTGAGGGAGGGCTGGGAAATCTCCTGCAGAAGGGTAGAGCATAAAGGAATCATGGAGGCTATGTCCTTCTGTGTCCTTCTGTGTCAGGGTCAGGGTCTCGTCCTCCCTATCGGTGGCCGGGATTTTGGCGTACAGACCCCCTAATGCTCCAGGCAGCCTTTTATAAAACTTCTGTAACATAGCCGCTGATCTCTCATTGAAACATGCCAGTTTCACTGTCCTAGGCGACTTTAATGTCCATATGGACAGTGAGAAATGCACCAAAGCTAATTAGCTGGCTAAAACCTTGGATGGGTTTAATTTGACGCAAAGAGTTATGGCCCCTACTCACGACACCGGCCATATGCTGGACCTCATCTTTTCAAATTACCACAACCTTATGGTAGAGGCCCCTCTACCTCTGACTTGGACGGATCATCTACTAATACCGTTCAGCTTTCATGTTACCCACAGCAGCATCAGCTCCAAGCCTATCCCTGAGACAAGAAGACATTGGAGGAAGGTTACTACTGACTCTATGAATCCCGAGCTGCAAAAACTGATATCCAGCTGACAGGGAACCCCAATGAATACATATCCAGCTTCAATAGCTGGATTATCAATGCCTTAGATAAAACGGCACCATCTAGATCTGTGACTTCCTCCAGGAATAAACCTTCTGCCTCTTGGTTCTCTATGGAACTACGGGTAGAGAAAAGTATTTGTAAAAAACTGGAGCGCTCCTGGAGACGCTCATACGACCCTGCGGCTAAGTGCTCCTCAGAAAAGCCCTAAAAAAGTTCCATAGACTTAAGCGTAATACTATTTGAGACTACTTTTCTCACATGATCAAATTGGCTGACAACTCAGACAAAGCACTTTTTCAAATTGTCAAATGCTTCACCAAGCCCGCGGCTCCTAATAGTTCTGCGTCTCCCTCCTCCACCCTATGTGATGGCCTATCAGAATTCTTTCAGGATAAAATCTGATCTATCTACTCCACCTTCCCGCCTAACAGGTCCTCAAATAAGCCTAATCCAATTTCTGACTGCCTTGAAACTTGGTCCGAGTTCACCCTCTTTCTCTTGATGTGTCCCTTAATAAACTGCTCAAATGTATATCGGTCTCTCCGAGCGACCCCTGCCCAGCTTAATTCTTCAAATTGCTGGCCCCCTGTCTTAATGCCCCCCTGAACCAGATTTGGAACTCTTCTTTGATTACAGGTACATACCCAGCGGTATGGAAACAAGCTTTCCTTTTTCCTATCCTCAAGAAACTGGATGCCGACCCTGCAGATCATAAAAACTTTAGACCCATCTTGCTTCTGCCGGCACCGGCTAAAATTCTAGAGCAGGTAGTTCTGAGCCAACTCTCTGAATTTCTGGAAAATAACAATCTATTCCATGACTCCCAATCTGGCTTTAGAGCAGAATACAGCACAGAGACCACACTCCTGGAAGCCGCGGAGAGTGTACGGGAAACCATTGATCAGGGCAATGCAGCTATGCTGGTGTTGCTCAACCTGTGTGCAGCTTTTGATACTGTGGCCCACCCGATTCTCCTGGAGAGACTTAAACATCTGGGAGTGTGAGGTACTGTTCCGTCCTGGCTCGGGTCCTTCTTGGAAACTGCGTGCTTTGAGGAAACTTCTTTTTCTCCTCCCGCTGGATTGCAGGAGAACTGTAGTCCATGCCCTGGTAACCTCTCACCTGGACTACTCTAACAGTCTCTACCTAGGACTCCCCGCATATTTGATTCGCAGACTGTAAATTATTGAAAATGCTGCCGCGAGACTGATCTGCAAGGTGTCTTTCCCTCATTCCATTTCACCCCATCTGAGGAATCTTCACTGGCTACCTATCAGTAGGAGAATTGAATTTAAGGCACTCACCTTGGCTTATAGAACCACCAGGGGTCGGGACCAGCATATCTGAGACTCAGACGGCAAAGTTACCAACACGACCGGGTCCTGAGGTCTAACCGCTTGAACCTGCTCGCTATTCCCCAACTTCGCAAAGCCAGGATGGGGGGGCAGAGCATTTGCGGTTAGAACCCCGGAGCTCTGGAATACCTTGCCTCTTTACCTTCATAGGACGGAACTGGAATCAGCCTTCAGGAAAGGCTTGAAGACTTGGCTATTAAATCGGACTTAGCCCTTTTCCTCGTGCCTCTGCTTGGATCTGTCGTCTTAGCGCGGGGACATTGCCGTTGAAGGTAGCTGTGTGCTGTATAAACTCAAAAAATAAAATTAAAATAAATGTCATGCTATACTGAGTAGATAATGTGCTTCTTTCTATGGTGTTTGTGAAATGGCAAGGTAATTATGGTAACTGATGTCACTTCCTGCAATGTGACTTCCTATGACATGAGATGTTGTGGTCTCTATATGCGTTTCAGATATTTTGGTTCTGCCCGGGGAAATGATGCATGTAGGTGTGGGCATGGTGCCAGTGCATATGTCTATGTGGACATACTTTGTTGAGTGCAACGAAGTTCTCTTGCCCTGTCATGTTTTGTTGTGTGCTGTGGTGTACTCAATCCATTCAATCCTTTATACATACATATCCATATCTATAGGCATTCCTGTTCCAGCGTAAAATGTGTGTTTTTTCCAATATTTTCCGGTCAGACTTTAGATACATAATGATGACATTCCGTCATTTGCCATGCTAAACATGCTATGGAACACTTTCTACTGTATTGACTTTTGCTGGGTAGTTACGTTAGTCTGTAGGGGTAGGTGTCTAACTTACCGGCGATAATGACCATGTTGATTCGGTTTGTAATATTCCTCGTAGATGTATAGTAGAGCGATGGACTCCATAGCTGCACATCAGAGGTCGCAGGAAGAGTGTTGTGATGAGCTTCAGAGTTGTAATACTCCTCTTCCCCCTGCTCTGATGAGGTGTTTGGCATGACAGATTTGGCGCGTAGGAAATACGCATCGTAATGAGGAGGACGGTTTTGGGCTCGGAAGCCACTCCGAATGGCTCCATTCTGCGTCTCCGATGGCTTCGCTGTCGGAATTTCCAGTCGGAATCAGAGTAACTGAGTCGATCGGTAAGCAATGGGCTTTGGACATCATAATGCGGTGGTCAAAATGACAGCATCTGAAGCGATGTCAGTCAGACGGACCGCCTCCGACAGGCCCACGGAGGCCCTTCCGACTAATATCATAATCGGCCCCTACATGCAGTCATATCCTTATGGGGTTGTCGGAAGCGCCGACCTAAGATCAGGCAGTTCCTTCCCCGAAACGGTGTCCGTCAGAGGCAATTCCGATCAACATCGTAATTAGGCCTTTTATGTTATGTTATATAGGCCCCCAAAGTCACTTTCTGACAGCCACAGCCCGTATAGGGCGTGCCACTGGGCGGTGATGTGGGGCTGGGGCGGAGCAGGGTGGGGGGTTGTAAAATGCGGCATACGGACGATTTCAGGTAAGTAACAAAAAAAATAAATAAAACGAATTTCATTGCGCGTGCTGCATCTCCAAATGAGATGCAGCGCACGAAACAAAATTTGTTTTATTTATTTTTTCCGTTACTTACCTGAAATCGTCCATATGCCGCACTTTACAACCGCCCACCCTGCCCCTCCCGTGCCCCACGTCACCGCCCGGATGTCAGAAAGGCTAACATGGAAAGGCTGTTGGAAAGTGACATCATAATCCCGAAGGCGGCCCATAATAGCGCGCCTACTGAATTACAGAGACAGAGATGTTGCAAGGGAACAGAAGAACTTGACATATAACGGAGTGTCCTTCACGATGTTCCCAGACTTCACCTTCCACGTGCAGGAAGAATGTCGCAAATTCTTGTCGGTGAAACAGAAACTGCGCCAAGCTGGGATAGACTATGCCCTCTTATACCCGGCGCGCCTCCGAGTAACACATCAGGGGAAGCAAACGTTCTACACCAGGCCGCAACAGGTAGAGGAATTCCTGAAGAAGCTGCGAAGGCAGCCGAAAGTTGCGGAAGAACAGGAGGAGAGGGGACGGTCCTCTTCCCAAGCGGTAGAATGAAGGAAATGATCGAATTAGTGTCTGGAAAGGCAGACGCCCTGTGAGAGAAAGTGGTCTAGAGCACAAGTCCTTTGAGGTGCTCAGTACTGGACACCAGGACGATTGCGTGAGGGACTTGATTTTAATACAGGAAATGGTTCACTGAACGATCAATAACATATGCGTACAGACAGCCACCTCGGGAGCTGTTCAGGAACTTGGGAGACAGGAGGTGATGCTGGACAGCCCCGAGGAAGTCGTGAGTCACCGACGGCGTTACTCCATCGGGGAAAACCCTACTTTGTTACAATTTAGTTGTTGCCTTCTGGTTCTATTTGTTCTGGTACGACACGGTGAAGCACCTGTTGGGACTGTTTTTTGTGTGGTACGGGCGGGACCAGCGGGCACTGGGGAGGGGGAGGGGATTTATGCTTCTGGCACGATTGGGGTGCTTCAGTGGGTGGGGGAGGGGAAGGGGTGGGTTTTTCACGTTGTTATCACAGTATGGCAGTGGGCAGGCATGTGTGGTGGAAAAGATTACCGAAGATCTGACTGTATTGGAGTAGACTATTCCCGCATTTTGAATCACTCAAGCTATGTGCGGATTGATGACACAGGGGGTTAGAGGCGCACTGAGTGTGATGACATGGAATATTAGAGGGTTGGGAGATGCTCGCAAACAAAGGAAAGTGATTGCATATCTGGATAGGGGCAACAAATGAACGTGGTGATGTTGCAAGAAACGCATGTAGATCCTAGGGTCGGAAGCAGCTCTGCGAGTAAGTGGGCAGGGATTAGACTGTTCTCGTCCTATTCGTCATATGCTCGAGGTGTGGCGATACTGTTCAAAAAACAGGTACGCTTTGAACAGATAGGAGTCGCAACAGACCCGCAGGGTCGTTATATCATTGTATGGGGACGGTTGGGAAAGGATACTACTACTTTCGTAAACTGTTATGGCCCCAACTCGGACAGTCCATCTTTCTTCCTTGACCTATGGAGTAGGATATTGACCATAGGGTCTACACACATCATATGGGGGGGGGGGGATTTTAACGCAGTCCTCCGGCCTTCCCTGGATAGATCGCACCCAGCGCCACATCATTATACTAAGGCACAGGAGGCCTTACAGGGTATTGTAGAGGAAAGCGGACTCATAGACAGTTGGCGACACCTACAGCCACAAGGAAGGGAAGGGACACACTACACCGCATACAAAGGGACGTGGGTGAGGATAGACTACTGTCTATTGTCAAGAGGGTTAGGGACGGCTGTGCGCAGTGCGAAGCACCTGGCTAGAACCTTCTCCGATCACTGTCCGGTGCAAGTGGAGTTGGACATGCCAGGACATGATATGCCAAGACCGAGCTGGCGTCTTCAGCCTACGGCCTTATTAGATGCAGTCTTCCAGGCTGAGTTAGGGGATGAAATTCATGACTTTTTTCGGAGGAATAAAGGGTCTGTTGACAGTGTGGAAATGATATGGGAAGCCTTCAAGGTGACCATAAGAGGATTTTGTCTCTCCAAGAGCTTTGGTGTCTTGCCAGACTTGCAGCGCAGCTTACAAAAGCTGGAGCGAGAGCTGGGGGACTTGGAACGACAAATGGAGGGAGGCGGGGCGAGACAATTACAAAACACCTTCCGTATGAAACTTACGGAATATGAGGAGGCGGCACAACGTGAGGTAAAACACAAAGGGCGGTACTGGGTAGCCCGCAAATATGGAGAAGGGGAAAGGCCGGGGAAGGCACTGGCGGAGATAACTCGTCGCCCAAGATTTGCATCACATGTGCTGGAGATACAGGTTCCGGGAGAGCAGCCCAGACGTGACTCCTTAGACATTCTAAACACTTTCTGTGATCATTACCGGGAACTTTATACATCTCGGAGACAAGGGACCCTGGACTAAGAGGAATTCTTGGGGGAGGTAACGCTGGGTTGGCTTAGTGATACGCAGCGGGAATTTTTATGTCTCCCGTTCGAATTGGATGAGATAAAGGAGGCAATAATGCAGCTACAAAATGGTACGGCACCGGGGTCGGATGGGTTGCCGGCCGAATTTTATAAAAACTACATAGAGATTATGGTACCAGTGTTGAAAGAGGTCTATGAAGAATCGCTGGAGGTGGGGATATTGCCCCGATCAATGAGAGAGGCTATAGTTACTTCGTTGTTAAAACCAGGGAAACCTCCAGAGCAGTGTGACTCATACAGACCACTTTCACTGATGAATTGTGACACTAAGATACTGGCCAAAGTCTTGGCGAACCGGCTGTCCCTGCTTATGGATAAATTAATACTGCCGGATCAGTCCGGATTTGTGCCCGGCAGAGCGACATCCCACAATTTGCGGACCCTGTTCTCTCTGATACAGACGGTGGCCCCGGATTTTCCGCTCGCCGCAGTGTTTTTGGACACCATGAAGGCGTTCGACTCCGTGGAATGGGATTACCTATTTGGAGTTTTGCGAAGAATGGGATTTCCTAACTTGTATCTATCCTGGCTTCAGTTGTTGTACTGTCAGCCGTCGGCCAGAATATTGATAAATGTACACCTGTCTCAACAGCTTTCCATATCTAGGGGGACCCATCAGGGATGCCTGCTGTCCCCACTATTATTCGCCATCGCAGTGGAGCCATTGGCTTCTAGAGCGCGGCAGGTGCATCGAGACAAAGAGTTTCGCTGCTGCCTGCGGCAGCTCTTGATTTCCTTATACGCGGATGACATCACGTTATACATTCGTGATCCCAGGATAACATGAATCCATTATTACAAGAATTCATAAGATTTGGCCTACTGTCTGGAATAAGCATTAACTGGGGGGAATCTCAGGTGCTCCCGCTCACAGAGGCGGTTCCTCAGTTTCCTCTGGAGTTCCCGTTGGAGTGGTGTCAGGCTGAACTAAAGTACCTGGGGGTATGGATAACTAGGAGTAGGGAGGAGACCATAAGAGCGAACTACGGTACAGCGATAGATCGCTTAGGCACCAGCGTGACGCGATGGGTCTCCTTGCCACTCTCGTTGGCGGGGCAGGCGTCCATCATCAAAATGGTGATACTCCCACAGTTCCTCTATTTATTCATTAACATACCCTATTACCCAGGGAAACCTTTTTTTCAACGACTGCGCTCTGAACTCATCAGACTACTATGGGGGGGGAAGCAGGCGCGATTGCAATGGACTGTACTGACCAGGCCATATGACCAGGGAGGGTTCAATATACCAGACTTTGAGCTGTATTTCCTAAGTGCCCAAGCACACTACGCTTATTATTGGGTGTATCCCCCCGATATATGCCACAGGTTGCGGTGGAGGACTGGCTTGCAGATCCAATACCGCTCAATGGACTCATATATGGGACGGCGTGACCCGAGGAGAACAGTCTACCACAATAACGGGCTCAGTAGATGCATGGCATCAGATAGTGAAGTACCTGAACGCTTCCTTTCTCTACTCCTCTAGGCTGCCTCTCACCTATCACCCTGGCCTCTCTCTCCTACAGGAGAAAGGATTTTGTGATCTCTGTGGTAGAGCCCAAGTTAGCACATGGGGGGGATCTATTTCATGCAGGACAACTGCGTACACTGGATCACTTCATGCAGAGAGTGCAGCCCACATCATTGGATGTATTCCTTTAAGTGCGATTGCGACAAGGGATGCGGGTGCTTCTCCCTGATTTTCCGCGGGAACCGGCATGTCTGGGACCTCTGCACCAGTTGTTGGGGTCCACGGATGGCAAGCACTTAGTATCTAAATTATATCATGCAAGACATGAACAGGGGGAGCGGGTGGTTGGTTCGGCTAGGCGGCATTGGGGGGAGGACATGGGACAGGATATCACAGATGAGCAGTGGAGGTACTGCTGCCTCCAAACGGCACGGATCTCCTCAAGTAGCCGATTGAGGGTGATACACTACAGATTCTTACAGAGACTGTATTACACGCCAGCTAAAAAGTTCAGATTCCAGTTGGCAGACAACGATTGTTGCACCCGGTGCAGACAGTCGGGGGCGGGATTCTTGCACCTGGCCTGGGACTGTGCAGCAGTACGAGAATTCTGGGAACAAGTGCTTACAGCACTAGAAAAGATGGTGGATATCCGCATGCCCAGGGACCCACTGTTATCATTATTAAGTTATACAAAACAGATACCTCCTTGCTGCAGAAAGTTTGTGGCAGTGTCTCTACTGCTGGCAAAGCATAGGGTGGCATGTCGACGAAGGGCGGGGGCGAGCACCGAAATTTAAGGATTGGGTGACAGATCTGCTCTACTGTCAAGAACAAACTACCACGTATGCTGAGCTATTGCCGTCTTCGTCTAGGCCCCAAGATATCTGGGGTCCACTGCAAAAATACCTACTAGCACAAGATCCTGTGGACACAACTAACCCATAAGTGACATTGCCTTGGTGCGGATTGAGTGGGGTGTTACTGTGGTCCCTCATTGGGGGGGATGATGGGAAGGTTCGTTTGAATGCTCGAAATCCTGCTGTGCCTGCAGCAGTTAATGCTGCTGGTACCTTCCAAGTCACCTGAACATGATAAGAACTGATGTAAGTGTAAAAAGGGGGAAACTCCATACAAGTAGTACCTTGAATGCCCTGCTACTATGCCACTGCTATGTTGTACTTTGTTTAAAACTGCATAAATAAAGTTAAAAAAAATAAATAAAAAAATAATCCCGAAGGCGGAACCGAGGCTGGCTCCGCAGTCATTATGGGATTATGTGTCTTTCTGGCGGGCTCCCTCCGCCGGCCACATAGTCATGCTGTAGACAGACGGTCAGTCGGTTGCCGTCTGCCCGACATTGTAATCGGGCCCTATATTAGTGAAAACTATAGTTTTGTAATTTTAATTATAAGTTTAGGATTTCCATATTGTTAAAATCAATATTTTTGGCCTGATATTTTTGTATGTAGATATTTTGTCACTGAACCCAGTGGAAGTATTTGTATGGGTGTACGCATTGGCTGGTAAATGTCCAACCCATACAATTTAGATAGAGAGCTTCAATGTAAGATGACTTGCCATTGTTTCAAGCCTACAAAAATTATTTCATCATGACCATTTGTGTGAGCAACACAAAGGGGTAAAACTTTCATTGGGTAAAATAGTACGAAGTGTTGCAGTTCATCACTGAAAATATTTCAACCTAACCTATTCCATTACAGACCCACAGAGATATGGGGGTAATTTTAAGTTTGCCTGGATAACTGCCAAAGCACTCAGGCAGCAGAGAAGTACCATCCCCTTAACATCACTGGGCAAATGTCACCATAAAGGCTTCCATTGACAAGGCTGGAGTGCTTCTGACAAACTTGCATTACTGATTTTTGTCTTCATGCCATGGTGGCCAGCTCTAACTGTTTTAGAAAAAAATCCCCAAAGTTTGGTTTTGTTTCTGAAAAATAAAACGAAATTTCCCATATGCCCAGAAATATTTTCCATCCATGTTGGGAACATTTATGCATTATTTATGTTTGTGATCATCATGGTTGATGGGCACCAGCTATGGGGCTGATTACGGGTTTGGTGGTGCTGTGCTTGCTCCTCGCAGACACAGCACCGCCAAACCTGCATTGCACTTGTGTAAGGTGGGCAGTCCTTTGCCTTTGCCATGGTGGTGCCTGGAATACAGGCACCGCAATGGGAACAGAAAAAAAAGTTCCACAGCATTGACGGTGATGTCCATGCTGTGCGTGGAACTTTGGGGGAATACAGACAGGAGGGCACAGGTTGTGCCCCCCCCCTGAATGTTTCCCCATGGCAGGGAGGGCACAAGGGTCCTGTAGGGCCCCCTTTGTTCCTGAATAGCTAACCTTTTCATGGTGGGACTCCCACCATGAAATGGCTGGCAGTCCAGGAACTCGTAATATGCTAATCGGGACTGCCCAGTCCTGCTCAGTATATTGCATTGTGGTGCAGCCCCACCACCGCCAGGGAACGGCGGTTCCCTGGCGCAGTCAGTGGTCCTCTGCCACTACGACTACATGTAGTTGTAATATGGCAGACGGAGAACCGCGAGTGTGGCGGTCCTACGACCGCCGCATTTGTAATCAGGCCCTAAGTGTTTCTGATAGCAGAAGAAGCTAAAGCTCCACCATCGGTAACCTATATGCAGTTTGGCAGAGCAGACAACTGCCAGTTTATGTCTAATATCATGTGCCTGCCAAATCATGACTGGCTCCTAATGACCCCTTAAACATTCTGACATAGATTGACATATGATAAAGGATTTAATTACTCACTTGGTGAAAAATATGTTTTTTCAGCTAATGTCAAGATGACAAGAGCATTCATAGTTTAGTCTTACATGATACATAGAATGTATTAAACCAAGCCATAATGTTGTCAACAGAACTTATTTACTGAAGTGCTATATTTGTAGTGACATCTGAGATGTGTCCATGTGTGAGAAGAGGGTGAGGTACTGTGTAAGGGTTCCACCTGAAAGGCAGGCACAATCACTCTAGCCCCATAAACATTAATGATCCTTCCCAGTAGTCTGCCTCAAGGCACCCTCTAGTTATAAAGTCTTGGACCCTAATTATTGAAACAACAGCTCAAGCTAACCAAAGACTCAATGGGCCATGTCAGGAAGTGTCTGTTATATCTGCCTTCAGGGTGCAATGTGAGTTAATTTAAATCAAAATTTCTCAAGTGTTAGCGTTATTTGTCAAATAGTACTGCTCAGAAACAGTGAGCAACTATTTGAACTTATGTGTGAAATAAATTTGCTTTACATCCTGCAGGTACATAAAATAGGCACTCAGCTCTGTGCTGCACCATTGAAGCCCATCATGATATGGCCCAATGAGTAAAATGACCAAGTGCACTCAGTTGATCAGAGTATGAAGCTGGGCATACTGCTCCAGAGAAGACCTCCTTGCGCAGGATGTCTGCATCCTGTCCATTCCTGCTCTCTGTGAAGGCAGGCTTGTCGAACAGCCATAGTCTAGGACCCAAATCAGATGACGGTCACGTCCCTATCCCCCTATCCATCCCTAGCCCCATGTCAATAGTAACAGAGAAGAATGACATTAGGATTTTTTGTAATCTGTCTACTTTAGGTGACAGGGGAGGACATTAGAGCATTTGTATTAGACTTTCTGGAGAGCTGGCAGAGTGAAGATTTCAAATGAGCCTTCATTGACAAGTTCAGAGAAGCTTGAGCAACTAATCTTACCATATTTTCCTATGGCATGAGATCAGATGGATGGTCCAAGACATCTGGTCTTACTACTCACCCGAGTGGGAGAAGGCCATGTATTGTCTCTTTTACATGAGTGATGGGCAGCACCCCTTGAGGCCTCCGTGCATGGTGAGTCCCGGCCTGAGCTGCCTGTAGAGCCTTGTAAACCACAGGTACCTGGGAGTAACCTCTGGGCTCCTATAACCCTACTCTGGCTGCACAGGCCAACCTACGTTTTGTGACTCAAGCGCAGGTCCTGAAGGGCCATACAGCAGTTTTGCATTAGGGCTGAAACTATTTATGACACAAGGGCTGCATGTAGTAACAGACTGTGCTTCAGTGATACTAGAAGGAACATATCTTGTAGACTGGAGATGCAGAATTATCTGGAGAGTGATAGTGTCCTCTGCTGGTTTGTGTATTTTTAGCACAGATAGGCAAAGGCGAGTTTGCATTTTGCGTGCTGCTGGTACACCCTCTGTTGACATGTGCAGTGTGTGCTCTGTTATGCATCCACAATCAAGGCAGAAAAGTATGGTCCTTCAAGTCAGGCAGAAACTTCAGAAGAATAAAACCAAATAAAGCCTATCTCTTCTACAAAGATTGAGAAAGAGGACATGTAGAAAT
Organism: Triturus cristatus; assembly: GCF_964204655.1. Classification (NCBI taxonomy): domain Eukaryota; kingdom Metazoa; phylum Chordata; class Amphibia; order Caudata; family Salamandridae; genus Triturus; species Triturus cristatus. Next base: position 846,011,101 of record NC_140584.1, on the reverse strand, counting down.
GCGGGGAAGCTTGGAGTCACAAGTAGAAAGTATAGAAAAATGCATTAGTGCTTCAACTTAGAATATGGTGCTGAAGAGACAGTGGATATTTGCTCCAGTGGAGCTGGTTTCTTTTGGAGAGAATCTAGTGACTACCTTAAAAGAATGGAATTTAAAATAAATCTCAAGGGTTCACGCAATGTTTCTGATGAAGATCAAGGATGTTGCTTTCCACATAAAATACCATCTTCTGCCATTGTCAGTAATGGTGATAGCTATGGGGACATTGATAACTGTGTCAAGTAACTGAGCTCTTCTTTTCTTAACTCTGAGAGCAGGGTCAATGATGAACCCACATCAGGCTGTAAAGTTCCATGTAAAGCAGTTTCCAGAGAGCTTAGACTGGGCCTGATTTTTGGCACTAATGTTGGGAAACAATCATTGTTGAGTCATATTAGGTGTTTAGCACAATTACATACTGTGCCGTAGTTTAGGGTGATCATCTCTGCAAATATTAATTTTGTCTTATTTAATTTGACTACTCAATATGATTTGTTTTCTTCCAGGTACCAGCAGGATTGTTCTGGTGCTTTGATTTATGAAACATAACATTTTTGCTGCACATGACCAATCTTCCTGGTGTCAGTTCTTAAAATTGATGACAGAGCATCGAGGGTACTGAATATTGAAGTCGGAATATTTTGGGTTGCAGTATAATGAGGAATAGAATATTGTTGGTAGGTATATCCTCTTTTTATTTGTAGCAATAATATCAAAGTAGTAAATATCTAGCGCTTTAATATTGTTGTATGATAATTTTTTGGTCTTTTTACATGCATTGGTTATGCATAATTTTTATCATTTGTTTTTCTCTAGTTGTGTTTTGAAAAGTTGAAAAAAATATTTTTCAATTTTTATGCAGGTGGTTTTTGTATTACTGTAATTTACATTTTTAATGTTTATTTCTTTCATAATTTCAATTTAAGATTTTTGGGTTTATTGGGTAAGTAATATAGAGGAATAGGATGAGAATTGTTTCACAATTTTAATATGCTATTTATTTATATATTTTTTTAATTTTTGGGGATTTTTTAAGTATCAAAATTTAGTTTATAAAATGTGTTCAAAATATTAAACTCTTTGTTCATGTTGGTAGGGTTTATAGGTTTTTTGGTGAGTAGTGTGTTTGAGTAACTTTATATTTGAGTATTATTTGCATTTCATTCATATAATATTTTTATATATATATATATGTGTATATATATATATATATATATATATATATATATATATATATATATATATATAAAACAAACAGCTATATTTATGTCTATACATATATAGGTGTTTGTTTTATTATCTTTAAATTTTTATTTTAATTTTAAATGTTGATTCAATATATCAGATTGTTTTATTTTTTAGTGGTATTTTTATTCAAATAAAACTGTAAAAATTACTTTTGAAAATGTGTTTTTGTTTGTTATTTTTAACAATATGTAAATAGTATATAATTTCTGTTCCTCAATCTGGAAAAAGTTAAGATAAAATATTACATTTTATTTTTAATAAGTCATATTCTTTCAAATTTAATAAATATAAATATGTAATGTTGTACTATGTACATTCATATAATTTATATTTTGTGTTCTAAAAAAATAATTTTGTATACATTTATAGTCAAAATAGTTACATTAAATGAAATAAAAATATTTAAGTAGTCTGCTTTTTGTAGTGTAACTTTGAACATCCAGAGTCTAGCAATTTTCCACTGTGGCTAGGTTTGTGGTGGGCATAGTTAATACAAATCAAGTAGAGTCCAACACTTTCCCTCTGTGGCAAAGGTTGGAGTAGTAATAATAAATATGAGCCCCTAGGGTTCAACCCTTTCGCCAATATGCCTATGTTTGGTGTTGGAGTAATGCATCTGAACCTCAACCCAACTTCCCAACCCCCAGAGTAACCCTGGGCATAGTTCGCGTAGTCACGCTATGTGAGGCTATGCTAAGCTGTAAAAGCGATACGCGAGCTATGCGAGCGTGCGTAGTTGCTTGTCCCGTCCGTTCGTGATGCGTTTTTCTTCTTCAGGAACGTGTATTGCGTGTTCGGGACGATGTTTGCGTGCTCGGGGGATAGTATATCGCGAACTTGCCCATGCGGTTGCCAAAGAGTGCGGCCATCTTGTTTTTCACTTGTCCCGCCTGTTCGCGATGCCTTATTTCCTGTTCCGGGTCGCGTATAGCATGTTCACGATGTGCATTTCATTTTCGAGAACACGTTTTACGTGTTCGCAACGCTTTTTGGGTGCTTGGGGGGAAATATCGTGCAAACTTACCCACGTGGTCGCGATGGGCGTGGCCATCTTATTTTTCACTCTATGCTATGGTTCTGGGCCTGCTTTTCTATCCTCCCTCAATCTCTGCAATCCTTAGGTTTTTACACTGTTTTTCTGATCTTTTTTATTTATTATCTATCCCTTTCTGTCCCTAAGTCTATATTTTGCATTTTATTTCTACTTTTACTGCATTTTTTAAAAACTTTTCTACTGTTTTATATTACTTTCTTTTTTAAACTCCTACTTCTTCCCCTAACTTTATTTTTTCCTCTAAATTTTCTTTTCCGCCTCCCGCACACTCCAGAACCATGGCTAAGAGTACCACCACTACCGGCTCCAAGGGCAAGGCGCCTGCGCCCAAGAGCCGCCTGCCTTGCAGCAGACTGCGCCCTGCAGAGGTGCAGACCCGGGAGCTTTTCTGCGAGGCGGAGGTGGCCGCCCTTGTTTTTGTTTGTTCAGCGCCACCTCCCCTTGACCTTGGCAGCAGACGGCAGGCCTTGCTCCGGTTACCCTACCCAGGAGCATCACCACTGGTGGGCGAAGGTGCGCCGGGCAGTGTTTTGCTGCTCAGGGGTCCGGCGCATCCATAACCAGCTAGCTCACTGGTGGTCAGACATCTTGGACCGGGAGCAGGACCTGCTGGACCTGCTAGGTGTTGAGATCGTGGGGCTTGGTGAGTAGGTAATATACTAGTAGTATAAGTATTGTGTATATTTTTTTTCCGAATAGCAAGAATGCTGCTGCTTACATTGCAGGTAAATTATATTTCAAAATATTCTGTGATTGTAGGACACAGGTGCTCGGCACTACTAAACTTACTTGTTTGCAACTTTGCGCTCGCTTGGGCTGATTATGTAAGAGTTTACTTTAGAGAACTTAAGTTAGGTAATGCTATTGCTAGAGAAACTCTAGTCCTTCCTTTGTCCTCCTGTCACTAAGAAGAGATAGTGGTGGATGGATTGACAGGTTTAGTTCCCCAGTCCTTTGTAGAACCTTTTGTAGTTTCTTTAGTGTGTGGTAAGGCTTAGCAGTGTCAATAGCAGAACATCAGACACAACCAACCAACAATTTGGTGTATGCGCAAATTTATGAATGTGTCCTCCATTTATGCATTATGAAAATGCAGACTTAGTGAACAATTGGCCCATCTGGAAGAGGTGGGTTAGCTAGGTGAGGTGGTACTTAGGCTTATTTTGTATTCTGGAATTAGAATGGAACACTGGATTAATGTTCATAAATAATAACTAGAAGGTCCGCGAATCCTGCAATACTACTAGTCGACCATATTAGATAGGTCAAATTTATTGCAATTGTTGTTTCCATAAATGTTTTTTGGAGCGTTTTTAAAAATATTTTAATTGTTGCACACCACTCATTAATGTTTGTCTCTTTCTTTCTTATATCTTTCATGATCAGCACCCAGGGGCAAGAAGACTGGGTCGTCTGAGGGAGCAGCGGATGGCCACCAGGACCGCTCCTCAACCGAGGGCTCTGCTGCTGGCCCCAGTAAGTCCTCCTGTTGTTAATATTAATAATTATACCTCCCTAACTTTTACTGCACCTTATTTTTTCCAAACTATTATTTCTGTTTCCTAATTCTATTTTTTACAACATCTTCTTCGATCTAGACTATCTGTTTCTAAATTCTTATTATCACTGGCTCTAACTGCCTCTGCTATGACTCTCTGTACTACTACTATTAGTCTGTCTGTAGCTAAGCTTGCCCAGTTGGCCACTGGTTTTAAATAAAACTCAGATTCACCAATAGACCTAGCCACTGAGTCCAGTCCTTTGGGTTGTCCTCTTCTAGTCTTCATAATCTTGAGGCTTTTTGACAATTCCCACCAACAAAATGCCCAACCAGATATTTTACTATTTTTGATAGGATAGGACATACTACTGTTGTAGTGATTCTGCACATACACAAAGAACTATGCACAAGAAAATACTTAAGACGTTGGTGATAGGAGGTTGGATCTTCCTCACACCTCAGAACCCACAATCCCCTGACTGACTATCTATGGTGTCTCATTAGCTCCCCGAACCCCCTGAAGATACCCAATGATTGGACAACCCAGAACATAACAATCCCGACCTCTGAGAGTCCTAGAAGGTATGCACACCCTTTTGCTCACTCACTCGTGTAAGTCCACACCAAATACCACAGAGTCTATTTAAGTTCAAAAGGTTTATTTCCAAATAACAAGATCTGTAAGTTGTTCTATAATGCAGTATAGGAATTCGAGCCAGCACCAACAGCAAAATGCATAAGATTAAAACAATAAACATTGTTACAAGTCCACAGATTACCAAAGGGGAAATTATGATAACTGAACAGTGGTGGAAGAACCACCCTCCCCGTGGTAGGAATATAGTTTATATAAATGAAGGTCTGAGCGAATTCTGGGGGACGCCTCACCTTAGAACCTATAAGTACTGGACATCATAAGCTCTGCAAAGCTCTGGTTTGTAGAAGAAAAATGGTGCACATTAGTATAATGCAAGCATTTCTCAGTCGTGCCAAAAAGTGTAGCATGTTATGGCTAAGCAATACGGACTGACCAGAAATCCATAACAAAGTGGCTTGTTTTTCGACCTTGTACGCAGAGCTCAGACAGTAGCAGTATGAGCTCATGTGGGCTCAAACTTCTCAAAGGCGTCTTACACAACAACAAGCTGCGAGGTAACATGCGCAAAAATAAAATACACAAAGCTAAAATGGTTGCATCATGGCTCAGGCTAACTTAGCAAAGACTAGAATGACCCTAGGGACCATCTAACACTACTAGTGTCTACTCTACTGCTCTGGTACCCGATTTGTAGTAGCAATGTATGTTGTGTATATTAACTTTTTTTTCAATCTTACTAGTGAAAAAGAATAAATAGGGGGAGGTATATATGGCATCTAAAAAATGTGTAATGTTTTTTCTAGCCGTACACCAGTGCTGGGGCCAGCGGCAATGGCGACACGGCCACTTCGGAGAGAGCAGGAAATGCGGCAACTGCAGGAGCTGCAGGGGGGTGAGCCACCAGCAGTGGCAGGTGGTGGTAAGTTATATTTCTTACTTATTGACATTACACTCGCTGCAAGGGTGTACACTGTACTGTTGAGACTTAGTAAGTAAGAAGATGTTGTGAACAACGGTTGAAGAAGACACCCTTTACTTAGCATTAGCAATAGCATTAGCGGCGGGAGTTGAGTAACTAATGGCCTCTTCTATTTGACTTCAACTCAGCTGTGAAAGTTTTATGGAGAAGACTAAGGGCCCGATTCACAGAACTAACTTAAGACAAAATCCTAAACTTACTACCATTTTGGTATTCACAGAAGGCACTTAGTCATTTCGGTATTCACAGAAGGCACTTACTCATTTCGGTATTCACAGAAGTTAGGAGTCCTAACTTTAGGACTCCTAAATGCCTTCTGTGAATACCGAAAGTCTTAAAATTAGGATTTTTCTCAGTTTAGTAGTAGTATAGTTAGGACTCCTAAGTTTAGGACTCCTAACACGGCTGTCAGTCATACCTCCACTACTGCACTTGTGACTACTCAACTCCACCACTACACAGACATGTAGGTCTGCTGTGGTTGCTGACTTATTTACCTTTTATGCCACTTAATTTGAAATGCCCCGAGTTATTCCATCAATCATCTCCGATCCAACTGACTGACTGCGAAGATAGTATGGTCATCATCATGGTGTTGTACGTGTTGTCCAACTCCAACTCAGTCTGCAGTGTAACGACTCCGAGTAAGTCCATATTCCATAGTAAAAAATGCAACGGATATTGGCCTGCAGTAGTAGGAGTACAATTTGGTTATTAAACAACAAGACGGTAAACATTGACTGTCACTTGAGTCACTTTTAGTTGGTAGATTAATTACTAGTACAGTTCTACTTAATGCACAACATCAACACAAAAAACAGCAATCACTCAGAGTCAGCATTTAATGCATGCCATCATTACCTTTACCTCTTCTCTTTGGCTGTCAGATGCCTAGTTCTGACAGGTGTGTGTTTTTTTACCGAGGCAGTGGCCTCATTATTACTCCACATTCATTTTGAGTGTTGGTCGCTGTTTCGGTTTTCTTATTCATCTGTGGCACTTTGTCGCAGTTGAAGTTGGTTCACATGGTCAGCGCTGTGATGGACCGCGGCCTGGGTAGTGATCATTGGTCAATTGAGTTTGCAGAAATGTCAGCAAGTTTCTTCGAAGAGTCTTGTCTTTCACCAGAAAGACAGATACACACACAAATAAAGGAAGGAAGAAAGTAACAATTTGAAAGCCTAGTTGTCAAGGAAGAGAAGCTTGTCCTCAAACTCTGGTGGTTCGACCAGAAGTAGGTCATCTAATACACTTCCGTCACCTAAGTCGCTCTCCTCTTCCTGCTGTGATTCAGGTACTTTGTACTCCGGTGGTATAAAGTGCTGATTCATTTTGATCATGGTTAACCTCTCCACTGTTTTGGGTGAGAGACTGGTCCTTTTCACAGTTACAATGGCACCAGCAGCACTGAAAACGCGCTCAGAAGAGACACTTGAGACAGGGGAAGCCAGATACTTTATTGCCAGCCTGCTGAGCACTGTCCATTGGCTTCTTTTCCCATACCAATACACCAATGGGTTTCGACCCATGAAGACCTCTGTTGTGTCATCCAGATAGGCCTGGACCGTCCGCTTAATGCTCAGGTGTGCTCCGATGTGCTTGGTCTCTTTTTCCTTTGCATCAGCACTGGACTTACCATTGCCATAGAAACCAATTAGTTGCCGATTGTACTGTGGCTGATGATCCTGTTCTTGCTGTTGTTGATGTTATTGGTAGTGTTGGTGACTGCTGGGAGGCAAACGCACTGCCCTCAGGCTCTGAAGTAGAACTTGACTCTGAATGCCGTGTAGTACTTGTTCTGGGCTGGGACGGCGGGCTTCTAATTACCAGCCGTTCATTTTCGAAGTCAGTGGCTTCCTCAGCTATCAAAGTTTTGTACTTGGCAACATCCACTTCTGAAAAAGGAATTACTGCCTTACTGTTCAGAAATACTTTGTACCGTGGATCCAAAATTGTGGCAGTAATGTAATGTTGATGTGACACAATGTTATTTTGAATCCTTGTATTTTCAGATAGGCGAACGGCTAAGGAGCCAAATAATATGAGTCTTGTTTGTCATCCACACCTGCGTACGTTTCAGACACCTCCTTCAGCTGTTGCTCTAGCATGTGCAACAATGGGATAGCTTGGCCCATAGTACAGTCCTCTCTGCTTACTTCACGTGTGAAGACCTCAAAAGGAAGTAGCATCTCTGCCAGGTATTTAAGGAGGTCCCATTGGCCCATCTCAACGGTCATGCTTCTCACAGTAGAATCCCCTAATCTTTGCATGACATAAACATTGAGTGGTATGTACTGCTCAAACAGACGATCAAGCATGTAATAAGTTGAGTTCCAACGTGTTGGCACCTCCTGGATGAGTGCTTTGACTGGCATTTTATGCTCACGTTGAATGACCCTCAGCTGCTTCCGGGCTTTAAAAGAATGGCTGAAATGTGTGCATATTCTTCTGCAGGTGGCCAGTAAGTTGCTGACTTTGTATTAATTTTTCAGAAAGTCTTGAACAACAATGTTAATGCAGTGTGCCAAACACGGGACCCTGAAATAGCCACCATCTTTCATGGCCCTAACTACATTACTGCCATTGTCCGTGGCAACAAAACCAATGTTAAACCCCCTTGGGCGCAGCCACTCAAAGACCTTGCTGTTAAACTCATCCAAAATGTTTGCAGCAGTATGAGGTTTCTCCATGGCAAACATGACTACAGTTGCATGTTTGCGAGTGGCATAAAAATTCTCAGCAGCGTCAACACCAGCAGATATCTTTTCTCTAACCCCCACAAAAGAGATCCAGTGTGCAGTGATGCACATGAAATTAGTGGCTTGGCAACTGGTCCACATGTCTGTTGTCAGGTGGATACTCTGAACAACGCTCTGCTTCAAGGCTTTTCCAAGCAATTCCAGCACGTCGTGATGTAGTGCTGGAACAGCAACTCTGGCGAAATAGTAGCGGCTGGGAACCTGCTATTTTGGGCAGATAGCCATCACAAATTCCAGAAAACCCACCCCTTCAACAAAAGAAAAAGGGAGAAGGTCCAGTGCTAACATTTTAGCCAGCTTTGCATTGTACAAATGTGCTATTGAGTGGTTGCGTTCGTACTGCCCCTCCACCCTAGTAAACATGCTGATAATGGTAGGCTGCATGGTTTTCCTTTCTGTTAGGCTCAATGACACACTTTTTTTCATTGCGGTATTCCTTGGTGTCTAAGGCTGACTCTTACTCTTGTGCCACTGAGAGGTTGCTGAGGATATGGGCGGTACCACTGCACTTCTGGGGACAGGCCTACTTTGTGTACCACTACCAGAGAGATCGGAGCTTCTACTCGTTTATCCCCACCAACAGCAATGGTTGCAGTTTTTATGTGGCAAAGGTGGTCCTCCCAGTCGATCAAGTGGTGTTTTTTCAGATGGGTTATTTGACCTCCAGTACCATAGTTTGTACCAAGCTTACCCCGACTAACAGAGGTATTACAAATGGAGCATATACCAATGTTCTCCTCCTTTTCGCTAACCGTAAAGAAGTCCAAAACTGGGGAGCTTAACTTTTGTCTCCTGCTGGAGGTGCCACTTCCAATGCTGGATGAACTGGAGGGTGTGCGTTGAATTTGACTCTGTGCAGTAACACTACCTACTTCTACTGAGGTGGTGGTTGTGCTGGATGTAGGTCGCTGCCGGGCCTTTGCTAATGCAAATATGGAAGCTGTAGGTGGTGTTGGTGTTACCTGTGTTGGTGTTATCCATGCCACATCCCTCACAGCAATTTGGGATGTGGTAATGTCTAGGGGTGGGCGGAATTTGGGAAATTAACTTTTGCAAATTATCGCGAAAAAATGCTAAAAATCTCCGCAAACACGCCGGAAATATCGCGAAGACGCGGAAGTTTTTTTCCCGCCTGTTTGCGGTATTTTTTGCGTGATCGCGGGTCGCCAACTTACCCATGCGGTTGCTCAAGGGCGCGGCCATCTTGTTTTCACTTGTCCCGCCCTCTCGCGATGCTTACTTCCTGTTCCGGGTCGCGCTATGCATGTTCGCGCCCGTTCGCGGTCTAAATTTCCTGTTCGCGACCGCTTTTACTTGATCGCGTTGCTTTTTGCTTGCTCGGGGAGAAAATATCGCGCGAACTTGCGCACGTGGTCGCAATGGGCGCGGCCATTTTGTTTTTCACTCTATTGCATGGTTCTGGGGCCTGATTTTCAATCCTCCCAAAATCCTTTCAATGCTTTGGTTATAGCCACTTTTTTTGGATCTTTAGTACTTATTATTTCTCTAACTATTTTCCTGCTTCTATATTTTTTGTTTTTGTCTATTTTTTTTTTGTTTTTTAGCTACTTTTTCCTCTTTCTATTGCCTGCTATTTATTTCCTTTACTCCTTTATTTATTTTACCTTTTATTTCCCGCACCGTCCCCAGAACCATGTCCAAGGGTAGGGCTGTTCGCCGGCGCAGCCAGAGCCGCGACCGCCTTCCTTGCGGAAGGTGGCGCCCACAAGGGGTGCAGGCACGGGCCTTATATGGGGAGGAGGAGTTGGCTGCACTAATTTTCTTTGTGCAGCGCCACCTCCTCTCAACCCTGGCAGCAGATGGCAGGCCTGGGTCCGGGTACGGCCTCCGGGAGCGTCGGCAGCGGTGGGGGAAGGTGCGCCGGGCAGTGTCGCGCATCTCTGGGGTCCGGCGCACCCAGGCACAGCTGACGCACCGGTGGTCCGACATCCTGGACCGTGAGCAGGACCTGCTGGACCTGCTAGGAGTGGAGGTCCCGGGGCTTGGTGAGTACATATTTAATTACTACAACTTTGTGTCTGTTCTTCTGCTTTGTGTTATATATTGCGAATATTTTTTTTCCTTCCAACCAGCTAGAATGTTGCTGCTTACAATACATTCCAGATTAATAACATTTAAAAGTCTTCTGTGATTATGGTGCTCTTCTGCGCTACTACTAATCTTAGTTGTTTGCAGCTTTGCGTTTGCGCTTGCTTAGCGTGATTCTTTACGAGTTTATTTTACAGAAATTAAGTTACGTAATGCTACAGTGACTCTAGTCCACTCCTTACTTTGTCCCGTCACTAATAGATAGGGGCGGATTGATGTTTAGGTACACTACTTTGTATGAGCTTCTACTTTGTTAGTGGTATGCGTGATGCCCCCTCACTCAGTTACGTGACGTGCTGCTAGTACGGCAGTCTTTAGAACCTTTTCTAGTTTGTTCAATGAGTGGTGGTAGGCTTAGCAGTTACTTAGCAGTAGCAGATCAGCATCAATCAAACCAAAATTTGGTGTATACAAAAAATGTAGTCATCATGTTCATGTGTCCTCCATGATTTGACCATATGCATTGTTGCGGAATACAGTGGAAATGCATAAATGTACAATTGGCATGCCTGGAATAGGTGGGCAAGGTTGGGTGGTACGTTGTACTTAGGCTTAGTTGTAACTTAGTTTTCTGGAATCAGATGGAAGACTGGATTACTGTTGATAAATAGTAACTTAAGTAGTCGAACTGCGAATCCCCCGATATTACATGTTGACCAGATGAGATCGGTCAATGTAGTTATTGCAATTGTTGTTTACATAAGTGTTTTTTGACCGTTGTTGAAAAATATTGTATTTGTTTGACACCATCCATCAATGTTTGTCTCTTTCTTATATCTTTCCTGTTCATCAGCACCCAGGGGCAGACCGACAGGGACTGGGCAGTCGGCGGGACAGGATCAACACCACCAGGAGGACACCGCTGAGGGCTCCTCTGCTGGCCCCAGTAAGTCTTCTTCTTTTTAATAATGTTTCTTATTCCATAACTTTTACTGCCCCATATTTTTCCTGAACTATTGTTGGTTTCCAAATGCTATTTTTTTACCACCAATTATCCTTCGATCTGTACGGTTTCAAAAATCTTATCCCTGCCTCCGCTATGATGGCTCTGAGTACTACTACTACTACATACTATCAGTCTGTCTGTACTGTAGTAGCTAGTCTTGCCCAGTTGGCCAGTGCCACTCTTTGTGAAAGGTTGTAATATAAAACTCATATTCACCAGTAGCTCGAGCCATTGAGTCCAATCCGTTGGGTCGTCGTCTTGTACTACTTTTACTCTTATTGATCTTCAGGCTTTGAAAATTCACAGCAACAACAGCCCTACCAGATTTATTACTATTTTGATATGATACCCTATAGGACATACTACTGTTGTAGGGATCTTGCACATACATTTGCACCAGAAAATAGGATGTTGGTGATGGTAGGTTGGACCTTCCTTGCACACCTCAATCAGAAATTCCGCACCCACCACAATTCCACTGCTTGACTATAGTACTGTCTTGTCATAACTATTAGGTCTCGGAACCCTCCCCCCAAGATACCCAACAAGTAGACAACCCAGAACATAACACACCCAACCTCTCAGTCGTGGAAGCAATTCACATAGACACCCTTACTTTAATTTGCTCACTCGTGTAAGTTAGTCCACACCAAATACCACCAAGTCTATGTAAGTTCAAAATGTTTATTTCAATTTGAGAAGATCTGTACACTGTTTTCTTAGCAGCACCAACCGGAAAATCAATAACATTAAAACAATATACATTGTTACACTTATACAGTTGGGAATTAAATCATGATAACTGAACAGTGGTGGAAGGCAGCACCACCATCCCATAGCAATTTAGTTTATATAAATTTATAAAAGAAGATGTGAGTGAAGGGACCCCTCACCTTAGAAGAACCTAGCACTGGTAGTTGTTGCATCATTCAGAAGCTCTGGTTTGTAGAAGGGAATCTTGCGTCTGTAATGCGAAAAAAGAAATGGTGTGCTTTAGTATATTGCAACTTGCAAGCATTTCGCAGCCGTGCCAAAAAGTGTAGCATCTATGGATAAGCAATATGGACTAACAGTAACAGTAGTACACCAGTACTTCCTAAAAAAGTGGCTTGTTAATGTTTGTGGACCGCTTGTACGCAGCGCGTAGACTAGACAGTAGCAGTGTGAGGCAGGTCATGTGGGCTCAAAGGTGTCTTAAGAAGCTGCAAGGTAAAGGTAACGTCACATGTGCAAAAATAAAAGCCACAAAGGTAAAATGGCAGCATGGCTAGGGCTAATTAAGCAAAGGCTACAATGATCATATATAACTATTAGTGTCTACTCTACTACTACCTGATTTGTACTAGTGATGTATGTTAGTATTAACTCATTTTTCAACCTTGCTACTGATCAATAGGGGGAGGTGTATATGACGCCTAATAAATGTGTAATGTTTTCTAGGCGCACTACCGACCACCATTGCCGGGGCCAGCGAAGGCGACGCGGATGGCGTGGATGCGGCAGTTGCTGCAGATAGCAACGGAGCAGTAGGGGGAGTGGCAGCACCAGTGGCGGGCGGTGGTAAGTTAGATTCATAATCCTTAACTATTGTTGAACTTGACAGTACACTCACTGCAAGGGTGTACTGTATGTATATGTATACTGTACAGTTGTGACTTAGGGCCCCATTAGGATGGTGGGCGTATTGCCCCCGCCGGGCCGGCTGGAATTCACTGCCGACACCGCAGGGGCAAACCTCCCGCCATCCCTGTAGAAAATATTCAGACGCCCCACATGTCGACCAGGCGGAAAAGGGTTCAATATGGCGGTGGTGTCTCTCTGAACACACCGCCAGCCATATAATCTGCATTTTGGAATGCCTTTGCGTGGCGGCATTGCCGTCCGCCACGGAAAGGCATGCAGACATTGCAGAGTATGCTTGGGGGCCCCCATGGAGGGTACCTCCCTATGCTATGGTACCCTCCCGCCTTTCAAAGCAAAACGTGACAGGTTCCGTGCGGGCCCGTCATGTTGTGCTTGGAAAAGCAGCACAACATTTTAGCATTGCTTTCAGCAAAGCCAACCAGAATGTAAAAAAAAAAAACAGGATGCGCCCGCCACTGTGCCGGGCGCATCATCCTAATTAATTGTCCCCACGGGACCCCCACCCTTTTTAGCATGAGGATGGTGGGCGGACAAAGTCCGCCCGCTATCCGATGTCGTAAGTAAGTATGAGTTGTTGGGGACGTTTGAAGAGTGAACTAGAAGACTAGAATTCCCTTTATTTGGCATAGGACTAGGAGCCGGAGTATTGAGTAACCAATGGCCTCATCTATCTGATTTCAACTCCCCTTTGAAAGTTTTATGGAGAAGAGCACCTGGTGCACTGTTCAACTAAAAAGTGAAAGACGGGTGGAAGGAAGAAGGACGGGCGACATTTAAAATGTTATGTACTACTGTGCTTTATTTTATAGTGCTACTCTACCATGCCACTATGTGTATAAATAATTACCTTGTCCTACTGTTTTTCTAAGACTATATTTTACAATTGTCTTTTTTTTTTCTTTTTGATACACAGCTACTCCGAAACTCAACCGGAAGGAGTTGGCCGCCAAGGCACGGCGCCGGAAGCTGGAGGCAATCCAGCGGGAATACCGGCGGCTGGTGGTCCTAGCCGAGGAGGAGGAGGAGACTACGGCAGCATTTGTTCAAGCCTCCTCCAGTGCCCCGGGCCCCAGCCACCGCCCTCCAGCGGTACGGCGCCACCGTCTGGCGGCTGCCCACCGCCACCGTGCCATCTCCGGTGCCCCCCCCTTTGTGGCTGCAACTGCAGCGGCCTTAGACGCCGCATCGCCCGTTTAGAGGACGAGATGCGCCAGATGCGTGTCCTCCTTCAGTCCCGCCCCACCACTTAGTCCCTGTCATCCTTTTCTGCCCCTTTTTTAATTCTTGTTTGGGTGGGTGGGTGGGAACTTGTTTGGGTGTTATGGACTTCGTTCTATGGACATTGGTTGGGGTTAGGGAGGGGGGTGGGTCAGCTTTTGTGGGTTTAGTTTATTTTTGTTAGGGTAAATTAAATATATTTTTCTATGTTACATGCAATGTTGTTAATGTTTTGTAGGTGGGGTAACTGTTTTACATCACACTGTTTCCTTGCTGGTGCATGGCCGCCCATAGCCTGTGTTTGATTTCAATAATTTGCTGACTGTATAAGACACAAACAGATAGATGCGACACACCTCACTCATTGACTGGTCCTTCTAGTACTTTCAGTCTGTCCTCTAGTCTATGCATTCTTTGGAGTGGTGTGTGAAAATGAAATCATTGACAACATGTCCATTATTAATTCTGCCTCCCCAAACTTCTCTCTTACCGGTGCTTGATGTTTATGTCCAATTGTGGCACAGCACTGGCTGCATGGTGAAGATGGTTTCCTTTTTCATACATGCCATGATTGGGGTGGTGGTGGTGGTGGTGGTAGTATAGTAGTAGTAGTAGACACTGGCAGGGCGGCAGCATTTCCAAAAAAAGAAAAGGAGACAGTCAATCGCCTTTGAGAGACTGTTAGAGGAGTAGTTGAATGAAGTACAGTACAGAACTTACCGAGCAACAATAATATGCTCAAATATTTGACAAAAAAACTGAATGGTGGTTAGGAGGATAGCCTACTAGACAGAGTTACAAACTATAGTTGTGTCGAGTCACTTGACAATGCCTACAGTCTAAAAGTTAGTGCTGTATATGAGGAATGACAACAAACAAATCCAATCAATGCCGGCAATTCATGCTGAGGTATATGTTCCTTTGTTAAATAAAATAACCTCTGAAATATCCTACTCATGGGTGGCCAAGCAGAAGAAGATCATCGCTCTGCCTTGAAATTGAAGTAGTGTTGCTTTCACAACATCCGCCCCAGCAAGTGTGTGATTAAGTATTGGTGTACATTTAATTTAGTTACACCTCGACAATAAGTCACACAGCCCGGGGGAAGAGGGTTAGGGTTTGTTGAATGGATGGGAAGGGGGTTTTTGGGAAAGGTTTGACATAGAAAAACAGAATGCATACATAGACAAACAAACGACAATCATTGAAGACTACCATATCCATATGTTAAGGGAGAAAAAGGCAATGCATGCATGATGATGAGAGACCCGGATTACATACACTTCTAGTTCTTGTTCTGTTGTTCCGGCCTTAATACTTTAACAGATAGCAAATAGAAATTTTAAATATTGGTAGGGAAGAATCGTAAACACAGAGCAAACCTAATGATGATTGATAATAACAACTCCAAGAACACACTGTTGTAAAGATTGTATACAAGATATTAATCAAATTATTTAAAAGAAGTTAAAAGTGGATACTGTTACTGTCTTATCCTGGTCAAAAATGTGGACTGGATTTTTGCATCTCGGCATTCCTCTTGCTCCTCTCGTCCATCAATCTTGGGTGTGTCGCCTCGCCACTCGCCACTGCCCGGCTGGATAAAAAAAGGTGATTGATTGGTAAGGTAATTAATATGCATTGTAATGTTTTACAAAGTTTTGGGCAAGGCCCGGCCTGGAATTTTAGATGGAAAACCAAAGGGGATATTGAGAAAGAAAGTGAAAACAAATGCACAAGTGATGGTGTAGTGCAACAAGAACACTTTCCGAGGTGGCATGTATGCATATGCATCATCTCTACTCTAGTCTGTTTCCAGCATTGACCTTCAACAGTAACAGGAGAGAGCAGGGCCACAGTGCTTAGCATTAGCACATCCTACGTTAACACTTTAGAGTCCTTTTTTTTCTCTCAAAGAGTTGGGCAAACGCAAAGCACATTATCCATTCCAAACATAGCATTTTACAGTTTAAGTTAGTAAAATCAATGCACTGCAGTCATCCCACCGCTACACTCTATTCAACTACTACACAGACATTTGGGTCTGCTGTGGTTGTTGTTGACGTGTTTACCTTTAGGCTTTTCCGTTTTATGCCACTCCTGAAACATCCTCCTGACTTAATCATCATCTCTGATACTCTTACTGACTGACTGAAGATCGCCCTGCAGTATAAGTATAATTTTTATGACACAACAAGAGTAGAAATATAAATATTACTGACTTGAGTCATTCTTTATTGTGTACAGAAAGATAGATTACTACTAGTACACTTTGACATCACTTTGTGCACAACAAACAAACAACGCAAACACAAAGACCAATAGCTCAGAGTCAGGTGTCCAATGCATGCCATTAATTGTCATCATTCATTACCAGTTCCTTCTCATCTTAAGTTAACGGGCCATCTCTTTCGCCATCATCATGATGGACGGTGCTGTTGTGTCACAGTCATTTGCATTGCGCAGATTGAGTGAGTCCCCTTCCTGTATTGAATTAAAAGCAATGTATCACCAAGATGCAGGAGAAGTACACATTTCTTATTTGCAAGAAGGGGAAAATTAGTGTGTTCTGTAGAAAGTTGATTAGTGGCAGTGCACAATTACATAAATTCATGCGCAACAAACCCAACAAAATCTACATCATTCAGTCTGCGATTCTGCGGCCAATGCATGGCATCAATCATTACCTGTTCCATCTCATCTTGTTAACGGGCCGTCTATTTCGCCATCATCATGATGGACGGTGCTGTTGTGTCACAGTCATTTGCATTGCGCAGATTGAGTGAGTCCCCTTCCTGTATTGAATTAAAAGCAATGTATCACCAAGATGCAGGAGAAGTACACATTTCTTATTTGCAAGAAGGGGAAAATTAGTGTGTTCTGTAGAAAATTGATTAGTGGCAGTGCACAATTACATAAATTCATGCGCAACAAACACAACAAAATCTACATCATTCAGTCTGCGATTCTGCGGCCAATGCATGGCATCAGTCATTACCTGTTCCATCTCATCTTGTTAACGGGCCGTCTATTTCGCCATCATCATCATGGACGGTGCTGTTGTGTCACAGTCATTTGCATTGCACAGATTGAGTGAGTCCCCTTCCTGTATTGAATTAAAAGCAATGTATCACCAAGATGCAGGAGAAGTACACATTTCTTATTTGCAAGAAGGGGAAAATTAGTGTGTTCTGTAGAAAGTTGATTAGTGGCAGTGCACAATTACATAAATTCATGCGCAACAAACACAACAAAATCTAAATCATTCAGTCTGCGACTCTGCGTCCAATGCATGGCATCAATCATTACCTGTTCCATCTTATTTTCAGTTAATGGCCAGTCTCTCTCGGCTCTGAAAGGAGGATAGCTATAGTATTCTTCTGATTCATGGTCCACTTGTTTTGGAAGGACGAGGAAAGTTTGAATTTGTTGTTACCATCATCCAATCATCATTCATGAGGGAAATGGAATTGAGCAGGAGATTCAGTATGATCGAACGGAGGAGCTGGATTCGGAGGACTGTACTGTCAAATGGCAGACACCTGAAACTTGTATATTAAATTAGAAGAGTAGAAGACGGTGATAATGGATTTGTGGCGATTCACAAGTTTATAACCGGAACGACAGACACATAAACAAAGGGGGAAAAAAGGGAGGAAGACAGTAAGTGCGAGCCTAATTGTCAGGGAAGTATAGCTCGTCCTCAAACTCTGGGGGTTCTTCCAGTAGTAGGTAATCATCTGACACAATACTTCCGTCACCTGAGCCGCTGTCCTCATCTTCCTCTGTTGATGCATGCATTGTGTAATTCGGTGGTATGAAGTGCTGATTCATTTTGATCATTGTTAACCTCTCCACGTTTTTTGGAGATAGACTGGTCCTTCTCAATGTTACAATGGAACCAGCAGCACTGAAAACACGTTCGGAAGAGACACTTGCGACAGGGCAAGCCAGATAGCTTATCGCCAGCCTGCTGAGCTGTGGCCATTCAGACCTTTTCCTATACCAATACTGCAATGGGTTTTGATCAACGTACACCTCTGTTGGGTCATCCAGATAGGCCTGGACCATCCGCTCAATGTTCAGGGTTGCTGATGGTAAGCTTTTGTGCTGTTTTTTCTGTGCATCAGCACTGTGCTTACAATAGCCCATCTTTACATACCAATCCTGTAATGATGATTGTACTCGGCCTAATGATCCAGTTTTTGTTTCTGTAGTTGATAGTGATGGTGAGTGTTGTGATTGTGAGCCAACCGCACTGCCCCCAGCCGACGAAGTTGCACTTGATTCTGCATGGCCTGCTTCAGTATCAGTACTTGTTGTGGGTTGATGTGGCGGGCTTTTAATTAGCAGCCCTTCGTTTTCAAACTTAATGGCTGCTTCAGCTATACAACTTTTGTAGCGGGCAACATCATTGTGGGAAAAAGCAAGGAATAGTCCTAATTTTGCACGTGGATCCAGAATTGTGGCACAAATGTAATGTTCTTGTGACAAAATTTTATTTTGTATCCTTACATTTTCAGATAAGCGCCTGGATAAGCTCTCCACCAAGTCATGGGCTTGCCTTCTGTCCTCTAAACCTTTGTAGGATTCAGACACATTATTCAGCTCATGCTCCAGCATTTGCAACAATGGGATAGCTTGGCCCATTGTACAGTCCTCCTTGCTGACTTCACGTGTGAAGACCTCAAAAGGAGACAGCATCTCAGTCAGGCATTTAATTAGGGTCCATTGCTCCCTCTGAAGGGTCATGCCTTTAACACTAGCATCACTGCTTCTGTACCAGACATATTCATGGAGGGACCTGTGCTGTTCGTACAGACGATCAAGCATGTAATACGTTGAGTTCCAACGTGTTGCCACCTCCTGGATGAGTGCATTGACTGGCATCCTAAATTCACGTTGGATGATCCTCAGCTGCTTCCGAGCTTTAAAAGAATGGCTGAAATGAGTGCATATTCTTCGGCAGATGGCCAGTAAATTGCTGACTATGGGTTCTTTTTTCAGAAAGTCTTGCACTATAATGTTTATGCAGTGTGCCAAACACGGAACCCTGAAATAGGAACCAAGTTCCATGGCCTTACGTACATTACTGCCATTGTCTGTGGCAACAAAACCAATACCAAGCCCTCTGGGCCGCAGCCATTCCAAAACCTTGGTGCCAAACTCTTCTAAAATGTTTTTAGCCGTATGAGATTTCTCCATGGCGAACATGGCTACAGTTGCATGTTTACGAGTACCTTCAAAAATCGCAGCTGTGTCAACAACACCTCGTGCAGATAGTTTATCTCTAACCCCCACAAAAGAGATCCAGTGTGCAGTGATGCACATGTAATCTGTGGCTTGGCAACTGCTCCACATGTCTGTTGTCAGGTGGATATTGTGCACAGCACTCTTCTCCAAAGCTTGTCCAACCAATTCCAGCACATCATGATGTAGTGCCGGAACAGCAATTCTTGCGAAATAGGACCGGCTGGGAACTTTCCATTTCGGGCAGATGGCATACACAAATTCAAGGAAACCCACCCCTTCCATAAAATGAAAAAGGAAGAAGGTCCAACGCTAACATTTTAGCCAGCTTCGCATTGTACAATCGTGCCATTGGGTGGTTGCGTTGGAACTGCCCCTCCAACCTAAACATGCTCTCAATGGTAGGCTGGCTTACTTTCCTTAGTGGTGCTGTTTTCATTAACCCACTAAGGCTCAACGACACAGATTGTCTCATTGAGGTACTCGCCGTTCGCCTTGGTGTCTCACCCACACTCTGAGTATGGCTCTTACTGCGGTGCCACTCTGATGTTACTGAGGAGGATGTGGGCGTTACCACTGCAGTGACTGCACTACTGGAGACAGGGCTAGAAATGCCTCCCTGTTCTTCACCTGCCACCACAATAATATCGCTCCCTGATTCTGAATCCTGATCAACTTCAATGGGTTTAGTTTTTCTACTTTCTTTTAACTTAAGTAGGTGATCCTCCCACACGATAGTGTGGTGTATTCTGAGATGACTTGCTTGTCCTCCGGTACCATAGTTTGTACCAAGCTTACCACTCCGAACACCTTGCCGACAAATTGAGCATATAGCAACGTTCTCCTCCTTGGCGCTAACAGAAAAGAAGTCCCAAACTGGGGAGGAGAACTTTCTGGCACTGCTGGATGTGCCACTTCCAACACCAGATGAACTTGAGGGGGTGCTTGAAAATATGTGACCCTGTCCACCTACACTGTGACTTTTACTACCACTTCCTACTGAGATGGTTGAGCTGGATGTAGGTCCCTGCCGGGCCTTGGAAAATATGGCAGCTGGAGGTAGTGGTGGTGTAACCTGTGTTGGTGAGATCCGTGCTACATCCCGCTCAGTAGCAGCCTTTCTGGATAGGGTGAGAATGTCGGTCTCCAATTCCTTTGGGGCGGGAGTAATGTGCGTGATGACTGGCTCGTCTTCATCAACATCATCACCCCCCTCTTCTACATCTACCTCCATAACTCTAAGTTTTTCTGGGACCTTCCTTTTCAGAAGCATTGTCTTGTGTATATCACTCTCAGACCGAGCTGGTGGGACCCAAGTGTCATCACGATCATCAGAAGCGGGGCTTGAAGAAGAAGATGATGGACTAAGCCTCCTTTTCCTTGCTCGTGGTCTGGAAGACAATAGATCTTCTGAAACAGTGGTTTGACTTTGCTCCACTTTGTCTGCAGGAAGCTCGATTTCCTGAAATGCCCCTACGTCAGGAGCAACAACTACTATGGTGGGCTGTTGCGGCAGCTGCTGCTGTTCTTGTTGCGGCGGCTGCTGCTGTTCTTGTTGTGGCGGCTGCTGCTGTTCTTGTTGCGGCGGCTGCTGCTGTTCTTGTTGCGGCAGCTGCTGCTGTTCTTGTTGCGGCGGCTGCTTCTGTTCTTGTTGCGGCGGCTGCTTCTGTTCTTGTTGCGGCGGCTGCACACTGATCTGCTGAGTTTGCGCCTGCGTTGAACTTGATTGTGTACTACTTTGCGGTAATGACATTTCTTCAACATCGCTGCTCGTTAGTAGACTGGCTACCTCTGCGACACTAAAGCCCTTGGGCCTATGTTGGTGGGGTTGGACTGCTGTGCTGCTCCCAGCTTGGTTCCCGGACAACGCTTTGGTGCCAAAAAAAACATTGGCCGGCACACCACCAGTCGTGGTTAATGGCACTTCCTTTTTCTGTTCCTTCTTCTCACCGGCAACTTTCTTGGTACTGGACCTGGTACCTTTCTTTGGGGCCATCTTCTTCAGACGTCATGCAGGATGCAGATGCACAACAAGTTCTGGTCACACGTGGACGTGATGCGCAGCAGGACTTCTGTCTGGCTGGCAGTACAACAGGTAGCCGGATGATGCTGATGACACCTCCTACTCTGTCTTTTGTGCACCTAAAAGCAAATAAGACAGGAGAAGAACATCAGTGAAATGTTGCATTTGTTGTTGTGGTTCAGTTACTTAGTACTGTACTAGTGCAAACAAAAGATAGTCTAGCCATTTATGACTTTTTTTTTAACTACAGCTATATTATACTACTGTGTACATCCACACACTACACTCTCAGGAAGGATAGGAAAGTTCATAATAATAACCACCAAAATAAAAATGTAATGAAAGTGGGGTGGGCCATTAAATTATTTGAGCATCTCAGCATCCATGGAGCTGCTGCTGGCAAAGGGGGAGGATGGATGGAAGCAGTAAGCCAAATAGCCAATAGGAAAACCATGCAGGCCTATGGCAAAAGCAGGACACTAATAACTCACAGTCCAAACACCAAAAAAGGCAACCACCCACATGGACACTCACAAATCACAAACATGCCGGGGGCCTCGGAAACACCAGGAGCTGACAAAAGGCCTATAAAAGCCAGGTAAAGGATGCATGCTAAAGCACACTGCTCTGCCTTTTTAATGCAACAAAATGGAAATACGAACATTCACAGGCCCAAAAAAGGTCTGCAGGGTGCATGCATTGCACACCAACACACCAGACACATACAACAAAACCATGTCTTTAAGACAGCCAACATCAGAAAGGCCACCCCAAAAAACACACTTCCCCAACTCAATCCAATTCCATCCATGCCCTAAATGATGTCTAAATACAACAGATGTTAGTTGCACTGCCCCATCCGGGGTGGTGTCCCTCTATGCGCACAGCGCTGTAGGGTAACGAAGTTACCAGTCTTTTCAAACGGAAATTGAATCAGAGTTCATTTATTCATGATGAAAATATATTTGCCATGTTACAAGCTTCATATGTTGTATCACAACGGTACCAACGGATATCCTCTATGCATTTCGGGTGGGAACCCTTCATCAGGAGGAATCCTATGACAAAAACAGGAGATAATGCGGCTTACCCGTTAGGAGATTACATGATTTAACAAACGATGTGCACAAAAAAGAAACGTAATGTTTAAACCATACAAATGGGTGTGTGACATATTCCATCCAAAATATCGAAACTGAAAGAGTATGCAGAATGTGAAAACACACAATTGTGAGAAATCACCAAGGATGTTGTCAATATCCAGAAAAATGGCTGTGCTGACATTCGTTAGTATAAATAGTGCGACGAAGTAAGGCGTGGTAATGGTAACTAAAAAACAGTGCACGAGTGGGAAATAGAGAAACTTGATAGAAAAAACACCAAACGTGAGGAATTGTGCCGTATATTTCACTAAAAATCGGTTCGACGCATGTAGCCATGATAAGTCGCGATAATGGCAATGGTAAGTGAAACGAAATCAAACACCAAAGTCCGTGAGGGTGATTAGTTAGAGAAGTTACCTCGGTTTGTTGATTAAACGGGCATAGCGAAAATGTGCCGGTCCAGAAGGCCGTTAGTTGTGTGGATAGCCATGTTAAATAGAAAGGTAAATAGTTAACAGAAAAAGAGGACTCAAAGTGTAGCGGCCATCTTTGAAAAGGGAAATGGGCTTGTTGTTGTAACAGTATCAAATCACGAGTGTGAAGAATAGATAACAGGTGAAACAATGAATCGAAGGAAAGACGAATGTGTTAGCTAATAACGGAAGATTAGTAGGGTGACTGTGTGTGAGCGCCGCTTGAAGATATTGGATGTTAGTTGGAAGGAATGTCGGGAACAATAAAGTTGGAAAAAATTTGAAAAAAGTTAAAAAACAATGGTCCAAAGATATATTGGAAAAACCGGTGATGTTGGAAAGAATAAGAAAAGGTCAACTGAATAAACACTGAAAGCATTAAAAAATTGATTTGAGAAGATAGGGTAAAAGTAAAATCAGGAGTGTTCAAACTTTCACGTAGGCATCAATGCAAAGTCAAATGAAGCAACTAAGTTCGAGGCGGTCATTCAGTCCATGGGGCACCATAGAATTCATTTTGTATATCCAAGATGTTTCTCTTTGGATCAGAAATTTCCGGTTATCACATCCTTCTCTTAATGGAACTGTCTCACACACTAGGAAGCGTAATTGACTAACATTGTGTTTGTGTTCATTGAAGTGTATTGCTACTGTTGATTTGAGGTTGTTATTGCGAATATTGCTTTTATGTTCATTTAGTCGTGTTTTCATCTTTCTTTCCGTCTTGCCGATGTACGGCAGTCCGCATGGACACTTCAACATGTAAACAACGTTTTTAGAATCGCAGGTTGCTGACACAAAAAGTTTGATGTTATGGCCCTTGGTTGGATGCTGTATGTTGTTGCCTTTGATAATGTTATTACAGTTACCACAGTTGTGGCAAGGTGTGGTGCCCTTGTATTCAGAAATGCACTGTGGGGAGCGTGTAGGTTTTAGTAGGTCCATGAGATTCTTGCTCCTTTCATAGGCGAACAACGGTTGGTCTGAAAAAATGTGATTGAAGTCATGCTCCATTCGTAATAAGGGCCAATGCCTGAGAATAGATTTTCTGATGTTGAAACTTTCAGTTGAAAATTTGGTGACCATAACCATTCTAGGATGTGGTTCTGAGGATGTTGGTTGAGTGTCCAGTAATGATATCCTTTGTTTGTTCAACGATTTCTCAATGGCCTTTTCTAAAATTTGTGATGGATAACCTCGCTCAGCAAAGCGTCGTTCCATGTCCAAGGTTTGCTGGGTGAGCTGTTTCAGTTCAGAAATGATTCGTTTTATCCTGAGAATTTGTGAGTATGGTAAGTGGCGTTTGAGTGATGGCTGATGAAAGCTGAGATAGTGTAACAAATTGTTTCTGTCCGTATCCTTCCTGTAAAGTGTGGTTTGAATGTGTTGATCAACAATATAAATGGAAACATCAAGAAAATTTATGTGTGTGTCGCTGATATGGAAAGTGAATTTCAATCTGTCGTTGATGGTATTAAGATTCTCAATCGCTTCCCTCATGATGGTCTTGGAGCCTCTCCAAATTAGAAAAATGTCGTCAATGTAACGAACAAACAGTAACAAATGGTTCTCCCAAGGTGTGGTGTGCAAAATGTGATCCAACTCAAACTTGTGCATGAACAGGTTGGCATAACAAGGGGCAGCACAATTGCCCATGGAAGTTCCGTTTAGTTGAAGAAAAAATTGATTATTGTGACAAAAATAACTGTGATAAAGTGTGAAGTGTAAAAGCTCCATTAGAAAAACTTGTAAATCATGAGGAGTCTGTGATTGTAAAAGAAAATGTTCCGTGGCCTCTAACCCCATGTCATGGGGGATTGAGGTGTACAGGGAAGTCACATCTATTGTACAGAAGTACATATCAGTTTCCCATGGGGTGTTGAAATTAAGGAGAATGTTCAAAAAATCTGTGGTGTCCTTGACAAAGGTAGACATGGTCTGCACTAGAGGTTGAAGGTGCCTATCTAGATATTTGCCAACTGGTTCATGGAGCGAGCCTCTAGTGGAAACAATGGGCCGCATGGGAGGATCCAATAAGTTCTTGTGTATCTTGGGTAACATACGTAGAGATGGGCTTCTGGGGAATCTGGAAATCAAGAATTTCTTTTCCATATCGCCGATGGTGCCCGATAGGACTGCTTTATCCACCAAATCCTGTAGTGTTTTCAAGATGGCCGATGTGGGATTGTAATCAAGTTTAGAGTAAGTGTTTGAGTCTAGCACATGTTCATCTAGTTTTCGAGTGTAGTGTGTGGTATCCATGGCGACAAGTGCGCCGCCTTTATCGGCATCGAGGAAGATGATGTTGGGGTTATTCGCCAGTTGTTTGAGCAGTGATTTGTCTTTTGTAGTGATGTTCGGATGTCTAGGTCTGCGATGTTTAAAAACAGACTGAAGATCTTGTTTAACCAAAGTCTCAAAGGTATCTAGAATTTTGTGACTCACTGGGGCTACGAAGGTACTCTTGGATGTAAGACCTTTAAGTGTGTTTTCTGTTCTGGTTGTAGGTTCAGTGAGAACGTTATCAAAGAAATGTCTAAGTCTAAGTTTCCGCATAAATTTATGAAGGCTTACTTCTGCTTCCATAAGGTTGCTAGAATAAGTAGGAACAAAAGATGACCCCTTCTGTAGCAAGCGTAGTTGTGATTTGTTGAAGGTAGTTGTGGAGATATTAATGACCAAGTTGTCACAGTCATTTACCGCTGACTCCTTGTGGTTCTTTTGTCCAATGGTGGAATTACTTTTTTTGCCCCTCCTGGGTCTCCTTGATCTTTTTGGCCCGTCCCTAAAAAAGGGACCGCAGAAGGTAAAGGGGTGGAGGTTGAAGTTGTTGGAATTTCAGTATCTGTAATTGTTTGCTGTTGTGGTTGGTCTTTTTGAGGGAAATTCCTCGGTTTCGACGAGTAGTGTCAGAGTCACTAGAGGCTGGAGATGTATCAGTATCAGATGTTTTTGACGTTGGTTTGAACTGTCTTCTCCGGGCATATACTTCCGCCCAATTATAAACCTCTCCCAGTTTATAATCGATCGTGTCTCGTCGAAACTTTCTGAGTTTTCTCTCGTTCACTTCTTGTTTGTGTTTCTCAAGTTGTTCATTAATATCGTTGAGAATCTGGGATAGATCATCTGAGGACATCTTAGTGGCCAATTCATTTTTGAGTTGAGTAATTTCTGTATTCAAGTCTTCAAGAATGTTGGATAGTTCTTCGATAATCAGTAATATGAGGTCCAGGGAACACTTATTCAGGATCCCATACCATCTGTCGACAAATTTTGGATCATTCTTGCACAAAGATGGTTTGAGAGAGATTCGTAGACCTCTCGGAATTCGTTGCACTCGATGGTATTGGATCATTGTGCTGGCGTGCAAGCGTTGGTTAATTTCGCGTTTTGTCAGATAAAGGAGTTGCTTGATATTGCTTTGAATGGTGCCTGTGCCGGAGGGGGTAGCTGCAATGTCTCCTATTAGTGAGTAAATCCTTTGAACTTCATCTTCGCCGAACGCAAATGTTTTGGCGCGCTTATCTGTAAGGTTGGTGATGTCTTGGTAAGCCATGGGTGCTGTGATAGTGGTTGAGCGATGCAGAAAATCAGGAGATGAGATATCACGCACACCAGTTGTTTGTCAGAATGTTGTTAGATCTTAACAGGTGACGGCGTGCTGCTAGAGGAGCGACCCCTGAACCAAGGTCGGTAGATAATGTTAGTTGCACTGCCCCATCCGGGGTGGTGTCCCTCTATGCGCACAGCGCTGTAGGGTAACGAAGTTACCAGTCTTTTCAAACGGAAATTGAATCAGAGTTCATTTATTCATGATGAAAATATATTTGCCATGTTACAAGCTTCATATGTTGTATCACAACGGTACCAACGGATATCCTCTATGCATTTCGGGTGGGAACCCTTCATCAGGAGGAATCCTATGACAAAAACAGGAGATACTGCGGCTTACCCCTTAGGAGATTACATGATTTAACAAACGATGTGCACAAAAAAGAAACGTAATGTTTAAAACATACAAATGGGTGTGTGACATATTCCATCCAAAATATCGAAACTGAAAGAGTATGCAGAATGTGAAAACACACAATTGTGAGAAATCACCAAGGATGTTGTCAATATCCAGAAAAATGGCTGTGCTGACATTCGTTAGTATAAATAGTGCGACGAAGTAAGGCGTGGTAATGGTAACTAAAAAACAGTGCACGAGTGGGAAATAGAGAAACTTGATAGAAAAAACACCAAACGTGAGGAATTGTGCCGTATATTTCACTAAAAATCGGTTCGACGCATGTAGCCGTGATAAGTCGCGATAATGGCAATGGTAAGTGAAACGAAATCAAACACCAAAGTCCGTGAGGGTGATTAGTTAGAGAAGTTACCTCGGTTTGTTGATTAAACGGGCATAGCGAAAATGTGCCGGTCCAGAAGGCCGTTAGTTGTGTGGATAGCCATGTT
The DNA here is from genome assembly GCF_964204655.1 of Triturus cristatus. Lineage (NCBI taxonomy): Eukaryota > Metazoa > Chordata > Amphibia > Caudata > Salamandridae > Triturus > Triturus cristatus. The sequence goes on along the minus strand of NC_140584.1, from coordinate 845,983,699 downwards.
AAATAGAAAGGTAAATAGTTAACAGAAAAAGAGGACTCAAAGTGTAGCGGCCATCTTTGAAAAGGGAAATGGGCTTGTTGTTGTAACAGTATCAAATCACGAGTGTGAAGAATAGATAACAGGTGAAACAATGAATCGAAGGAAAGACGAATGTGTTAGCTAATAACGGAAGATTAGTAGGGTGACTGTGTGTGAGCGCCGCTTGAAGATATTGGATGTTAGTTGGAAGGAATGTCGGGAACAATAAAGTTGGAAAAAATTAGAAAAAAGTTAAAAAACAATGGTCCAAAGATATATTGGAAAAACCGGTGATGTTGGAAAGAATAAGAAAAGGTCAACTGAATAAACACTGAAAGCATTAAAAAATTGATTTGAGAAGATAGGGTAAAAGTAAAATCAGGAGTGTTCAAACTTTCACGTAGGCATCAATGCAAAGTCAAATGAAGCAACTAAGTTTGAGGCGGTCATTCAGTCCATGGGGCACCATAGAATTCATTTTGTATATCCAAGATGTTTCTCTTTGGATCAGAAATTTCCGGTTATCACATCCTTCTCTTAATGGAACTGTCTCACACACTAGGAAGCGTAATTGACTAACATTGTGTTTGTGTTCATTGAAGTGTATTGCTACTGTTGATTTGAGGTTGTTATTGCGAATATTGCTTTTATGTTCATTTAGTCGTGTTTTCATCTTTCTTTCCGTCTTGCCGATGTACGGCAGTCCGCATGGACACTTCAACATGTAAACAACGTTTTTAGAATCGCAGGTTGCTGACACAAAAAGTTTGATGTTATGGCCCTTGGTTGGATGCTGTATGTTGTTGCCTTTGATAATGTTATTACAGTTACCACAGTTGTGGCAAGGTGTGGTGCCCTTGTATTCAGAAATGCACTGTGGGGAGCGTGTAGGTTTTAGTAGGTCCATGAGATTCTTGCTCCTTTCATAGGCGAACAACGGTTGGTCTGAAAAAATGTGATTGAAGTCATGCTCCATTCGTAATAAGGGCCAATGCCTGAGAATAGATTTTCTGATGTTGAAACTTTCAGTTGAAAATTTGGTGACCATAACCATTCTAGGATGTGGTTCTGAGGATGTTGGTTGAGTGTCCAATATCCTTTGTTTGTTCAACGATTTCTCAATGGCCTTTTCTAAAATTTGTGATGGATAACCTCGCTCAGCAAAGCGTCGTTCCATGTCCAAGGTTTGCTGGGTGAGCTGTTTCAGTTCAGAAATGATTCGTTTTATCCTGAGAATTTGTGAGTATGGTAAGTGGCGTTTGAGTGATGGCTGATGAAAGCTGAGATAGTGTAACAAATTGTTTCTGTCCGTATCCTTCCTGTAAAGTGTGGTTTGAATGTGTTGATCAACAATATAAATGGAAACATCAAGAAAATTTATGTGTGTGTCGCTGATATGGAAAGTGAATTTCAATCTGTCGTTGATGGTATTAAGATTCTCAATCGCTTCCCTCAAGATGGTCTTGGAGCCTCTCCAAATTAGAAAAATGTCGTCAATGTAACGAACAAACAGTAACAAATGGTTCTCCCAAGGTGTGGTGTGCAAAATGTGATCCAACTCAAACTTGTGCATGAACAGGTTGGCATAACAAGGGGCAGCACAATTGCCCATGGAAGTTCCGTTTAGTTGAAGAAAAAATTGATTATTGTGACAAAAATAACTGTGATAAAGTGTGAAGTGTAAAAGCTCCATTAGAAAAACTTGTAAATCATGAGGAGTCTGTGATTGTAAAAGAAAATGTTCCGTGGCCTCTAACCCCTCTTTTGCCCCTCCTGGAGACCCAGGAGGGGCAAAAAAAGTAATTCCACCATTGGACAAAAGAACTACAAGGAGTCAGCGGTAAATGACTGTGACAACTTGGTCATTAATATCTCCACAACTACCTTCAACAAATCACAACTACGCTTGCTACAGAAGGGGTCATCTTTTGTTCCTACTTATTCTAGCAACCTTATGGAAGCAGAAGTAAGCCTTCATAAATTTATGCGGAAACTTAGACTTAGACATTTCTTTGATAACGTTCTCACTGAACCTACAACCAGAACAGAAAACACACTTAAAGGTCTTACATCCAAGAGTACCTTCGTAGCCCCAGTGAGTCACAAAATTCTAAATACCTTTGAGACTTTGGTTAAACAAGATCTTCAGTCTGTTTTTAAACATCGCAGACCTAGACATCCGAACATCACTACAAAGGACAAATCACTGCTCAAACAACTGGCGAATAACCCCAACATCATCTTCCTCGATGCCGATAAAGGCGGCGCACTTGTCGCCATGGATACCACACACTACACTCGAAAACTAGATGAACATGTGCTAGACTCAAACACTTACTCTAAACTTCATTACAATCCCACATCGGCCATCTTGAAAACACTACAGGATTTGGTGGATAAAGCAGTCCTATCGGGCACCATCGGCGCTATGGAAAAGAAATTCTTGATTTCCAGATTCCCCAGGAGCCCATCTCTACGTATGTTACCCAAGATACACAAGAACTTATTGGATCCTCCCATGCGGCCCATTGGTTCCACTAGAGGCTCGCTCCACGAACCAGTTGGCAAATATCTAGATAGGCACCTTCAACCTCTAGTGCAGACCATGTCTACCTTTGTCAAGGACACCACGGATTTTTTGAACATTCTCCTTAATTTCAACACCCCATGGGAAACTGATATGTACTTCTGTACAATAGATGTGACTTCCCTGTACACCTCAATCCCCCATGACATGGGGTTAGAGGCCACGGAACATTTTCTTTTACAATCACAGACTCCTCATGATTTACAAGTTTTTCTAATGGAGCTTTTACACTTCACACTTTATCACAATTATTTTTGTCACAATAATCAATTTTTTCTTCAACTAAACGGAACTTCCATGGGCAATTGTGCTGCCCCTTGTTATGCCAACCTGCTCATGCACAAGTTTGAGTTGGATCACATTTTGCACACCACACCTTGGGAGAACCATTTGTTACTGTTTGTTCGTTACATTGACGACATTTTTCTAATTTGGAGAGGCTCCAAGACCATCTTGAGGGAAGCGATTGAGAATCTTAATACCATCAACGACAGATTGAAATTCACTTTCCATATCAGCGACACACACATAAATTTTCTTGATGTTTCCATTTATATTGTTGATCAACACATTCAAACCACACTTTACAGGAAGGATACGGACAGAAACAATTTGTTACACTATCTCAGCTTTCATCAGCCATCACTCAAACGCCACTTACCATACTCACAAATTCTCAGGATAAAACGAATCATTTCTGAACTGAAACAGCTCACCCAGCAAACCTTGGACATGGAACGACGCTTTGCTGAGCGAGGTTATCCATCACAAATTTTAGAAAAGGCCATTGAGAAATCGTTAAACAAACAAAGGATATCATTACTGGACACTCAACCAACATCCTCAGAACCACATCCTAGAATGGTTATGGTCACCAAATTTTCAACTGAAAGTTTCAACATCAGAAAATCTATTCTCAGGCATTGGCCCTTATTACGAATGGAGCATGACTTCAATCACATTTTTTCAGACCAACCGTTGTTCGCCTATGAAAGGAGCAAGAATCTCATGGACCTACTAAAACCTACACGCTCCCCACAGTGCATTTCTGAATACAAGGGCACCACACCTTGCCACAACTGTGGTAACTGTAATAACATTATCAAAGGCAACAACATACAGCATCCAACCAAGGGCCATAACATCAAACTTTTTGTGTCAGCAACCTGCGATTCTAAAAACGTTGTTTACATGTTGAAGTGTCCATGCGGACTGCCGTACATCGGCAAGACGGAAAGAAAGATGAAAACACGACTAAATGAACATAAAAGCAATATTCGCAATAACAACCTCAAATCAACAGTAGCAATACACTTCAATGAACACAAACACAATGTTAGTCAATTACGCTTCCTAGTGTGTGAGACAGTTCCATTAAGAGAAGGATGTGATAACCGGAAATTTCTGATCCAAAGAGAAACATCTTGGATATACAAAATGAATTCTATGGTGCCCCATGGACTGAATGACCGCCTCGAACTTAGTTGCTTCATTTGACTTTGCATTGATGCCTACGTGAAAGTTTGAACACTCCTGATTTTACTTTTACCCTATCTTCTCAAATCAATTTTTTAATGCTTTCAGTGTTTATTCAGTTCTTATTCTTTCCAACATCACCGGTTTTTCCAATATATCTTTGGACCATTGTTTTTTAACTTTTTTCTAATTTTTTCCAACTTTATTGTTCCCGACATTCCTTCTAACTCACATCCAATATCTTCAAGCGGCGCTCACACACAGTCACCCTACTAATCTTCCGTTATTAGCTAACACATTCGTCTTTCCTTCGATTCATTGTTTCACCTGTTATCTATTCTTCACACTCGTGATTTGATACTGTTACAACAACAAGCCCATTTCCCTTTTCAAAGATGGCCGCTACACTTTGAGTCCTCTTTTTCTGTTAACTATTTACCTTTCTATTTAACATGGCTATCCACACAACTAACGGCCTCCTGGACCGGCACATTTTCGCTATGCCCGTTTAATCAACAAACCGAGGTAACTTCTCTAACTAATCACCCTCACGGACTTTGGTGTTTGATTTCGTTTCACTTACCATTGCCATTATCGCGACTTATCACGGCTACATGCGTCGAACCGATTTTTAGTGAAATATACGGCACAATTCCTCACGTTTGGTGTTTTTTCTATCAAGTTTCTCTATTTCCCACTCGTGCACTGTTTTTTAGTTACCATTACCACGCCTTACTTCGTCGCACTATTTGTACTAACGAATGTCAGCACAGCCATTTTTCTGGATATTGACAACATCCTTGGTGATTTCTCACAATTGTGTGTTTTCACATTCTGCATACTCTTTCAGTTTCGATATTTTGGATGGAATATGTCACACACCCATTTGTATGGTTTAAACATTACGTTTCTTTTTTGTGCACATCGTTTGTTAAATCATGTAATCTCCTAAGGGGTAAGCCACATTATCTCCTGTTTTTGTCATAGGATTCCTCCTGATGAAGGGTTCCCACCCGAAATGCATAGAGGATATCCGTTGGTACCGTTGTGATACAACATATGAAGCTTGTAACATGGCAAATATATTTTCATCATGAATAAATGAACTCTGATTCAATTTCCGTTTGAAAAGACTGGTAACTTCGTTACCCTACAGCGCTGTGCGCATAGAGGGACACCACCCCGGATGGGGCAGTGCAACTAACATTATCTACCGACCTTGGTTCAGGGGTCGTTCCTCTAGCAGCACGCCGTCACCTGTTAAGATCTAACAACATTCTGACAAACAACTGGTGTGCGTGATATCTCATCTCCTAAATACAACAGATCACACAGAAAACACTTGATTAATAAAGCTGTGGCTACCTGCTCTGATCCTAGTGGATGAAAAAGCAGGCCTGTTGGCAGACAAGGCCAGGCAAGCTTGCAGGCCTAGGCCTCAAAATGGCCACCAGCCACATGGCCAGGCCCAACAACATCACAAAGGCCACCCCAAAAAACACACTTCCCCAACTCAATCCAATGCCATCCATGCCCTAAATGATGTCTAAATTCAACAGATCACACAGAAAACACTTGATTAATAAAGCTGTGGCTACCTGCTCTGATCCTAGTGGATGAAAAAGCAGGCCTGTTGGCAGACAAGGCCAGGCAAGCTTGCAGGCCTAGGCCTCAAAATGGCCACCAGCCACATGGCCAGGCCCAACAACATCACAAAGGCCACCCCCAAAAAACACACTTCCCCAACTCAATCCAATGCCATCCATGCCCTAAATGATGTCTAAATTCAACAGATCACACAGAAAACACTTGATTAATAAAAGCTGTGGTTACCTGCTCTGATCCTAGTGGATGAAAAAGCAGGCCTGTTGGCAGACAAGGCCAGGCAGGCTTGCAGGCCTAGGCCTCAAAATGGCCACCAGCCACATGGCCAGGCCCAACAACATCACAAAGGCCACCCCAAAAAACACAATTCCCCAACTCAATCCAATGCCATCCATGCCCTAAATGATGTCTAAATTCAACAGATCACACAGAAAACACTTGATTAATAAAGCTGTGGCTACCTGCTCTGATCCTAGTGGATGAAAAAGCAAGCCTGTTGGCAGACAAGGCCAGGCAAGCTTGCAGGCCTAGGCCTCAAAATGGCCACCAGCCACATGGCCAGGCCCAACAACATCACAAAGGCCACCCCCAAAAAACACACTTCCCCAACTCAATCCAATGCCATCCATGCCCTAAATGATGTCTAAATTCAACAGATCACACAGAAAACACTTGTTTAATAAATCTGTGGCTACCTGCTCTGATCCTAGTGGATGAAAAAGCAGGCCTGTTGGCAGACAAGGCCAGGCAAGCTTGCAGGCCTAGGCCTCAAAATGGCCACCAGCCACATGGCCAGGCCCAACAACATCACAAAGGCCACCCCAAAAAACACACTTCCCCAACTCAATCCAATGCCATCCATGCCCTAAATGATGTCTAAATTCAACAGATCACACAGAAAACACTTGATTAATAAAGCTGTGGCTACCTGCTCTGATCCTAGTGGATGAAAAAGCAGGCCTGTTGGCAGACAAGGCCAGGCAAGCTTGCAGGCCTAGGCTTCAAAATGGCCACCAGCCACATGGCCAGGCCCAACATCACAAAGGCCACCCCAAAAACACACTTCCCCAACTCAATTCAATGCCATCCATGCCCTAAATGATGTCTAAATTCAACCGATCACATAGAAAACACTTGATTAATAAAGCTGTGGCTACCTGCTCTGATCCTAGTGGATGAAAAAGCAGGCCTGTTGGCAGACAAGGCCAGGCAAGCTTGCAGGCCTAGGCCTCAAAATGGCCACCAGCAACATGGCCAGGCCCAACAACATCACAAAGGCCACCCCCAAAAAACACACTTCCCCAACTCAATCCAATGCCATCCATGCCCTAAATGATGTCTAAATTCAACAGATCACACAGAAAACACTTGCTTAATAAAGCTGTGGCTACCTGCTCTGATCCTAGTGGATGAAAAAGCAGGCCTGTTGGCAGACAAGGCCAGGCAAGCTTGCAGGCCTAGGCCTCAAAATGGCCACCAGTCACATGGCCAGGCCCAGCAACATCACAAAGGCCACCCCAAAAAACACACTTCCCCAACTCAATCCAATGCCATTCATGCCCTAAATGATGTCTAAATTCAACAGATCACACAGAAAACACTTGATTAATAAAGCTGTGGCTACCTGCTCTGATCCTAGTGGATGAAAAAGCAGGCCTGTTGGCAGACAAGGCCAGGCAAGCTTGCAGGCCTAGGCCTCAAAATGGCCACCAGCCACATGGCCAGGCCCAACAACATCACAAAGACCACCCCCAAAAAACACACTTCCCCAACTCAATCCAATGCCATCTATGCCCTAAATGATGTCTAAATTCAACAGATCACACAGAAAACACTTGATTAATAAAGCTGTGGCTACCTGCTCTGATCCTAGTGGATGAAAAAGCAGGCCTGTTGGCAGACAAGGCCAGGCAAGCTTGCAGGCCTAGGCCTCAAAATGGCCACCAGCCACATGGCCAGGCCCAACAACATCACAAAGGCCACCCCCAAAAAACACACTTCCCCAACTCAATCGAATGCCATCCATGCCCTAAATGTGCTTGAAAATAAAATACATTCAAAAAACAACAAAAGGAACAGTTGCTTCATCATGCACACACACACCCATGAGGCCATGCCCATGGCTAGCTCGGGCCTACTACTTCTACCCACAAAATAAACAAAAATAAAATAGGAATGATGATAATTAATTATCAAAAATAAATTGTACTTACAACAACTGCAATGCCCACAATCAAACAAACACAACAACCACTTACTTGTAAAATATCCTATTCCAAAAATCCTCAAATCCAATTGCAATGATGCAGCAGACAAAAAGAGTGATCTTTCCAGCTCCAAATCCAAAGGCAGAATGAGCAGGAGATGGACAAAGCACTGGGAGGAGCCTGCTGGACAGGAACAGGAAGTTGGAGATTCTGTGTCACTTCCTCCCTCTCTCCACCTTTTCAAAAAATGACTCCTTGCACAAAAAAGGAAAGCCAAATGTCAATGTAAGGAGTTCTTTTCATCCAAAATCAGCATTTGCAGATGGTTTCATTCTGCTAGAGCCGATATTCCTCTCCAAATTGAAAATTTTACGTTGTTGAGTTCTCGAGCTTCACATTACTTCCGCCGGCGTGTCGAAAACGACATAATAATAATAATAATATAAGGATTTATATAGCGCAGAGAGAAAACAAAAACTGTAACCCTACGGGTATCCAGGCGCTCTGACCAGACAAGATGTTTTATCGCACGAGAGGACAAGTCGGAGACTTTACGCTGCTGGGAACAACCAGGTTTTGAGGCTCCTTCTAAATTCTATCAAAGACTGCGTTTGTCTGAGAGCTGGTGGGAGCTCGTTCCAGCTTTGAGCTCCAACCACCCTGAATGCCCTCCCTCCTAGTCTTGCCCGTTTAAAACTGGGCTGTACCAGCAGGTTGGCCTTGGATGACCGCAGCTGCCTTACCGGGGAATACCAGGCAAATCTTTCCTGGAGTGGGATCGGGCCTAGTCCATGGATTGCCTTGTGCACCAGGCACAGAGATTTAAAACGGACTCTTTCTTTAACGGGTAACCAATGTAGATCTCTGAGTGCCTGGGTGGAGGAAGAGTCAAACTTACGACCAAGTGCCAACTTGGCAGCAGCTGACTGAACTCTCTGTAGCCCCTGCAGAATGTATTGGGGGGCTCCGAGATACAGAGAGTTACAGTAATCCAGCCTGCTGAGGATAATGCTTCTAACAACCGTGTTACGAGAATCTGCAGGCAGCAATGGGAGGACACGGCGTAGAAGTCGCAGTAGACCAAAGCAGGTACTGGAAGTTTTGCTAGCCTGTGAAGCCAGCTGAAGGTTGTTATCGAACAAAACCCCCAGGTTCCGTACAGTGCTAACTGGCGTCAGTGGAGCTGAATCCGGGGCGATTCTGAAGTCCACCGGAGGATGTTGAATCAGTTTTGTTGGTGCATAAAGCAACAGTTCTGTTTTGTCTCCGTTGAACTGCAGACAATTTCTCCGTAGCCAGTCCGTAGTCTGCCTCATGCAATTTTGGAACTGCTCCAGAGAGACTGCCTGTTTGCCTTCCAAGGAAAAGGCCAGTTGGGTGTCGTCAGCATAATTGATCAGCTCCACCCCAAACGCTTTAATGATGGAAAATAGCGGTTGTAAGTATATATTAAATAGGATGGGGCTGATACTAGAGCCCTGTGGAACTCCAAAGTCCACTGGTGTGGTCTCTGAGATGAAGGAACCCATGGTCACCCTTTGGTGTCTTCCCGTTAGATAAGAGCGCAGCCACTGTAGTGCTTGGCCCCCAACTCCAACCTCCGTCAGCCGTCGCAGCAGTGTTTCATGACTCACGGTATCGAATGCGGCTGACAGATCTAGGAGCACCAAAACAGCGGTGCTCCCTGTGTCAGCCCGCATCCGCAACGTGTCCAGCATGGTGACTAATTCGGACTCGGTTCCGTGGCAAGGGCGGAAGCCGAACTGGTCCCTGTCCAGCAAACGGTTTTTCTCTAGATAACTCGAGAGGGATCTGCTCACCGCCTTCTCCAAGATTTTAATAGGGAACGGGAGGAGTGATATTGGCCGGAAGCTGGCAGGGACGGTTGGGTCCAGGGTTGATTTTTTGATTAGAGGGGAGACCAAGGCCAGTTTCCAACTATCCGGGACCATGCCCTCTGCCAACGACTGATTACAGATCTGGCGCAGCCAGGGGAAGGTCGAGTGACCCCAAAGCTTCCAAACCTTCTGGGGCAGTGGGTCGAGGGGGGAACCTGACGAGATGCTGTGTGCCGTCTTGATAAATGACTCATCTGAGATAGATGGAAAAAGGGTTAGAGAACAATCACCACTTGGCTTCTCGTGGTGCGTTCCTTTCCCAGAGGCATCAGCTACTCTATCAGAGACCCCGAAGAGGTCCGTGATCTTCTTCACCTTGTCTTTAAAGTAGGTAGCAATATCATCGCATAACCTCTTGGAGGGTACTACTTTATTTTCGAGGCAGCTAGGGGCCGATAGGGAGTTCACTATTCTAAACAGTTCCCTTGCTCCATTTGGGGCAGACGCTATAGAGTCAGCGTAGAAGCTCGCTTTGCGATCCAGGATAAGTTGCTTGTATCTACTCTGTGCGGATTTCAGCGCCGCTTTATCCCTGGCAAGAAGCCCCTTCCTCCATTTCCTTTCAATCTGCCTACAGAGCTGTTTTAACTGTCGCAGGTCATCATCGTACCAAGGCGCTGATGGTCTGCTCCTGACTCTAATCCTCTTCTTCGGGATTAAAAAGTCCAGTTCGTTAGTTATAAACTTATGGTAGGCATTGTAATTATCCTCCACTGATCTGGAGGTTAGGAAAAGACTAGCTGTGGGGAGAGTCAACCGTGATCCGGTTTTGGCCAATCTGACCCAGTTTCTACCCTCTCTGTATGTTGCCGTGGTTTCGGATTGGCAAGAGGTAGCTGGTAGCAGTATCTTAAACTGAATACAAAAATGGTCTGTCCAAATAAGCGGGTGAGCGCCTAAAAGTTCGACCTCCGTCTTATTTGCGAACAACAGATCCAGTATGTGGCCTTTTTGGTGGGTGGGAGATGTAACTAGCTGGTGGAGGCCAAGACCAAGACAGGTAGCCGTTAGATCCCTCAACTGGTTCTTTGTGCTTGCGTCCTCCCGCCAGTTAAAGTCACCTAGGACAACCATCTTAGAATGTGTGAGTGCAAGGTTGATGATTATATTCAAAAGAGGTTGCGTTGGAGTGTGCAGCCCCAGTGGACGATAACAGAGCAGGCCTGTAAGTAAGTTCCCTCTGTCGCCTTGTAGTGAAAAGGCCATGACTTCGATCCCCTCAATCGCCTCCGTATGTAACAGGCTCGGGCGCAAATTCTCCCTATAGATTAGTCCCACCCCTCCTCCCTTACCGCCCTGTCTGGGTTTATGTATAAACTTAAAACCCTCTGGACAGGCGGAGCCAATCTCCACAGCTGCATCTGCTCTAGCCCATGTTTCTGTGAGGAAGAGCGCATCCAACCGCAGTCTTCTAGTAGCAGTGCAGTTTCAGTGTGATGCTTAACTAACGATCTGCAGTTCAGCAGAGCACATTTGAGTGTGCCTGGCTCTTTCAGAGGTCTCTTGCCTGCTCTAGGTACTGAATTGCAGGGTTGCATAGCACCCTTGCTCTGAGTGGGTACAGTGGGGGCCATCCTACCTCCTATATCCAGGAGCTGTAGTCTGGTGTACCGGCGGCGTCCCTCAACGTCGCTGGCAGGAGCTTGAGCCATCCTATGCTCGTCCGGCGCGCGGACGGGCGCAGACCGGCTTGCCTCTGGCGCGCCTCCGGCGCGCCAATGGCGCGCCCGCTGCGCGCGCGCGCTGCGCGCTAGCATTTGGCCTCTTTTATGTCCTGCCCCCTTGTAGACCCGGTGCCCCTGGTAATATGGCGCCTGGCTTCGACCTTCCTGCCTATTCCAAGATGGCGCTTGACAAGCTGCAAAACGCGATGTAAGGCAAGGGGGGTCCCGCTCAAGCAGCAGGTGAGAGAGTAATTTTTATAGTGCAAGTATGCGGATGTGCAGAAGTAAAAACCACTTTTTTAAAACACACAATTAAAGAGTTAAAATCGGGATCAATCCTCTGTCCAAACCCCGAGTGAACTCTGTGCAAATAGCAATAGTTAGCAGCAAAACGATATTCTTTTTAAAAGGACTAAGCAATAGCTGCCCCCGAGCGGCCTCTCGGCTACTCAGCAGAGTATGTCTTCGTCAGGTAGGCCTGCGCGCTAGCATTTGGCCTCTTTTATGTCCTGCCCCCTTGTAGACCCGGTGCCCCTGGTAATATGGCGCCTGGCTTCGACCTTCCTGCCTACATGATCGCGTTCTCTTCTTTGTCCCTGTCGCGTTGGATATGACGTGTTCGGGGTCTCTTTCTCCTGTTCGCGTTCGATTAGACGTGCCCGCGTCCTCATCCTCTGGCTCGCGATGTAGAATGACATGTTCGAGATCTCAATCTTCTCATACTCGCGCGGTGCATGATCGCGAGAAGAAAGACGTGATCGCGCGACAAATGACGTGATCGCGTGACAAATGACGTTAATGCGGCCGCGAACTGTCGCGAGACAGCGCAAAATGGCTACCAAAATCCAACATCTCGTGGAGAACGCGACCGGGTCGGGAAAACTTGTCGGCGAACGCGGGGTTTCAGGTAAGGCGATCGCGCGAATGCGAGAATGTATTTTTTTACAGCGCGAGCAAGAAACAAATTATCGCTAAGCTGCGGAATGCGGAAATTTTGACATTTTCGCGCTTTCCGCGGAACGCGAAAATGCCAAAATATCGCAATTTCCGCGAACGGAACGGAATTTTGGCCCAGGCCTAGTAATGTCGGTCTCTACTGGGGCGGAAGTAATGTCCATGATGACTGGCTCATCATCATCCTGCTGTTCTACATCAACCGCCATAAGTGTAAGGCTTTCTGGAACCTTCCTTTTCCCTAGCCTGGTCTTGGGATGTCTCTCCCTCTCAGACTCAGTTTGTGGCTCCCAAGTGGCATCTAGATCATCAGAAGGGGTGCTTGGCGAAGAACTCGATGGACTAACCCTCCTTTTCCTTGCTGGGGATGTGGAAGACAATGGATCTTCTGAATGAGTGGCTTCCTCTTCTTCTTCCTCTGCATGAGGCTCGATTTCCTGAACTGCCCCTACTTCGGGAGGAACAACTACTATTGTGGGCGGTGGTTGTGGCTGTTGTTGACAACTTATCTGCTGTGTTTCCTCCTGCGTTGATTGGATACTACTTTGAGATAGCGATAAGTTTATCTCAGGCTCAGCATCACTGGTTTGCACCATTAGGCTGGTTACCTCTTCCACACTCATGTACTTGGGCCTGGGTTGGTGGGTTGGGCCCACTGATGCAGAGGTGCTGCCCCCAGCTTGCCCCCCGGACACCGCTGCTGCAGGCGTAAGTTTTGGTTTCCCAAAAAAGGTTTTGGGCGGCACACCAGACTTAAGTGTCACTCCCTTCTTCTGTTCCTTCTTCTCAATAGCAACTTTCTTGGTACTGGAGGACCTGGTACCTGCTCTCTTTGGGGCCATCTTCTTCAGATGTCAGCAGCACTCAGTTGCACAAGTTGCAGAGATGTCTGGTCAGGTCACACGTCACTTCGTGTACAGCAGCTGGACGTCTGTCTGGCAGTACAACGGGCGATAATGACACCTCCTCCTCAGTCTTTTGTGCAACTAAAAGCAAAAAAGCAAGAAGAACATCAGTCAAATGTGGAATTTGTTGTGCTTAAATTACTACTAGTACAATCAAACTAATATAATATATAATATATAACTTAGTGTGTGGTGGTCACAATTGTTACATTTGAATAAGTTAGTTAACAACATTAGTGTAGCCATTTATGAGACTTTGACAACAAGGGCTTTCCTGGTGTACTGTGTACACACAGGAAGAATAAGAATAGCAAAGTGCAAAAACAAAAATACAAATGTAGTGAAACCTGTTTGACCTTAATTTGTGCATCACATGGGATTGATGCAGCATCAGGGAGCTGCAGCTGGCAATGGGGATGGAAGCAGTAAGCCAGGAGGAACAATGGAAAGACACGCAGGCCTATGTGGCAAAAACAGCACACTACTAACTACCACCACAAAATGGCCCCCAGCCACATGGTCACTCATAGGCACAAGGCCCGGAAAACAATGAACTCAAGCAGGCCTATATGGCCAGGCAAAGGATGCCTGATAAAAAACACAGCTTTAATGCAAAAACGAAAATCCACATGGCTAAAAAGGTTGTGAAGTTACACAACAACCACAACAACAACACATACACATGCAACAAAGGCATTTATTTAACACACGCCCAAAAAGTGAACTACACCCCAAAAAACACATTTTGCAATTCAATCCAATGCCATCCATGCCCTAAATGATGTTTAAATTCAACAGACACCACAGAAACAGTTGTTTCATGCACCCATGAGTACCTCTGGGCCTACTGGCTGAAAAGACCTAACACATACCAAAAAAGTGAACCCCCCCAAAACCACATTTTGCAATTCAATCCAATGCCATACATGCCCTAAATTATGTTTAAATTCAACAGACACCACAGAAACAGTTGTTTCATACACCCATGAGTACCTCTGGGCTTACTGGCTGAAAAGGCCTAACACACACCAAAAAATTGAACCCCCCCCAAAAAACACATTTTGCAATTCAATCCAATGCCATCCATGCCCTAAATGATGTTTACATTCAACAGACACCACAGAAACAGTTGTTTCATGCACCCATGAGTACCTCTGGGCCTACTGGCTGAAAAGGCCTAACACACACCAAAAAATGGAACCCCCCCCTCAAAAAACACATTTTGCAATTCAATCCAATGCCATCTATGCCCTAAATGATGTATAAATTCAACAGACAACACAGAAACAGTTGTTTCATGCACCCATGATGAGTACCTCTGGGCCTCCTGGCAGACTAGGCCACAAACTTGGAGGCCTATGGCAAAAGAACAGTGGCTGGTCCCACAAAATGGCCGCCACCACCTGGCCAGGCCACCCACAACAACAAGAAAAGGAAGACATGACAGACAATGCAGGCCTATGGCAAAAGCACAATGCCTGTCTTCACAAAATGACCGCCACCCACATGGCCAGGCCACCCACAATAACAAGAAAAGTAAGACAAAGGACAGAAACAGGAAGTTGGAGACTCTGGGGAACTTCCTTACTCTTTAAAAAAAATTGTAAAAAAAGAAAAATGACTCCTTGCTCAAAAAACTACAGCCAAATTACAACCTGAGGAGGTTTTTGAGCAAAATGACCAAAATCATCATTTTCAGGAAGGTTTTATGCTGCTCGAGAGATATTCTTCGCCAGATTGCAAATTCTGCGTGTTCGGCATCGCGATCTTCACCAAAAGTCGTTACCGCACGCGCGACAACGCATATTGAGCGTGCGAAGAAAAAAAAGTGTAACTCCGCGTTATCGCACAGTGCAGAGTTGCCAAAACTCCGTGAGCTGAACGCCCAGGGTTACCTACTGGCTGAAAAGGCCTATTTATTTAACACACACCAAAAAACTGAAATACCACCCCAAAAAACACATTTTGCAATTCAATCCAATGCCATCCAAGCCCTAAATGATGTTTAAATTCAATAGATAACACAGAAACAGTTGTTTCATGCACCCATGATGAGTACCTCTGGGCCTACTGGCAGACTAGGCCACACGCTTGGAAGCCTATGGCAAAAGCACACTGCCTTGCTCCACAAAATGGCTACCACCTACATGGCCAGGCCACCCACAATAACAAAAAAGTGAAGACAGACAATGCAGGCCTATGGCAAAAGCACACTGCCTGGATGGCTCCACAAAATGGCTGCTAGCCACCCACAACAAAATAAAATGGAAGACTGACAATGCAAGCCTATGGCAAAAGCACACTGCCTGCCTTCACAAAATGGCCGCCACCCACATGGCCAGGCCACAACAACAAGAAGCATAAGCCAAGGGGAACAAAGGAAAGACATGCAGGCCTATATGGAAAAAGCAGCACACTACTAACCTACCACCACAAAATGGCCCCCAGCCACATGGTCACTCACAGTCACAACAGGTCATGGAAAACAATGAACTCAAGCAGGCCTATATATGGCCAGACAAAGAAGGCCTGCTAAACAACACAGCTTTAATACAAATATGCAAAAACGTAAATCCACAGGGCTAAGAAAGGTTGGAAAGTTACACAACAAGCACACACACACATCCAACAAAGGTATTAATTTATTAACAAACACCCAAAAAGTGAAACACACCCCAAAAACCACATTTAGCAATTCAATCCAATGGCATCCATGCCCTAAATGATGTTTACATTCAACAGACACCACAGAAACAGTTGTTTCATGCACCCATGTGTACCTCTCGGCCTACTGGCTGAAATTACAATCAAAGAAAAACAACTAGGCCCCTACTGAAACTACAGGCCACCCACAACAATAACTTTTAAAAAGGATGAAAATTCCCAAAAAATGTAGGTACAAACAATGCCCCAATCAAACAAACAAGTACACCAATTCTCCAACTTACTTGTAAAATCTCAAATCCAAAAGTCCTCAAATCCAATCCAATGATATGATGCAGCAGACAGACACAAAAAGTGATCCTTCCAGCTCCACATCCAAATGAAAGTGAACAGCACATTGACAAAGCACTGGGAGGAGCCTGCAGTACAGGAACAGGAAGTTGGAGACTCAGGGGCACTTCCTTCTGCTTGAAAAAAAAAGTAAAAAAAGAAAAAGGACTCCTTGCACAAAAAACTCCAGCCAAATCACAATCTGAGGAGTTCTTATGAACAAAATGATAATTTCCGAGAAGGTTTTATGATGTTCAAGAGATATTCTTCACCAGATTGCAATTTCTGCGTGTTCAGGATCGCCATCTTACCAACACTTCCACCAGAAGTCACATGGCGCTTCCAAATTACGTGTTCGCATTCGCACACTCTCGCAGGATCGTGTGGTCGGATACCAAATCTTGTGGTGCACGCGAACAGATAGGAAATCTCGTAGGCGAACGCACAATCCCGGTAAGTCGTTACCGCGCGCGCGACAACGCATATTGAGTGCGCGAAGAAGAAAAACAACTACGCTACGTTTCAGATTGTGTAGTGTTCGGTAACTACGCGTTCTACACGAACCGCGAAGTTGCCGAAACTCCGCAAACTCCGCGAGCATAGCGTAGTTCGCTGCCCAGGGTTACCCCAGAGTCGAACACTTTCCCCAATTTAGAAATGTTTGATTAGGAATAGTAAATCCACACTGTCTCAGATGCGAACACTTTTCTCAATGTGGCTATGGTGATTTAGAGTTTGCCTGACAAGTTGCTCCGTCACAAAAATGACAGACTTTCCGTCTGCATCATTACAAGTGCATTATATCTTATGGCACTTGCAATTAAGCTGACTGGTTATAAGTCACATTTGTGATGGAGTAACCGATCCGTCAAACTCTAAATCAGGCCCGGTGTTTGGAGTTGGACAAGTAAATCAACAATGTCAAGAGCTCAAAGATTTTCATTCTCTGGCTACATTTGGAGTGGGAATAGTAAATCTGAACCCGTTGAATTCTAACACTTTCTAGAATGGGCTTAAATTTAGCATAGGAATAGTAACCTTCCCCCTGCCCCAGTCCAAAACGTTCCCCAATGTGACTAAGGGCATCATTACGATGTCGGCCGGACTCTTGTCTGAACGGCACCATAGTAGAAGCCAGACCACCCGACAAGGAGTTGGCGGTCCCGCTGCCTTTATTACAATGCAACCACCTTCACTGCGGTTGCAAACTGTATATTTTCCATTGTGGCTTGTGCTGCTGGCTGCAGAACATGCCACTATAGAAAGTGTACACATTAAAAACATCCCTGCACCGTGTAGCAGGGACAGTGCAGGGATGTTTAGGGGGGCACTGTAGGTGCCCCCCAGGCTCCTTAGCAGGGGCGGCCATGGTCACTTTCCACCTGCCTTTTCTTGGCGGGCGAACCGACATGAAATGGCAGCTGGGAAGGGACATTGTAATCCCTACAGCGGTGCCTGAGCAGTCACCGCCCCTGTTGTAGGGGTTACTCACCCTTCAACGGTCTGACGGGCTCCGTAAGCCCGTCAAACTGTTCCTCCGCCAGCTGCCTCCGACCACACGCATTGTAATGCATCAGTCGGACAACAGCAACAGATGGCGTTCGGACTGCATCCGACAAGCCGTCGGGTGCGGTCCGGCCACCATCAGAATAGCCCCAGTGTCGTGTGGAAATAGTAAAACTACACCCCACATAAGTCAAACTCTTTCCTCAATGTGACTAAATTTAGAATGGATTCAAAAATCAAACAATTTCCTCAATATGGTAATGTCTGGAGTTTGATTAGCAAATCTAAAGCTCCCATAGTCTAGGACCTTCCCCACTGTGGCTGAGTTTGCAGAGGAAATAGTAAATATGAACCCTCCAGAGTCTAGCCCTTTCTCCAGTGTGGCTATAATTGGAGTGGGAGTAATAAATCTGAACTCCCCAGAGCCCAACACTTTCCCCATTGTGACTACATTTGGATTGAGTATAGTAAATACACACCACAGAATTCTACACTTTCTCCAGTGTGGCTGTTTGGAGTAGAAATAGTAAATCTCCACCCCTCAGAGTCCAAAACTATCCTCACTCTGGCTTACTTTGTAGTTTTATTAGTTAATATGCATCTTAGGGCCTGATTACGATCTTAGAAGATGGGATACTTAATCACAATTGTGACGGATATCTCGTCTGCCAAATTAGAAGTGCTATAGGATATAATCGGATTGTATTTTGGATAACGGAAAATCCCTGTCTACCAAGATCTTGATCAGGCCCAAAATGCTTAATATTAGAGTTTTTGTTCGCCTAATATATAATGTATGTGTATATATTTCAGTAGTTTGTGTTTTATTAGTAAAATGCTAAACATTTTGTTTTGTACAAGTTTTATTTTGGTACAATAAAATGCACATTAAATTTGGTAATTTTTAAATATAATTTATTTTTTTGGGTCATAAAATTGCAACAAAACTTTAATAAACAAAATGTATTAAACTTTTGTGCAATATGTTTCATTTTTGTAATACATTTGTATAGTGGTTTCTTAATTGTTGTTTTTGTTCTGATTGGTTAACAGTTTTTGGTTTAATTTTCCTTGATCATTTTATTTTTTATATATATGTATTTGGTTGTATTTTTTTAATAGTTTGAACAGTATTTAATATTTTTATTTGTTGGCAAATATGTTTGTAGATATTGAAGTTTTTTAATATGTGTGTGTGTATTAATATTTGAGATAGAATTGTTGATATTGTGTATTTCTATATTCTATCTAGTGATCTGTTATTTAAGATATTTTTATGCTTGTATTATGTCTTTCGGTATTTTTGCATTTTACATTGGGTCAATAGCTATTCGATATTGTGGTATAGGATATTTTTGACTCAACACTGTTATACCACAATATTTTTGTGGTTGATATTCAGTAGTACGATCATCTTCCCAAGTTCTAGATTAGGATTCAATGCCAGTATTTGCAGGAAAGTGTGCTAGTAGTTGCTTGAGAGGCTATAGTGGCCTCACCATCTAGAATCATACTGTTGGTTTGAGCAGGGGTCTACAGTCTTTGCAGGGATGTAAACCTCCTCTGGACATCTAGTCAGTACGAGTGCTTTAGTATATCAGTTAATCTCAATTCGGATGGAGAGTGAATAGTACGACAGCAATGATATTAATGGTAGTGCTACTGAAAACAATTTGAATCAAGATGTGGCTGTTACAAGACCCGTCTAATAGGATTCTTTGGTTCTTTGAGGTAATAAATATTAATACCATAAATGAATTAATCAGTCTATGCCCTGTTGTTATCAAGAACACAGGCAGCCTTTTGGGATGATTATAATTTACATTAAATATTCAACCAATATCAATTATTTGCCCGATAAAAAACTTGGTTGATTAATTCTGTTAGTATGACTGTTTTTCCATATTTTGTTTCGATGCCAAAAAGGGATAAAAGGGTAATTCCTCTGGAAGACTACTGATTGGTGTTTCCAAGAGCTCTAAATCTTTTGTCAGATTTAGTTATGTTCCAGTAATGCCATAGTCACAATGGGGAGCGCTCCAATTAGGGTTTTTTTGTTAAATGTTCTGAGTTTGTAGTAATAAGGGTGTATTTACTGCCTGAACAATATATTTAATCTGCTAACACAGAATTTAGGTGTTCTCTACTTTGGATTTCTGGGGGATCATCACTAAGCCCTTGTATTACAAAAAAGCGAAAAACAAACCATGTTAGTTAGAATTTCATGATAAAAATCCTTGGTGAGTGCATTATTAGGTTCTTTTGGAAACTGGTCATGGGGGCGTCGGGTCAGATAAAGTTAGTTACAGGGAAATTAGACTAGACATTGGCCATGAAAACTGGGAAGAATATATATTTTCTCTTTAAAATGATAATAATTCGTCTGGGCTCATAGGTGGCTGCATGAATAACTATTGGACAATCGACCACAAACGCCTAGGTAGGGCTGTGTTAAAAATGCCACGTCACCAGTGTGCCAAAGTTCTTAAAACAGTTTTTCTTACTATCCTGACCATCGGTGTATCCAAGGTTTTTGAAGGGGTTCAGTTCTTGTCCCCTTTTACAAAAAGGATGACTATGCCTTTTTTTTACGAGAATTATCATCTCTTGGCAATGTTGTGTCCTTGAAGCAAGTTTTTAGTGAATGCACTGTTTTTCCAGCTTCTGATAGGGTCTACAAGAATTGAATCATTGGGCTTTGAAAACTCTTCTTGACCCTGCACAATACAGTGGTATTTTTGACGACCAAATGATAAGGACATTTCAGCTTTTTACTGCTGTTTTGCTGATCTCAAACAGCATTTGATTCCATAGACTGGCTATTCCTCTGGAATATGTTGAGGTTACTACTCAAAGGAATTTAGGCTATTTATTGTAATAACTGGCTTTATTGTAATTTATTTATCTGAGCTGGGGAAGAGGTGGACTAATTTAGTTTTTTAAACTGGTGGCATAAATCAGTGATTTATGCTTATTGCCCTCCTGGTAACTTATTTATTGCTGTTATCTTAAAAGCTCTGAAGAGCCATCTTGGGGGACGTGCTGGCCTGTTTTATGCAGATAATGCTGCCTTTGTGAGCCACATTGAAATTAGTATTGAACATTGTCTAACAACTCTGAAAAATTGGTCACAAAATATTGTTATGAAACTCCAGCAGTATGCTGGAGTAGATAGCGTAACAAAAGGCTGCAGCAATTTGGGGATAATGTTTGATGATACATTGGGGTGAAATATATGTAAGGAGGCAAAACTCATCCTTGTAATGATGTTCCCTGATAGTGTAATTAGATTTAATATTGAACTGATTTAATATCTCTCCTTATTACTGCTAATTACAGATTTCAGTGTGAAAGTAATCTCCAAACTGGCCTACAACACATTTGTTTGTTGATAATAGAAGAATGTAAACCTTAAAATTATCATAGGTAAATTTGACTTCTTTAACCAGTAGTTCTAGTACTCTGAGTTCAGGCTTCTGTGCTTCTTACAGTACAAGCGAGGCATGTCTGCCTTCTGCTAGATTTCACCAATATCAAAGAACAATTAAACCAATGAACCCTGCCCTTCCATCATTCCTCATGTTAACAGCAAGCATATAAATTAAAGATAATTCAATATCTTAAGTAGGCCTGGAAAAATAACAGGGAGGGAGGTAATAATGAAGGAAGCAAAGAAGACAGGGCTCAGTGCAATAGATCACTGGTAAGTAATTCATACATTATCTCGTTGTCCCTTTCTTGCTTAATGCATTACCATTGAAGTGCAAAAAACAAGAGGACTTAACCTAAAATGCTAACTTTTAAGCAAAGATAAATCCTCTCCATATTACTTAATAATAGGGGGAACTCTTGAATTAGGTGGCACAATCAAAATGTTCAATTGTTTCTCCCTCCTCACTCAAACCAGAAGTCGCAAATTTAGAGAGAATGGAGAAAAGGCCCAGAGAAGTTTCTCTGTGCAGGGACATGAAAGACCATCTAAGCCTCGGGATCTTTAATCTTTTCTCCTTGAACAAAAATTAGGAAGAAGAATATTCTTATGAGTTTCAGAAAGATCTATTCATTGAATCTCCCACAAACAACATGGATAAGTAAATATTTGGGGATTCAGATAGAAAGCCTGGGAGCATGGACTTTTCCTGCTCTGGATAGCTGCAAAGGAACTCAGAAGTCTGTTGAATATGGACTGCTACCAAGGACACTACATTCATTCTTGCCCAGCAAGAAATCTGTTCTGTAATCTTTGACAAACTCTTTTAAAATGGGCCACTTGCTTGTATGTAGGCTTTCACAATCATATTTTGTGCTCTGATGAGTACTATTCTGCCTACCAGATGAGCAGAGATTCCCATTAACACTGGACAAATTGCCACTAGTTCCCTCCAATAGGAAAATTAGACCTTCTGGAAGAAAAAACAATTCTTCTGAAGAAGCTTATGCTCCATCCCTGCAATCTAACCTTGTCCACTAGTGTCTGTCTTTGTGATGGTTTGTAGTGGAGGAAATAGAGTCATCTCTCTTTGAAAGTTGAAAGTATTTAACCACCCTATGAGCTCCTGTCTGACTTGTTGGGATAACAGGGTCCTCTGATCGAAATCTTGGCACACAGAATTCCAGTAATTGTGAATATGTCCCACAATCTTCTGCAAATGAAATCTGGCCAAAGAGACAACATACAAAATTCCCGCCATGTTGCCTTGTATCTGCAGCCGAAAACTCACTTTCAAAGAAAATTGAGACTAAAGATCTCTTAGTTCATTCTAAATCTTTAATACTCTTTTTTTCTAGAAGAAATGCTCAGCATAGATTTGTTCTAAATCTGGCTCCAATAAAGTTAAAGGGTCTGATTATGAATTTGGCGGTTCTATGGACCGCTAAACATAAGGTGGAGGTCCGGCAGCTTCTGCACCAGTGGTCTGCTGCTACTGCCAGAGAGCCGTGATTTCTGGTAGTCTTGCAGTGGTCTGAGGTCACAATATGCTGGCGGTGCAGCTGCTGCAACGCCATGCATATTATGAGTTTCGTCACTGCCTCCTTTTCATGGTGGTGAGCCCACCATGAAAAGGGTGGCGGTGAAGAAACTAAGGGGGCTCTACAGGGCCTCCTGGTGCCTTGGTGCAAGGGGGTGTATGCAGGTAGCACATGGTGTGCCCTTCTGTCTTTCTGCACCCTCAGTTCCTGCACAGCATGGACTTCACAGTCCGTGCCGTGCTGGAACATGATGGTGCGATCCAACAGCGCTGCCTTTCTAAGGCTCTCCTATCAACCTTTGAAAGGCAGCACCATGGGCCAGCCGCGGTAGGACAGCCCGCCCGGATTGCAATTTATAGTCCGGCGGGCGATTGGCAGTGGAGTTTGGGGGTGGGGGAGCAGGATGATGGCATGCCACCCTGCTCCCACACCGCCAAACTCATAATCAGGCCCTGACTCTTGAACTCAGATGAGATTTTTGCAATATTTATGAGAAATCTGTGATCTTGCAGAACTTTAATGTCTCTTTTTGCATTTTGATCTCTGGATATGGAGGAACCAAACAATTATCCAGAGAAGGATGCAGCAGGATTGTTTCCCTATCAAGTAATGCTACCAAGATGCAATCCTTTGAACACTCAACTGGAAAGGATGAGATCCACTTCAAACCTCAGAAATCTTTGGGGACTGGGATGAATAGGAATATGATGATCTACATCCTGCACATCTGGTGTGATGAAATATTTTGTGGAGAAGCATTGGGATGATTTTTTAAAGGGTCTCCATTCTAAAATTAACCATCATCACCAACGTGTTTACTTCTTTAGATCTAGCATCGGGCAAAATCCTCCTGATGTTTTTTCCACCAGGGATAGTATTGAGTAAGAGTTCCCTTTACCTGCCAGATGAACTTGAATGATGGCTTCTTTCTTTAATAATGCAAACACATCATCCCATAGAGATTGCTTTTTGAAGTTTTGTCTCATCAGACAAGTCTATTTGATATTTTACAATGCTCAGTACCCAATGGTTTAATACATCTTACTCACAAATGTTTAGATAACTCTGGGTTTTTGTTTCTACTCCATCCAGTTTGCCATCCCCTTCTTGATAGAGAGAACCTATGTTTGGATGCAGATTGTTGAGGAAATGTTTCCTGGCTGAAATCCTTTTTGACAGGTAGAGCAGGAAACGTTCTTATCATGTTTGTAATAATCTCAGCTAAATATTGAGCAATATATGCAGTGTGGGAGGCAGCTTAAAAGGACAAATTGTTAGTATCTCAACATTTCTTCAGTGTACTTTCCACCTTCTTATCAACACGATCTACAGAGGTACAGTCCAGAAGAAGACTCTAACAAGGTTGCTAGAATTAAATCTGTCTAGATTGTGTGAGGGAGGCATTAACCTCCTTCGTCAAAAATTTACATTTTGAAAAGGAAATATAGAAAATTTAAATGTTCAAGATATTTCCCATCCCTCCTAATCAAATCCTTGATCTTGCTGTCTAATGGCAAAGTCAAATTAAATAAGTCCTCCAACCTCTGGTCATGGAGAAAATCTAAGATTCCCTCTAATTTGATCCAGCACTTGAGCCACTGCTACTCTTCTTATATATTTTCCCTAAAAATAGGAACTAGGACCAGGCTGAACAGAATCAGAAGAAAATGTATCATATACACATCACCACTGTGCTGGGAGTTGCAATGCCTCTTTCTTTCTTTCTTTACTTATCTTTACAGGGGGTTTGGAAACCACATCCTAAAAGATCTTATGAATCTCTGAAGTAGTCATAATACCAGGTCCTTCAGGTACAGCATGGCCAGACTGCTTACACCTACTCCTTCTAGGCTGCTCTAATCCCTCCTCTGAAGAAGAGTAAGACATGTGCCTTCTTTTGGATGTTCTGTTCCCATCCATAACAAAAGGAAAATGATGTCCCAAAAGAAATCTGTAATGCATAAAAAGTTGCGGGGAATTAGAGAAGAACCAATCGCCAAACAGCATCCACCACCAATCTCTAGCTGTAATAGTAATATACCACTTTAAAGCCATCAGGAAGGAAGAAATAGCTCCTCTATGGCAAATATACACTTTCCATGACTGTAAATCACAGTTATCATAGTGGTGAAGCAAGAAGCCTTGCCTAATTTAACAATAGCTAGCTCAGTTTTAATCAAATCACTTTCACTCACCTTGCATCCTTGTTTATGAGCAGCCAAGTCAAATACTTTCATTTTTTCATTGCCTTGCTGACGCACGTCACATCTGTCTTCGCCGGGAGACCCCATGGTGGGTAGCTGTGCGCCTTATAAATTTAGTTACAATACAATACAATACAATTTCTCTGGAGGGAGAAAGATTCTGGATGGTATGCCATTAATGCCAGGGCCCACCAATCCAGCAAGACACCAACATACACATGCTGCTCTCCCACCCAATAGCAAACAAGTCAGAAGATCTTGCAAGAGGGCTAAACAGCATTGACAGACCCCATCAGCAAGAACATTTCTTCAAAGCTCCACTAACTTAAATTGTTGCATCCGGTAGGTAACAAACCTGTGTTTCTGGGATGAAGCAGAAAGGCCAGATAATGAAATAGTAGGTCTGAAGTGGGAGGTGTTTTTATTGGTTTATTTGTGTTTTGGGATTGGTGAAGCCTGACACAACTCACTTTCAATTAATTAAGTGAAGAGGAGATGAAGAGGTAATGTTATCAGTATTATGTTATGGCTTTATGTCTTAAACCAAGTAAAAAACATAATAAAAATGGCTATTGAAGTCCCCGGGGATGGAGCTCAAGACCTCTCCACTCACTGGCCAGAGTTTGAGTCTTGCAAATAAGTGGATAAGCCACAATAATTACTATGATAAAGGAGTTTTGTTGGCACTGCTGTTTAACAGTTATTATGGACAATTTCCAGCCTGAAAATCGTGTGGTAATTTATGCATGTACATGTCTGAAAGTTACCTACATTGGGAAGCTGTAGTTACAGGTAATTTATTTTTTCTAACTACTTCTAGGACAACTACTCTGAGACCTGATCTTGAAAACAGTGTACCATGTAGTACTTAAAGTGCTTGTACTGCTAGTGGAGTTCTTTAGTAGGACTCTTTCTACTGTTATTATTAAAGAAGTGTCAATGTACCCACCCACTGGCAAACAGTACAACATCTCTGCTACTTTCTCAGTGGCTGGCAAAATTTTACCTTATCTCGACTGTTTAGCCGGCCATAGACTAAATAGTAGAGATGATGTATAATTTGACCAGTGGCCAGGTGTGAAGAGGTCTTTATTTAGCTGGCCATAAAAAAAAAAGGGACTCCAAGCTAGGCCTGGGCGAAAATTTCGTTCCGTTCGCGGAAATTGCGATAGAGCGCGAAAATGTAAAAAATTCCGGTTTCCGCAGCTTGGCAATAATTTGTTTCTTGCTCGCGCTGTAAAATAATACATTCTCGCGCGCGCATGATCGCCTTACCTGAATCCCTGCGTTCGCCGACAAGTTTTCTTGATCCGGTCGCGTTCTCCATGAGATGTTGTATTGTTTTTAGCCATTTGCGCTGTCTTGCGACAGTTCGCGCCCGCAGTGACGTCATGCGTCGCGCGATCACGTCTTTCTTCTCGCGATCATGCACCGCGCGACAACTCAAAACAAGATGGCCGCGCCCGCAAGCAACCACATGGGTAAGTTGGCGACCCGCAACCATGCAGAAAATCTCACGAACATGCCGGAAAAAAACTTCTGCATCTTCGCGATATTTCCGCTTGTTTGCGATAATTTTAAACATTTTCGCGATAATTTGCGAAAGTTAATTTCGCAAATTCCGCCCACCCCTACTCCAGGCAATGGTAATGTGGTTGGCATCTTGTAATGGGGATGCAGTATGCAAGGTAAGTGCATGAATTAAGCTAAGCTATTAACAGACGGAAAAGGTAACATCAATTTTGAATAACAGCATTCATGTTATTTTAATATTAAAGTAATACATGTAGAAATTAAACAGAAGCTTCTGGATATGTTACACAGATAGTTGCGCTTCAGTCAGGGAGTATTTGGCTATCAGCAAAGAATACTCAGTATGTTTTAAAAGCATGTTAAATAAAGGTTTTATTCACTCATGAGAATACATTGCTTTTTTAGTGTTAATGATTCTTTTAGGGCTTGGCTCTTTTTGTGCTTCTTATGGATGGCCTTGTACTAGCTTTAGGCTTTTGTTTAAGGAGGATTGTGCTTGTTTAAGTTTTAAAATCTGGCAACACAGCATAAGTCATGAAGCAGCAACATACAGGTAATGCAGACAGATAGGTGGCATCTGGACCCCAGAAGGAGGGACACGTATATAAGATAATTGGTGTTAGGGGCACACTGCTTTAGGGTACTTGCAGGAGATAAACTGAGTTAAACACTGTAATGGAGCAAGGGGAAGTGAAAGCAGGAGACATCTAAGCAATGCATCTGGGTGATTCACAGAAGTTCACTCTGATGCCTGTGAATAAACACACTTGTTCATACTATTCACCCAGCAGAGTAGGTTTATGGTATTGCTGCTTATTGGTCCCATGTTATGAGTGGCCCCTTCAGCCACACTGACATTTGAGTCACCCGCATAATGCATCTTGAAAATGGAGTTTTGATTTTTAACATGTTAGGCAGAATAAGGTCCTGTCTCTACTGGGCCCTCTTTTCTGTACTTGAAAGTTCTGTCTCAGCAAAAGAAATTTAGATCCCAAAAAAGGAAATCTGTGTGACAAGCTTGGAGGCTGTACCTGACTAAAGTCATTGTGTGTGTGGGGGCGGGGAGGGGATGCTGGGGAAAGAAGCAGTAGGAAGAGGAGGATGAGAAGTAGGAGATTAGGAGGCCAAGATTTGGACCTCTATGAGGGCTAGGGCGATCAGAGCAGTGAGGACTAGGACAAGAAGAACCGTGCCCAGGGAAACTTAACCTATGAGGACCAGGATTACCAATGCCAGAGGGGACCAGGAAAAAATAGACAATGAGTAACAGTACAATGAATAACAGCACTGTGGTGCAGGGGCCAGAGGTAGAAGGAACAGAGGGCCATATATATCAAAAAAGAGTTTTGCGATTCTCAAATTGCGATTTTTAGCGAATCGCAAATAGAGAATCGCAAAATGCAATGTATGTAGCATTTGCAAATATTTTGCGAATCCTACATATTCCTTATTTGCAAATCGCAAATTGAGATTCGCAAATAAGGAATACCTTCCTATTCATTCCTATGGGCTAGGAGGCCCATAGGAATGAATGGGAAGACATTCTCAATTTGCGATTACCAATTAGAGAATCGCAAATTGAGAATACAATTTCAAGGTTGCAAGGGTGCCAAAAGGACACCCTGTTGCACCCCTGAAATATGCATGTGTGCACATTTTGTGCACATACATGCCCTAAGGGCATGTATGTGCGACATATGGCACTTTAAAAAAATTAAAAAAGTGCTTTTTTAAAGAAAATCGCAAATTACTACCAATTGGTGGTAATTTGAAATTTCCTAAGGCCAAATAGCATATTTCTAGTGTTTCCAGAATTGCATTTAAGGAATCGCAATTTGCAATTCCTTAATTACATTTGCAAAATAGAGAATCACAAATTTCGCGATTCTCTATTTTGCGATGGCCTTTTGGCATAATACATCACAAAAGTCTTTTTCCCATTTGCAAACGGGCAGATTCTGAAAATCTGCCCGTTTGCAAACGGGAAAAAGGCTTGATACATATGGCCTAAATGCCTTTGACCATAACGACAAGGAGGGCCATGAGGGCCAGTGCAAACCGACCAGGATCAGACGGATGAGAACAAACAGGGCCAGGAGTAGCTGATCCAAGTTGACAGACCAAAGAAGACCAGTACTAGGAAATCAATGGAGAGAAGGACCAGTCAGGAGGGCCAAGACCACAGACATCATATCAAAGAGGACCAAGGGTTTACCAGGTGGGACAGCGCAATCATTACAAGTAGCAGGACCAGGGTGATGAGTATCTGAGGTAAGAAGGCCAACCGGCATGTGAAGACCAAGTGGAGTGGACAGTATTGGGCAGGACAACCATGGGCAAAATGATGACTCGAACTAGAAGAGGAATCTGGATCAAGATGACCTGGATCAATGGCTGCAGTACCAGTAGCACTAAATGGACAAGGAACAGATCCGGGAGAAGAAGGACAGCCCAAAGACTAGGAGTGGCATGATACAAGAAGCAAGATGGGCCAAGATGTGCGGTACCAGGGCTAGGAGGTTGACAGTGAGGATAGGCAGGACAAGGTGACTAGGGCCAAGAGGATCACAAAGGAACAGGGACAGATGAACCAAGGCTATGGAAACCAGGAAGGGCCATGATGGCAAAAGGCCATGTAAAGTTTATCATAACAAGCACAATAGGACAAGAAGGACCAGGATGACCAGGGCAAAGAAGACCAAGACTGAAAGCAGTGCAAGGGTGCCTCCATTATGAGTAGGATTATTTTTGTGCCCTTTCAGCACAAAAACAATCCTTTGAGGCATTTTCCTCTTTCTCTGTGTGCTGCAGAATACAGCGCGTATAGAAGAGGAAGTAACACGGAGCAATAAAGATATTACTTATCGTTACACCTTACTTGGGAAGGCGTACCATTTTGATGCAATCCAAGGTTTACTCACCTTAGTAAATCTGGCATTGCATCAAAATCCGTGGGCGGATGCATGGAAATGTCCATGCTCCATCCATTGAACAACTTCTCAACACAGAGTAGCGCAGAGCAGCGATTTGCGCTGCCTATCATTACTCTGGATTTTCTAAGCCACACAAGGTGGTTTTGCGTGAATTAGTAAATCCCATTTAAAGGTTTGCGTTGCCGTGCATCAACGTGCGTAAATCTGTCCCTAAGTGCGCAGTAGTATGACTCCTTGTGTGATGAAAGCCTCAGTGCATGGACCAGGGGGATGCATTTTGTATAATGTGACATGAGAGCAGATATGTCTTCCCTACACAGTGGGCGTGTATTAACAGTATCCCTGTGAATAGGGGGTGAGAACCCAGAAATGAAGGGCGGAACAATGGAGAAAAGGCTTACCAAAAGAATTCAGTGAGGTCCTTTTTAGCAAAGGGCTGCTAATTAGTTCTTCCTGAGTGAATACATAGGATAGATGCTAGAAATAATGGTTAGGTCATAGGTTTCTCATGCTAAAGATGTCAATATTTTAAGCAGGGCTGGCCTTTTGTCTGTGCCTGATGACTACTCAGAAATGCCAAAGTCAGCCAGGTGCTGTGATCTCATGCTTCATTGTGTCCTGGTTTTGGATACATCTGTTTGGAGGCACCAATATTGGTACTGCTGTGAGAGCAATCACCTAACAGAAAGGCTGTGTCTGAGCGATAGCTAAAAATGATATTTTAAGAGAAACACCCCAAATCAGTTCAGAAACCTTAATGGTGAATCAACATTCCCTGTCTGGAAAATGGGAATAAAAGTGAAACTGTGAAATGATCGATCAGTAGGTCACAAGAATGGATATAACAAAATGTCTCTGTTTATTAAGTGTCTTATTTCTTACACTCTTTATTATAAAGTCAATGAATTAAAATCTCTGTGAGAGAGTTTCTTTTCTTATGTGTCTTCAATGCCTATATGTCTTAATTAATTTGCTTTCAATGACATTCAGTACAAATAATTATAGTCCCATTCCTTTGTTTGTGGCTTCTCAACAGAATACTTCCTCTGATGGCCAGACAATGTATGGGCTGTCAATGAAAGGATTTTTTTTTGCCATCTACCCTATTTAGAGTACAACCTATCTATTAGAGACAGAAGGAAAAAAAATTGTGTATATTTGGGCGAATTGATATGGTGTTGATTTGAAAATACCATCCAAATTTCACTATTTTCAAGTGTTCAAAGGTTATGGTTTGTGCTAAATATGGGTACTCTTTTTTTAGGGTTTTCGTTGTCATGTAGTAGAAAGGGTTCTTCGGAGAAAGTGATTGTTAATTCATGGGGGATATGAATGTGAGAATAGGTCTGTGATGTTATTCGCTGGGTATTACTTTCCTGTTTTTCTCTTTGGCCCATTCTCCTTTTATTAATAATTGTAGGCGTACTATTGGCTTTGTACATGGGAATGGATTAAGATACCTGTCTAAAACAATTGAGCCACAGTGCTCATTGGAGGTAGATGCAAGTTCTTTAATTTTTTTTATGTTTTCACATACTTCTATCTCCATTGCAGAGGCAGAGTGGTAAAGCTCAATTGCCCTAACTACGTTGTAAACGCTCTGCCTGTGCAATGGGATGAAAAGTATTCCATGCACCTTCAATGACACCTGGGGTCATTTAATCTGTCCTTATAATAAACGTAGCAAGCATACTTTAGCAGTCTGTTGCCTCTCAGGGATTTCACTAGAGTTTGCTTGAGTAGCTGAGGATGCCATTGATGTTGGTTCTGTTAAAAAAGAGAAATAGAAAAAAGTGCATGTTTTTCTGTTGAATGATAAAGTTTAGGTTCACTGTGGAAACGAAAATATTCATAGTTAGTTACTGTTTTTTACCTGCAAAAATCTTCTTTTGGTATGGCTAAAAATTGTTATTTGTTTACCTTGAAATTGATGAGGTCTTTGTTTTTGAGGGATGTTATTGGTAGATACTGTATCTTTGTTTAAGTGTTCTGTAGGTTTATTTTTCTTTCTTCAATTTTGTTGGTATCTGTTGTAAAAAGAAAAAATGCAATATATTAGTTATTCATTAACCTTTGGGTTTATGGTGTTTTTCTTATTATTTACTGTTGATATTTACAATACTTACATGGATATTTGTGATTTTGTGATTTAGGATAGGTCCTATAGTTGGGTTTATTGCAAGTTGTTTTGTAGATAGGTGTATCTGTTTTAATAAGTAACAAAATACATGTTTTTTTTTAAAGTATGTATTTTATGAATTTGAGCATTTTCTTTTAGTTAATTATTTGGTGCTTTTAAACTACTAAATTTGTACATTAGTCACTGTCCAGCACCAGGCATGCAGTAAATTCCTAATGGAGTTTGAATCGTATTTTGCTCTCTAGTCACTGTTCAGTAGCTGCCTTGAGGTAAGTACTTGGTGGAGTTAGAATAGTAATTTTGCTCTTTAGTCACTGTCCAGTACCTGGCTTGAGGTGAGTATTTGGTGGAGTTAGTATAGTAATTTTGCTCCATAGTCACTGGAAAGCATCTGCCCTGAGGTTAGTTCCTGGTGGAGTTAGATCAGTAATTTTGACTCTTAGTCACTGGCAAGCACCTGCCCTTAGTTAAGTAGATGATGGAGTTAGAATAGTAATTTTGGCACTTAATCACTGTTCAGCACCTGCGCTGAGGTAAGTACTTAGTAGAGTTAGGATAGTAATGTTTCCCCAGTTAGTGTCCAGCACCTGCCCTCAGTTAAGTACTTGGTGGAGTTCAAATAGTAAATTTGAGCCTTAGTCACTGTCCAGCACCTGTCCTGAGTTATTTGTTTGAGCTAGCATAGTAATACCATAGTCACTGTAAAGCATCTACCATGAGGTTATTACCTGGTGGAGTTAGAATAGTATTTTCTTCTCTTAGTTACTGTCAATCACCTGCCCTTAGTTAGGTAGATGGTGGAGTTAGTATAGTGATTTTGGCCCTTAGTCACTAACCAGCAGCTTCCCTAAGGTATGTACTTGGTGGAGTTAGAATTGTAATTTTTTCCTAGTTAGTGTCCAGTACCTGCCCTGAGGTAATTACCTACTGGAATCAGAATAGTCATTTTTCCCCTAGCCAGTGTCCAGCACCTCCCCTGAGGTAATTACCTGGTGGAGTTAGAATAGTACTTTTGCTGCTTAGTCACTGTCCGGTGACTCAACGTATCACCTTGATGGCAGGTTTCATATCTACGCATACTTGTCTACACCCACATTTTGCGGTTACGACAAAGGATCAAGATACTTTTTTTTACCGGGCCTGCATGGGTCCTGTAGCCGGCCTGTGCTCCCTTGCGTGTGGCCTGAAATTTTGACTTGCCCCATTCTAGCTCAAACAGATAACCCCCTTAGGCAGTTATTGCTTGTAAGCCCTAGAAACACTTTTAGTCTTTAAAAATTCATATCCCGACTTATACTTATTGGATTTTTGTTGTTTTGGTCTTGATTTATTTATAAAATTCTTTGCTATTAAATTTTTCTAAACCAGTGTGGAGTCTTTTGTGGTGTTTTCATTGTGTTACTGTGTGTGTGTGCGTGTTGCACAAATACTTTTCACATTGCCTCTTTAGATAAATCAGACTGCTCTGTACCAAGCTCCAGGTGAGCACAGGTTATCTTTAAGTGTGTATCTGACTTACCCTGACTAGATTGGTGGGCCCTACTCGGACACGGTTCATACCTCTGCCAACTAGAGACTCCATTTATAACAATGCGGTTCTCCGGCTTCCAGTAATGATGAAGTGGGGGTCCATAGAACTCAAAAGGTTAAGAACCATATTTGGGTTTTATGGTTCCAAGTTAGACCTGTAACAAAGTAACGATATTGACAGGAGGGTTACGAATGCTACACTTTGAAGCATACTGGTCGCAGTCAGTGAGTGAATGTTATTATGTATTGTTTGTGAATGCTGTTTAACCATTACAGTGGCTCTGTATTGTTGTGTTGTGCTTTTTGCTGCAGGGTTGTGCTGACATTTGCTATCATTTAGCAATAGGGAACATTCTATAATGTGGGTAGACAGCAGACCTAGATTTAGTGCTGCGTAGCTTTTTAACATTAATTGATTATACAATGCTTCTACTGTTATGCGTTTTTATGATTAAACTCACAACATTTACATCAAATATACTAACATATTCTGTATTATTAAAGTATTGTATAACCACAATTCTGGATGGACATTTTTTACTGCAGCTTTGATAATTACACGCTATTGCATCTTAACTCGCCATACACCAACTCCTTTGAGCTAACCCATTGATGCTCATCCACAACTAGTCAAGGAGGTGCAGTGAGGCCAACTTTACATGTTAGGCTCAAAACCCAGAGTCCTGGTCAGGCAGACTCCTAGCATTCTCACTTTCTGAGTGCTTAGTGGGCGCCACATGTGCCGTACACAAAAAAGAAGCCTTACGAAAAGAGTTGCAGGAGTGCTATGTATGAGACACTGTAAAGAACATCACGTAGGAAGCTGGCTTTTGATGCAGTAGTACCAATGTAGGGGCACGCCAGTCAAAAGTCCAGACAACACGTATTTGTTTACAGGGCTTATTTTAATAATTCCAAATGCTCTATTTGTGGTAGTTTGGTCGAGCAGCTTAGGCTTACCAGAGAGGAGTGCTAAGCATTTGTTGTACATTGTACACACAGAGTCAATACATGAGAGACACACTCAAGAAGGAATCCAAGACCACTTTACAAAAATAACAAAGCACTTTCTGAGTTATTGAGTTTATAAGAAATCAGTAAAAAGTCCTGAATAATGTTTTTTGAGGTATGAGCCTTGAATGTGGTAATGTTATGGTATGGGAGGAAAAACATACACAGCAAACATATACTTGCAGTCAATGTTCGGAGGTGCCCTTTAGTTCTTAAGGTACTTCGAGGCCAAGGTCCAAAGATCCACCAGCAGTTTGGGTTTACCTGCCCTGGGGTGTCCGGGTACAGAGGTGCTTGTCGGGATGGTAGCCTTGAGCGCTACGCCGGTTGAGTCAATGGTACATGAAACAAAGAAGATGCAAGTGGGGACTTTGGGTCAAATCCAGGAGAACCCAAATGGGGGTTCAGGTCATGAGGATCCCTAGGTCAAGGGGACACGGTCAGGAGTCGTGAACCGGGCTGTGGGGCTTGGGTACAGAGGTGTTTGGCTGTCTGGCCACTTGTGCTTGAGGCTCTCATGGTTCTAGGCTCACCTGCAGAAGGGTGGGAAAACAAGATAACAGGGCCACTCTCATCGTGGGTCTTAACGGTCCTGGAGTCTCTAGTCATGCAGGTCAGTTTCCACGATGGTGCTGTCCGGACTGGGCACAAACAAGCCTTGGTTGATGCAAGTGCCCTGGTACTCAGTATATTGGTACAAGGGGGGAACCCTCGCTCCTGGAGGGTCTGGTGCCTCGAAACTCGGCGGAGACACGGGGCTGACCTCCTAGAGCCACAAAGACTTTGCCTCATGTACCGCTTCCTCTGTGGGCCTGATATCCAACAATAAAGTGTAACAGGCAAGTGCGTTTGGTGCCTGTAGATGCAGAGGGATGGCTCCTCCACCCTAAGGGAGATGCTAGATGGTTGTTGTAGTGCTGGACAGTCCTCCAAGTGTTGGGGAAGATACACAGATTTTGGATGAGTCAGGTCTTTGTAATTGTCAAGGTACCAGCAGCCAGGTGCCAAGTTCGGTGGAGGTCCTCAATTCTCGCGGTGACTGCTCTTCTTAGACAAATCACTTTCTCTGGTGTTGGGGAGCCCCTAAATACCCAACTTAGGGGCATTTAGGAGAGTATAGGGCAGTAGCTGATTGGCTACCAACCACTAGGGTTACTGCACCCCTATATGACCACTTCCTGTGTGGAGTTGGCATAACCCTGATCCTGAACGCTCTATTTTCACCAAAACCTGAGATGGTGAAACCCTCCTCTGACTGTCCAATTCAGGTAGCCCACCTTAGGGATGGGACTAGTCTGTAAGTGAAACACGCCTCCTGAATATCTAATTTCCTGCCTGCTCTGATGCCAAATGGGCCTATGGGCAGGAGCTGGTGTTCTCTAAGTCTGGGGCGAAGCAGGGGTTGTGTTTCAATGGCAGCAGAGGCTCTGAAACCTCACGCCTTGAGATGCTAATTAATTAGCCACCCTGCTGGAGAAGGCGACAACACCTTCTGCCGAGCAGGCATTGTTTCTTACCTCTGAGACACAGTCTCTCCCTGGCATGGGGGCAGAAACACATTTGTAGTGACAAGTTGGAAGGTACCAGTCAACCAACATACTAAGTAACTAGCAGGGTGCATGTCTTCATAAATCCAATACTGGTGTAAGTACAAATTTATTATGGCAAGATGTTTGATCCCAAACATCAGTATTTTCATTGAAGCCATTATGAAATTGGGTAACATGTAATGACCACTGCCTGGTACATATCTTTAAAATGGCTTCCTGATCCCTTGCAATGTCTAGCAAAGGAACTAGACATCACAGGAGCAGATCGGCTCCTGAGATGTGCCCTCACATGTAATATAATGCACTCTGCCTTAGGGCTCTAAGGCCTGCTGTAGGGGTGACTTACATATAGTACAGCAGAGTACTTGGGCATTGCACAGAGGGAGTGGACAATGTCATGTTTTCGGAGTGGCTTGCACCATTTCAAGCACCCTGCAATGCTGCATGCTGTTTGTATATGGGTCCCTTTGGATGGAATAATACATACCACAGCCCTTAGGGACCCTATTTAGTACCCATGCCCTGAGTACCAAAGGTACTATTTACCAGGAGCTTACAGGGGTGATAAACTCTTTATTTAAGCATTTGTCTTGTTTTTAGGGAAAAAGCACCGTTACTGGGTCCTGATTAGCAGTACCAACATCAGTACCAGTGAGCAAAAAGCGAAGGTGACCATGTAAAAAAGTGGCAATTTCCTACACATCAATAATTATCTTCCAATAACAGAATTTAGCTCTTTTGTGGGTTTAATATCATAACACAATAACTCCATGCTATCTGTTTTATATCTATATAAAACCTGTAGGAATTCTAGATTATTCTCAAATGTTTGTTGTGTTGACTCCTCGAGGTCTCCACCACACTGCATTAAATACAAACCTAAATAAATAAATGTGAAAATAAATAATGGGCTTTCTCACCAGCCTTATTAAACCTTTTGTCTTCATTTAACCATTTACATGAATTAGACAATATAATCAAATATAAGACATTCAGAAAAGGAGGAAAAAACTG
This sequence comes from Triturus cristatus, assembly GCF_964204655.1. Classification (NCBI taxonomy): domain Eukaryota; kingdom Metazoa; phylum Chordata; class Amphibia; order Caudata; family Salamandridae; genus Triturus; species Triturus cristatus. The sequence goes on along the minus strand of NC_140584.1, from coordinate 845,946,999 downwards.
AAGAAGGCTTAGAGAAATATAAAAATTCCTAGCCTGGCCTTGGTGTCACGACTCTCATGCAAACCAGAGACATCTCTTACATTGGCAGAAACCGCAGACACGATTCATGTAAATGCATTGAAACTGTATGGCATCGTCAACATGACGATGCCGTACGGCGCACTTTCAATATTGTTTTTTATTTTCAAAAACGATAACCCAAAGTGGGATTTTTCTTTTGAAAACAAAGACACCAAGGAGCCCCTTCACCATGGGAATTTTCTCCCATGGTGTGGGGTCATTAAAATGTTTCTACTTTCGCTTACCGTCACGTTTTGGATGGTAGTGTGTGAAGGTAAAAATGTGCCATTTGTCTGCCCACTCTAAATAGGGCAGGTGACCAAATGGCCAAACCTCTGATGGCCCTGGTTCTGTCAGGCTGTCGAAGGAGTATGATCAGGGATGGAGACAAAGTAGTCTCCATCACTGATATACTTAGGTTCCGCCCAAAAGGTGGGCAGAACTTCAGTTTGGTGGGCAGGGTACTTTGTCACTGTTACAATGGAATACCCTCTCCGCCAAACTTTAAATCATGCCCATAATTCTTTTGGACTAACTGCCTGCAATCCACTTTCTTAATTTGTTATTGATTTATGGAGAATTTAACTCAATTTTCACAAATATATATCTCACTCGATTAAGATACCTTTGGGTGCAGCCATCTGTGTGTGACCTGAGCTCAACATTAGCCTCCTCAGCCTTTTAGTAACCGGGGTCCTTTACACGTATGCCACTGAGGTGGGTACTATTAAAGTATAGTGTGCAAAGAAGGTATAAAGTTCCTCGAGGTCTGAGTAAATCACGTGGGGATGCAGGTGGGGGTAACGCCAGAAGGTGGTCGTCCCACCTGGTTTAGAAACAAGGGGGGAAACTCCCTTGTCGGAACTAGGGCTCTCACACACCTAGCAAGCTAGGTGTCATGCTTCATCATATGAGCCTACCCCTCATTAGGTCGGCGCTGCAATACCTGACGGGCACCCAGTATGGGGCTCTTTGGCGGGGATCTTTTGTTCCTGCCGTTGGGTGCAGTGGGGGTGAGGGGCCTAGTATGTGTAGATGTGGAGTGAGAGAATTAAAACAGGTCAGTTAGTCCTAGTGATGATTTATTCCGGAAGGTAAACAGCCTGAGTAAAAACAGGAAGAGTGGCAGTGAACCAGATATAAGGTTTCTAGCTGTGTGTGCTCTACTCTCTAAAGGTCAACATGTTTCATGCTTCATGCGTCAGGAGGATTAAGGCACTTCATCAGGACCAAAAATAACTATCTAACTGACATGATAAGTGAAAAGCCGACATACCATGTAATCAGGTAGGTACCCTGAATGTGGGGACAGAAAAAAAAATATATATACATTATGATTATATACTCAGCATCACGTACAAATTACTCAGAAAAGGGTGTGCAAGTGTATTAGTGAGCATACACTCATGCACTACACCGTGCTCGTGGTGTAGTAAAAATTCAAGACTCATGCGTCACATTCAGGGTACCTACCTGGTATGTAGGCTTTTCACTTATCATGTCGTGTTGATAGTTATTTTTGGTCCTGATGAAGTGCCTTGGTCCTCTAGACGCATGAAGCACGAAACATGTTGACCTTTAAAGAGTAGAGCATACACAGATAGAAACCTTATATTTAGTTCACTGCCACTCTTCCTGTTTTTACTCAGGCAGTTTACCTTCCAGAATAAATCATCACTAGGACTCTAACTGACCTTTTTTAATTCACTCACTCCACATCTACACACACTAGGCCCCTCATCCCCACTGCACCCAATGGCAGGAACAAAAGATCCCCGCCAAAGAGCCCCATACTGGGTGCCTGTCAGGTATTGCAGCACCGACCTGACGAGGGGCAGGATCATATGATGAAGCATGACACCTAGCTTGCTAGGTGTGTGAGAGCCCTAGTTCCGACAAGGGAATTTCCCCCCCTTGTTTCTAAACCAGGTGGGACGACCACCTTGTGGCGTTACCCCCACCTGCACTCCCACGTGATTTACTCAGACCTCGAGGAACTTCATACCTTCTTTGCACACTGTTGCTGTGGGGCATGTATGCTGGACCTCATTAAACTTGCCCCTCTGTCCGTCCTGTTTGTTTCATACTATTAAAGTATATCATTTAGGTCTCTATCGACTATACAGATTGTATTCACACTATATAAAAGTACTCTGTTAGTATACAATTAATAATTTTAAGCTGACAATTTCTTTCCCAGTTTAAAGAGCTACTTGCCTCTGCTAAGATACTCAAATTAGAATTTCATTTTCTTTACACTATTTCCGAAATACCATATGGCCCACGTATCGCACACAGAATATCAGAATTCAAGTAGATTTCTACCTTGGGACATTCACACATATGCTATTGAGCTCTCAGAAAGTATAGTCCATCAGGTATGAGGTAATACATCTTATTGGAACGACTTCTTGGTGCAAAAATTGGTTGACCATTCTTGTCACTGTTAAATCAAGTTTCTGTTGGAAGCAGGTTTACTGAAGGTCAGAAGTTGTAAATTATTTGATTTTAAAATGGATTTCGAAGATGCCTTTTCTTGCAGAAAAAGAGAAAATGTAATAAAAAAATTGAGCATGTTGGGTGAAATAAATAATGATGCATTACTGTTTGAATGAATACCATGATTAGGTTTCTGATGAGAGTGTGCGTTTGTGTCTGTTGTGTCATATTGTTTATCATGGGACTTTGATAAATAATACGCCAGTAATGACTTTCTGTCAATATTGATGTACAAATATTAATTTTGCAATGTAAATATGTTAAATATGTAATTATTAATATTAATGATTATTCTATGGCAGTATGGAGAGAAATTGTGATTATTTTCTGTCAGTTGCAAGCATAGCTTTGTATTATATTCTAAATTAATGACATTTTTATAAAATAATCCAACTAGAGACGTTACAACTTTTGAAATTCGATGCATGCCAACTCACGATAGGGTACTCTCTACAACTTCAGCTTCAAGGCTGTCTCAGCTGATGAAGTTACACATACCACATCACCTAACAGTCTCCGTTTCTTGGAACACTTGACCGCTGCCACCCATTCACCGTCTTACCTTCCCAGTTAAACGGAGAGAAGACAGTGTTTTTCCTTCAGCTCCGACTCGTCATCAAATCTCTCTTCATTCTGAACTCGAGCCAGTGAAGATGACACCCAGGAAAGGCACAAGCTTTGCCCCTAACCACCAGTGGACAAGCTTTAAGGGGTCGGGGGAGGCGACTTTTAGGGGCGGAGGCCTCCCACCATCTTACCTAGGCCATCGCGGGGCGGCAAACGCAGGAAATGTCAGCACCCCCTTGCAATTGCATGCAGCCACTGCGGGCTGCAAATGCAGGGACCGGCACAGGCAACACAAGTTCAAGCTAAGCCACTGCCAATCAATGGCGGCCAGCATGACTCGCGGGTGGCGGGGTGTCGATGGACGCAGTGGGCGGGTTTAGGGAGTGTGCAAAAGCGAACAATGGAGAAAAAAAAATATTTATTCACCTACCTTGCTGCCGGTCCAGCGTCACTCTCTGCTTCGGCTCTCCTTGTCGGACAGGAAGCCGAAAGGAGCAGCCAGGCACCCCTGACCAATCACAACGCTGCAATGCAAGGGGGCCTGGGCTTGTTCTCCAAGCAGGCTGCAATGCAACCTGCATGGAAAATGTGGAAAGTGTGCATGACTGGTTTGGCCATTTTATATTTCCTTTGCTCTGCACTGCACAAAAGCAGTTGGGCGACACTCCTCTGCCATAGCGGACGTGCCACCATTGCTGACAATCACTGCAAAGAAAAGATTATGAGGATGATTTGGAGTTTAGAAGATAAGGTACTGTCACGGGACAATAAAATGTTATTTTGACCCCCACACCAAAGGAGAAGACTCCCATGGGGGGGAGGGGTGTCTTTAGTTTTTTTTTTCTCAAAAACAAAATTCCTCTTTGGGGAATTTATTTTTGAAGAAACAAAAACGTGTTTAAAGTTTAATGGACAGTACTGTTATTTTCACAGCAGATCCATCAAACTTTTAGTACAATGACGTGATGTGACGTTGCAAAGGTTCCTGCCATTATTAAGAGATGTCTGCTGGGTTGGCAGGCATTTCTAAATTTGGAGTACAGTTACTCCTTAGGGCACCAGAGTATTTTACTCCGTCAGCCTGACAGAGGAATTATCATACTCCGAAATCTAAATCAGGCCTTGTATCTGTGTCGTTTAAAATTATATACATTGCTCCCAGTAATTCGGGAATAATCGTTAGCACTCCATTGTAAAATAATAAGAGAGCATAGTGTGGTTATGAGGGAATTGTGGAGAAAGACAGGGAAATAAACTTATAAAACACACAAGTGAATGAGGGATGACGGAAATTATTTTGGGTGTGCAAAATTTGCTTTAACATAATTAAATGGAATTTTGGGGAAATTATGCAAAATTACATGTGATTACAGAAAATGCAAATATGCCATTTAGCCTATGTTTTAGCACGAAATGCGTTCTCGCGCTAGAAACACACATACTGGGAACAAAACCCACTCACCTTTTCATTTTCATTGTTCCCCGCTAATGAACTATAATTTTGTCTTGTCACTAGGTTACGTAGCATATTGCCGTAATTTTGAGAATTTTGTGGAATTGTATAATTGCATAATCTGGAACTGTATGTGGAATTTCATAATGTGGGATTGTATAGTTGCCGAATGTTGAATTTCTGAAATCACACAAACAACCCAAATTACGCCAGCGTAATTGAAATTGCACCCTGGCCTACAAATACCGCTGGAGGAATGTAAAATGGGCATCAGTTTTGTACCCCGCTTTTAGAGCAAAAAGCACATCCCTCCGGTTTCCTATTATGGCTACTTGCCCCTGTGAGAAAATTCAAGTATTGTCATTATGTACGAGATTTCTTCATTGCTCTACATCTGCAGCATGCCCGCCATATAATCACAAAGGTTCTTGTTGGACTTGGCTCTATGTGGCTAAAGTTCCTTAAACTTCTTGCCTTCCTCCTAGACTTTTTTCTGACATTATGTTGCCGACTTAGATGCTTTGGGCACTTTGCCACTGCTGATCAGTGTCAAAGTGCAAGTGCTCCCTGTATAATGTGTTATGGTAATTGGTAGTTCATAATTGGTATGTTTGCCTTACTAGTAAAGTTTCTAGTAAAGTGCACTATGTGTGCCAGAGCTGGTAATGCAAATGCTACTTGTGGGCCTGCAGCACTAATTGTGCCACCCACACAAGTAGCCCTAAAGAGAGAACTCAGGCCTACCACTTCAGTGCCTGCGCGCAGTTTGCTAACTGCCATGTTGTCCTGAGAAGTGCACCCACTTGCCAGGCCTTACCCTTCCCTTTCCATGCACATCAGACACCCTATGGTAGGTCCAGAGTACCACCCAGGCAGGGTGCAGTGTCTGTGAAAGGTAGGACATGTACTGAGGTGTGTACCATGCCCTGACAGTGAAATACTCTCCATTTCGTTTTTCACTGTTGCAAGGCCATCTAGCCTATAGGACAGAATGGGGAAGGCAGTGTAATATGTTTCCAGCCTATCTTCCCATAGGCTTAAGTTGGAGAGGTGAAGTTTAGTATTCCTGAACTCACAATTTAATAACACATCTTTTTGTGAAGGTGGTTTTTTTCATTGTGTGTTTATAAACCGCGCTTTTAGAAGTTGCTGGTTTCTTTGTTCTAACAATTCTGTGTGTCTCTGCCTGGTTGTGGATTGACTGTCTGGATTTGAATGTGATAGGATCTGGGAAATGTCTTGAGCAAGGGGAGGAGGTGGGACAGCAACAGGCTTCCCTGCATCTGGGGTGTAGAGGGGAGGAGTAGCCCCTGGAGGTGAAGAGGCCTGGGCTGCAGCGATAAAAGAATGGCTCCACCTCCTGCTGAGTGATTGAGGAACCAGACCCCCACTAATCAAAGGAAGAAGGTGTCACTGGCAGGGAGACCCCCAGAACTGGTTTGGACAGGGGTCAGTGCCCCCCTGAACACAAAGACTTCAAAGACATCTAGGGGTATAACTATGAGAGCTGAAACCCCTGAACGTTGGACTGATCAAGACTGAAAAGGATTGAATCTACTTTGTGGTCAAGAGGAACCTCTGCCAAGGATGAACAGCTGAAGAGACTGAAGAAAAAGACTGACCCTTGCTGTGTCTTCTAGAGCTGGTCTGCAGTTTGCTGATTTAACTAAGGAGAGGCTAAGGGAATTTGCTGTGTGCTGTGTTCCCCTGCTTGAAAGGACTTTGCTGTGTGTTGTGTCCTGAAGTAACTTGTGCCCAAGGGCCCGAGAAGAGCTGGCTCCCTGTTGTGGAAACTCAGGAACATCAAAGTTTCCAAGTGTATCTCAGCGGCGCTGTGTGTGTGTGCATTTTGCAGCCTGAGACCTTCATAAGCATTGTCCCGGGACTGTGTGGCCCGAAACCCAACTGAATCTCAGCGACGCTTTGTGAGTGTGCAGCATGAGACTGCCGTCGGCGTCCATGGTGCTGGTTGGAAAGTGCCCTGTGACTCCATTACCCCGCAGCGTGAATCATCGTCCACGCTGCTGTGAAGTTGTTTGCGGCCCGAGCTGTCATCGGAATGGAGGCTGTGGATCAAGATCGCCGCCGCCGGCCAGAGCTTCAAAGTGCTGAAGGATTTCATAAAGCTAAGGAAGTCATGAGGTAATCGTGATTGTTGTTCACAAGAGGAATCTGCCCAAGATCGTCAGCAACGGAGAAGGCAGCACCGTAACCTGTCCATCTACAGCGTCGCCTTGAATCGGAGCTGCGTCATCATCAGGAGCACCCAGCAGGACGTCTGACGAGCGGGGAGAGAGAGAGAGTGAAGCAGCTCATCCCCCAGGTAAGGCTTGGACTCCGATCGGGAGCCGCAAGCGTGTGAGGCCTAGGGAGGCGCAGGAGGAGTACAGGAATACTCCCGTCTCTCTCCCACTGCATCGCGTTAGAAGTGCTGAGTCCTCCAGCGGCCAGGACCTGCCCAGCAGTACCAGGGCCACCCTCAGAGGTTCAGAACTGTTGTCCGTGGTTAGGGCCTAGTGGTGCCCGTGCTAATCTCGTCGATTAACCTGGTATTATTCCTGCATTATGAACTGCCTTATTACTTGCTTTGAGGATTGTATTATTCCTGCATTACGAATTGCTGTATTACTTGCATTAAGGAGTGCATTATACTTGCATTAACCCCTTCAGTGCCCCGCCCTTTCCCCTTCCTGTGCCGGGCATCGTATTAGCGGGCGGGGTCCATGACGAGATAGTCTCGTCTGTCGCAGTCCAACGTCCTCAGGGTCGCACGATGCTGTAAGGGGTCCACCTCCCGATAGCCCCTTGGTCTGGTATGTATATGACAGACACAAAAGGGTGATCAGGCGAGGGAAGGAAAGGAAGGGGACTGCGGGGAGGGAGATCTGAAAGAAAAAGCACAAGGCAATATGGTTAGGACAACCCCTAGACTCCCGTACTCAATGTTTCCCCTATTTTCCCCTGCTGTACCTGTAAAGGAAAGAAAGCACTCCTGACTGGGAGACCTGGAGAGCCGAGGAACAAAGCAGTTCGTGACCTATAGAAAGGACATGGTTTAGCCACAAGATACCCCTACTTGCTTTTCCCCTCCTTCTCCTTTATCCCCAGAACAAACGGACCTACCACAATTCCTGAACCTCGGGTAGAACAGGGGGAGGGGAAGGACGTATGTCAGAAGTCCTCTCCGCCCCTGTTGGAATACAAATAAACAATTGAGGTGCAGCGAAGCTTAAGCCCTGTTCGGTGCCTGCAGCTCCGTCACCGGTTTCTGTACAAACTCAGAGCGCTACTCCCATACTCCTGGGATAGCGTGAACTAATGAGAACCCCAGCGGGTGGGCCTACTATCGTTCTCCGGGAAGTTTTCCCTCTGACAGGAGGAAAATCGGAAAGGCTCCAATCCTTGGAGTGGCTGGTATGCAATTACCATAAACACAGTGCAATGTCTCACCGCTCGGGCGATCCCGCAATGCCTTGGAAAGGCGTCCAACGGAACCGCAGCGGTTCTATTTCACCCTCGGATTTTTAGCACGGACCACACACACACTAGTGCGCGAAAAAGGCAGCGGGAAGTCAAGGCTGGTGCGAAGCACCCCTACCAGAACGCCACTTATCGTCCGCACTCGATCTCGTCCGCACTCGAACCTGGTAATCCAAAATAACCGGCACCCGCTTGATGCCGGAAGTTCCTTTTCATCGTCTTCGCGCCGTGCGCGATGACGTCGGAGCGTCATCTCGCAAAGCGCGCTGGGATATGTAGTTCCTTACGCCCGTCTCCTACGGGCATGTCGCCCTCGGGCTGTCAGTGCTCTACGGTGAGCTACAACATCGTCATGGGCACAGCGCAACCGCGCTCCATGACGAGACTATCTCGTCATGGGCATAGAAGAGGTTAAGAATTGTGTTATACTTGCATTACAAACTGCCTTATTACGTGCATTGAGGATTGAATCATTCTCACATTACGAACTGCCTTATTATGTGCATTGAGGATTTAATTATTTTCGCATGACCAATTGCCTTATGACTTGCATTAACCCCTTCCATGCTCATGACGAGCTGGACTCGTCATGGCACACAGTGGTCGTGTGCTCATGACGAGTCCAGCTCCTCATGAAACATCGCCTGGGAAATCCCTCTGGTGCAGGCACCAGAGGGATCCCTTTATGCCAAAAGAGCCTCGGGAGCTGGGGAAGAGCTTCCCCAGCTCCCGAGGCCCCCCCCCTCGGTTTCCCTGAAATGACGATCATCGCGCACGTCGCGCTGACGTAATTTCAGTGAAACCGAAACTGCCCTGGGGGTCACCTGGGTTTTTGGCCCGGTGTTCGGCGGCCACCTAGGGAAACCTACCAAACCCACACATTTCTGAAAACTAGACACCCGGGGGATGCAGGGGATTCTGGGTAAGGGGGATCCACGCAAGCCATACCTCCCTGAAAGGCCACAGGTGTCTAGTTTTCAGAAATGTGTAGGTTTGGTAGGTTTCCCTAGATGACCAATGAGCACAGGGCCAAAAACCCAGGTGACCCCCCTTGCAAAACCAGGTTGTTTTGGGATAGGCAATTTTGATGTCGCCTCACTACGTTTTGTGCCCTTGCCTGTCGCGGGTAGTTGGGCCTTCCACACGTGTGAGGCACCGATTTTATCGGGAGACCCGGGGGAACGCTGGGTGGTAGGAAATTTGTGTCAGCCCGGTGATGCCACAACTTTCCAACACAAAAATGTATGAAAAAAAGTGATTTTTTCAGCTAAAATTGAGGTTTGCAGGGGATTCTGGGTAAGAAAACGTTGGGGGTTCCACGCGAGCCATACCTCCCTGGAATCCTTCCGGTGTCTAGTTTTCAGAAATGTGTGGATTTGGTAGGTTTCCCTAGGTGCCAGCAGAGCTAGTGTTCAAAAACTACAGCTAGGCACTTTACCAAAAAAGGGTCATTTTTCATTGTGAAACTGAGGTGTGTCCACGTTGCGTTTTGCGTTGTTCCACTAGGCCGACCCACACAAGTGAGGTACCATTTTTCTCGGAAGACTTTGGGGAACGCAGGGTGGGTGGAAATTTGTGGATCCACGCGGATTCCAGAACTTTCCACCACAGAAATGAGGGGGAAATGTCGTTTTTTTTACAATTTTTTATTTTTCCAAAGGAGTATGGGTAACAGAACCTGGTGGGAGGCAGTCAAGTCACCCCATCCTGTATTCCCCTGGGTGTCTAGTTTTAAAAAATGTATAGGTTTGCTAGGTTTACCTCGGTGCCGGCAGAGCTATGGTTCAAAAACTACAACTAGACACTTTGCCAAAAAAAGGGTCATTTTTCACTGCGAAACTGAGGTGTGTCCACGTTGCGTTTTGTGCCGTTTCCTGTCGCGGGCACTAGGCCGACCCACACAAGTGAGGTGCCATTTTTCTTAGAAGACTTTAGTGAACGCGGGGTGAGTGGAAATTTGTGGATCCACACAGATTCCAGAACTTTCCACCACAGATATGTGGGGAAAATTTTGTTTTTTTGCCAATTTGTTTGGTTTGCAAGGGATTCTGGGTAACATAACCTGGTGGGAGGCAGTCAAGTCACCCCATCCTCGATTCCCCTGGGTGTCTAGTTTTCAAAAATGTATAGGTTTGCTAGGTTTCCTGTTGTAATTTAGATAAGAATGTACTTGATGGAATTTTACTATGTCATAGAATGTTTAGATACTAGATGACATTTTGATGAGAGCTGAGCTGGAGAGTAGACCGTTGGTGCTGAATCTCTACAACTTTCAAATAAACCACACATCAAACCCTTCTCTGTGGTAACGACTATTCTTTTCTACACTGGCGACAATGGACTTGCTTGCTTGATTGGGGACAAGCGAACTTTCAGCATCAATTCCCCTTGAGGACTTCTATTTAACTGTTCTACCCACGAAACCTTCAGCAAACGTTTTTTTGGGGCTACTACTGTTTATCTCGACTTGTGTCCTTTATCGACCATTACCGTTTGTCGAATACTACAAATTTTGCTCCTACACTCCGTGGAATTGGGAGGTGCGGTGCGATTGTGAGAGGACAGCGCGTGAATGCGTATTTCCATTTTTCCTTATGAAGTATAACGAGTTTGACGGAGGATTTTCATTTTGACAGTAATTGCTTTAATTTGCCTCAAACAACTGTTTGCTTTACCTGCCGTCGTTGGCGATCTTTGTAACTGTCATTGCCTGCATTTTTCAGACAGCGGCACCATTCTATTCCTGAAGCCGGCTCGCGATCGTTCTGTGTGCGCTCCTTTGCCTGCGCTTGGAACACTAACAACGTCGTCATCACGTTGGGGGCACGCAGCATGACCTTGCGCTACCACCATTTTGATTAAAGGAAGGAAACTTAGCTGCAGTCAGCAAATACGATCACAACTATTATTAATGGAACGCTTTGCTTCACAAGACTTCAAGCGGTAACGCAATGTATTTCATTGCTTATTTTGACTAAAACTTAAACTTAGACTTTTCCTGACAACGGTGACTGCTTTAATTATTTTGACTTGTTTTTTTGTTTTTGTTTTGAATAACAGTAACTGTAGTGGAGAAAAGAATAGTCCTTACCACAGAGAAGGGTTTGATGTGTGGTTTATTTGAAAGTTGTAGAGATTCAGCACCAACGGTCTACTCTCCAGCTCAGCTCTCATCAAAATGTCATCTAGTATCTAAACATTCTATGACATAGTAAAATTCCATCAAGTACATTCTTATCTAAATTACAACACATCTCCCTTTCCCAATTTTTTTTTATAGAAATGTCAATAACAATGATAATAATAATTAAAAAAAAATAATAATTACTAAGATATTCAAGACAGCAACGTAAAGTGAACTCGGATATTTCTCAACCAATGTACACTATGATGACACACCGTTCATGGTAAAATGTAATCCTTAAACTTCATAGGAAGACGTCTGTGTCTTTGAGTAAGTCTCTTAGATTCAGTGTTTTCTCTTGAGATATGTTCATCATCATGAGCACAATCAACAAGCTTGTCACTAACATCACAACTACTACCTCCATGGCGAACATCAGTGGACCTCTTAAAACACTTCACTAACCTAGACATACTCCACACACAACCAGAGTTGACTCTCACAACATTTTTCTTGATGGAAACAATTGTGAATGGACCAATGAAGGTTTACCCTTCAAAGTATGTTTTGGATTTTGTCACCAAAACTCTGTCGCCTACATTCCACTTCTTGCTCTTAACTCGCATCCTAGTCTGTCTTATACTTGCGCTGATATTCAAAAATTCTCTTATGTCTCACTTCCTCAGAAATTGCAAAACCAGAATTCACAGGCAACTAAGAAGGATTCAGTTTGGAAATTGCCTTCCTACCTCTTAAAGCTTCGAAAGGTGACAACTGAGTGATCGCATTAGGTGTCGTGCAATGTGCCCACCATGTATCTCTCAAAACTCCACTGAATGAAATTCCAGAGTTAAGAGCTTGTTGGGCACAATCCTTAACAACTCGATTCATTCTTTCAGTTAAACCATTTGCTTGAGGCGCATACAACGCTGTTTTCTTATGTACAACGTTGTAGTCTCTGAGGAACTCGCCCATCTCATGAGATACAAATTGTACACCATTATCTGTGACTGAGAACTTAGGTATGCCTTCAGAGACAAATACATGTTTGAGAAAATCAATAACAGATCTAGTGTTCACAGAAGGGACACACTTTGTAACAACCCACTTATAAGTGTAGTCAACAAGCAGGATGACAAACCGCTCATATGACGGCAACAATTCAAAGGGTCCCATAATGTTTAAACCTAATTTAGACCAAACCGCATCTGGAACTACAACAGGAGGCAACCGAGCTCTACTGACAACATGAAACTTATCACAAGCGGCACAGGACACACACCCCTCAACTACACCTTCAATCATGTGATCCATGCCAGGCCACCAATATCTCTCCCTCACTCGAGCTTTGGTAAGACTCCGCCCCAAGTGACCTTCGTGAGCTGTATTAACAATCTTACCCCTAAATTCTACTGGGGGAATTACTCTTTCACCTCTCATAAGATTACCACCAATAAAAGAGAGTTCATCCCTGACGGACCAATATGCTTTCATCTCGCGATCCAAGGTTTTGTACTCTGGCCAACCTTGAGTGATCCAAGCGCCTTCAGTCCACGTCTCAAGCGACAAAGAAGGTTCAGCAACCCAACACACAATTTCAACATCGTTGTCACCATCTACTCCATTAACAGGTAAACGAGAGAGACAATCTGCAGTCTTGTTGCTGGATCCCGTTATATACTGTACTGGGAAATTATACTCTTGCAAAGCCTCACTCCAGCGTTTAATCCTGGGGGTAATGTGTTCACTATGTCTGTAAGAGAATATTTGAACAAGAGGACGATGATCTGTCGTAACTAGGAAAGGTATTCCCCACAAATAAAATTTAAAATGTTGCACAGCCCAAAAAACGCTCAAGGCCTCTCTTTCAATACAAGAATAATTGATCTCAGCATCCCTAAGAGCTCTAGATGCAAATGCCACTGTTCTCTGTTCTCCTTCTACTACTTGAGGAAGTACAGCATCTAACCCCTTGAGACTGGCATCAGTGGTCAGCACAGTTTTCTTATTGACATCAAAATGTCCAAGGCTAGGCATTTTTCCAATCTCGATTTTAATCGTGTCAAAAGCCTTCTGACAATCACCAGACCACACAAAAGCTGATCCTTTCTTCAATAGGGCTCTTATAGGTTTCGTTACACAGGCAAATCCCTTTACAAATTTAGAATAAAATTCATCAAGGCCTAAAAATGATCTTACTTGTTCTTTGTCTTTTGGCGTGGGAGCATTAACAACACACTGTGCAAGTTCTATTTTAGGTTGGATTCCATCACCCGAGATCACATGACCTAAGTATGAAACAGTCGCCACTCCAATACGACATTTTTCTCTCTTCACAGTCAGTCCTTTTGCATTTAATCTCTCCAAAACCTCAATCAATGTTTTACTATGTTCCACCTCTCCTTTTCGGTAAATCAAAATGTCATCTTGAAAAAACATAATATTACTTATACCATCCAAGACTTTCTTCATGACCCTCTGGAAACATGTGGCAGCTGATGCTAAACCAAATGGCATCTTTAGAAAGCGGTACGCTCCCAGAGGTGTCACAAACAAAGTAAGATGTCTTGAGTCTTTATGCAATGGAATCTGATGATAAGTAGATGATAGATCTAGCACACTAAAAACACGCGCCCCCTTGAGTGTACTCAGAGACTCAGAGATATTGGGTAACGGCTGTCGATCAACCCAAATCCACTCATTCAAACTTCTCAAGTCAACACACATTCTGACACCAGCACCACCATCCTTTGGGGCTAAAACAATGGACACCAACCCCTCTGAGGCTTCTATTTCCTCAATAACCCCTAATTTCAGCAATCTCTCAAGTTCAGACTTGGTTGGCACTTTCCTAACTTTCCTCACCATGTGCACACATGGTATTGCTCTGTCTTTTAGAATGATTTGGTGCTCAAATCCCTTAAGACATCCTAAGTCATCAGTTAAGACCTCAGGAAACCTGTTAAAGTACTCACAATTCTGGTTGTCAAACACACCTCTTCCATTTTCACAATCAACCAACATGACCTGCTCTTTAGGATCTTTAGCATTTGGATTAAGCATAATACCCAGATCCCTTTGATGTCTCCACCCTAATAAATTGTCTCCCCTCTCATCAACATAAACTTTCCCCACTGTATTTCTGTCTTTGAAATGAATGCGTGCTTCAACATATCCCAAAACATTAATTTTAGCACCTCCATAACTAACAGGACTGATGTCAGGAGGAAAAAGCACAACACTATCCAAACCTACAACTTCGTCCCATTGTTTGTTGCCAATCATAGTGAATGGAGAACCAAAGTCAGCTAAAACTACAAAGTCGGAATTATCAACAGCAATCTTGCACTCAGGCATAGATAATTTTCCAGCGTCTATCTCACCATTATTATTATCAATGCTCAAAATTATTGTACGTACAACCTCAGTTTTCTTCTGTTGATTTACATACACGAGCATAATGACCTTTGACTCCACACCTCATTCAGATAGATTCTTTAGCATAACAATGAGGGTAATTTGAAAAGTGTGAAGTACTTCCGCATCTATAGCACTTAGTTTTAGGCAAATCTTTGGAGATCTTTTCACCCTCCTCTCTATTGAAGGAGTTGGAGTTTGGACGAATCTCACGATCAGACTTGGTTGAAAAATTCTTAGGAAAATTACGTGCTCGTGAATCTTTCTCGAAAGTTTTAGGTTTCTCAGGAGGAGAAATCTTGGCTACATTTTCTGAACTCACAAGACTTTCCTCATCGGTTAAAGCATGAATATCACTGGAACCTTCTTTCTTATCATCGTGACCCTTTTTCATTTCTTTCACCCAGGAAGAAGTATTTTCCATACCCTCGACAATTGCAACAGCTTCTACAAGAGTAGAATTCTTAGACATAAGTTTTTCCTGCACCCGAGAGCTGTTCGTGCATCTCACTAATTGGTCTCTTATTAGAGAATCTGAAAGGTCCCCAAACTCACAGGTTCGCGCTAAAGTTTTGAGGGATGCTACATAACTTTTTACTCGTTCATTACCACCTTGGACTCTGGTAAAGAATTTATGCCTCTCGAGAAAAACATTTATGCGAGGACCAAAATACCTCGCTAACATCGTCATGGACATTTCATACACATCATTAGGTTCCCCTTCCCCCGTACCAACGAGAATAAGGTCCATACTGTCATAGATGTTTCGTCCCTCTACCCCCAAATTGTGTAGTAGAATAGCTTGTTTCCTAATAGCTGAAACTTTTTCACCACCAATGGTCACAATATATGAATCAAACAAATTTCTCCGCCTTTTCCATGGAAGAATGGGGTCACCTTTTTCCGAAAGGAAGGCTGGAGGTTGGGACATACTTGTTGAGGAAGCCATTACAAATTATCCCTAATGGAAGGAAATAAGAGTAAAATAATATTTGCAATAACTTGTTTTTTTTTAGAATATAAGATGATTGTCATTGTTACACTTAGCCTTGTGTTGTAATCGGCACATTTAGTCATACAATTGTATTTTATTGCAAATATTATTTTACTCTTATTACCTTGCATTAGGGATAATTTGTAAGGGGAGGCCTTTATACTTTGAGCGTTGATCAGGAAACTTCAGTGTGTGCACCGTACTCGGACACTCTTGGATATCGCCCGAGATCCTTCACTCTGGTTTCTCGTTTTTAAAGTAAGCGGGACTTCCTGATATGTTAACTTTATTTAAGTGTCTTTTCTTATGTGCTATTGGCTACTATTCGATAACGAGATCTTAGATTTTGACACCTTTTAGATACAGATTCACGAGTTGTGGTTCTAGCTTCCTTGTTGTCACTTATTTGTTGACGCTGCCCATACAATACTTTTCTAATAATCTTTCCCGCGGATTGTTTATTTTATTTTTACAATATACTGCTCTCTTGTCGTTATGTCTGGCGCCTTACCTTGACACTGCCATCTAGGTTTTAAACTTTGTTTTACCTCCGTTTCCAGATACAATATACGCTCTTCCACTTTATTATTGCAGTGTACATTATCTGTTATGTAACTTTAGAGACTATTGACTGTCCTTTGCTATACGCTTCAACTGACACCAGCCTAGTTTTGTTTTTATATGAGCCCCACGGAGTGAGTGTGGGTTCCTTTTGTGTATGTCACATTAGGGGCTCATGTGTATTTTGCCTCGTGCTTGGAATAGAAGATGTGTTTCTTACTTGGAAGGATTATTTAGAATCCAATATCCTTTGTCCTAGATTTCACTTACAACCGCGACTGACAATTTTTGACCTTCTGATCCTATACCATTAATCTTGGAACACATAGAATCCCTCTTGGGACGGAATTAAAACCACTAATTATTTAGGTACTTTATTATTTTCTCTTTGGATTTGATCATTGAATTAAGGGCTTTTCTTCTGCTAGCATTCATGACTGACTCGTATTTTACACTCTCTTTCCAGTAATTGTTTGCTAAAAGGACAGAGGTATTTATCATACACCCTTCTTACCAATCCTTGTTACTCTGGGGCACATAGGGTGTTCTCTCGCAGTGAGTTCATTCTGAACTTTGCATGCTGACACCATAGCATGACTAAGTCTGTAGCTATCAGAATTGCACCCCTCTTTTGGCTTTTCCAGACACACCTTGATGCCTTTTCTCTCACGTTTGACGTCTATTTCAGTTATCCAGACTGTATTTTTCCAGTCTTGATATGCTTCACTTTTTCCATTCGGAACGTGTTCTCACAATTCTCATTGATCTAATCTTCACTCAGTCTCCTTCTGTACTCATGTTTTTTTCTGTCCCATTTGGGGCAATTTTATCCAATATGTCTCCTCTGGTTTGACATCTTGTGCATGCTGGCCTCTCATATGTAATTACTTACTAAGCAAATACCGATTCTAGATTTTTTCTCCTGTGTTTGTAAGGAGATACATTGGTTTGTTTTGTATATTACAGCCTTGAAAAAGTCGCGTGATACTGTCCCCTTGGCGACGAAACACGTGTTGGCTATGTTTGTCCAAAGAAGTCTTTCAGTCTGAAGGAATACAAGAAAATTAAAAAAACAAGAGAAAATACACATATGTTTGAAGATATTTCATGCTTAATGTCATGCATTTATTCTATCTGAAATTTACTGCTTAACGTGTGCTGGGGATCTGTCAAATGTTGTTTATGTATTTTGTGGTCTTCGTGTCACAGAATTTTGAGGAGATTGGTGGTTCTCCCCTCCCTACTTGCACCGTCATAAATATATAGTTATTCTTTGGAAACAAATTAGTGTAACTCTCCCAAGGCGCCATTTTACCTACAAAAACCACGGCTGCTATTTTTGAACTTCTAAGTGGGTTGTTACAAAGTGTGTCCCTTCTGTGAACACTAGATCTGTTATTGATTTTCCCAAAGATGTATTTGTCTCTGAAGGCATACCTAAGTTCTAGTCACAGATAATGGTGTACAATTTGTATCTCATGAGATGGGCGAGTTCCTCAGAGACTACAACATTGTACATCAGAAAACAGCGCTGTATGCGCCTCAAGCGAATGGTTTAACTGAAAGAATGAATCGAGTTGTTAAGGATTGTGCCCAACGAGCTCTTAACTCTGCAATTTCATTCAGTGGAGTTTTGAGAGATACATGGTGGGCACATCGCACGACACCTAATGCGATCACTCAGTTGTCACCTTTTGAAGCTTTAAGAGGTAGGAAGGAAATTTCCAAACTGAATCCTTCTTGGTTGCCTGTGAATTCTGGTTTTGCAATTTCTGAGAATGTGAGACATAAGAGAATTTTGGAATATTAGCGCATGTATAAGACAGACTATGACTCTAGGATGCGAGTTAAGAGCAAGAAGTGGAATGTAGGCGACAGAGTTTTGGTGAGAAATCCAAACATACTTTGAAGGGTAAATCTTCCTTCCTTGGTCAATTCACAATTGTTTCCATCAAGAAAAATGTTGTGAGAGTCAACTCTGGTTGTGTGTGGAGTATGTCTAGGTTAGTGAAGTGTTTTAAGAGGTCCACTGATGTTCGTCATGGAGGTAGTAGTTGAGATGTTAGTGACAAGCTTGTTGATTGCGCTCATGATGATGAACATATCTCGAGAGAAAACACTGATTCTAAGAGACTTACTCAAAGACACAGACGTCTTCCTATGAAGTTTAAGGATTACATTTTACAATGAACGGTGTGTCATTATAGTGTACATTAGTTGAGAAATATCCGAGTTCACTTTACGTTGCTGTCTTCAATATCGTAGTAATTCTTTTTTTTTTTTTATTATTATTATCATTGTTATTGACATTTCTATAAAAAATTTGGGAAAGGGAGATGTGTTGTAATTTAGATAAGAATGTACTTGATGGAATTTTACAATGTCATAGAATGTTTAGATACTAGACTATTTGATGAGAGCTGAGCTGGAGAGTAGACCATTGGTGCTGAATCTCTACAGCTTTCAAATAAACCACACATCAAACCCGTCTCTGTGGTAAGGAGTATTCTTTTCTACATTTCCCTTGGTGTCAGCAGAGCTAGGGTTAAAAAACGACAGCTAGACACTTTGCCAAAAAAGGGTCATTTTTCACTGCGAAACTGAGGTGTGTCCACGTTGTGTTTTGCACCGTTTCCTGTTGCTGGAACTAGGCCGACCCCCACAAGTGAGGTACTATTTTTCTCGGAAGACTTTGGGGAACGCGGGGTGGGTGGAAATATGTGGATCCACGTGGATTCCAGCACTTTCCACCACAGAAATGTGGGGAAAATGTGGTTTCTTTGACAATTTATTAGGTTTGCAAGGGATTCTGGGTAACAGAACCTGGTGGGAGGCAGTCAAGTCACACCATCCTGGATTCCCCTGGGTGTCTAGGTTTCAAAAATGTATAGGTTTGCTAGGTTTCCCTAGGTGCCGGCAGAGCTATGGATCAAAAACCACAGCTAGGAACTTTGCCACAAAAGGGTAATTTTTGGGGGCGTGGCTTCGCGGGCCGACATGGCGGACGCGTGTTAGTCAGCCTCCGTCCAGCCCAGCATTTATCCGTCTGTTAGCCTGGCTCCCTCGGACCCGCGATCGGTCCTGGAGGGAGCTCTACGGCACCGACGATCGGTGGGGGCCGCTCGGTGAGCGGCGGCGGAGATAAGGCCAGTGGAGCGCGGAGGCGGGCGTGCCCGCGAGGTGTGGCCTAGCATTCCGAGGCGGAGCCGGAGAGTCAATTACGACTTGCCGAGAGGCGCCACGAGCCTCGTGGCAGCCTTGGTGAGCCTGTGACGGTGGCCCCTGGTCTAGGTGGCCCGGCGGCGATTCTCGCGGGGCAGATCGGCCCCGGGAGCCTGCATTGTGGACACCGGTGAGGAGCTGGGGGGAGGCGGATTGCCCCAGCCAGCGGTGCGACTCGACTGGGCCTGCCCACCGTGCCCGGGAGTGAGGCCGGTGCCTGGGGCCTCGGGAGCCGGGGGTCCTCCTCCCATACATCTTTTCAGTGGTGGAGAGGTGTTAGCAGCAGGGAGTGCATGGGGCTTTCCCCCAAAGCCCCCCTTACCCCCTCCCTGATTCTCTGGCCAGACTGGCGACTGCATTGGGGGATCGGCGGCTGCATCGGGCCGCCGGGGAGTAGCCGGCGGGGCCCTACGGGAGCTGACTGGTTGTCCCCTGGAGTGGGGATCCTACGCTCTTCTAGTCCTGGTGGGCGTCTGATGAGGAGAGGTGCCAGATCGGAACCATACTCCAGCGGGGGGCCCCCGCGACGAGCCAGTGGTCGGAGCGGGCCCAGGAGGGTCAGCGAGACTGCAGGGTGAGGACAGCAGATCTAGCCGGATCGTCGCAGCGCTATGGGACTTGGGGGTGCTTGCAGGTGGGCGAGCCAACATTGGTGAAGGCATCTTGGCCTCGGCTGTGGAACCGGGGCCCGTGATCGGCGGCCACGCCGTGTCGCGCCCCCTGGGATGGTGGGAGAGCTGTCTGGGATCCGAACAACGGCGTCCCGGAAGGGGCCACGTGGCCTTGGTGCCCGACGTCTCAGCAGGGTCTGCTCGCGGACCGAGGCTCACATCGGGGGATTGCGGGCCCCGGGGGTGCTTCCCCGCCTCTACTCATTCCCCTCTTCCTTCCGGGCGACTAATTCATCTGTGGTGTGCCTGCACGGGGGAGGTCCTGGTGTCGGCGTCCTGTCTATCGTGATCTGAAGGTGTGAAGGGTCCGCCTCCTTGACGAGGGACAAGGGTGGAGGTGGCTCCACGAAGCATGGGCCTATTGACAAGTTCACGGGCCCGGGAGCGACAGGGGGAGCCGCCGGGGTATCTCAGGAGGCCATACCGGACAATGCGGCACTAATGGCGGCTATCACCCAATCCCGAGATACACTGTACGCAAAAATTGGCGCAGTGGGAGCTGATGTTATGTTACTGCGCCAAGATCTCCGGAACGCGGTGTTCCGCATAACGGAAGCGGAGACCTGCATATCTGGGGTGGAAGATGACGTCGGCGTTCTCAAGCAGAAGGTGGCGGGCCTGGAGAGCATCCAAAGGGGCTTGGCACTTCGGGTCGAGGATGCCAAAGGACGCGCCCGGAGGAACAACCTGCGCTTTGTTGGCTTCCCGGAGGGGTGTGAGAATGGCAATATGGAGCGCTTTCTTACGCAGTGGTTGGAGAGCTGGCTCCCGCCGGATGTGCTTCTGCAGAAGGCCCCGGTGGGGGCTCGCCCAAGACCGGTGATTGCGAGGCTGCTCAATTAACTTGACCGAGACACTGTGCTGAAGCAGGCCCACGTCAAAGAACCTTTGCTCTATAATAATCAACATATCCTGGTGTTCCCGGATTATACACGACTCGTGCAGCAGCAACGCCAATCGTTCATGGCGGCAAAGGCCAGGCTGAGAGACCTCAATCTCCCGTATGCCATGCTATTCCCTGCCCGCTTGCGAGTGGTCTTTCAATCCCGCACCCACTTCTTTGACTCTCCGGAAGAGGTCTTTAAGTGGACTGACGAAACCGTTAGGGTGCGGGTGAATACGCTGCCTGGCCTGCAGTTAGACTCCTCATTGAGTGAGGGGCCATCAAAGAATCTTCGTGGACAGCGTCGGAAGGGGCATAGGAGATCGCGATCCCGGAGGCGCTCCGCTTCCCGTGGAGCCCAGCCCCGACAGGACTCTGTTTCTCAGCTCCGGACACTAGATCCGTGATACCTGTGAACAGGGTGGTGCCGGGGTGCTTCCTTCATTGGACTATGTGACTGTTGGCTTTCAGGGTTTAGAGGGAGCCCTTAGGAGGGCTGAACCCCCACAGACTCTGAGTTTGTGGAGGGTGGGCCTGGGTGATATGGGCGGTAAGTTGGGGATCCATTGGTGGGCGCAGCCTGTGCCCCCCGGTTGGGGGCATGGAGCCAACCCCGCCGCGACAGGCACTTCAGTGTTGTTGAGGTATGGGGAGGGGGTTTGTTACGGGGAGGGGGTTTGGTTGGGGATATGAATTGCGATTTCACACTGTACATATCGGTCGTACGCACCCTTGGCTGGGACCTCTTATCCATACTACATCAAGGTATGTTGCCCAATGGCTAGTGGGAGGCGAGAAACTGAGGCGTCCCCGGGCGCCCTTCGTATTGTTAGCTGGAATGTGCGAGGGGTCCTGGATAAAATTAAGCGAGGGGCAGTCCTGCGTCAGGCGAAAAGGTTCAGAGCTGATATTCTCCTTTTGCAGGAGACTCATCTGATGGGCTCTAAGGCCCTGTGCCTACAGCGATACGGTTTCCAGCAGGTCTTTCATGCGGGGTTCCTGCAGGGCTCTAGGGGAGTAGCGGTCTTGATACATCGCAGGGTCCCATATGTGCATGCGCAACAGTGGCTGGACCCTCAGGGGCGATACCTGTTTCTGCGGGGCAAGATTGGGGAGGACCCTATCATGCTAGGATGTGTGTACGCCCCCCCCCATTACAGTGGTCCTTGGTGGAGTGGTTACTCTCTCTGTGGGCGGACATGCCGGACGTGGCTGCGGTGGTGGGTGGCGATTGGAATGATGTGATGGATTTGGGGAGGGACAGGAGCAGGGCGGGAGGGGCCCAGGGTGGCACTCAGCACACGAAGTTGCACTCACTGGTTAGGAGCCTCGATTGGGTGGACACCTGGTGGCACGTACACGGCGATAGGAGGGTATTTACGTACCTCTCGGCGGTCCATAAGTCGTTTTCTCAGCTCAACTATGTTTTCGTCCCTCGGGCGCTTGCAACGCGGGTGCGGTACGCTGGGATCCTTCCTAGGGGGCTGTCGGACCACTCGCCGGTATTCGTGGTGCTCCGGTTAGGTGGGGGCGGCAACCACTTTGTTGGCGACTAGCAGTGTGGAATTTGCAGAACGTCGAATACGAGAGGTCAATGAGGGAGGCGATCGCGGACTACTTTGTCTCCAATGCGGGATCGGTCCCTAGTGCCGTAACACTTTGGGAGGCACTGAAGCCCACTCTATGGGAGTAGACATTCCATGGTGTGTGGCGGCCCGTAGGAAGCGTCGAGAGGGGTTGGTCAGGGCCGAGGCGGAGATTGAAGGGCTTGAGCGTCGATGCCGGGAGGAGGGCGGCGGTCCGGGGGTACGACAGCTCCTGTTGGCGAGGCAGTCATATGTCTCACTCCTGATGGATGAGGCTCGCCAAGCATGGCTGGTTACACGCAGCAGGATCTACCAGTGGGGCGACAAGTCGAGCAAAATGCTACATCGGCTCTGTCAGGGTGTTTTTCATCCCCAGGTTACCCCGGGAGTGCTGGATGTGAGAGGGGCGCCGATGATTGACCCTACGACCATAGCAGAGAGCTTCGCCACGTTCTATGCAGATTTATACGCCTCTAGGGAGTGCCTGCCGGAGGCTATGGTGGACAAATTCCTTGAGGATCACCCGCCCTAGAGCTCTGTCAGATGAAACGCGCCGGTAGTTAGAGCTGCCCCTCTCGGAGGAGGAACTGGGTAAGGCCCTAGGTGAGCTCAATTCTGGGAAGGCACTGGAACCCAATGGGTTCCCCAGTGAGTTCCATCGTAGATATAATCTACAACTAGCGCCTTATTATCGGGCGGTGGTGGAGGAGGCCAGGGATGCTGGTCGGCTTCCACCGGACTGGCGGCATGCAGAAGTGGTGGTGTTTCATAAGCCTGGTCGGCCACTGGTGTAGTGAGGGCTGCAATTTATATACATACATTGCTAAGTTAGCATAACCGTGTTAGATGTTAGAAAGCCATCTTGCCACTTTTGCTGCTTTTGCACACGACACTGCAGTTACATGTTATTTTTTGAAAAATGCCTGCTCGCCTTTTCTTCACATGAGAACTGACTGTTGTTCACATCCCTAGCCGTGAGCAGCGACCTTGGTCTGTACATTGTGTAAAGAAACAGTCTGGGTCGCTAGACAATGCATGTTTTTGAGTTCAGGTTGATCGGCCCACTATTTAGCCATAACATGCACACAGCTGCAAATACCTGAGAGTCGAGCGCTTTTAATATTGCAGGCTGCATGCTTAACACACACATTCCGAAGAAGAGCTTTCACAGGAGCAGCGCACACCTGATCCTGTGATGTGATTCAACTAAGCTGATCTTTACGGTATGGGGTTCCCCATTCAAGCCTAGAGACCTTTTATTAATATAATAATATTAGTTTACTAGCGAAAGGAAGGTGGCTGTATTCCACTGTCATTTGTAAGATGATCTCTCCTTTCATTTTTTATGGTATTGTAACAATGCTGATGGTTTTGGTTTTAATAATTTGTCTGCTTATGTTAGCCAAAGTACTGCATCTTAGGACACGAGGCTTATAAAATAAACTCTTTAAACTTTACTGTGTCTCTGTTTACTCTTGTTGTGGACTGATATGAAAATAATAACGAACAGGTATTTCTGATTCCGACCATTCCTGAGAATACACTAAGTCGCTTGTTCTGGGTTGTCTATACATTGGGACCGTCAAGATAAATACGGATAACGAATGGGACACTGATGCTGGTGGGATAGGGGTTCTGGGTTCTGAGGTGAGTTTTTGGTACACCGCAATTCACTGAGGTCCTGGTTTCCTGCGCATAGTTCTGTGCATGAGCAGAATCCCTACAACATAGCGCGCCTAACGTTTGGTCTATTGATTTGAAACACTTTAGTCGTGCTTATATTGGTCCACGACTCCCTCACTCTTGTTTCCGGATAACGGGAGTGACGGATTTTAACCTACCTGTTACTCACCTGATAGGTTCTTTCAAGCTTGATCATTAAAAAGGTTTCTTCAATTTCTGAACCCTTGTGCTACTGATTAAACTTGTTGTTGATCTTCTGTGTGTCCTTATGGCGGTCGAAATTGCTGCACATAGCCATACACCTCTGCGACGTCATTTGACGACGTATGGGGTGCCGGATGATGGGCTGGCCATTATTTTTGTGGTGAGTGCTGATGGAACCCATCCTTATGAGTTGTTCTACTCTTGGGTGACACTGCCAGCAGTGAATGCGGATGATAAAACGTTTCACTCGTATACTCACACGCGGGTCCCAGCCAATTATATGCCATATCGGACGCTAGAGATCCCCCTTTCAGCCTGGCAGCATAGCATTTGGTTTAATGGCGCCCTTCCCCATGCGGTTGCACCGGCTAGAATGGGCCCTTAGTCAATTCCAGGGGCCACATGGCCGGTGCTAGCCGGATTTACGCCTCACCCCCGCTATTTGACTATTGCGGTGGATGAGCTGCGTGCGCTCCATACAACCCTTATTTCAGTATATAGGGCTTTGGTGCAATAAGTTTCACGCAACGTGCAGGTATGTCCTGCTGTTGCGGGACTACCAGCTGGTCACCCGGCGGTTGTTATTAGTCCCGTCATAGTTAATTCTGTGATGGGCAAGCATCCCCAAATTAAGGATGATTTTCCTTATTGGCTTGCCGAGAAATTTGACCAGCTGGAAGCAGTGTTTCCACACTCTACAGAGGTGGAGAAACACAGAATACTCACCATTAGTTTGCCGAAAGACATCATCCCTGATGTGTCAGATTGTGACAACTGGGGAAAGATCTTTGCCGCAGTCTACTCGAAGTGCTTCGGCACTCCGTCTATGGCCGTGCTGCCCTCTGTCATTAAACGTGTTCAAGATCAGCACGGACCGGAGGCGGCTGTAGAGTTGGGAATGAGGCTTGTCGGAGTATTCGACGTTGTTGCCCCCCTCGTCCTTGGTAATCTCAAGGGAGATGCGGTACAATTCCAAGTGGCAGATGGCTTAACCCGCGTCGCTGAACTCGATAAGCCCAAAGAATTACCTTAACTTATTGCGGAAGCCTATAAAACTATTGGCCGCTGTAGTTTGGGAGTTAAACCAACTGTAATCATTCCTGACTTGATACAACAAACTAAGGTGAGTTCGTCTGGTAAAGACGATCGTCCAGCTTTTCCAAAGCAGAATTGGAGAGCAAAGAAAACGGGAAAGCAGCAACAGAAACAGGGGTCTCGTCCTGCGTCTCCCGTACAGCAGACTAGCGAACGCACTTTTGATCTGCGCAATCGTACTAGTATTAATTTGCCTGATAGATTTCAGGTTACTGACCAACGCTCTCCTCGTTCTTCACAGGAAACATCGGCCTCACAGTCCGGTAGCGGAGACCGTGGCAAAGGTCGGGGTGCACAACAAGGCCGTGAACAACCCCGTCAGGCTCACGGTAAAGGCAAGCAAGACGAGTTTGCACGTCAACGTCCCCCGTTTAAAAAGAAGAAAGTTGCTGCACTGACAGCGAGATATGCCACAGATAGTGAGAACGCAGCTTCGGAACCTGACATGGGCCCTAACGCTGCTCGACAGCGCAGCGGAGGTTACAGTAGTGCGGCAAGCACTGCGTCCATATCTGGAGGCGACAACAACTGAAACATTACTGTAGAAACTGCTGACACTAGAGTGGCTCCCCCTGACAGACTTTATGACATAGTCCTCCTAATTGAAGGTGACATACAACGTACAATTCAAGGGATTTTTTGGGATAATCTGACCTCTTCTTATGACATTCTCCTAGCGGAGGCAGACTGGCCCCCGGCTTTCATTTTAGATGCTCCTAGAGGGGAGGAGGTAATCCTCCCGTCCTTTGCGCACACAGTGCCAAAGGACTACGCTAAAAGGTTCGCTGAGGAGTGGGCTCTGGTGCTAGCATGAGTTTCCATTGCGGTCTATGCCCCAGCCACAACCCCAATATATCCCATGCGTCGCGAAGCTAGACCTCACGTCGCGGCAATCCTTGAACAATTGGAATATCAAGGTGTTATTGAAACATGCGTGTCACCAATGAATAATCTTTTATTCACTGTGACGAAGCCTGATGGGTCGTACCGCCTAGTTTTGGATTACCGGCATTTAAACTCTCATTGCCGGACATGAGCGGTACAAAATACTCACAGTTCGGCTCTCGTCGATAGTCTCGTGAGAAAAAGGTTTAAAACCACACTTGACATTTCCAATGGCTTTTACAGCCATAACCTGTCCTCTATTAGCAGTCAGTGGACAGCGTTTACTTCAGGTGGCAAAACAGTTTAAAAGACTAGCCATGGGCTATAAAAACAGCCCTGGCGTCTTTGCAGCACGTATAGTCTCTCTTTTAAAGAGCATAGATCCAGATGCGTACTCGTATGTCGATGATATCTATCTCACAGACGATGAGTTGTAGCCGCATCTGTGTCGCGTTGATCGCATTATTGTTATGTTTGCAGACTTCGGTTACAAATTCAACTTTGCGAAGTCTCACATTGCAGAGTATACAGTGTTGTTCTTGGGCTACAAGCTCAACAATGAAGGTCAAGGATTGGCTCCGCACTTTCTGGAAAGTGCGCATGCCTGTGTGCTCCTACAACACTGAAGAAATTACAGTCTTTGCTGGGCTTTCTGAATTTCGGTCGTACGTACATTCCTGATTATGCCCGGCGTATCAAGCCGCTTTATGCATTGGTACAACCTACTTTTTCCAAATCGTGCTGGCTGCCGGAGCATTCAGCTATTTTGCAATTACTGCAAGCTGATCTTCTTGCTTCAAAATACTTACTGACATGTGATAACCGCACTAACCTGGTAATAAGAATTGTGCCCGGCGCAGTGGGTTTCACGTACTTAACGTTCAATGAGGGCGACACCGTCCCCATTGCCTACAAATTACACCTGTACACTTCGGCTGAACTGCGCTTTTCCTCTGTCGAGAAAGTCCTTACGGCAGTGCAGATGGCGATTCTCAAAGAACGAGCGCTGTCGCAAGGAAAACGCATGTTGGTTGTCACACCATATCCTGCCCTTGAGGCAGTGACCAAAGTGAGTGTACCAAATTCTAAAGCTTTGCATCCTCGGTGGATACAATGGGCCACTTCCTTGACATCGCCAGATGTCACCTATATCTTTGATGCCTCATTACAGACTCAGGAGTACTTGCAGCATGAATTTGTTCATCCGGCTCCTCTGTCTTTGTGCCCGCTCGAAGATTACCATTGTGTCATTTACACTGACGGTTCTGCGCAACCGGCAACTGGATCGAAGCATGCCTATTCAGCGGCCTGCGCAATTGTGGTGGGTACTTTTGTAAATGGTGAATTCCAATCTGATGTCGTGCATACGCAGTCATTGGGTGATTGTACCGCACAGTTGGCGGAGCTTCGTGCTCTGGTGCTTGCACTAGAGTTTGCTGATCCTCGGGTCACTACTCTTATAGTAAGTGACTCGTTTTATTGTGTTCAATCTTACAACGACAATCTATATTTTTGGTCTCAAAATTAATATCGTGATTCCAAAGGTAGCACAATTAAGCATAAAATGCTTTGGGTTCGAGTTGCAGAACTTAAAGAACATCTGACTCTCGTGAATGTTATTCACACTCTCGGTCACCAACGAGTTGGTTTCTACGCTGTCGGCAACAGCTTAGCTGACGAGGCAGCAAAAACAGCAGTGGCAACATATCTAGTAGCAGCAGTTACAAGATCCAAAAGTAAGATTGATGATGACATTTTGGCAGCTATTGCGGCTACAGAAATGGGAAGTAATTACCCGAGAGGTTTCCCTTCTCGTTACCATTATCACTTAAGTCCTGATAAAGTCTCATTAGTGAGAATTAACGACGTTGGTGACAGTTTGATTCCCAACGTGGACTGCAGACAATCGTTGATAACAGCAGCTCACGAAGGTCTGGCCTCTGCCCATGCCGGCGTTGCAGCTACTGTTTCTCTGTTACAACAACGTTACTGGTGATGCGGTTTATATAAACAAGCTTGCGCGTATGTGCTTGATTGTGACATTTGCCAGCAGATTAAACCTTCAACTGCTGCGCGCCCACCACAAACTCAGTTGTACATATCTAATAAACCGCTAGGGTGTGTTTATTTAGATCACTGCGGTCCTTTCACCTCTGATACTGCGTACAAGTACATCTTGGTTGCAGTGGATTCGTGCACACGTTTTCTGTGGGTATGGCCACAGAGGAGTGCTGATGCCCGTACTGTCATCGGGGATTTGCGTGTCTTTGTGGGAAGTTTTGTGTGTGGTACCTTTCATTCTGATCAGGGCCCTGCATTCACCTCTAAGGCGTACAAAGAAGCCATGAGAAATTTGGGGGTCCAAGTAAAATTTTCGTCTCCCTACTGACCTGAGGGTAATAGTGTGGTGGAGCGAATGAACTGTGACTTAAAGCAATCTTTGACAGCTAGGGTTTTAGGCACTGGCCAGAACTGGCTAGCCCATCTGTATAACATCCAACGTGCACTCAATAATCTCCCTAGAAGGTCTCTGGGTGGGCGGACCCCATACATGATGCTCTTTGACATACAAATGTTTGTCCTGGACCTTGAGGGTCTAGACATGGCGGCGTCAGCCACACCCTTTGACGTAGATGATCACTGTGCTGTATTGCAGACTCTACAAGAAGCCAGAGACAGTCTCGCGAAGGAACAAGTGCCCTCCACATCTGATGCTGCGCTTCAGATTCCGATAGTCGGCTGGCTACCTCGAGTTGGTGATCTGGTCCGTGAGAAGGTGGAGAACAAGAAGGAGTACGGCCCCTCTTATCGTGCACCGGTTCCAGTGCTTGGCGTGCAGGGTACACAAACAGTCATTTTACCTCCACTTCCCGCATCGTCACAGAGCTCACCTGTTGGTCCTTCGTGGTTGCTGTACCCGCCCTGGGAAGGGCTTTGAGGATTGCTGATTGCTGATTTCTGTGAGTGGCAGGACTAACGCGGGGAGCAGGCTTAGCACGGGACTCCGGTTCCCAGGAGCCCGTGCGCGGTTACACCTGTGCTTCTCCCCGCCTACCGCCCCAGGAATATTCATAACGCCTCGCGGAACCCGCTGGCGCGGGTCCCGCATCGTCACAGAGCTCACCTGTTGGTCCTTCGTGGTTGCTGTACCCGCCCTGGGAAGGGCTTTGAGGATTGCTGATTGCTGATTTCTGTGAGTGGCAGGACTAACGCGGGGAGCAGGCTTAGCACGGGACTCCGGTTCCCAGGAGCCCGTGCGCGGTTACACCTGTGCTTCTCCCCGCCCACCGCCCCAGCTATACTTAAGTTCTGACGGTTTCCGCTTCGCGGTACGCGAGCGGGACGTGCCGGACGAAGCCCGGACAAAGGGCGGGCCCTCTGTGGCCCTCAGAGGCCAGAGGAGACAGGGCTGGGCCACAGATCGCGGATACATCTACAGCCTATATTGTCAAACATAACGTTGCGGTGTTTATTGTGTTCACCCCCACGTGTAAGTAGAAGTTAGAAATGCAACAGGGACACCTGGACAAAACCGCATTTGTTGCCTGTGCTACCTAGATTGCACGTGGATTCCTTGTATTGTGTTGAACGCTCGGCCGAACTCGTTGCATAGGTCCCGCCTCACAGAGGGGTGCTCTTCGTTGTGGGCTGCTAGCTGTAGCAGGGGAAAGATAGGGGCAGAGGGCTGCGAGCAAGAGGGCTGGGACTACATTTCCTAGGAGTCCCAGTAACCCCGCCTGTTCCACCTGGCCTGCTCTCCCTCCCCGTCCCCGACCCCAACAACCGGGTAGCCTCTGTTAGAGTCATAAATTAACACGTGAACACGCTGTGCGGGAGCGCGACTGAGTTTGCCGGGGGCTACAGTTATAGTTTCCTTTATAGTAAGTGAATTTCTTTGTACCCTGCATTGGCGTGAAGTAGGGCAATGTCTGCCATAACAAGTACTGCCAGCGCCCGTTCAACTACCTTACCGACTGAGATTGGTCTATTGGCTATCGGCCCTTTAGATAAATTCTTTTTTAATCGTTCATCTTTAATTGATAAAGAGTTAACCTTGGCCGAGAGGCGCGCAGAGCGCAGACAATCAATCGAATTGCTTAAAAATTCCACGGACAAGTATTTAACTCAAACATATCCCACTCTGGTGACTCCATTATCTTCAGTAAACTTTCCAGTTGCCAACGAACAATCTGAAGGACAGACACAAATAATAAACGAGGAAACTGTTACAGATTTGAATAGATCCAGTGGGAGTCACAACAGTCTCATATTGCTTCCTGATCCAGATGCTCAGGTTATTCCGACCCGACCTAAGCTTGGGTCTAAGAGAAAAAGAACAGCCCCACAAAGAAAATGTAAAAATGTGGTCAAACCCCCTTTTAAGCAAAGGAAGCTACACAAAACTGTGGGTACAAAAGAGGCTGTTATTGAAGAAAATCACAGTATAGGAAGTGTTCAGAACTCAAACCATGTTCCCTCGGGTATTCTAGACTCACAAGAGGAAACTTGTCTCGAGTCTACCGCATCAAGCAACGATAAATTGTTATCACCTGCAAACCTGCTCCCTGAGCTAGAAAGATTACTCAGACTAATACTTATCCCGATAGAGAATAGAATTGCCAAGCTCTCTGATAGGTTAAACCACTTTGAGCAGGCAACACTAGATAATTTTTATTCTACAAAATCACTGATTAAATCTAATGCAAGGGTGGATTCAAGTATAAAGCCCCAAGATAATACTAATCTTGTCACCCAAGATAAGGGCAGAAGGTCTCAAAACAACTCTCCTTCACTCCCGAAGACAAGTAACACCATCGTCAAAACAACTACCAAATCTACTGATTTGGTATATTTAGGCCCTGTCCAACTCCAGCCTAATACCACTAATACCACAAATCCACCCCAGTCGATGGTATTTCAGTCACAAAATCCATCACCCGTGGCTGGTTTAGGGGTTACTGTACGTTCTCCAGTGGGTAAAGCTTCAGTTCCCACAAAAATAACCAATAAGCAGTTAGTTTGTAACAATCCTGCGGTTGGGACAGGGGACAGTGTATGTCTCCCAGCAGGTAAAGTTTTAGTTCCAGCTCAACCAACTAATATTCAGTTGGTGTCGAAACCCGCACCCTGTCCTGATCCTATAGTTTCCAAATTAATCCCACCTCCCGTGATAAAGCCACACCACAGAAAACCCCCAGTAAACCTTACTCCGGATTCCTTCCCCTATGTAGCAGTCCTTACAAACGTCCCATCACTCCCCATAGGGCAGAGAGAAACCTTCCAGATGCTTAAAAATAAAACCATGCACTGGTTAAGGGAGAATAGACCTCTCCCAGGAGATCTTGATGGGTTAATCATAGGGGTAAGGAGAATAGATTGGCTAGGGTATACACCAAAAAGCTTGGGTGGGGACTGTGTTGTGGTCAACTTTCAAGATCCAAGGGTGGCGGGATGGATAACTAGGCAGGGATGGGGTGAAAACAAGGGAGATATTAGAATTGTAGATCTCACCTTCTTCTACCCCCGTCCAACCAGTGCACTGACTAGCCTGCGTAACGAACCCCTGAACCCTTCTGCTGTATCCTGGCCAATTACTTCCATACCCGCTTTATTATTAGGCCAGAATTATACCACATGTACTAGTCATAATCTCCAAGCTGGACGGCTGGACTCAGGGTGGGGATATTGACAAATTACTAGAGAGTGGAGTAGTAGTATTGGAGGGATTAATAATGAGTCCAAGGGGGCCCGTGAAGATCATGTTAGTTCTATTGACACAATCTTAACTGCTGGTTACACAGCGAAGGGGAATTTTGTTGTAGAGGGAGGTACCGGGATGGAAAATATAAATGTTAATACTGTGAACCTTCCTGACCCCATTGACAATCTGGGGAAGGTAGTTACTAACATCAAAGGCTCAATGATTTCCGGAGTGTCTTCTTATACTAATAATCATGATGGGTCTGAGTTTAGCTTTGGTACGCTTTTATCCTGGAATGTGGCAGGGTTGAGTAGCAAGTTAGACTCCCAACTCTGGGTAGAATATATCTGTGGGTTCGATGTATGTTGCTTCCAAGAAACCTGGGCCTGCGACCCCCTGTTTTGTTGTGGCTATTTAAACTTTTCGATACCAGCATCGAAAGGTGGTAGGGGTCGGCCCAAGGGAGGTCTTACTGTATGGGTAAAACAAGATTTGGACATTACCATCAAAATATTGGACCTGGGAAGTAGCGACTTACAACTGATAAGAATCTCAGCAGATAAGGGTCCATCATTGGACTTGTATAATGTTTATATAAGAGGCAGTAACACAACCAATTCCTCGACCTTAGAACTGTTGTCTGCCTGCTTAGAGACAAAGTCCCAAGATAGCAGGGTAATTATAGTCGGGGATCTTAATAGGACTTTTGAACCTTTAGATTCTACAAATGATCCCCTAGGGATGGATGAGGACAACCTATGGGGAGTACCATCTTTGTGTTTAAACCCCGTCCCAAGGTGGACAAAAGACATCCTATTACTAAATGCTATTTGTATGGAACATGGTCTAAGAGCACTGAATGGGAGAACTACAGGGGACAAGGAGGGTAGCTGTACCTTCGATAATGGTAATAGCAGGAGCAGAATTGATTATATAATATGTAGTCTCCAGTTGTGGCAGGGGGTTATTGATATGGCCATTAGGCCCAGAGTAGAAAGTGATCATAATCCCCTTTGTGTGACTCATAGGTGGTGGAACCCAGGAGTGGGAAATTTGTTTTTAAAGAACGATCAGATTCCAGTCATGAGTAACGACGAACGTAGGTTGAAATGGCCAAGGGTATTGGCTAACGAAGAAACTATGACCTACATCAACAATGAGGTTGATAGCGCAATTATTGCAATGGAGGCGGTTGATCCAACAGTTCCCGGGGTTAGGGATATCACCGATATCCACAATAAGTTATTTTCCCTCCTCAAACCATGTTTTTTGACCAAGAGTAAGAAAGGGAAGAAAACCCAGGAAGTTGGAAGGTGGTTCAATCGCCAATGTAGATCAGCACGTCTAGTACTGGGACAAGCTATTAGGAACAGGGACCGCGTCGCAATAAAAGAGGCAAGGAAACTGTACAAACTGGCCATTTTCCAAGCAAAAACGAAATGGGACGAAGACCACTGGGCCGAGTTGAAAGAGGCCTCTAACAAGAAGGACTCTCGGTCCTTTTGGAAAATTATTAAGTGGGGTAGAGGAGGTGGCCCAGCAAAGCCAGATAATAATGTAGCTGAAGAAGCCTGGGTTGACTACTTCAGACCACAATATGCCGAAGTCATGCATCCCGGGGTAGGTGAAGGCATAGCGCCAGTCTATGCTATTGACAACATGTTCTCCCCCAAAGAAGTAGAAATCGCGATTAGATCTGTGAAAAGTGGGAGAGCCCCAGGGTTAGATGGGATACCCCCGGATATTTTTAAGTATGATATGACGAGATGGGTGAGGTATATTTTTTTAGTAGCAAATGCCCTAGCCAAGGGCGCGGTGGTCCCCGACCTTTGGAAAGGTGCAATTATTATTCCCATCCATAAGAAGGGAGATCGCTCATCGCCGGCCAACTATAGGCCAATAAGCTTAATAGCAACCATACAAAAAGTAGTGGGAAGAATGGTTGCAAACCAGCTTATGGACTGGGTTGATGCCAACAATGCCCTTTCCATATACCAAGCAGGATTTAGACGAGCTACCAGTACCATTGATCAGGTCTTCCGCTTTACCATACTGCGGTGGAAGACGGTTTTACTGGGAAGAGGATGCCTATATGTCGCGTTTGTCGACCTGCGGGCGGCATTTGATTTAGTCCCCAGGTTTAAGCTATGGTTGGTCTTGCAAAAAATGGGAATTCCTATTGATTTGCTAACATTAATTATGCGTCTCCACGAATCCAATTTCGCAAGAATACAGTGGGGTGGGAATGGCGAGTTTACTTCGGACTTTCCCGTGGAAAGGGGTGTCCGACAAGGCTGCTCCATGGCTCCCTTACTCTTCTCATTATTTATTAATGGGATTGTTAGGCGAATGTTGGAAGCAAGCATAGACGCACCCTCGTTAGCGGACGCCAGGGTTCCGGTCCTGATGTTCGCTGACGATACTCTTATCTTGTCAAAAACCCCTGCAGGGCTGCAACGTGCATTAAATATTTTTGATACCTTTTGCACAGAGCACGGGCTTGAGGTAAACGTGGGGAAAACAAAATTAATGGCCTTTACCCCAAACCGTAGAATCTATCCCAAGGTAACCCTAAATAATTGTAAGTTAGACACCGTTAAGGAGTTTACATATTTGGGGGTACAGATAGCAGAGAGCGCTGGCTGGTCGCATCATTTGGAAAAAGTGGTCATAAAACATCAACAAGTTTCAGGTGCTCTGAGGGGAGAACACCGCAAATCAAAAACAAAGCCGATTAAACCCGCACTTATAGTGTATGATGCCAAGGTCTTAGGTGCCACTTTATATGGTGCGGAGTTATGGGCCTGGGACAATCTTGCGGCCTTACAGATATCCGAGAATAAGTTCCTCAGAGGGATTACAGGACTTCCTCAGAGCACCCCCCTAATACCATTGTTCCTGGAGTTGGGTAAACGCCCAATTACTGATAGAGCTCGATTGCGCCATGTTCTCTACTGGAGGCGTCTTTGGACAACTCCAGAGATTAGACAATATACAGAGGGTTTTCTCTGGATAATTAAGGAAGACATTTTTCACAAGATAACTTGGCTTAAAAATCTAAGGGCAATGCTAATTGATCTGGGGTTTTCCAATCTTTGGAATAACCCAGCGGGTGAAGAGTTCCCAAGTAAAGAAGACCTCAAATCACGTTATTGGGATTGGGTGGGTGGCAATTTGCTGAACGGCGTCAGGTCCGACTCTATGGCTGGTCGTTTTTTGGAGACAAAAATGTTTCCTATCCTAGAAAACTATTGGGATACTATTACGGTACCAATGGATAGGAAGCTAGTCTTCCAGCTAAGATCCGGATCTATTCCCTTAAAAAAACTAACGTCACGTTGGCAAAAGTCGAGCAACAGGTTATGTCCAGCCTGTGGTAATGCAGAGGAGAGTGTAGGTCACTTTCTATTTAGATATGAACAACTGCCTTCTTGCATGAAGTTTGGTCACTCCCATTCACATACAGGTGCGTGAGAGACAGTAAAGAGGTCTATTTAAAAGGTGAAGAGTGCACTTCCACTCCGGATCACACTGTAGTATGTCAGCACATTCAATTGCATGATGCATGCAATGTTCACGCTCCTAATTTAGCTTGCATCCTGAAAGGGATTCCAGTGCCAGCTATTACACCATCATTCACGCTGCTGGCTAACGGTAGTTATTTGCTCTTAAATAATGAAACTTGCTGTGGGATGTTAGTGGGAATTCCCTACATAGTGACTGAATCACAGAGAGTAGTCTGCTGTAACAACATCCTTTTCCCACCCCCGCATGGGCGGCTGGATGTATCCATCTGGCCTTCCATTCCAACCTTGAAAGCAGAGTTTAACAAGATGAGCAGAATAAGGGCTCTATTGTCTCAAAAAGAAGTCGTGTTGACTTCTTCCCGGGAAGCATTTGTCCTCCATGTAGCAAACACGCGCACCGAGGTGCAAGCGCTTTGGAATACTGATCTCCCACTTCATTTTGGTGCCCTGATTCAGACTATCTTTAATGCCTCGTCAACAAGTGGCCTGGCACATTTTTTCAAAATTGTGGGCTCCGGCCTCGTGACCTCCTTCCAAACTATTTTTGGTGTGATCCCGGCATTTTTTCATTCTATTTTTTCCAGCGTCTTTGGAGGTCTCCCGTTGATTCTCGCCCTCGTGGCTGGGGTGCTGTTGTTGGTCTGCTTACTACGCAATGGCTGCACAGTTTGTGTCACACGAGAGCCTGTACCGGTTGTTCCATCTTCGTAACTGGATGCTTGAATACTATGGAACACTACCACTGGCAACCTTGAGCTTAGCCTATGGATTGTCCTTCCGGTTTTCCTACTTTACATGCGTACAACCTGTCTTTCATTACCTAGAATGTCCATTCCAATGGGCTCTGGATTTGTGCTTGTCAAGCTCGGTGTCTCCCGTCCCGGATTATGATCGACTAATGAGTCCCTTAGTGGCTCATGAGTTGGACTGTTCTGGTGTCATGATTTTGGCCTGTGGAGCGGCACATGGAGTCCTTGGGAATTGGGACATCGGTACGGCTGCAGATGACTTCCTGGCAAGAAGTTATCTTGAAGAACACGTCAGTTGTCCTCTGATGGTACTAGAGGCTCCAGTTGTCGAAGAACATGTGTGTTCATTCCCCTTACTGAACTGGATAGCAGATACTTTTGCAGGATGTTCCAATGATTTCCTCTTGGAAGCTGTTGCTACTTACTGTGCATATACGTTGATGGATTAACTTGTCGTCCAACATTCCTTTGCACAGACTTTTAATTTTTTATTCGACATCCATCCATAATTTTTTTTCCCCTTTTTATGTTTTTTTTTTCTCTTCGAGCCTTCACTGCCTTTATATGGATATCCAATTTGTGCTCTTGGTTCTGTTCTATTGAACTTGAACTCTGCGTTCCTTAATTGTACCCCTATTAGTTAGTGGTCCGATCAAGGGGGTGTGTAGTGAGGGCTGCAATTTATATACATACATTGTTAAGTTAGCATAACTGCGTTAGATGTTAGAAAGCCATCTTGCCACTTTTGCTGCTTTTGCACACGACACTGCAGTTACATGTTATTATTTGAAAAATGCCTGCTCGCCTTTTCTTCACATGAGAACTGTCTGTTGTTCACATCCCTAGCCGTGAGCAGCGACCTTGGTCTGTACATTGTGTAAAGAAACAGTCTGAGTCGTTAGACAATACATGTTTTTGAGTTCAGGTTGATCGGCCCACTATTTAGCCATAACACTCACACAGCTGCAAATACCTGAGAGTCGAGCGCTTTTAATATTGCAGGCTGCATGCTTAACACACACATTCTGAAGAAGAGCTTTCACAGGAGCAGTGCACACCTGATCCTGTGATGTGATTCAACTAAGCTGGTCTTTACGGTATGGGGTTCCCCATTCTATGCCTAGAGACCTTTTATTAATATAATAATATTAGTTTACTAGCGAAAGGAAGGTGGCTGTATTCCACTGTCATTTGTAAGATGACCTCTCCTTTCATTTTTTATGGTATTGTAACAATGCTGATGGTTTTGATTTTAATCATTTGTCTGCTTATGTTAGCCAAAGTACTGCATCTTAGGACACGAGGTTTATAAAATAAACTCTTTAAACTTTACCGTGTCTCTGTTTACTCTTGTTGTGGACTGATATGAGAATAATAACGAACAGGTATTTCTGTCGTTTGTTCTGGGTTGTCTATACATTGGGACCGCCGAGATAAATACGGATAACGAATGGGACACTGATGCTGGTGGGATAGGGGTTCTGGGTTCTGAGGTGAGTTTTTGGTACACCGCATTTCACTGAGGTCCTGGTTTCCTGCGCATAGTTCTGTGCATGAGCAGAATCCCTGCAACACCGGAACAGCATGCTTCATACCGCCCTATATCCCTCCTCAACGTGGAGGCTAAGGTTCTGGCCAAGGCTCTGGCTAATCGCCTTCTGCCTCACATCTCGACATTGGTGCACCCGGACCAGGCTGGGTTCATGCCCCAGAGGGCGACCTGGCACAATATACGGCGGGCACACGTGGCACTGGCTGCGGTCCGGCAGACGGGGTGCCGGCTGCGCTCCTACTGGCGGACATGGACAGGGCATTTGATTCCCTGAGCTGGGTGTATCTGTTCGCCCTCCTTCATCGGCTTAACCTCGGTCCTCGGTTCCTGTCGTATGTGACGCTCTTATATACCGACTTAACGGCTTTGGTTCGCGTGGCGGGAGCAATCTCGTCCAGCTTCCCTATTAGAAGTGGTACCAGACAGGGGTGTCCCCTGTCGCCTTATCTTTTCGCCCTCACTATGGAGCCGTTTGCCGCCTGGGTGCATATGGATGCACAGTTGGAGGGATTTGAGTGGGCCCCGGGCCTTTCGGACAGGATCGCATTATATGCGGATGATGTCCTATTCTTTTTAACGGCATTGGACAAGTCGGGCCGTGCATACTGGATATAATGCAGATATTTGGGGAAACGTCCGGGCTGTATATGAACCCCCGCAAGTCCACACTGTGGGTTTTGGGTCTTGGGTCCTCGGGTGAGAGTGGATGCGAGGGCGTCGACGATACAGGTGGCAGAGGGAGGACTTAAATATCTGGGAGTCTTTCTGTCGGAGGTACCAACGTTATCCTGGGATCGGAACTTGGCGCCGGTATGGGAGCGCGTACGTGCAGATCTTGCGACTTGGTACTATATGCCGCTGACTATTCACGGTAGGTCGGCGATCTTTAAGATGGTCGCGCTCCCCCGTTTGCTATACCAATTACAGAACCACCCGTACCCGATCGCGCCTCGCTGGATCAGGCTGGTGAACTCGGCCCTGAGCCGGTTCCTGTGGGGGCAAGGGGCGGTGCGTGTGGCGTTGCGCACATGCTTTCTCTCCACCTATTGTGGAGGCCTGGCGACCTCAGATATCCTCTCATACTACCAAGCCTCACATCTGTTAGTTCTCAATGAGTGGTTGTATGGGGACAGGGGGGACCCGGCTTATGCGTTGGAGTGGCACTTCATGGGGCGGTACACTCTGCACACGATCCTCTATTCGGCGAGACTGCAGGGTGCGCTTCCGCCGGCGACGGGGGTAATCTTCCAGGTCTGGCGGCAATCTTTAAGAAGAATGGGGTGGTGGAATACCCTAACGGAGGAAACTCCACTGTGGCACAACGGACGCCGGCCTGATCTAGCGGCCCTACAGGGCTTTAGCGGATGGGATGCCATCGGCATATCCACCATGGGCGATGTAGTGCGGAATGGGTCCACTAAATCGTTTCAGAATCTACAGGATGTATGCCTCGGACACAATTTTACCGGTACTTCCAGCTCCAACATGCGCTTTCCCCCAGTCTGGAGGGCCTTGCTTCCATCCCCGAGTTTGGCCCATTGGAGGCGAAGGTATTCATGGGCGATCTTGCCACCCAAAAAATATCGCGGATATACCAGTCCTTGGTCATCCACAGTGGGCCTTCACTAGATAAGCTGCGGAAGGGGTGGGAGGAGGACATAGGCACGCTGGAGGACGAAGATTGGAGGGAGGCCCTGGCCTCACCCAGGCGAGCTGCCATAGCAATGCGCCTCCGACTTGTCTAATTCAAGTATCTTCACCGGGTTTATTATACACGGGTTCGGCTATACCGAGCGGGCCTGGTTGCCTCCCCGGAATGTCTTCGGTGTGGCTGGGTGAAGGGCACATTCCTACACACGGTCTGGCGATGCTCGTCGCTGGATCGTTTCTGGAGGGGAGTCTTTTCTTGTCTGTCTGAGGACCTGGGGTGGATGCTCCAGCGCACGCCACAGCTAGCTCTGTTACATGTGATGGAAGATATCAGGGGCAACATATATAAACGGCACCTTCTGCTGCTAGGCCTCACTTTGGCGAAACGTGATATTGCTAGACTGTGGAAGGACATGCGGGCTCCCTCGGTGGCCTCCTGGAAAAATGGCCTGGACTTCTGCATGGGGCTGGAGCAGCCCATCTTTGTGGCTCGGGGTTGCCCACGTAAGCATCATAAAATATGGAAGCAGTGGGCGGACTATAGAGACCTGTGGTTGGAGCCTCCGACACAAGTGAGGCACCATTTTTACCAGGAGACCTGGGGGAACGCTGGGTGGTGGGAAATTTGTGTGAGCCTGTTGATGCCATTGTATCTCTACCCTAGCTTTTCTTGGTAGACTAACAAACAGACTCCTCGCATTAGGACTCATAACTATCTAAGAATGAGATTTCCTAGCAACATAAGGGTCATGAACCCCATATGTCTGTGTAAGGTAGAGGTGGGCACATGCGCAATTTGTCTCTTGTTTTTATCTATTTTTTATTTTTTCTTGCGTGTTTTTCTCTATGGGTGAAGGACTTTCTATTTGGAAGAGAACACCTTAGAGTGACACATCTGCATTCTAAATGTATATATATATATATAGATATTTTCTATGGAGAAATGTAAGATATCTCCATTGGGGCCCATTATAAGTAAATAATACTTTGTATTGTCATTACAGATAACCTGTCTTTCCCCCTCATCATACCCGTTACAAAATCCCAAAGTAACAGGCCCTGAAGAAGATGGCATATAAAGTGAAACAAGCCATCGAAACGCGCGCCGACCAGTTTGTGATACGCCCTAGCTCTCAGCACAGCATCTGAGGGTTGAGTCCCTCACCCCAGTGGTATCATCTGTGCATGCAGTCTGGTTCTGGGCGGGTGGTATGCATGTAGAGTGTGAAAGTGACATGAATGCGGAATGAGAAGAGGTGTAAATGAGTATGGGGGTTTGTGATTTTGGATATTTTAATTAATTGTCAATACCCACATGTTGGTTCTAATTGATACACACTACGTATCATGTTTTGTACAGCTTTTGTCTTTTCAAAAAAGTATATTTGTAAAATTGGTGATATTTCTAATGGTTTTGTATACAATAATATATTTTAAAAAAGAGACGAATGATTTAAAAAATGATGAAAAAGAAATAAAATGTGAAAGAAAGAAATAATAGTAACGTGTACAAAAGAGAATTATTTTTTGCGCCCCAAATAAGAGCTTATTATAGCCTGATGTAAAGAAATATAGGTCTAGAGGGATATGATTTAATTTTTGTTGCTTCTTTTCCCCTTTTCCCTGACCTTTAAATTGTTCTGTTCTTTAGGGGGTCGCCTTATTTCTCCTGTTGAGATGGATGTGCCATTCCCATCTTAAATTGAACGGGGACAAAACCGAATTTATGTTGCTTGGTAATCCCTCCCCCCTCGAGGTGGTCTCCATCTGGCCAGCATTTATGGGTCCTCCGCCGCTCCCCAAATCTGAAATAAAGAGTTTGGGTTTCTGGCTTGACTCTGAGCTTAATTTTAAGACACAAGCCAGGAAGGCAGTTGCCTCTTGTTTTGGCATTTTTAAACTGTTGCATAAAGTGCTGGCACTGTTTACCCCTCTAGCAAGGAAGCTTGTAGTCCAGGCACTCATTTTATCTCCTCGCCTGGACTATGATAATGCTCTTTATCTCAGTGCCCCCGTTGCGGTTCTTGAAAAACTTCAAATGATGCAAAATTGCGCCGCCCGTATTCTTGAGGGTGTCCCCAGCCGTCAATCAGCTAAATCTGCCCTTAGATCCCTACATTGGCTTCCTATTCAGGAAAGGGTCTATTTCAAAGCTCTGTGCACCATCCAGTTACGCTCAAAGGATCTTCATTTGGCATCTGTTCCCAGAATTAGGAGGTCCAGAAGCCGTATTGGCGAAAAGAATCAGACCACTCCATTTTTCGTAAGAGGCTCAAGACCTGGCTCTTTCCACACTGATTACCTTAGCCTATTGTGGGATGCCTCCGGGTGACCATGCTCTATAAATGCTATTTCATTCATTCATTCATTTCATATCCATTACCTCACCAATGCAGCCATACACACACCCACTTACCCATACAGTCACTTACACACACATTCACTAACCCATAAAGCCACTGACTCACTCACACACTCATCCATACAGGCAGTTACATACCCCCTCACCTACCCACACAGACATTGAGACATCATGCACATGCTCAGACAACCAATCACTCAACCATACAGAAACTCACATACCGACACACACCTATACAACTATTTAGACACCAACTGAAAGACAGATACAGTCACTCACCCATACATTCACTGAGGCACCTAATTTATCACTTATACAATTACTCACACACCCATTGAATCATCCAATTAGGCACTCATACACCCACTGACTCACCAATAAACCTTGGTATGTATATTTAACACTCATAAACATTTTTAAAAACACTCACAGTCACTGGATGATGTCATGAGTGATGTCATGAGTGATGTCATTGACCATGTCATGAGTGATGTAATATGTGAGGTCATAAACAGTGCATCCGGTGGGCGTGAGTTATAGTTAGCTTAGCTAACTATAACTGCTGAATTTCTCTTGGTTTTGAGCATGTGAAATCTGAGCCTAGATATAAATAAATATACATATACATATATATATATATATACTGCTAGCTTCGCCGCGAAGACCACTCAGTCCCAAAAAAAGACGAATGCAGACCCGTTGATGGTGCGTTTTTGTGTTTATTCCAAAATGCCCGGCACCACCGCCATGACACGTTTCGGGCAACTTAATGCCCTTGATCACATGATGCGCATGTGGAGTACTTTCACCAATTTAAAGTGCTAGTGCAAACACGTGACTAAGTTTCAAAACATTGTTGCAGAGACATAAAAGAAACATTAGTCGACTGATACAAGATCATTGCAATCGATCTAAAGTATACAATGATAGATAAATACGTGTGTAAAATATCAACTTCATATATATAAAAGCATTTGATGGTAAAATATTTATACAATGATAATAAATATTTAAAATACACACCAAGCAAAGCATACTTTTCAGAAATTCATAAAAAGATGCTAATAATTGTGCTACCAAAATAAAATGTTGAATTTGAGACATAAAAAAAAGGCAAAACCATTGATGTTCAATCTTTAAAATCAGGTCATCAATCAAATAATGGTAGTCCCAATGCATGTGTGGTAAGACCTTTATGTAAGTACTAAGTCGAGTCATATACCATCAAAGTGCTTGGAAATCTTGTTGCACAGTCAACTAAAAACAATCCTGCCCAAGTGGGCCTTAACATACAGTCTATGACAAATCATCAATAAAGTGCAAAGTGCTAATAGAGCAAAATAGTCACCTTTAGAGAGTGCTAATATGTAGAAATAAATAAAGTAAAGTGAAAGCTAAAATTTTGATCATTTGAGGTAGCGCTAATAAGAATTAATACAAGTGTTTAAAGGAACATATAGAATACTCATAGCCATGTGCGGAAATCCTCACTTGAGTTGAGCCCTTAAGGCATCTTGCTGTCTAATTCAAGAATATATTTGGTCTCAAGTCTCCTTAGCATCAGTTCACGGTTGCCACCTCGTCTGAGGGGCAGGATCGTATCTACGACAAAATATTTAAGATCGTCTAATTTACTGTCGTGGTGATCCTTGAAATGCCTGGCAACCGGGTAAGGGTCATCTTTGCTTGTAATGGCCCTCAGGTGCTGGAGTATTTGAATGTGCGCCTGCAGCTTGGTACTACCCACATACTGCAGGCCACATGAACACCCCAGCACATATACAGCATGATCAG
Organism: Triturus cristatus; assembly: GCF_964204655.1. Lineage (NCBI taxonomy): Eukaryota > Metazoa > Chordata > Amphibia > Caudata > Salamandridae > Triturus > Triturus cristatus. The sequence continues at coordinate 845,903,280 of NC_140584.1, read as the reverse complement.
TCTTACAAATAAGGTTCTTGGTGATTGGTATGTGATTAGGAGAGAACGGTGTGCAGTATGCGGTGTTATTAACCCCATATCTGCATGCCTTACATCTGGTACATCTCTTAAAGCCTCTCCTGGAACTCAACCATGTTTTACTTGGTTTCACCTCTGGGCTACTTTTTATCAGGGAGTTACTCATAGATCTTGACTTCCTGAAGGTGATATTAGGAGATCTAGTAATGTGACTACCTAGTACTGGGTCACTTTGCACCAGTGCCCAGTTTTTATTGACAATCTTGCGTATGGCTTTATGTTGTAAATTATACATTAAGATCAGTCTGGATGGTGCCTCTAACTGATTCTGATGTGAATTATTTTTTCTGGTACCAGTTTTGTAGGTGAGTGCTTCCAACCTACTGATGTTAGTAGTTCTGTTTATAACTTTATTTACCACCTCTTGAGAGTAACCCCTATCCAAGAACCTATCCTTGCTTTGCTGTTGGGCTACTATGCAGTCACTGTCAGAGCTGCATATACGATGAATGCGTAGCATTTCCCCATAGGGAATGCTATTTATTAGATGTCTAGGATGATGACTAAGGGCATGTAACACCGTGTTGCCCGCGGTTGCTTTCCTATGCAGTTTTGTTTGTAGTTTCCCCTCCCAAAATGAAAACTTCAACATCAATTAAGCAAATCCATTCCCTACTCATCTGAGCTGTAAACTGTAGGTTCAAACTGTTGCAATTAAGTTGTTTCACAAATTCAAATGCACTTTCGTTTGTACCCTTCCAAATCATAAATATATCGTCTATATACCTATACCAGCATACAACATGATTGTTCATAATGTCACCATAGGCTGCCATGAGGACCCGTTCCTCCCATAGTCCCAAATGCAAACAAGCATAACTAGGAGAGAAACAGGCCCCCATGGCCACACCCCTAATCTGATTAAAAACCTGATTGTTAAAAAGGAAAAAATTGTTTTCTAAATAGGTTAAAATCATGGTGATCAGCAACTTATTATGCATATACATGTAAATAGGTCTGGTATTCAGGTAATATTCGACGGCTTTGATACTGTCCTGATGGTGAATGCTGGTGTATAGGGAGGTGACATCAAGGGAAATTAGTAGACAGTCTGCCTCCCAATTGATGTCACTCAGTTTTCTTAAAAAGTCACCAGTATCTTGGACGTACGAGGGGAGGTTTTTTACAAAGCTGTGTAAAAAGTAATCCACATAGCAGGAAGTGTTTTCCGGTAGGCTGCCACAGGCCGATATTATGGGCCTACCCGGTGGTTTAGATGTGCTTTTGTGGACTTTGGGTATGAAATATATGGTAAGAATTATCAGATGGTCAACTTATAAAAACCTAAATTCATCATCACTTAACAGACCTGCTGACTTCCACACCAAGAACTTTGAAAATTCATGGCGCGCAGTTGTAACAGTTTGCATTGAGCATCTCCTATAGCAATCTGTGTCGTGAAGTTGGTATTGTGCTTCTTCCACATACATCTCACATGGTCACAGGACTATGTTTCCCCCTTTATCAGACTGACGAATGATGGTATTGTCGTCAGGCTGTAGTTTCTATATATATATATATATATATATATATATATTAGGATTGTACTTCCCTGTTAATTGTTTTTACCAGGCATATGCCATCAGCATGTATGCCTTTACCACCAAAAACTACGATAATATACAGATCTTACAGGTAAGTATAAACCCTTCTTATATATGTATATACATAAACATATAAATTACCTACTGGCAATCGCCAGTAGGATAAGTTATAGTTATGACGTTGTTTCTTAGGAAGAGTGTTTTTTGTTTGTCCATAACTTTGGAACCGTTCGACGAATCCTCACATAATTTTCAAAACTAGTACAACATCACTCCAGCTGCTGTCTTGAAAGTTTCGAGGTGATCTGTCAAGCGGGGCTGGAAAAAAAAGGGAGGTCCCAAACCTAATTTTCCCTATGCAAATTATCTTGGGGATTTTAGACACAACTACAGCCTGAACTACTGAACTGAATTACACCGAATTTGGTAAGAAAAGTTGCCGTTGGTTCAGAAAGTGACCTATTTGTGAATTGGTGTAAATCAATTCAGAAGTTTTTGAGATATTAAAAGAAATCCAAATTTAGATATATAGCAGTGTGAAGGAGACACAAACCCTGCTGATCTCTTCCCCTCACCAGGGGTTTCACATGAAGACTTTCCTCATGTTTAGTATCGCTGGCACGGGCAGGGAAAAAGCTCAGAATTGCTTGGGAAATCCATACTCTTCCCTTCAAACAGGTGGAGCTGGGAGCCCCAGACATGGACCTGTATTACAGCTGCTCACAAGCGCAGTTTTTTTTTACCTTACACAGTGCATGGCCCTTGCCGCGCCGGAGCTCGATCATGCAGCTCCTACTCCTTTACATATGACCCTCTTTAGGCCTCAGACCAGGCCGAAAGCATCATTAGATACGATTAGCTGCACTGTTTGGGTATGGTATGATCTGCGATAGCTGGCTCGCCTGGAGGTACTGTTTGCCCCCCCCATTCCGTTGGCCAGGCACCATGCCCTGCCCTTCTCCCACGATGCAGGCATCTGTGACGGGCTGAAGAGGCTTCAGCTTAACACCATGGCGGATTCGTTCCTGGAGGGTTCGCTTATTATCCCTCAGCAGGCCTTTGGGAATTACTGAAACAACTGCCCTGGAGAGGTTTACATATTACCAACTGCAGACTGCCCTGTGTGCTATCTTTGAATTTTTCCCTGCAGCGCCACCCACCCTACGGGCACTGGAGGGCTTTCTTGGCAATCCCTCCCTGCGCAAATTAAGAACACGATTGTACTTGGAAATGCAGCGTTCCGCTCATATGCGCATCCCTATTGCATGACAACAGTGGGAGATCCTGCTGGTTGTAGCCATATCACAGAAGCAATGGACCTTCTCTGGTGCTCAGGCATGGGCACTATCACCCAATTACAGACTTTGCCTGATATATTTTCAATTCCTGCATAGATTGTTCCGGATGCTGAAAAGGTGGGCTTAATAGAAAAAGGGCACTACATCTGATGCTAATCCCCTGGCGTATTTTTTTTGCTTCTGTCCAGGGATATTGGAGGTCTGTTTTTAATACGATAGAGGGGATGACGAATTTGCAGCTAGAGCGTATCCCCCTCACTGCTCTGGTGGGATATGTTAAGGAGGTCCCCGTGGACAGCCGGAAGTTGAGTTAATTGTTATTACTGCTTGGCAAGCGATGGGTTGTGATATGCTGGGGCATCACATGGTCCCCTGACGGGAGGATTGGCTCAAAAAAATGATATATTGCCAGAGTCAGCTTGAGACATACTGGGACTTAATACGGACCGGCTAGCCCGAAAGACATTCAGGGCCTGCTCCAAAATTACTTGCGACTTGGGGGGCAGAAGAGGAGTCAGGGCCCTTTCTGGGCGGTAGATGAATAGCCCTTCTTCCCTGTGCGCAGGTGATAACTAGCTGGAGAGAGATGTAGAAGAAGGCCCCCCTAATATGCTTGACTTTCGTATGATAGGTGGAAGGATTTGCAACTTTGGAGATCTCTCTGAATGACTTGTGATTTGAAGCATCTCCCTTCCCCCCTTTTTTGTTCACTTCTTCCTTTCAGAGACTGTCTTTTCCTCCGGATTCTCCTTACTTACTGTTCTAAGTTAAGTCAATACAATAAATCAGTGATGAATATAAAGTCTGTTACCAAGTTTCTCATATGAAGTGAACCTGACAGGTGTAAGCGATGTGGAATACGTGGATATTATCCTGCATTACTGCTACTGTGTACTGCTTCATAACCTGAATAAACAGAAGTTTAAAAAAAAAACCTTCTGCTCTCATGCTGAGATCTGACTGGCTACCAACATTTCTACCAGGTAGTGTTGGCAATCATCATAGGGCCCCTGCAGGGCAAAAAAGCATGATTTTGTTTTTCAATGGGAGTCACGCTGGATCCACAGCTCCCCCCGAAAAATCCCCAAAAGCGAGCTCTCGTGCTTCTCTACTGTTTAGCCCCGGGGTGGGCCAGGACCCAGGGGCATGCATGTAAAAAAAAAAGGAGGCGGCACACACGCCCCCTCTTGAGGCTCTTTTAAGCCCTGGGGACCACCACCTCCCAGGGATTTTATAGTATAATGGAGAGGGGCAGTGTGGAACCCCCTCCATGGGCTCTTTTGAGCCCTGGGTACCACCACCTCCGTGGGGCTTTATTTTAAATTTGGAGAGAGGCCGTATGGGTTGAAGCCCCAGGGACCACCATCTCCCGGAGGCTAAATTAAAAGTAATGGGGGGGGGGGCCAACAGACACACTGGTCCCTAGAGTCTAACACCTCCCGAGCCTATGATATAATTAACACTGGGAGGGGGGGCCACGCAGCCCATCTCCTCAGCCCTATGTGGCCACAGAGACTACCACCTCCCTGGGGCGGCCCTGCAGATCAAAGGAAAGACCGAGCGGCGCTCTCTCCTGCAGCCATATATGGCCCTGGGGACTGCCACCCCCCCATGGCCGGCTCCTGCTATGTGCCGGGGTGCCCACCTGTTTGCTCTGACTTGGTGGGAGCTTTGACAGATCCAGCGGAGTCAGAGCAAACACGAACTTCGTGTACATGAAGTGAGAGCTGTGAAACCGCTCCTGCTTGCTGAGAGCGGAGTTTCCATCTGTTTCGCTGCCCGCTGTCAAGCTGGCAGGAAATAGACACAATGATTGCTCTCACAGATAGGGAGCTGCACGTTTAGCAACTATCTGTCTGTGAGAGCAATGCTGGCATCTGCACAAGGTGTGGAGCTAGCTAGGACCATGGGGTCCTTGAGGTTCCCCACATTCCCAGAGGTAAAAGAGGAAAATAAAGGTCAGAAATGAGCACAAAAACACAGAATAAATGTCAGAATTGAATAGAAAGAGGCAGAACAAAGGTCAACAATGAGCAGAAAGAGGTAAAATAAAGGTGAGAAATGATCAGAAAGAGGCAGAGCAAATGTCAGCAACAAGGAGAAAGAGGCAAAATAAAGGTGAACAACAAGCTGAAAGAGACATAATAGAGGAGGAAGCTGGTGAAAATGGGGATCCCAGTTGCCTTATTAAGATTAATTGTGGCCCTACATACTGCTATGTAGTGTAGAGTGCAGATGGGAGGAGAAAAGTGCTTAGGTGATAGGATCCTTACCTCGAACGGCCTTAGGCAAGGCTGTTTGTTAGCCCCCTCACTCTTTTCCCTGTACATAATTGATTTACCGGAATGCCTAGTAGGTATAAAGAATTTCCCACCTAAAATAGCTTCTTATGAAATCTATACTTTAATGTATGCAGATGATATTGGCATTTTTTACTTAACCCTGATTGGTCTACAACATAATTTAGATGCTCTTTTCGCTTACACTGAAAAAATCTTCTTGAAAATGAATATTTCAAAGACAAAAGTGGTCCTTTTAGGGGAAAGAGGCAAAATATCCACTTTAATTGGAAACTAGGTGGTAAACCAGTACAGAAGGTAAAGGAGTATGTATACCTAAGGAGAATATTTTCACCGAGATTGGAAAATAACTTTCATCCCTGCCACTTAGAATCAAAAGCTACATCCCATGTAAGTGCTTTAAAAAATGTGTACACTTATTGTACACCTATTCAGGAAAGAGACATTTCCAAGCCACCTAAGAAATCTATCCAATAAAGATCCCACCAACCTTGACATATACTTTACAATATTTTCCAGAAACAAAATGGCATTTTTTGCAAAATGTAAAGGAAAATTTTTATGGAAAATAACGAATACTAGTCAGGCTACTCTAGTTCAGGCTCTTCAATTAGAATTGTCTCTGATGAATGCGTATACAATCGCGCTTGGCAATACAATTAGGTGGGTATAGAATATGCTACATGCAGAAAAAGATACAGCAAGACTTACTAAAATTTTAAACCTTTGAGGGTGGTGCGGGTGATAATACATTTATCAAAAATCAGACCTGGTTGCACGCCTATTTGAAAATCTTAAAAAAACAAAATTACCCCACATCTTAGTTTTTGCGCAGTTCTCGCAAGATGTACATCCGACGTAGGAGAGAGATGGCGAGGCGGAGGAGTGCAGCCCAGGGACGCTGTAGTACAGGTAAGTGTGTTTTTATTTCTTTTTACATTAATTTGTACAAATTTTTTTTAGGGGGGGCTGGAGGCGGGGGCTGGCCAACTCTGCTCCACTGCAGAGTGGGAGTTTTGCCCTATACTCAAAGTTCTCTGCGGAACACGGAGTGGGCAAATCTCTGCACACTCTGCTGGCAAAGCGGAGTTCTCTACCCCCGTCCTTAAACATTGCAGTTAAAAAGCATATTGTTGTGTTAGTCAAAGAAAGCACAACACAACATCTGCTCCTGTATATTTTTGTTGGGTGTCTCTTAATAATCCACATTTGTATAGCGCAAACAATCACCTGTAAGGGTCTCTAGGCACTGGGGGCCGTCGGGAAGATTAAGCAAGCTATTGCCCAGAGTCACATAGTGCTGGGCTAATCTGCTGCCGGCGCCGGGGATCAAACCATGATCCCCAGATTCCGGAGTCAGTCGCCCTGGCTGCGGCGCCACACCTCCGGGGGAAGAGACTGTTGTGCAGTTGCTGCAGCCTGCAGCATCTTCCTTGCAGTGGGTGCTAATAGATGTGTGTTGCGTTGGTGCTACAGTTGTGTTTTATTTTTCTGAATGTTGCAGTCCTGCTGTATGATTGTGTGTGTATGTCTGATCTATGCCCACCTCCAACTGATGCTGGTGTTACCAGTGCTTGTGCCCTGCAAAGAAAGAAGAAAACAACTTTCAGTCTCCCCAATACACTACTCTTTCTCACCCTATGACTCTCAATATATACTCTACCTCCACTCTGACTCATCCCGAACCTCACTCTACTACTATCATCTCCAAAATGACCCTTTCCAGACTCTTCCATCCTCAATCTCTCCTTTTTACTCATCCCAAACCTCATCTTACTTTTATTAACTCCCGAATAACACTCTCTAGACTCTTCCCTCTTCTATCTCTTCATTATCTGATTCAATCCAACGAACAGACTCATATGTCCATCGCTCACATTAACACATTTTTTCCTTTACTAATCCATCACTAATCCTTTGGGTTCCGGAGTCACGTGCTCCTCACCGAAAAGCACTTTGACGCCACATCATGGGTAGTAAGCACTATATAAATACAATACAATTACAATTACAATAACATCACTAGTGCTGTGGAAATTTTCCATTGTTATTCCTCTGCTCAAGAAACCATCTGCTGACCCAGCCACACTTTCCAACTACAGACCAATCTCCCTCCTGCCGTAGCTGGCAAACGTCTTAGAGAAACTAGTCAAGCAACACATTACAGACCACTTCAGCAACCACCAAATCCTTGAAAGCCATGCAGTCCAAATTCAGGCCCAACCACAATACAGACACAGCACTCATCCCTGCCACAGATGACATCTGCATGATCCTTGACAGAAGAGATACGGCAACCCTCATTCTCCTTGACCTCTCCACAGCATTTGACACAGTCTCACACCCCATCCTCATCAGGCGCCTGCATGAGATTGGCATCTAAGGACCTGCTCCATGCTGCATCTGCTCCTTAACGGATCGGATAAAACACAGTCTATTAGCCTGGTACCTTGCTCCTCAAAGCCTTGCAAACTCATCTGTGGAATGGTTCATGGTTCGTCACTCATCCCCCATGCATACATGATCCCTCTGGCTAACACAATCTGAGCACACATCAACATCCTCGCCAATGTTAATGACACACAACTTATATTCTCCCTCTCGGGTTAGACCCCCAACACAAGAAACAAGTTCACTGTCTGCATGACCGAATCAACTCAACACCAACAAGACCGAAGTAGTGGTCTTCAATGAGAACACCTCACAATGAGACACCAACTGGTGGCTGGCTAAACTCTCACCCACACCCAACACGCAAACCAAAGAACCTTGGAAAAATCATCGACAGCAAACTGGAAATAACCACATATGGCAACACCATCAATGCATCCTGCTTCCACACCCTGAAGAAGCTGAGGAATATCTTCAAATAAATCCCAAGCAACACTAAAAAACTGTCACTCATGCCCTCATCACCATCAAGTTGAGGTACAGGAACACCCTCTACACCAGGATCACCAAGCAACTCACTAGAAGACCACAAACCATTCAGAACTCGGCAGTCAGACTCATTTTCAACCAACCAAACGGAACACACACATCACACCACACCTCCTAGAGCTTCATTGGCCTCTGATACACAAATGCCCTCATTTCAAACTCCTCACACACACATTCAAGGCACTACATAACTTAGGCCCCACCCACTTGAACAGGTGCATCTCTTTCCCCCAACCACTCCAACACCTTTCCTCCTTTCCTCTGCAGGAGCTCTACTCACACACATCCCACGCATACAGAGAACTGGTACAGGAGGGCAGGCGTTCTTTTACATTGCTCCTAAAGCATGGAATGGCCTCCCACTCCACATTAGAGCCTTCTCCTCTCTTCTTGAATTCTACAAGAAGCTGAAAACCTTGCTTTTCAATTAACCAACCTACCATAGTCAGGGCTAGGCCCAAACACCTGCTCTGCACCAGCATAGCCTTGTAGGTTATAGTGCTCTTTACAAATACAAATAGCTAAATGGCTGATAAATATCTGAACATGGGACTTTTAGTGTAGTCAGCATATTTAAAAGCTAAACTTTCAATGGGCGATAATTATCACGCCAGATAAACATAGAAGTCCCGGGTACTGGATTTTATGGGTTTTGGTAATCCTGTTCAAGCCCTCTGGGGAATTTCTAATCAAGGCCTAAATCTAGCTGGACAAACAAGGTTGTGCTGCCAGTACCCACACCCACTGGTTACTAAGATGCGATGTTTTAGAAAAGCGGTTATAAAGATGCCACTTTCTGCATGCACTCCCAGGTGAGTTGTGCGCTATACTAATACACAAAACATAATATTATGTTCTTAGTTTTTATGTATTTACTCAAATTGTGTATTTCAACCTCACACATTGGCAAGAGAGTTAACATGTGGTATAGAGTGATCAAAAAGAAGTAACAAAACATTTTTATTTTTCAGCCTCTTCTTGTCACATGCCGTTTTTGTCATCCATTGTGCGTTATTAATCAAACAAGTTAATGATCAATAAAGCAGTAAAATAAAATGATATTTTATTCCAGCTTCTTCTTGTCACGTGCCCTTTTTGTCATGTACTGTGCATGCTATTAAATAAACAAGTTAATGATAGGAAAATTCGTTCAGACTGTAACTGGAATATCTCCAAGCCAACGTTAGATTAAATAATTTAGAAGCAATTAATGCGAAGGAAGACTGAATCATGTAATTAGTAGTCTGCTGAACCTCAGAGCTGCCCCTCCCTGTGAAGCACAAAAGGTGGCTCATTGTACTAGTACTCCTCCTCGATGAGTGATGAGGCGATGAAATCAGGCTGCCCCGCCCAGGCAGGCTTGGGTGATGGGGCAGATCTTGGCCTTACCTGTTTGGGGAGAGATTAAGTGTTAGGTTTTTCTGTGCCTTTGCTTCGTCTTGGTCTTTCCTTGCCCATTATCCATAGCCAATTGTAGCATGGAAATTCTTTGTGCAAAGTGTTTCCCCCTAGAGGTGGATTTAGTAATAGTTGTAAATCTGCTTAGTTGTCCTAGTGCATTGGTGTCATCCTGCAGCAATACCTCGGCAAATACTAGCACAGCAATGTAAAGGACTGCCAAACTATGCAGAAGCTTCCGAGGGGAGTCATGCCTTGGCCGGAAAGGCGCGCAATCTCCCACGTTAGGGAGCACATTTACAAGCCTCTATCGCCAGAGGAACATCACTTTTATGGATGTTCATGGCAGAAAAAGGAGGCAGCGGCAAAATTAAGACCAGGGAAAACCTGCTCTTAACATGGCGAAACGAGGAGAAAGGCTTTATTTCTCCATGTTTTTGCTGTTTCTATGTGTGCTGCATTGTGCAGCACACATAGAAACAACAAAATGCCAATAATGATTGTTTATGTGCATGAAGGTGACCCTTCATTTAAAAAAAATGACGATATGCAACTTTTATGTGTGCTGCACAATGCAGCACACATTGAAGTTACAAATTGCCATTCTGGATTGTTTATGTGCAAGAAAGGAACGGCTTCCTGCACATAACAATCATTCCCTCTGCGTAGGCACCCTTGCACTATGGTTCAAGGGTGACTGCATTGGTGCTAGGCAGCTGAATTTAGCACCAGTGCGGGGAGAAAAGCAGGGGTGCACTGTATTTTTGTAAATACGGTGCATCCCTGGAGTTCTAAAATGACAAAGCGAGGCATTAGCTATTTTGGAATTAACCCACGCTCCACCACTTTCGTTGTAAATATGCCTTTAGGTTCCTAGCTTGACTTGGAAAAAGTTCTACAATAAGGGCCAATGTACTGAACTCAGAGCACTTTTAGATCCACCCTTGTTTAAAGTGTCCTGCCCAGAACTTGCTCTTATAAATCTTGGGAGTTTGAGGCTTTGGTGCCGCTGACGGAGCAGGACTTCCACTACTTTTTGCTGGCAAAAGCTAGATATTTTTTTCTTCGGTCTGCTTTTCAAGGCCTACTACTACAGATTTTCTTTTCGACCCTCACTGACTCTTGAGAATCAAATGACAGGCTGTCTGATATAGCCCGAAAAGTCGTGGAGGATTTTATTCAACAAGTCCCCCAATTCTTTTTTGCTTGCCACCGATATTTCTCGAAGTCACACAGGCAAATCAGCTCAAAATGTGCCTTCAATGAAACAAGTAGTCTGTGACTTGTTTAAAAAACCTTTCTTGCTGTAGGGCACAGTGACATCCCTAATATAATAACATTATTAAATATATTTATACATAATATATATGTGTGTTGCTGTAGAAAGTGTTGGATTTATAATTAGAGATTCAAGTTTACAGATTGTCATGGGTCTAAAACAATAAAAGTCTATACCCTTCCGTCTTTTCTCTCTCCGCTATTTCCTTTTCATTCCAAATACCAGACTAATATGTCCACCACTCAAATTAATTGCATATTTCCCTATAGTAATTCCCACTAATCCTATTTGGGTTCTGGAGTATCGTGCTACTCACCGAAAAGCACTTAAACACCTCATCATGGGTAGCAATCGCTATATAAATGCAAACCTTTTCCCTCTTCCATCCCTCCACTATCCTTCTCAATCCAAATAACAGACTAACATATCCACCACTCAAATTACTTTCATATTTACTATACTAATTCATCACTAATCCTTTATGGGTTCCAAAGTAGTGTGCTACCCACCAAAAAAGTGTTTCAACACCTCATCAGGGGTGGCAAGAGCTATATAAATGCAAACCTTTTCTCTCTACTATCCCTCCACTATCCTTCTCAATCCAAATAACAGACTAACATATCCACCACTCAAATTACTTTCATATTTACTATACTAATTCATCACTAATCCTTTATGGGTTCCAAAGTAGTGTGCTACCCGCCAAAAAAGTGTTTCAACACCTCATCAGGGGTGGCAAGAGCTATATAAATGCAAACCTTTTCTCTCTACTATCCCTCCACTATCCTTCTCAATCCAAATAACTGACTAACATATCCACCACTCAAATTACTTTCATATTTCACTATACTAATTCGGTTCTAATCCCTAATGGGTCCCGGAGTAGCGTGCTACTTGCCCAACAAGCGCTTTGAAGCCGTGCCAGGGGTAGTAAGCACTATATAAATGTAATTGCAATTCAATACAATAAGGATAACAAGCACACATATTTTTTATTCCATCACATTTCACCCAGCTCCACTTTTTCCTTAACATAATGCGCAGGAAGTTCTATTCCTCTCTTCCCTGAGTTGAAAGGAGTTAGGAATGACATGTGAATGCTATTAACTGTCTTCTAAAGAGCAGAGCGTGGGGTCCAGGTCAAATTCAGCATGGATGGGAAAAGGAGGAGGGTTGGATGTGGGAGAGAAGGCGGTAGAGCAACTTGGAGAGAATTTTGAATGGAGAATTTGCTTCAAAATGGATTTAATATTATGTGACACATGCTAATGGGGTGTAAGTGCAGAGGTTTCCAATACCTAGAGTAAGTACAGCATAGGAATTATGAAATATAGAAACGTCTGCAAGCACGTTCAAGAAAACCAGAAACAAAAATAAATCCAAAACTACTATCCAGTGTGGTAAATTCATATATAAACATAAATGTATTTATGGTTTAAATAATTGTATTTACACTACATAATGAAAAGTAAACGGTACATACATCTTGCACTTAGCTTGAATTACCACCGTGAACAACTATCCTTTTCAGTAATTTATTTTTAACTACTTTATTTTTAAACATTTAACATTGTCGCTACGTAATGCAGTAAAAGGTTTGCCAACATTTTCACACTATGTGGTGCCACATGCATAGGTAAGGTAAAATATTGCATAGAAAGGTTCCAGTTAAGTGTCAGGGATCAATCAGGGAGGTGGCCATAGTCTGAAAAGCTGTCTGATGTGGGGAGCATTGTGTTTAGTCCTCTTCAATTACTATATTCATACTCCAACTTCCCTTAAATAGGTCTCATATACTAAACTCAGTTGCATCTAAAGTGCAATATACCTTACCAATACTGAGTGAGACATAGGGCTTGATTACGAGTGCGGTGGTCTTCCGACCACTGCACTCATGGTAGCACAGCAATGGCGGTCCACCGTCTGCCGCATTATGTCTTCAAAAGTTGTTGCGGCGGAGGACCACCGGCTGCACCAGGGAACAGTAGTTACCTGGCGGAGCTGCACTACAATGTAAGATGCTCAGCGGGACTGGGGCAGTCCTGCTAAACATATTACGAGTTCCGCCACTGCCATGAGGGATACATTCAGGGGGGCACCACATGCGCCCCCCTGTGTGTATTCCCCCAAAGTCCTAGCACGGCATTGATGTCACTGTCCATGCCGTACTGGAACTTTTTTGCCGTTCCCATTGCAGTGCCTGCTTTTCAGCCACCGCTATGGGAACACAAAAAAATGTAAATACACAAGAGGTTCAGCACTATGTACTTTCATATGGTCTCCAAATAACTATATACTTTTGTATCATCTCCAAGTGACTACAGCAGTTTGATAAAGCATGTGACACAAGCAACATATAAAGATTTTCTTCTTTATTGCTTTTGAATGAAGATTTCTTCCAGTTCACATTTCATGTTCACATAGCCATAGCCAACACGTTTCGTCTCCAATGAGACTTCTTCAGGGCTATCAAAAGAGCATACATTAAAGATTTTTAGATTTTTGTATCAGCATCTTCAAACATATTTAAAAAAGTTCCGATTTCCTTAAAAATCAAAGCATCTCTTAACGATTCTACATTAACTGTATCGTTCACAGAGCATTTAAAAAGCACAAAGAGAGGGCCTAGCCTTTGGAAGGCAAGAGAAAGCACAATTATTTCTTTTTCTCAGTAGTAACTATTCTTTACATTATTAGCTTTATAGATACATTGATAGGTGCATAAAATCACGAGTATGTGATATCGTACTCAGCTCCAAAACATGCATTTTGTGAGGACTTTTTAGGTACATCTCAACTCATAAAAATAATCCTGTTGTCATCCAATATCACATTCTCATTATCAGTATCATAAATTAAAATTATGTCATATCACGCTGAACTCATACAATACGAACTTGCTCTATGCTGTGCGATTTGATTAATCCAAATACTTTGTATTTACATTTATACTCTGAGTATTATGTTCTAGACAACTTCACATTGCATTGGAGAATATAAAAAAAGGCATAGGTACACATTAGCATCGCTGTTTAATAGCATCTTTCAAATTATATCTAATTTGCATACCTCATAAATATGGTGAGTATAATTCTTTCCTGTGTAGCCGTTCCTAGGGTATGGTTTCAACGATGTAAAGTTTCTCTGGGTCATCAAATATTCTATAATAAATGTATTTGTAGAACCTTATAATATCAATCCCATTATTATTATGTTCCTTATCTTATACTTAGTATCATCAACTATCTTGCAACATTATAGTAAAACAGTTTTTATGTACCCATGCAGATCTATAGCGATGTCCATTTGTTAGTGATCTAGACTCTTAGAGAATGAGCCGTACTGCAAAGTCACGTAGTACCGTCACTGCGGTTAAATATTAGAACATTGATTCTACTTTGAGAGTTATGATCCGTTTGGTATAATAATACAGTATGGCCACTTTAACTAAACATGTGATGCGTCAATCTATAGTGTCAATTAGAGTATCGTGTATTATTTCAACATTTGTATAAACCGAGCTATAGCACTAGCCGTGCAGACAAGTTTCAATAGTAATGTTCCTAAAGGTAACCGTTCGTATTATATTTTGTAAATGGATCAATGCTATAATTGCATTTTAGGCTTGTAATATAACCAGTTTATCTTTGAAAAAGTGACGATAGACCAGACAAAATCGGAGTCACAAGAAATAGCATTCATTGACTGGTTAAAAGATAACAGAAAAATACGGGTCTACTTAGAGTTGCCATCATGGTACAAATTATATGTCTTGTGTTTAGTTTATAACAACGACAAAGAAATCAAGATGTCATTCTCGCGTGTTTAAATTAACACGTGCCCAGCTATAGCAGAAAGCAAAGCTCTTATACGAGATTGCAATGCTGGTACCAATTATGTATCTCATACCATTAACGCGTGTTTAGAATAACGCGTACCCAAATATAGCAGAGGTCAAGGCTCCATATGAGGTTATACTGCTGGTGCCAATTAAAAATCATATCTCATTCACGCGTATTCAGAATAACGTGTGACCAAATATAGGAGAGAGCAGCAAGAGCATAACAGATCATGAAGATCGTGCTTCCTGCTTACATTTACGTCTCCCCAATCCCATGTGGTATATAATACTTGCAGAGTTTAGTTAAGCCTATTTAAGATAGAAAAGAAATGGGCACATCTATTCAAAAGAGGGCGTTGGTTAGACTACAGAGAGTCATAGAGAAAGCAAAGTGCTTCTCACTCTGATTCGCAACAGCACCGAGCCCATATAGTATCTCAATTATACAGAGGTTTGTCATCTAGTCAACTTACTCGTGACGGTCTGGTAACCAGCAGCTCAGGTCATGGTTTCAGCAAAGCCGTGTATGCATTGATCTCGGCTTTTTAAATCCAGCGCCCGATAATACCCATGTCACATGCTCTACATGACGTCTAGTGTGTTTGACAAAAGTGTTGGAGCAACAGTGGCGGCCATCTTAGAGTGGTCAAAAGGTCCAATGTGTTTAAAACATCACTGCATACAACTTAGTAAAAAGTGAAAGCTGACAGAATTATTAAGGACGGCATTCGAAATATACACTATCATATAGGTTCTTTTTTTGCAATTGGTGTTTAGTTTTTCCCAGTTCACTCAGTTAGTATCATCTCTAAATGGTCAGAGATCAATATCTTGATGGCATTACTGAATATAGCGCCGTGAGCATTAAAGCCATAACAAGTGCGTTTGGAGCAGTATATAATTCGTTCATTATCGTATCATACCTTTTTATGTTATTTAGCAATTTATGTGCATGAGCTCAACTGTATGCGAAATTTAACAAAATTAGCGCCTGCGGCAGCCATCTTTAAAAGGTCAAGATACCAATATATTAATGGCGGTACTTGATGGAAATCAATGAACATTAAAGACATAACAAGGGCGTTTGGAACAGTGTTTGACTTGTTCATTACCACATCATATCTTTTTATATTGGTTAGCAATTTATATACATAGACTAGATTATATTTGAAGTTTAACGAGATTAAACGAGATTGGTAATCAGTGTGTTATTACAAACATCTATAATCAGACCAAGTTAAGTGATTTTACAGCGACATGTTCATAACATCTATGTAGCTCATTCACTTTCCCAGCAATGTCATAGAAAGTGATGCATCTCATCATAGATATTAAGGCCAAATTGCACAGTTCTAAGACGACATATCCATGACGCCTCCCGTTGTCGCAAGATCAATTGCCTGTCACCCCCACGTTCTGGCATCTTAACGTGATCAATGCCATAGAATTTGAAGTTCTTGTCATTAGGGTGTTCACATTGTATATGTATGGCAACTGGATATTTATAATTGCCATTTTTTATAGCTCTTGCATGTTCTTGTATACGCAGTATTAGGCTGCATATACTACTCCCAATATACTTTTTCTGGCAGGCACATATAATCATATATACCGTGAATTCAGTATTGCAGTTGATAAAGCAATTTCTTGTATATTCACGTGAATTGTAGCTGAATTTCTTATTCTTATTAATGCCAAATTGGCATATGCAACAGTTGCCACAGATGTGGAAACCCAAAGGTTTGTCTGGTAACCATGTATACATAGGTATTTGGGAGTCCTTGATGTAGCTCGGACTCAAGACTTCTTTTAGGGTTTTGCTTCTACGATAGACAACTCTTGGTCGCTTAGATGTTATTGCGCTTATCGAACCATCTTTAGAGAGAAGATGCCCGTTTTTCTTTAAGATATTATATACAAGGTGACTCTGAGCGTTATATTCTGTAGTGAAAAGTATCCCAGATTCATTTTTCTCTCTAATTGGTTTACTTATACCTTTCATAACCAATAGCTCTTTCCTTTTGAGGGTCATAGCCCTCTTTTCGGCCTTATTTAAACAAACCTGATTATAGCCTCTCTGTATGAATCTGCCCTTAATTTTGCTGATGTTACTTCTGAAGTCTGATTCCAGACTACAATTGCGTCTAGCGCGAACCATTTCACCATATGGAATGGCTTCTATGGTAGAGCGTGGATGTGCGCTTGTAGCGTGCAGATAGCTGTTGCAAGCAGTCCTCTTCCTATATATGTCACTGTGTATGTTTCCATCCATGACAAACAGTTTTAAGTCCAAGAACTCTATGTTTGTTTCAGAGTGTTGGGTAGTAAGTTTAACATTAAAACTATTTGCATTAAGGTAGATGTAATAAC
The DNA here is from genome assembly GCF_964204655.1 of Triturus cristatus. Taxonomy (NCBI): domain Eukaryota; kingdom Metazoa; phylum Chordata; class Amphibia; order Caudata; family Salamandridae; genus Triturus; species Triturus cristatus. The sequence goes on along the minus strand of NC_140584.1, from coordinate 845,886,232 downwards.
ACTCTAGCTGTTCAATTGTGCCATGCCATATCATGATAATATCATCGATATAACGGGCATAGAAAATTACATTATTGACCAAAGTTTGGGCGCCCGGGCCCCAGACATGCTCCACCTCATACAGCCCCATAAAGAGGTTAGCATAAGACGGAGCAAATCTGGAGCCCATCGCAGTCCCGCGTCGCTGTAGGAACCATTCACCATTGTGCAGAAAAGCATTATGTGTTAAGATCATCTCTGCCATGTCCAAGAGCATGTCCGTGTGTTCTAGATGTTGTGCGCCTCTCCTGAAGAGAAAGTGTTTAAGGGCTCTCATTCCTTCCCTAATGTGAATACAAGTGTAGAGGCTCTCTACATCCATCATAACAAAGTGCAGATTGTCCTGATCCCATTTAAAATCTTCGAGTTTACACAGGAGGTCAGAGCTATCTCTAAGATAGGAGGGGAGGTTCTTCACAATGGGTTGAAGAAAGTTATCCACATATGGGAACACAAGTTCAAATCATAATAAGGCAGGCAGTCAGTCATTGTGTGGCTTTAGTGCAGCGGTGCCGGCAGAGAGCCGGCACAACTGTGCCAAATTCGTAATGAGGTTCATAGTTCTAATCAAGATACTCTTGAGACTAGAGGTGGTTAATAGTCTTCTGCAGTTTTTGGACCTTGACATCGGTCTCTGAAAGTGTGGGTTTCAAGCAGGCCAGTGATCATTCTGTCTCATTCATATGCTCTGTGAGTTTTTTATGGTCAGCAAGAAGGGCCCCAGGTCAGGGGCCACCAAATCGATTTCATGTTCCCGGGCTGTTTTAGTATTGCAGATCACCTCCAGTATTGCCATGGTGTGGGCCGCCAGCCCATGCTCTCCCTCTGTCGAGGCATGGCCCCACAAATCCTCCCCAGGTCTAGGGTGGTCCATTATCACTCCCACTTTCTGTGATTTGGGCCTAACAATGGTTGCAATGGTCTCTCTGATGCCATTGGCTCCCTTGTTGCCGGCGCCCCATCATTAGGGTTTCCAATCACCACACTATCTCCTTGCTCAGTGCCACCTTACACTGGGTGCTGTGCCCCCTGAGGACACCAGCCCCCTTTACCCTGGCCCCAGAGAGCCAACCAGATGGTCTCCCCAGAGGCGGGACCCGAGAGGTCGAGTGGGCTAGACATGGGTGACATAAGGTCATCCGCAGGCACAAGCACCCCAGCTCATCTCTTCGATAGGGCCCTTCAATCTCCACCCAAGTCGTCTTTCAGTGCCTTGATTCTGCCATTCTAGTGCAAATCCCCAGGAAAGCTTACTGGGCAGAATCTTCCAGATCTGTAGGTCTCCGGTCACCCGTGTGGAGGGGAACCCCTCTTGAACACAACTAGGTGCACGCCGGTGACATTGTTTTGTTCAGGTTGTCTCTCCTTGGCCAATGCAGCAGTTATCTTCCCACCTCTGTGGGTATGTTTGCCAGTTTGGCCCCTCTTTCCTTAGGGAGGGCTCCTCAGTCACTGCTCAGAGCCCTCCTGGCCTGTTTTCAGCCCGGCTGCTGCCTGTGGTGCCGGCCCTACTCAGCAAAAAGAACTAATGATGGACGGAATTCAGAACAATGTCAAACACTCACACCTAGTCAGAGATTTGGGCATAAATTCATCATTGTTTGCTCACCACACCATTCCAGTTTGGACCCAGCCATATGCAACTCAGTCTTGACCCTGCTCCCCATAGGAACAGTGCAGCCCGAACTGCTGGGCCAGGTCCTCCCTGGACCGGAAACAAACATCTTACGACCGGTTTCATGGTATCTCCCCTTATCAGCCAGGACAGCTTGAATCCAGTGGCATGGTAAGCACAGGACCTACATCTGGGCATACTCATTCCACTTGGGGTGACAAATGCAAAAATAATTTAAGAACAAACAATGAACGGAATGCTGAATAATGCCAACCACTCAACCCCACTCAGAGATCTGGGCCTAAATACATTGTTTTTTTGCTCACTACACCATTCCAGTTTGGACCCTGCCGTATGCAAATCAGTCTTGATCCTGCTCCATATGGCAATAATCCAGCCTGAACTACCAGGCCAGGTCCTCCCTACTCAGGCCTCGGGAGCCTCTTCCATTTTGGAGCCGTGGCTGCCTTCACCATCGGGCCGCCGATAAATGCAGTGCCGCCTCAGGTCTCCACCCAGCCTCTCCCTGATGCTTGTCAGGGTTGCTTGGGGCTTCCCCTGTGGACCACTGTCTCTGTTTGGAGCTCTGGAGCCCCAGGAGAAGTCCTCCATGGGGCTTGGTACCAGAGCTCAGACTCATGCGGCTGGCTCCATTCATGGCTGGCCATGCCCTAGAGCACATTTTTTGTAGATGTATGTTTTTTAATGTTTCAATACATTATTTCATGTGTGTTTAATGCATTTCTTTTCATAACAGATTTTATTAGACATTTCTAAGATAACAGAACCCCTTAGACCAATGAATACAAGAAAAATAAAGCATACCAAATAATCATAAACATTAACATAAAACATGCACAGAAAGCTCCGACCATTCCACCAAACCACTCAACAGTAGGTCCCAGAATTCTCAGTGAAAGAGAGTTTATGTTTGCTCCCTGTGTCCACATCGATTGTCCTACTAGGTTCGAATCTCATCTTCATCACAAGAGTTAATGGTGAGGGCCAGCTCTAAAATAATTTCCCCTATAGCCTACCCACCTCTGCCAGATTTTGGGATGTTTCTGGGGGCATATCCACACCTGGTACACAACTATATCCAGCCCCATGCAATGGTCTAATCCCTGCTTCCACACAGACAGGGAAGGGACATGGTCTGCTTTCCATGCTTTAGCTATATCTCTCTTTGCCAAAGTTAATCAGTCTCGGGTCTAGTGGAATGGTCCAGGAGAGAACCTCGTCAAGGCAAGAGGCAACTCCTGGCCAAAAGCGGTTCAATATTGTACAGCTCCAAACTGTGTAGGAACATGCCATCTCCCATCAGGCAGTGTAGACTTAATGGAGAGTTCAGCATCTCCTTGTGCCATGTGCAATATCTTAGGTAGTAAGCCTTATGGAGGTAGTTGAGTTGGCAGAGACGAGCCAATTTGGCCACCTCCCGGGATGACCAGTCATTGTCATCTAAAGTGCTGATATCCATCTACCATGAACTAACGGCAGAGTGTGTGAGTGTGTTGTGTAACACTAATGAGCAATATATCTTGGTGATTTTGTGAGCCCTTAGAGCTCCTGAGAGGAGTTTGCCTTCCAGCGGGTTGAAGTCTGGAAGTGTTTTAAGGTGTTTAATGTAGGGGAAAATGGCGTGTCGAAGCTGTAAGCAGCAATGGTATTGGCTATGGTGCAATTGATAGTCATGCTGCAGGTCTCGAAATGATTTCAGAACCTTACTGCTCATTACATCACCTAGCGTTGAGATACCTATAACATTCCATTTCCCAAAACCTTCCAATCAGGCCATCTTCTGCAACACCGTTCTGTGCCACAGTGGCGCCTACTTAGTTAACTTACCCCACACCCCCATATGTCACAGGGAACTGTGGCATATATTTAGGATCACTTGTCTCACTGGGGGGAAAGAATCAACCTTCACTTTCCCATAGAGGTAGTCCAACAAGGGCGTAGCAACCATTGCCCACTCTTCGGCCACATATGCCCGGCCCCCATGGAAATCCTACCACCACTCGTTGATTATGATTAATTGTGAGGCAGAGTAGTAGAAGTATACGTCCGCAGTTGTGATACCCCCACTATAGGTAGATTGAAAACATCTGGCAAGTGCAATGCAAAGGGTAGCTCCATTCCAGAGGAACCCAGAAAGGATGGAGTTGAGTTGTCTGAAACAGCATAGGGGGATGGCATGTAGATACTTTTGTAGCTGATACAATAGTCTGGGCAGGGAGACCATTTTGAATATGGCCAATCTGCCCATCAGGGATAGCTGAAGAAAAGACCGTGTTCTCACCTCTTCCTTCACCCTAGTCACTATCTCTTCAATAATCCTCAACCATGACCATTTTGCATCCGGTGATAGATATACCCCCAGATATTTAATACCTCCATCCACTGCCTGTAAGTCAGGGGCCCAGGCGGTAGGTCCTGCATATCCATTCAGGGGAAAGACCACAGATTTCAAATTGTTCATAAAGAGGCCAGATCATTCATTGAAGATTTGCATAATCTGGAGTAGACACAGTCCAGAGGCCCCCGGATCTTTCATAAAAAACAGAATGTAATCTGCATATAAGGCTATCTGGTCTGAGCACTCCGGGCTCCACTTGGAACCCCACACCTGGGAATCCAACCTGACCCACACTGCCAGGGGCACAACAACCAATACAAACAACTGAGCGAGAAGGCATACCAGGCATGTCTCCTGCTACTCACACTGTTGCCGTCAAGTCGATATATAACAGTTTGATATAGGAAAGGAACCTGGGACCGATATTTAGTCTCCAGAGAAGGGCGAACAGGTGGTACTAACTAACAGAATCAAACACCTTGTCCATATCTTCTAGTAGCACCACTGCTGGCCTCCCCAGGTGTCCAGCAAGGGTGTTTGAGACATGCCGGATATTTTGTTGCATGGCTCGGCCTGGCATGAAGCCCTCTTAATACAGGTGGATCAAATCTGAGATATAAGGAATCAGTCTATTAGCCAGAGCTTTGACGAGGAGCTTCACGTCCACGTTCAGGTGAGATATCGGGCGATAGGAAGAATGTTCATCTGATGGCCAGCCCAGCTTAGGGTAGACCACTATTTCTGCATGACGCAAACCTGAAGGAAGTGTCACCGCATCCATGGTGGTGTGAACCGCTTCTAGAAAATGTTTCTCAAGTTTAGGCATAAAGGCTTTATAAAATTCACCTTTGAGCGCATTTGGGCCCCAGGCCTTGGCCAACCGGAGCCCCAACAGTGCTATTCTGATCTTAGTCTCTCTTAATCTAAGACCACTCTTAGGCGGGCTGGGTACAGCAGCATGTATTGCAACTTAAGTCTGCAAAGGCGTTGTTTGGTAGCAACAAAGAACTGGCTCTGCTTATGTACCATCTTTGTATATTCAGGAAAAATCATTATGGAACAGACTTGCATCATATTTCTCCTCCAAAATCCTAGACGCGGAAAACCAGTCTAGGGAGATATTTACGATCGTCCACAACCTGGCGTTCTCGGACAGAACCACCCTTAAGCCTGCACCGTCCGAAGAACTCTGCCACTCCCTAAATAACTACTTTATTCATAAAATCAATACCATTAAGGCCAACATTCCCCCCCCTTCTCCCTCCTTTGTCGACCCCCAATGTCCCCCTCCCAAGAGTGAACTCATCTCCTTCCCCCCCATCACTAGGGAATCTCTGACCTCCCTAGTTTCCCTGGTCAAATCTGGTTCTCCGCTTGACCTCTGTCCTGCCCACATTCTCCGCCACATCTTTGTTACCTGCCCAGACCCTCCCCTACATCTCCTCAACAGCTCTCTTGCTCAAGGTGTAGTTCCCAAACCCTTGAAGTCTGCGGTTATTGTGCCTATTTTGAAAAAACCTGGGGCAGACCCTTCTGTCCCTGCAAATTTCCGCCCCATCTCCCTCTTGCCATTCCTGGCTAAGGTGCTCGAGCGCCATGTCACCTGCGCCCTGAGCTCCTTTGTGGAGATGCATGGAGCTCTTGCTCCCCGTCAGGCCGGCTTCCGCCCGCACACTCCACGGAGTCCGTTGTCATCTCGGTCCTGGACAACCTCAGGGAGGGTATGGATACCAATCAGCGCCAGGCCCTAGTGCTCCTCGATCTCTCAGCCGCCTTTGATACGGTGGACCATACCATCTTGCTCTCCCGTGTCAAGGCAGCGGGGATCGGGGGGACCGCTCTGGTCTGGCTCTCCTCCTTCCTGAGGGACCGCACCCAGGCTGTCCGCCTGAGCGACTTCACAGCGGACGTCCGGAAAGTCCAGTGCGGGGTCCCCCAAGGCTCTTCCCTTTCCCCCCTTTTGTTCAATCTGTATGTCGCCCCTCTTATCTTTTCCCTCCAACAAATGGAGGTCGCCATATTCAATTATGCGGATGACCTCCAGCTTGTTTTTAATCTATCCTCTTCCCCCTCTTCTGTTCTTAACTTTCAATCTGTCATGCTCCATATCAGGGACTGGATGAACCACAATCATCTCAAACTTAACCCCGACAAGACCGAGCTGGTATTGACGGGTGGCTCATCCAGCCCCTGGTCTCCTCTTTTCTGGCCCCCCTCCCTTGGTCCCTCTCCTGTACCCTCTTCCTCTGTCAAAACATTAGGCATAAAAATCAATTCTCAACTCACCCTTCACTCCCAGGTTAGCTCTGTGGTATCTTCTTCCTTCCTTTCACTGCACACCATACGCAGGGTGTCCCGTTTCTTCACTTTCTCCGCCCTTAAGCTTATCATCCTGGCCATGGTGGTGTCCCGCCTGGACTACGGCAACGCCCTATATGCTGGTATCCCCGCATATAGCCTGCGACGCCTACAACAGATACAAAACCAGGCGGCCCGCCTGGCCTTCAAACTCCCCAAATTTCATCACTCTACCCCTCTTCTGAAATCCCTACACTGGCTCCCGGTGCAAGCTAGGGTTCAATTCAAGCTCGCCTCCATCACCTTCTTGGCCCGACTTGGCCTGACACCAGCATTCATCTCTTCTGAGATCATTCCTTACGTTCCCACCAGGGAACTACGCTCGTCCTCCCAGTCCCTCCTCTCCATCCCACGCTACCGGAGAAAGAAGTGGGGAGGCTCAAAATTTGCCACCCTTGCCCCGACCCTCTGGAACTCCCTCCCCTATGAACTTCGCTCGATCACTCTGTACCCGCAATTCTGTAAACACCTCAAGACCTTCCTGTTCATGAAGTCCTTTGAATAATACGTCAGCAGCTCCCCCAGTCTTCTAGCCCAGGACCTCGTTAACTATAGCGCCAAGAAACCGCTGGTAGACGTGCGCTCTACAAGTAATTTTAAATTCAAATTCAAATTGGTAGGTGATCTTATCTTGTGGGCAGGCAAATTTAAGTATAGTGTCCTTGTCCATATAATTTAGGATTCTGGCAATCACTGGTCTTGGTTATACGCATGGAGGGGGTTCCTTGACCAGCGTTCTGTGGGCGTGCTGAACCATGAAGCAAAAGAAGAGGTCCTCTGCAGGGACCACAGAGCTCAGCCATTGTGTCAAGAACGTGTCCATAGACTGGCCCATACAGCCCTCAGGGAAGCCCACAAATCTTATAGGTTGTTCCGGTGGGCTCCTCCCTCAGCGTCTTCGACTCATAGAGCTAGTTCTTTGGTCACGGCTTCAAGTTTAGTCACCTTCTATTGGAGAGTAGTTACAGAATCTTCTACACCGAAACACTCGTTTGGCCTCCGTTATGTTCTGCACTGCTTTCCTGAGATCTTGACAGAGCAAAGCAATGTCTGAGCCAACGGCCCCAATTTTGGCATTGAACATGTTGTGTGATTGTGTTATGGCTGCCAAGATTGTTGTATTATTCGGTGTTGAAGTTGACGGTTCATTGACACTTGGGGACTGTGCAGTGCCTCCGGGCTGTGCATATTTATTCATGGTGCTCTGTTCCATACCGACTGGTTGTTTGTTTTTAGCTATGTTTGCTGTGGTATTTACTAGGCTCAAGTTCTGGCCAGGCACCAGGCTCAACCCGCCAGACACCCCAGGAGGATGTAAGAGGTGGCACGTGCAGTCGACAGCTGGCGGTAGAGCCTCAGACTGTGCTGATGGGTAGGATTGCAATCAACAGTTGGGCCAGGGTTAACTCCCTAGATCACACTGGGCACCCCATCACAAGCTCCACCGGTACCTAGTCTGCCCACCTCCGTGTCATGGACACCCACAGAATGTGTGGATCCCTAAGGAAAACACGCGGGGGACATCCCCGAAAGCAGAATGTCCGTGTTAAAGAGTACATGAAAAGGGGGTGAGGTCAGGCCATTGGCACCTGCTCCAATTCGTTTATGCACTGCGACAGCCCACTGAGGGCCCCTAGATGCCACTGTCGTATGAAGAACCCCCAGGGCCAGGCATGGCATGCCCCAATGCACTTATATCCAGGAACTGTTGCCAGCCGCCTCAGTCTCCCACTATCCCGACATAGGTCAGCTTCCCCGCAGTCTACTGGAGATTCCCTGAGAGGAGGGAGGTTAGGGCAAGAGGGGGAGCAAACCTGCCATCTTCTCACATATCACAGCAATGACCAGCGTGGGGCACGGATAATTAGTCAGGGACTGTGTAGTTTGAGAGTGTGGCCCTTGAAATGCATGCATGGCTCTAATGCGCCTTTGACACTGAACCGATGCTCCATCTGGCTTGGCTCCCAGAGAAGTCAATTGTCGCTATATGCCCATACGAGCCCGTTCATACCTTTAGATTGGGGACACTGATTCCTCTGCCGTGGTTTGACTGAAGTGATGCCCCGCAATCGCCAGAGGCCCAGCAGGACTCTCGAGCCTTCCTTGCCACAGTGATCCTGAGCTCACATTCTGTGCATGAATCCAGCTGGAGCAAATGTTCTGGTGGTGGCACCTTCCCTCACTTCTCCTGCCAGTCTATTGAGTGATGAGCATGTCCGGGAGTAGGGGGTAGGTGTCGAACCCCAGATCCACGCTCAACTCTCTTGGGTGGTGCTGCCAATTTGAGTGAGGCTCGACCACTCAGTCTCCTTGGTCCAGGTGATCCTCTTACAGCAGGTGGCAGTGTGGATAACTGATGTGGTCTCCGGGTTGTAACGGATCCCTAGATGCATCTGGGTTGTCCGTGGGAGTGTGGAGAGGATTAGGAAGGACAATTCGGTGACAGCCGGAAGCTCTCCTAAAGCTCGGCCAACATGTTCACGGTTAAGCCACACCTCCATGTTTAATACCTTTTAGTATTTTAAAATGATGGTTTAGACATTGCTAATTTCAGTATACAGTTTTTGGTTGCTTTAATATTTTTGATCTAGGTATTGCTGTGTTTACATTTTTGAGTGCCATATTTTTGTAATCAATATTAATGATAATTTCATTGGTATTTAAGTAAGTTATTAGTTAGGTAGCAAGTGTTTGTTCAATGATATTATAGTATCACAATATATTTGTGGTTGATTTTGCAACATACAAACACAGTTTTATAGCGTTGCATCCACTAACTTGAATTCATTGCTGTTTTTAAAATAGCATTGATGTCTACTGTCTCCTCAGTTATCACTCTTCAAAGGTTTTACACCAAATGCAGAAGAGACGAATAACACCATATATTACCTACTGGTGGTCGCTAGAACATAGTTATAGTTAGGATTAGGGGTGGGCGGAATTTGCGTTGTTGCCCTATGCAAATTATCACGAAATTGCTCTAAATCTCCGCGAGCACGCGGAACTTTCGCGAAGCCTGCTTTTCCTGCCCGTTCGCGATGTGTTTTTGCATGCTCGCGGGGAAATATATCTCTAACTTGCCCATGCGGTCGCTAATGGGTGCGGCCATCTTGCTCACGATGCTTATTTCCTGTTCCGGGTCGAATTACGTGTTTGCGATCGCAAACTGTCGCAGGACAGCGCGACCGGCTACCAACAATCCAACATCTCGTGGCGCACGCGAATGCATAGGAAAACTTGTCGTCGAACGCAGGGATCCGGTACGTCGCTACCGCGAGAATACATTTTTAAAGTGCGACCAAAAAAATACTTCCGCTTTCACAGCGGATCGCGGAAGTTTCGACATCTCCTCATTCTCCGCGGAACGCGGAAATGCCAAAACTTCGCAACTTCCGCGAGCGGAATGGAAATTTTCACCCAGACATAGTTAGGATGTAGTTTCCATAGGAAGAGCGTTTTTCGTTTTGCCAATAACTTTGAGGTCATTTGATGAATCTTAGCGAAAGTTTCAAAACTAGTTGATGCTCATTTCAGCTGCTGTCTTGAAAGTTTTGGGGTGCTCCGTCAAGCGGGGGCTGAGAAAAAGGGGGGGGTCAAAATCACGTTTCCCCATGTTAGTCTTCATAGGAAACTTTAGACATGGCTACAGTCTGAACTGTGACGGAATTACACCAAATTTGGCAGAAAGGTAGCTGGTGGTCCAAAAAGCACCAGTTTTGTGAAATGGTGTAAATCCTTTCAGTAGTTGCGGAGTTATTTAAAGGTTTTTCAGATATACAACTAGGATGCAGAGGATCCGCAACCCCTCCCGAGATATTGTGCTGGGGTCTGGGGTCTGATTGGCTGCCAACACTTCAAACCAGGGGGTGCTGGCAGCCATATTGTGACTCAGTTGAACCAAGTCACAGGGAAATATATAAAAAAGTAAAGGGGGCAGGGTAGAAACACCCTGACCCTGACCTCTAGGCATCTTGGGGGGGCCAAAAAAGCATTTTTGGAAGAAAAAAACGTCTGAAGTCATGCTGGATACAAGACTCCTGCCTAATTTATTTTGAAAAATGAAGCGCGGGCTGCTGTGCTTCATTTGTAATCAGCCCCAGGGCCGCAACCTCCCCAGGGCTAAATATAACAAATAAAAGGGGCCATGCAGCCCCATGCAGCGCCAGGGACTGTAACCTCCTTTGAGCTAAATGAAATTTTTATGTGGGGAGCTCTAGCCCGCCCGCAGCCATGGGGACCACCACCTCCTTGGGGCTGTGTCCTGTAATGGACCTATACATGGCCCTGGGGACTGTCACCCCCATGGACAGCTCCAATTCCCTTCTGAGGAGCCCACCCTTCAGGAGGAAGTTGTTTGCAATGGCTTGGCAGGAGCTTTACCGCTCCCTCCAAGCCAAAGCAAACTTTGCTCTGCTTCTATCAAGAGCATAAAAAATGCTCTCACTTACTTGAAACGGAGTGAATTGCTTTTGCATGTTCAGCACCTCCCTCTGCCAAAAGCAATGCCAGCTCCTGCAGGATGTGGGAAGCCGGCAGGGACCACTGGGGCCCCCCTCGCTGTCCCCAACCAAGTGTCTGGGTGCCCTGGGTGGGACTAGGCCACCGATACTATAGGGGGACCCCGGGGATGGGGTTCTTTGGGTCAAAATCAGCCCGGGAAAAGGGCCACTCGGCCTCTCTCCCTTCAAATCATATTAGAAAAAGAAAAGCATGGGCCCGTGGGATGGGGACCCCTTGGCTGATGGTGGCAAGAGGAGGTGGGCCGCGCAACCCCACTCCCCATTGAAAAAAAGCCTGGCCACAGGGGATGGGGTAATGGAGGCTGAAAACGGCCAAGGGCAACGGGGGCCATGCAGCCAACCTCCCTTAAAAAATTTAAAAAATAAAGGGAAAAAACCTCCGGCAAGTCGCCATAGGCCATGCCCCTCTGCAAACTCACCCCCGGTTGGGGGCCAACAAGCCCTTCTGTTACCTCCAATAAGTCCCACACAGTGGGATTGCTGAGAGGTCTTCGTAGGCCATGCCCCCTTTCTCTACCTTGCCGATTTACCGACTCTTAATTTTGGGAGCAACTCTTGGTGTTGTCTGCATGTGCAGAAGGAATTTTAATTTGCAAGCATTCTTGGGGCAAACCCCCATGGGTGAAACATCCTGAAGAAATACAAATGTGTGCGAAACATGTGTTGGCTGTATTACTGTATGTGGATGAGTGAATGGATGTGTGAGTGGCTATATGGGTGAGTGACTGGCTCTATTAGTAGCTTTATGGGTGAGTGAGTGGCTGTGTGAGTGGCTGCATGGTTGAGTGAGTGGTTTGTGAGTGGCTGTGTGGGTGTGTGAATAGGTATGTGGGTGGTTGTATAGGTATGTGAGTAAGTGTGTGAGTGGCTGTTTGGGTCCATGGATGGTGTTCGGGGTGTTTGAATAGTTGTATGGGTCTGTGAGTGGTTGTATGGGTGAGTGAGTGGTTTTTTGAGTGGCTCTATGAGTGAGTGAGCGTGTGTGTCAGTAGTTGTATGGGTCTATGTATGGGTATGTGAGTGGATGTATGAGTTGGGTTATGAGGTGTTATATAGGGTTCTGAGTTGGTATGTGAGTGGTTCTGTGGATGACATCATCAGTGATGTCATTTGAGATGTCATCAGTGTTATCATCAGTGATGTCACTGACTATGTCATGAGGTATGTAATATGTGAATACATAAGCAATGATTTGTGGGGCATAAGTTATAGTTAGCTCAGGTAACTATAATTGCTGAATTTCAATTTTGTATGAGTGAAATTTGAGCCTAAGTGGATTTCTAAGGTTTTTAATTCTATTTCCTAACTCTAATGTCACTGTAACCTTTATTTTTTCAGTGAATTTCTACATTTAATATATATATATATTTCCTAACTGTAACATCCCTGTAACCCTTGGTTTTTTCAGTGAATTTCAATTTTTAATTTTTTGCTTTCCTAACTGTAACCTGTATCCTTTGAGAGTGGGTGTGTGAGTGACTGTATAGGTAGGTGAGTGGGTGTGTGAGTGGCTGCATGGGCCTCTGAGTGGGTATGTGAGTGACTGTATGGGTGTGTACATGTATGTGTAAGTAGAATAGAATAGAATAGAAAAACATTTATAGAGCGCATTTCTACCTGGAAGCATCCCAGCGCTGGCAACTGACACGGGGAGGAAGGAGAAGCGGTGGCTTAGGGAAACAGCAGGGTCTTGAGCTGCTTTCGGAAAATCATAAGAATAGGAATTTTGCGGAGATGTAGAGGCAGGGAGTTCCACAGTTTGGAGGCATTATAGGAGAAAAGCCTCCCGCCACTCCTAGATTTCTTGATTCTAGGGATCTCGGTCAGATACAGATCGTTGGAGCGAAGGTTCCGGTTGGTTTTATATGGCTTAATCATGGTACGAATTACAGGAGGACCAAGTCCAAGTCTTGCCCTGTGCACTATGCACAAGGCTTTGAATCTGACTCGCTCCTGAACCGGCAGCCAGTGTAGGGAACGGAGGGCTGGTTTGGCTGAGAGTCGGTTGGGGACTCCCATCAAGAGTCTTGCTGCACTATTTTGTAGCTTTGTGATGGTGGCAACGGGGGCACCCAGGTATAGCGCATTCCCGTAGTCGAGTCTCGAGAGTATTAGTGATTGCACCAATACTTTCCTGGACTCAAAGGGAAGGAAGGGTAGTACCTTTCGGGCCATTCTAAGAAGGCCAAAGCACAGAGCAGCTGTTTTCCTGGCTTGGGCCATGAGGCTCAGACTCTGGTCCAGCCATATGCAGAGGTTCTTAATTTCTTCCTTCGGAACTGGGGCTGGGCCCATACTGGGGGGCCACATCTGACTGGGGTTAAAACTGAGAGTATTTCCCATGATCATGATCTCGGTTTTCCCTCCATTAAGCTTAAGCTGGGAGGCGTCCATCCAGGATGCGATGTCATGTAAGCAGGAGTAGAGGGCATGTGTGGTTGGTTCTGTTTGGTTGAGCCCAACCACCAATTGTGTGTCATCGGCGTATGTGATGATCCGGATTCCATGGGGGGCGCTTATGGCAGCTAGTGGGGACATATAAACATTGAAAAGGGTAGGGCTGAGAGATGAGCCCTGAGGCACACGACTCGGCAAACTGGTGGGAGCAGATACAGTGTTTTCCTCAAATACCTGAAAGGTTCTCCCCTTCAGAAAGGAGGAGAGCCAGCGCAGCGCTGTGCCATCCACTCCTATGTGCCTGAGTCGTCGGATCAGAATTGAGTGATTTACCGTGTTGAATGCGGCGCTCAGGCCTAGGAGTAGGATGGCTGCTGAGCCTCCTGAATCGAGGATTTTCCTGCTCTCCTCTGCTACTGCTAGTAAAGCAGCGTCAGTGCTTTGGCGAGGGCGAAACCCGGTTTGGGAGGGGTGGAGCAGGTCATGATTTTCCAGAAACTCCGAAAGGGAGCAGTTGACGTGTTTCTCCGTTACCTTGCTTATGGCCGGTAAGAGGGATATGGGGCGGTAGTTACCTAGATCAGCCGGGTCCAGGGTGGGTTTTTTAAGAAGTGCTTTAACTCTTGCCCCTTTCCATCTAGTGGGAACTATTCCAGAGGCCAAGTGGGTGTTGTAAGTGGGTGTTGGAGTGCCTGTGTGGATCTGTGGGTGGGTACATGAGTATCTGAGTGAGTCTGTGAGAGGGTGCATGAGAGTCTGAGTGGGTCTGTGAGTCTGTGTGTGAGTCTTTAACTGGGTCTGTGAGTGGGCACATGAGTGTCTTTGAAGGTCCATGAGTGGATGGATGAGTTCCTGAATGGGTGAGTGAGTAGGTGTGTGACTGTCTGAGTGGGTCTGTGAGTAGTTTTGTGAGTTTCCAAGTAGGTCTGTGCGTGGATGACTGAGTGTCTGTGTGGGTCAAGCCTTGGGTGCTTTGGCCTCTGAGTGGGTCGGTGAGTGGATTTTTGAGTCTTTGAGTGGGTCTGAAAATGGGAACATGAGTGTTTGAATGGGACTCATCCACACTGTGAGTGGGTGCAAGAGTCTCTGTGTGGGTCAGTGAGTGGGTGCATGAGTGTCTGAGTGGATCTGTGAGTGGGGATGTGAGTGTCTGAGTGGGACTGTGAGTGGGTGTGTGTCTCAGTGTGTCTCAGTGTGGGTCAGTGAGTGGGTTTGTGAGTCTCTGAGTGGTTCTGTGAGTATATGTGAGTCTCTCATTGGGTAAATGAGTGGGTAAATGAGTGCTTGAATGTATCTGTGAGTGGGTGCATGAGTCTCTCAGTGGGTCTGGGAGTGGGTGCATGAGCCTCAGAATGGGTCTGTGATTGGTTGCATGAGTCTCCGAGTGGGACTCGGAGTGGGTGCATGAGTCTCTGAGTGGGTCTGTCAGTGGGTGTTTGTGAATATGAGTGAGTCTTAATTGACTGCATGACTGTCTGAGTGGGTCTGTAAGAGGGGCAGGAGTCTCTGAGTGGGCTTGTGAGTAAGTGCGTAAGTCGTGAGGGTCTGTGCAAGGGTGCATGTGTCTCTCAGTCGGTCTGTGAGTAGGTGTATGAGCATCTGAATGAGTCTGTGACTGGTTGCATGAGTCTCTGAGTGGATCTCTGACTGGATGCATGACTCTCTGAGTGCATGTTTGAATGAATGTATTAGTGTCTGAATGGGTCTGTACATGTATTTTTTAAAACTTTTCACCCATATTTGCGAATTTGTTGTGCCATTACACGGGTGCTGCACTGACGGTCGTGACGACTTTGCGAATATTGTGTGTGGGAAAAACCATTTTTGACACATAGCTGTCCCGTTTTCTAAAATGGCGGCTGCAACTTTCTGCTCTGATTGTGGCCAGCCAATCACAGCTTTTCAGTTGGCGTGCGCCTTCATGAATAATCACAAAGTAGTTGCAAATTAGCCATGGCCACAGATATCACTATATTTATTTTCTTAAATTTCCCAACAACTACTGAATGGATTCACACCAAATAGCTGCAAGCGTGATCTGTGTAAACAAATCTAACTTCCTGACAAACTTGGCATGATTACATCCAGTGCTTTGGGCTCCAGGTTCGACTAAAGGTCCTATGGGAATTACCATGGTAAATGCACTTTTTTACACCCCCCCCCCTTTTTCTCGAACCCAGCTTGAGAGATCAACCTAAAACTTACCATGCACAACAAGGTTCACCAGGGCACTTTTTTTGGGAAACTTTTGTGAAGATTCATCAAACAACGTCAAAGATATAGCCAAGTCAAAAACCTTTTTCCTATGGAAATAGGGTCCTAACTATAACTACCTACTGGTGACCGACAGTAGGTAATATATATATGTTCATGTGATTGAGGCCATGGCTGCGGCCAGCCAAAACGCTTAAAGGCAATCATGAAAATTCAATAAAAGTTTGTGGTGCATCGTTAGCGTTCTGTGCTCAATTCTGTGCAGGGAAGCGCATTGCAACAGATTGATTTATTCAACATATATATATATCTATTTATATCTATATATATTCGTCTATTCCAGCGTTATTGGCTTGTTTTTGGCGAAGTATGCACAATACATATATATGTGTATATTTGTCATCGTGACAAAGGCTCTGTGCCGAAACGCGGAGACACTTTTACTGATAGTTTCTTTGATGGAATAAAATCACATCCTGAGAACTTGAAGCCCCGCTGAGTGCCGTTCTTTCCTTCGGATTTATTTTTCGGGAAGGAGTTCCTTTTCTCATATATATATATATATATATATATATATATATATATATATATATATATATGTGTGCTCGGAATGTAGACCTGCTGGTGACTGCTAGTAGGTAATATATATATATATATATATATATATATATATTACTTACTAGCAGTCACCAGCAGGTCTACATTCCGAGCACATATGGAACAAAATACCAATTGGATGCCTTCAAATATGCCTTCCACTAGGAGATATCCCCCTCATTATCTACCTTCTCTGTGTTAGCCTTAAAAGGGAACCCGTCTCTAACCCACAACAGGATACTTCTAGTGTATGCCAAATAACCTGTTCAATACATTTCCACTAGCCATTATCAAATACCCATTTAGTGTTGTCATCCCCCATGTTTCCACAGCCACTTGACCAGCCAATAACTCAATGTCTGTCTGTTGCACATGTTAGTATATTTTCTTCCCTCAACTCTTCATCCCAGCACTGCAGTTCAACAAGAAAACCCCTCCAGCCATCAAAATGACGCAATTATCTGTATAGCACCTCAGATCCAATAATATTGTGCTTGAGGGGATGGTGGAGTACTCCATAATAATGTATTGATCTTTGGGGGGCCCTCCATGTTACTTCCATACCCTTCTGACATGACCCAATGACAGTACAGTGCTTTCACATCAACACCAAAAACAATCACAATCTTTCAGTCGTTGGTTTATATAGGTCAGCTACCTTCAGGCATTGCTCAAAGAAAGTGTGATTCACATTTTGGATCAGGCAATAAACAATTTAGTCCCACCAATGGAATTTGGTGCTAAATGGAAGGCAGCTCAATCTTTGAAAACCATTTGGCACCCTTCACCCGACCAGTGACAGCTTCTCCACCCCACCCCCCACCAGCGCCTTGAAACCTGCCAGGGTATGTAGTGTGCTTTACAAGTTATGTGATTGATTGATTGATTGATTGATTGATTGATTGATTGATTGAATAAACGTAACAACTCAGAAATTTTTGGAAGAGGAAACTGGTTCACAATAACGTTGTTGTTCGAATGGCGAATATTGATGCAAAGTTTAACTTTTTCAATACTATAGTGAGCCACAACAAAAGGGCGAATCCAATCGGAGGCTTCCACAGCTTTAATAATATTAGGCTTCACTAATCTTTCTAGCTCTTTAAAAAATTCACTCCAAGCTGATAAGGGAACATTCTGAAGTTTATGAACTTGAGGCACAGCAGTCTCTTTTAAAATGACTGTGTTCAAAATCTGACAATTTAACCACTGAACTAAAATCTTTGGGAACATTTTCTAACATTCTTTTTACAATCCCTTTCCTCTCCTCTAAAATTAAACTTGATCTCTGGCACTAGGATCTAGAACCATATGAAGTTTTAGCTCAGATTTCCCCCTAAAACTGATGTTCCTTTCTTAGCTACTCTAAGCTTTGCTACAGACTTTCTGTTTTTGAGCCTAAATATATAAGTCCTGAAACCTTACATAAAAATATTTTCACCACTATACCCTTCTGGCTGCATATGTGGTTTATGTAATATTTGTCCAATGTTCCTTATGAATTTATTTCTCCATACTTCCTCATTTATCATGGTTTATCAACATACACTTCTAACTGTACACCCCCTAGGCTCATATTGCAAATGTACTTATTTCTCCTGCCACACTGATTAAAACAAATGTATTATTTTCTACATTAGTCACATTCCTCACTACACTGCCCCTATCTTCTGCCCTCTCCTTCTGCTTTAAATACTGGACTTTCTTTCTACGAATACTTGTAAACCGGCTCACCAAACAACGTGTGCATTTTTCAGTTTCAAAGCTGGACGGATCTTGCAGTAGGCACGATGATTTCTACAGTCACATATGCAACCCTCCACAATTTATTTCTCACAGCCCTTGTACTTTTCATAGGTTGAAAGTGTTTGCCATCTTCTCTCTCTTTCATCTTCTCAGTGACTACAGAGTCATTCACGCTAGTTCTTGATCGTTTCAAAACAGCTTTACCGAATCTTTCTGACATATCAGCTTTTCTAAAAATATTAAAAAATTTGTTTTAAATTTGAATCTCCATTTATCTATAATCTTTTTCTGAATCATAGGGTCACAGATATGCATTCCAGCTTGATCTTTTATTAATTCATCCTGTCCTGTAGATTACCAAATCTACAATCCAATGAACGTTGCTAGAGATGAAATGTACTCATCAATTGACTCTTCTCTTACTTGTTTCCTGTAAAATAATTTGTAACATGTGATCAACATGCATTCTCTTGGCACAAAGTAATTATCAAAATCAGAAATAGCTATGTTAAACACATTGCTGTCACCATCCTGACACTCTTTAGTCATTGTGGTGTAAACCTTTAAACCTACAGGACCAATGGAATGTAAGATTTTTTCTCTGTCCTGCAGACATGACATTCCCTTCCTCCACAGTATCCATGTAAGTAAAAAAAAAATCTTTCTACTCCACTTCATACAAAGATCTCTGCAAGCTAGCCAGAATGGTTCAGATGGGTAAATTGAGAAACGTTGTGAAGCCATAAATGAATAACCGAGTGGATTAGTTCAGTGTCCTTGCCCCACCCAAGACAAACGACTGATTCACTGTCTATTCTTCTCCATATAGTAAGTTTCTAGTTAGCCACTCATAACCAGATGTAACCCATTAATATCAACTATAAAAAGTGTATTAAAAGATATCTTTGAAACAAGAACTTCCAAAATGTAACTGTAAAAATATCCATTGGTAAATAAAAAAGGAACTGTACCTTAAATCTAACAGAGCAATATGTAAAAAAAAAAAAAAAACTCTGGAAATCCTCAATTTTCGTGTAAGGAAATAAAAATGAACCCAATTAGACTCGGAGAGCTCTTGACTTGGATATGCCTTTCTCAATATGGTGGACGCATCAACTCATGTAGAACGTGATGCCGTGCACTCACCTTACATGACTGTAACACAAGGAAGTAAACTTGTGCTCCACAAACAGAAGTTGCCGGCAGCCGCTGCAGGTAAGAGCGGTGGGACGGTGGGGCCGGCTGGGGGGATTTCGAGAGACGGCCATGAGAGAAAATTAATTATTTATTTAATTTTCCCTTGTGGTCGTCTCTTGAAATCTCCCCCCAGCCGGCCCCACCCCTCTTACCTGCAGCAGCCACGGCTGGTCACTGGAACGTTTGAAAACCATTGCCTTCCTTTAGCTGCAATGCTCGAGCCACTTCAAACCACAAGGCCCACTGCCCTCCAACTTCACCATACTTAGGGGCCTATTAGGATGGCGGGCGGACTTTCATCTGCCCACCACCCTAGCGGTGCTTGGACCGGCCGCCAGTGGTGCGGCGGTCCCGCACCGGCAATTAGGATGCCACCGCCTCAGTGGCGGTGGCATCCCCCATCCACAACATTGTGGTTGGTGGTGCTCACAGCACCGCCCACCACAATGCTGTGGATGCACCTTGTGCATTTGCATGCACAACGTGGCAGGCACCGTGCAAATGCAGGGGGGTACCATAGGTACCCCCATGTGCACCCCTCACCCCCTCAAAACCCTGGGGGCCCGCAACAAGCCCCCAACTGAGAAGACCATTGCCGCCACGGAAAGGCTGCTTCCCGCTGCCATTGTAATATGGATGGCGGTGTCTAGCAGACACCGCCACCATATGCAACCCTTTTCCGTCCGGTCGACTCGTCGACTGGGCGGGGGAAATGGGAGGCGGGCGGGGGATAATGTTGGGTGGATTGCCACAGCCAGGCGAGCGGTGGCGATCCGCCCGACATACTAATAGACCCTAAAGTCTCCACCTGATCGTATCTGTCCCAGCAAGTCATGAATGATGTTCCACAATTATATTAATCAGATTAATCAAACCGCAATATGATGGTATGTTCCCAGATCAAATCTTTCACCAGGTACACATATGTTTACTGTGCAGGCGGCTCCCCTTATTGCAAGTTCCGTACTGTAATCTTAACAAAGGCTTTACCAATTTCAGAATTAAAGACTTACCGATTTGGACATTAATACAGGGCCCCTGCTTGCAGGATCAAATCTCCAGATAATGTTTTGTTTCTGGAATGGATAATGATGCCATAAGCATTGAGCAGAATTAGGTAGCAACCGTGGGCAGAACTAGACCCAAACTTCGAAGGGGGGATAAACACTAAACAGTGTTGGTGGGACTACCATTTCACACACTGGCTGTCAAACGAGTATTAAACAACACGTTTGGAAGGCCAATAGTTCTGGGATTAGCGTGTTAACCCAAGGAAATGGCATGTCTCCATGCCTGCTCTTTCCTGCAGTGGCACATTATAGCCACATCGTTTGTCTTTGCCATTGCATTCCCCGGAAGCACTGCTGGAGCTCTGAGAGTGCCCACCAGACCTGCGAGCATCAGATGTCTTCAAGATGGTTGGTACCAAGCGAGTCCTGTGCATGTCAGAAATAAAAGCACTTATGGCTTACTGGGAAAGTATCTTTTCGGATTAAACATTGCATGAACTGCATAATGATAACATACTTCCAGGGAACAAGTAGATGCGTTTTGAGGAATCTCCCAATGTGCCAAATAAAGGGCTCTCACAGACTTTGAGGAATAGACTTGAGGTTTGAAGAATAAACCGGAATAAATAAAATCGTGGAATCTTCTATTTGGTTGTCACAATATATGGTGGGCTCTGAAGGGATATATTCAGAGAATAATAAGCTGGGTACCTGTTCACAATGAAAAAGCATGCACGTGTTGGTATTTCTATAGCATGGACCTAATCCAAGAGCAACAGAGTATTTCCCATTATGGAAAGTGATGGAAAATGATGCAAGATTTTATTCATCAAGTGGTGGCTTATATCTTTTTGTTACACACACTCACACTAGTATCTCACACATCTTACATTTTATGCAGATTGTGATTAATTGATTTCCCAGAACTGCACAATTTTCAGTCAATGTCAAGCTGGATGCAAATCAAAATCCTCAGATTGACAGCTTAGCCGCTAGACATTTCCTTCCTTAGTGGATGTAATATAACTTTCAAAAGAGCTTCAAACATTCAATTTCACCACTCCTTGTGAACACTCATGGACTGTTGATGTTTTAACATAGCCATTATGCCACATTCCTCATGCTGTCTAGTGAGTTGACCGAATGCAAATTATTTTGGTAGTTATGTTTTATACATGGGTAGCACCTAAATGAGCTGTCTCTTGTTTAAGATTGAGGTTTATCTATTTGCATATACACAATTAGGTAACTGTGTAATCTGTTCCAATATTACCATTGAGGGGTTGTGGTGATATCCCCGGCGTCTGAGATGGCAATGTCAAGGTACTTGCTATGCATTTTTTATATGACAAGCTGTTTTTTCAAAGTGTAGCTAACAATGGGCAATGACTGGAATTAAAATGTTGAAGATTTTTTTACCTTTCACAAATGAAACCTTGATAAAACAATAGACAATGGTGAGATCAGTGGATTTATGGAACTCTGTGGCTGCAGAGTGTACAAATAAATATTGATTTACTGAATTTGTCACATAATTTCCAAAATATACAAAATTCACCAATAGTGCTGTTTCCAGCCAAGACGGATGGAAATAATACTGCCTGACAAAGAGCCACATAATTTGCATTTTTTGTCACATAGTTTCGATAACCTGGAACCTTGAAGCTGCATAATTCTAGCAGCCTGGACAATGTAAAACCTTTGCACAGTGGCACAGTTCCACAAGTGGCAGAGAGCAGTGTGAACTGCCGTTTATGCTGGACTTCCTCTGACTTGGGTAGAAATTCTGCACGAGCGCCAGCTTGCGCTCGCGAACTTACCATTTGCGAGCAGGGAAAACACTCAGCTACACTACGTGAAGCAGAGTTTTTGCCCTCCGCGAGCTCCATGGAGCACGGAGTGCAGAAAACTACACAAACTCTGCGAATGGTGCAGAGTTCACCACCCAGGCCTAGACTAAATCTGTATTTCCCACATAATCATGAAATATTTTCTATATTTCACAGTTCATTTTAAATATGTGGGTTTCATTCCACTGCCTTTTGTGCAATGAAAACACTAAAACATGTAATGCATGTATTTTTACTCGAAGATGTAATCACTTCTCAATAATCTCCATTGTACCCATCAGTGTAGAGCAGAGATGGTGGTGGGGATGAGTATCTTTTTAGATGTGGTATTTTCGGTCATCCATGCTAGTGTTCAAATGGTTGATGAACCTTTATCAGTTTTTGGCCCCGCAATACTTCTTTAAAATGGATAAACACTGCTCTGAAAGAAATGATGCTATGTTGTAAATTGCAACTGGGGAACATTCGGAACAATGAGGCCGGAGCCATGAGTTCCAGAACCCTGCAAGCCAAACAACGACTTGCCTGAACAACGACTTTACCTTAACCACGCATGTGCGTGGTTAAGGCAAAGTCGGTCTCGTGTTCTGGATGGTCAGGGAGAGAGGAGCATCGGAAAGAACAGGACAAGTAAGAGGCTATTTTTTAGGGGGTTGGGGTATCAAAGTAGTTTTTAGGGGATGGTGTTTCAGGGTAGTGTTTAGGGGTGGAAGAGGTTTGGGATTGTTTTTAGGGGTGGGGTTTGGGGTAGTTTTTAGAGAGTGTGAGGGGGTTCGGGTAGTTTTTAGGGGGTGGGTGGTTTGGGATTGTTTTTAGGGGTGGGAGGGTTTGGGGTCGTTTTTAGAGGATGGTGGTTTGGGATTGTTTTTAGGGGGTTTGTTTCAGGGTCATTTTTAGAGGGTTTGGTGTAGTTTTTAGGGGTGGGCATTCTGGATTGTTTTTAGGGGTGGGTTTTTTGGGTAATTTTTGGGGGTGGGGGCTAGGAGTAGTTTTTAGGGGTGGTAGGGTTTGGGTCGTTTTTAGGAGTGGGGGTTCGGGGTAGTTTTTAGTGGGTGGGCGTTATGGGATATATTTTAGGGAGTGGGGTGTTCAGGGTAGTTTTTAGGGGGTGGGTTTTCAGGGTAGTTTTAAGGGTGAGGGGGCTTCAGGGTAGTTTTTGGGTGTTGGGGTTAGGAGTTGGTTTTAGGGAATATGGGGGTTAGGAGTCTTTTTTAGGGAGTGTGGGGGTCAGGAGTAGTTTTTAGGGAGTGTGGGGGGTTCGGGTCGTTTTTAGGAGCATGGGGATTTAATTAGAGCTCAGGGGGAGAGGAAGTGGGTGGAAAGCTTAGCCACAGATAGCTATTTGCTACAGAAAAAACATGGTAAAGGAATGCGTGGTAAAGCAATTCGTGGTTAAGACGCGGTCGTTGCAGAGACCGCCTGGTTAAGGAAGCCATTGTATAGGAACTCGTTGTTCCGACATACAACCATTGCAACTATGTAGCCAATTTCCATTTTGTTAGCTCTAAATGAATTTTCGTACAGAAATACACACTTACACCTAACCCAAACATCCACTCAGTCACTGCTTCTCCCTCTCTAAATGAAGGAAGGTGAGACAAAGATGCACAGTTTTAAATGTGCGCATGCTCCAACTGAAGTTCTTCATTGGAAGTTGTGTTGGCAGCCATATTAGTGAAGGGGCTTAAGCCATGTAGAAGTTACATTTATTCTTGTTATGGTGAGCATCGACAGCATAAAACACTTCTGCAGGATTCGATTGATATAGCCAGAAAGAGACCTGTGGGTAGACTCATGAGTCTGGAAAAGTGTGTGCCCATAACCCTGCTGCACCACTCTCAAAGAGCTCCCGCAGCTCCCAGCCAGTGCACAACGCCTGCACCCTCAGCCAGTGTGGAACTCATGTTTCTTTACCTGCACAGATGCACTTCACAAATACCCTTAATATAACGTAACATAAAGTTTGCCTTAGCATTACAATTGTGGTGTTGTTCATACTTCTCTCACTCAAGTGTTTCCTGTTTCACACTTTACCTCTGTTCTTTTCCATCTCAGTCACATTCTCCTCATTTTTTTCATACCTTTCTGTCTATGTTTGCACACATTCTTAATTCTCTTTCACTACTATCTACCTTGCCTTTCTCTCTATCTCTATTCAATCACTTCTCTCAATCCCCTCTCTCTCACTGTCATCCTCCCTCCCACCTTCCCCTCCTCACTCCCTATCAGTAAGATTTACTGGGTGAGAGATGTGTGATACTCCCACAGAATATTATCTGGCTCTGGGCTCTCAGCTCCCAGAGAACCTTTGGTTTTACATCATAGAAATGAATGCCGGAAGAGCTCATTTCTGGCTGTGAACTGGCTCACCTGGATCTATGTCTGCACAGGGGCTCACCACTGTCGACAATAGAGCTCAGCTGCATACTTGGAAAAGGTCGCAGTGCTATGTATACAGGAACACATCTCCAACTAAATGAAAGAAATTAAGTATGGGTACACAGTCTGTGATCTCTCTGTGCATGGGTTCAGCACTCTGTATGCAGGGACTTGGATGCATCTGTGCTGGAGCTCAGCTCTATCTGCAGATAAGTGAGTTCAGCTCAAAAAGTTGATAATGTATGTTTATGGTAGAGACTCACACTCCTTGTATGCACAAGAACCTACTTTTCTCTGTGCAGTTTATGTCTTCTAAGTGTTCAGCATATCTCCAGAAGAACAACCAACGTCCTCTCTTTAATAGAATAGGCACCAAAATTATATTCTTAACACAGAGCAGACTTCACCCTTTTGAATAGTGAATTTTTTAATTGACTTTGCGCTGCATGAGTTTGAACACATTGTGCGGATTTCTATTTCCCTCTCTTTTTATCCCTCTCAATGACACACCATCTTCTTTCCCAGACTGCATTTTGTTGTGAACATCTTCTTGTAGTTCATTGCTTTTATGTAATTTTGGTATGTGCTTTTGGCCTACTGTTGTAGGGAGGAAAGAGCAGGGAAGATCAGGCTGAGACAAGGAGACACTGTTAAATATAAAACGAGACAAAGGTGGAATGTATGGGGTGAAAAGGGGCAGGTTGATAAAAATGAAAAGGAACAGTGACAGGGAGCAGGGGAGATGGCAGCGACATGTGGCGAGAGTGACAAGAGGGACATAGGGTAGGATGGACAGTGCTGAGGTCCATGTGGCAACCTATGGGAAATGTAATATATGTAAACTGCACTGTAACACATAGGAAGGAACGAGTTGCAAAGTTAAAGATAAAACATAAACTTTGAAGTCTTGTCTATGAGCACCATGTTAGAGCTTTAGAATAGGTGGACTCTGAAAAGAGGGGAGCCAGGTGGACCATGTCTCTGAAGTAGGTGTATTAACCCATTGGTCCAACCTTATTGGTTTGGATCCTTTAAAATGTGAATGTGTCTTGGATTTGGAGCTGGAACCATTGTCCCTTTGGCTCAAGGTTTTTCAACCACCAACTGCCACTTGTGGATATGGTAAGGATGATCAAGAGGTAGAACACATGAGCGCAGAGCAATCTGGGAAAAACCATGCTGCTATGTCAGAAAGCTTTGGTGGAAGAAGTGCAAGATGTTTATCCACAGTATCATTCTGATCCACCTATTCAGTCTATTATGTGTCTGTCCACCAAACCAAAAAGGGCAAGAAGCACACAAGGACCTTCTGGGAGGTGGACTGTGAGATATCTAAGGGTCGTAGTTCAACTATGTTCCCCTCATACAGGAATAATCCATTTTATTTAGCACACATACTGTGCGTTCATCATGCAGCACAGTATAGCTGCTAAAATGGGGCTGTCAGAGCACATATCAGTACATCCATGAAGCCAATGAAAAGCCACAAATTGCAGCATGGGAAGATCCCCAACACTTTCTCAGCTTGATATAGGCCGATACTTGAAGATCTATCAACAGGGCCACTGGAATTAAGCAGTTGTGCGGTTCCAGCATTTTTTGCATGATTGTGGTTTTGCTACCTTTGTCACATAATCCATCATCTGCTGCATAATCTACATATTGTAACAAAAAAATTGTTTCTAGCTCAAATAATTCAAAAGTTACTAAAAACCAGCAACATGTTGCTGCGTAACTGAAGTCTATTTGCAAAGCATAACTGGTCACCTTTATGCTACCTGTTGCTATATTTAGGTGTTAAATTAGTACAAATGAGATGCAACCTATGCCAAGAAAGTGTTAAGTGTAAAAATGTAAAAATAATGAAATGATACTATCACAAAATGTGCTGAATTACACTGCATAGTATGGCTTTTATTGCCACATAATTTACTCAACCCTGTTGCCTAGTTTGGCCCTCCCCTGATGTATAATTCCAGTGACTCTGCCTATCAAGAAGCTAAGAGGGGTATTAAGTTGGGTCTTCCCCTTTTCAATCCTGCCCTTGCTCCTCCACTTGGCTGCTCATTGGGAATCATGGCTCACTGGTTCCAATGCCCAGAACCGTATTGCTGCTCTGCTCCTGTTATGGAGCCTCCAAGTTACCAGCTACATAAGCAAGGAATGTAAAAGAAAATGTTATTTCTCTATGCGCTTGTGTATGTGTTTGTGAGTTATTGAAAGTGAATAGGATTGAGTGAAAGTGTATGAGTTTGAGAGTGTCAAAGAGAGTTAAAGTCAGAATCAGAGTTTGAGAATGTACATGAACAAGTGAGTACAAGGGAGCAATTTAAGGTCTATGAGTGGGCTCAAACGTGTTATTGATTGTAGCTTGCGAGAGGAAGTGGAAGTGAATTGTGAGGGTAGCTATCAATAGTACAGCAGATTCAGTTGCACCAGGGCCCAAGTTTGTGACTTGGGGTAAGTGTGTTAGTAAGTGAGAATGAGAATCAGTGAGAAGGAGTACATTTGTGTGTGCGTAGAAGTGATTAGGAAGGAGTATGAGTGAAAATGAGTAAGTGAGAGAATGAGAGTTAGAGTGAGCGAGGGAAAAGGGACTAAGGCCCAGATTTTAAAAACTTTCACACAACGCAGCACAGCACCCAAAAATGCTGGGTTGCATGAGAGGGAGAAAGCAGGAAAGCACAATATCTGCAAAGATATGGCTCCCTAGCACTGGCACAATATTAGGCTACCGAGCACCACACACACCTTTGCGCAGTTGGGCAAAGGTATCTGCAATTTTAAAACTTTTCCTACTTTGGATATGTGCTCTTCAGTTCAGTATACATGCAAAGTGGAAAATGTTAGGATAAATAAAAGTATTTTCCTTTTTTAATGCCTGCTTTCATGTGTTGTTTATTTTTTGATGCAAACCACCGTCTACTATTGTCAGTAGATATGGGTATATGTCAAAAACCATGGGTCGTGGCAAGGGAATGCCCATGTCCTACCCACGGAATGCCTCCCTGATGCAGAGTAACACAAAGAAGCAATATGCAATGCTTTGTGCTACTTTTAGGTAACTTTCGAGTGGAAAACAGGTTTTGTACTGGAAAGTAAATTAAATAGAACATTTTGAGCAGGTTTGCTTCACTTTTGTGATGCAAATCCAGCACAAAATGGTTGTTAATCTGGGTCTGAGGCAATTTTTTTAAAAATGGGTTAACTCCTGGGTGGTAGTGCACCCCACCACTCTCAAAGATCTCCAGCTGCCACTGACGCCAATACTCACTGATGAGATTTGGCCAAATGGCCTAAGCACCCAACTTTGGAACTGGTGAACAATGTTTGAAACTCACTTTCAGTTTAACATTCTGGGTAGATCTCATAATCTCCCCGTGTCTATATAAAACTTCACAGAACTTCACAGATGAAAAAAACGACAGGCAGCCAAGAAAATTTTACCCAGAGGTTCAGGACTGCTGTCCAAGGGCCCTCTTTACTATCTATAGCCCATTTTGCATGTTCTTATGTTTAAGTCAGCACTTGGAACTTTTAGAACTAAAACCACCCGACTCACCCTTGCTATTGACAGAAATGTCTGGATTGCTGTTCCTTTCAAAAAACACGAAACTATTTCTTCTCTTGTTATTATTATTTATTTAGTGCTAATCAGTTAATTTGTGAGGAAAAAAGTGCCGGGGCTCTCATTAGGAGGCAGCTTGCTCTGCCTGAAACAGAACCAGCTAATAAACACGAAAGTGGGGAAGGGATGTGGCGTAATGGCCAGAGCTGCTGAGTTTGAAGCTGGGGAACCAGGTTTGAGTCTCAGCATTGGTTCAAAATCCTGTCATTCTGGGCAAATACCTCAATCTCCCCGTGCCTACCATAAATAAATGTGTCCTTAACTGGTTCTCATGAAAAGCTCTGGTGTTGCTGATTAAGTGCCAGTGCTGAGCACTGGAAACCACTGGATTAAATTAAGCACCGGCGCTTATTACCCCTCGCATGAGTAGTAATAATCTATAAATGCAAATACTAATTAAGACAATTTGGAATTTCAGTTTTGTTTGCATGGAAGAACAGGAAGATGAGAGAGATTGGCTTTAAGTGCAGCTGTGGTCTCACATACCAGCGTTAACGGGTAAGCATTGTCTCTCTTAAAACAAAGGTGATCAGTTAAGCCCACTGCCTTGCATAATTAGAGCCACTGTGGGTTTTTAGGTCGAGCCTGAGCCAGAGCGCAAGTGTTGCTCAGGCGATCTGTTGTAGGTAGAGTGCGGAGAAGAAGCCCCGCCCATATTTTTCATTGGCTTGTGTCTTTTTCCTTTGTAAATGCTGGCGTTTGATTCCTTCATAGGCTTGTTAGTCCCTCCTTATTATGGCCATGTCGTCATTTGTATTCTCCCATGGCTACTGTCCCCTTTACTTGGTTGTTACACTGTACGTGTACTTTATTTTGTTTATTGAGCTTCTCCTACATTAGCCACGATGACGTGCTTAGCTTACATTCCGCGCCCCATGCCCATTTCCACTTTCAAAGCAGGGACAATGGCTGCTGTTTGTTTGCAATGCCATAGGTCTCTCATTTAAATGCGATACCTTTGGCATTGCAAATATTTATTTAGTTAAACTACAGGAACATGAAGGCAGGAGGCTTCGAGCAAGGT
Source organism: Triturus cristatus (assembly GCF_964204655.1). NCBI lineage: Eukaryota > Metazoa > Chordata > Amphibia > Caudata > Salamandridae > Triturus > Triturus cristatus. Next base: position 845,857,299 of record NC_140584.1, on the reverse strand, counting down.
TTTCCTTTTCTCCGTTCTTCAGAGTGCTGGGGAAGCTGCAACATGGGGACATGGTGTCATTTGAGGGGCGCTACATCATTTCACGGATAGGAAGTGTGTGTGTAGAGGACAGACCATCATCGTCAGGCACAGCTTCCCAAATGGCAGACCAATGCTTGACACAGAGCTTTAGGCAGGAATCTGAGGTGTGGAAACAAAAACCTCTCCGAAATGAGAGCTGTTCTAGAGCCGGTGGGTGCCCCCTTCACACGGCACAGCCCGTCTCTGAGCAAAGGATCCCCCACTCCGTTGCATGTAGACTTCTGCCCCCTTACATGTTTCAGGATTTTATTTTTAATGCCCTTGGAATGTAAAAATTAAAATTCACACGTGACACCCCTGCCTCCAACCCACACCACACACTTTCACCCCACCCACACACTCAGGGGCCGATTCACACTAAAGTAATCTGAGACAAAATCCTAAACTTACTACTTTTGGTATTCACAGAAGGCATTTAATAGTAGTACAGTTAGGATTTTGTCTTAAGTTTGACTTAAGACAGACTTAAGACAGACTTAAGACAGACTTAAGACAAACTTAAGACAAACTTAAGACAAACTTAAGATAGACTTAAGACAGACAAAATCCTCATTTTACTACTATTAAATGCCTTCTGTGAATACCAAAAGTAGTAAGATTAGGATTTTGTCTCAGATGACTTCTGTGAATCGGGCCCTCAGAAAGGAGACCTTTTCATTTTCTGCCAGAAGCGATTTATATCACCTTGGGGGTCCTCATAAATTGACAACATTTTTATTGTTGATCGCCTTCATTGTGGTGCGGAAACCGGTTTTACAGAAGGATCATCAATGTCATTGCTATTGCAAATATAGAGAAAAGCATCAACAGAGATGTAATCGTTTTTACTTAATAATTGGAGGCGTAGTTTTCATTTGATCATACATAAATAATTAAACTCCACTTTATGAGATACAATAGGTGTGGGCCCGATTCACAGAACTAAGACAAAATCCTAAACTTACTACCATTTTCGTATTCACAGAAGGCACTTACTCATTTTGGTATTCACAGAAGACACTTACTCACTTCGGTATTCACAGAATTTAGGAGTCCTAACTTTAGGACTCCTAAATGCCTTCTGTGAATACCGAAAGTCTTAAAATTAGGATTTTTCTCAGTTTAGGAGTCTTAAAGTTAGGACTCCTAACTTTACTACTACTAAACTGACAAAAATCCTAATTTTAAGGCTTTCGGTATTCACAGAAGGCAGTTAGGAGTCCTAAATTAGGAGTCCTGAATATACTACTACTAAACTGAGAAAAATCCTAATTTTAAGGCTTTCGGTATTCACAGAAGGCATTTAGGTGTCCTAAAGTTAGGAGTCCTAACTTTACTACTACTAAATTAAGAAAAATCCTAATTTTAAGACTTTCAGTATTCAAAAAAGGCATTTAGGAGTCCTAAAGTTAAGAGTCCTAACTATACTACTACTAAACTGAGAAAAATCCTAATTTTAAGACTTTCGGTATTCACAGAATGCATTCAGGAGTCCTAAAGTTAGGACTCCTAACTTCTGTGAATACCGAAATGAGTAAGTGCCTTCTGTGAATACCAAAATGGTAGTAAGTTTAGGATTTTGTCTTAAGTCAGTTCTGTGAATCGGGCCCACTGTGTTGGATTGTCGTCGTATGCTTAAACTAACAACTAGTGGTGCTTTTTCTCGCAGGGCACCTTGCTCGGATTGTTACTACCTGTCTCGATATTCGATGGACAATTCCTACTTTTTTGGGAGAAAGTTATCATTCTTGTCAATTACGTTTGATTTAAAAAAAAAAAAAAGTGCGCTGCATGTACCTTAACCTCCAGCAGAAATTTCCATGCCATCAGCAAAATATTTTTGCGTGTTCTGTCTTTGGCAACTCACTTATATTTCTTTCATGCCCCCGTATTTAGTCTGTAAACACTATTTACTTTATTGAGTTTCTCTTACTGCAGGCCGGACATGAGCTGCTTTAGCTGAAACCACTTATGTTTTTATAAGCAGGACGGCTCCCCCGTAACAGTGGGCCTGCTTTCAATCACTTTAACCCGGCATTATCTCGTGTCTGTTTCAACCCTCCCCCATCCAAGTAAAATGGATTTAGAAATGATTAGTGAATTAAGTCATGTGAATTTCAGCTAGCAGATAATCCTGTGCGAATGGGCTGAAGCTGACAAGAGCACATCTATGTTACATGTCCTCTGTACTAAAGCCACCTGATGGGTTGTTTTCAAAAGCCTGTTTTATTGCCAACACAACACCACCACCACCAATACCACCAAAACCAATACCACCACCACCAATACCACCAAAACCACCACCACAAAAACCACCAATACCAATACCACCACCACCAATACCACTACCAACAACACCACCACTACTACTACCACCACCACCAATACCACCACCACCACCAATACCACCACCACCAATACCACCACCAACACCAATACCAATACCACCACCACGAATACCACCACCACCAATACTACCATTACCAATACCGCCACAAACAATACCATTGCCACCACCACCAATACCACCACCAATACCAACACCACCACCACCACCAATACCAGCACCACCACCAATACCACCACCTCCCATACAACCACCACCCCAATATCCCACCACCACCAATACCCCACCACCAATACCCACCACCAATACCACCACCAATACAACCACCACCACCAATACCAGCAATACCACCAATACCCCCAATACCACCACCAATACCAAATACCACCACTAATACCACCTTCACCAATACCACCTTCACCAATACCAGTACCACCAATACCACCACAACCAATACCACCAATACCAGCATCACCAATACCACCAATACCACCCCCACTAATACCAGCACCACCAATGCCACCGCCACCACCATCAACACAACCAATACCAATACCACCACCATCAATACAACCAATAGCAATACCACCACCACCAATACCAATACTATCACCTCAGCACCTCTCGCTCACTAATAATAGCAGGGGCACTGTACGTGGCTCGAGCTGCAGCCAAGACCATCCCTCTCTCCCTCTTTGCCTGCCATAAGGTACAACACGCTGTGCACCTGGAGGTGAAGCCAGGGCCCTACTACAACTGGAGTGATTTTTATTAGGCAAAAAATAGTAATGACATTACGAAATGCCACACTGCACACTCAAATCACGGCAATGGCAGGAAATAGCCCCCCCCCATTCTTCCTCCTTAGCTGCGACAGTGAAATCACAGAGCGAAAGGTGTTGGAGCGCTTTGTTAGTGTTTATAGCTCGGCTCATATGCAACTCTCACTTCACACTTTGTGTCTGTGTGATTTACAACAATTACACTTCTTCTTCACTGCACTATTTATCACTACTTTGAAGACATCGCAGGCCAGCTTCTTCATCTGATATTTATAATCTATAGTGGTCGAGAAGGCCCTTTATTGCAATGCAATAGGTCTTACATTTGCAAGAGTTTAAGCTATTAGTATTCTAAATGACAAATGCCTTTTATAAAACCAAAAACATGAATAAAAGCCATTGTCATTTACAATGTCAATAGTTCAAACTTGCGTGAATGCGAGACCTATTGCATTGCAAATGCTTGTTTGTACTAGATGGTATGAAAGAACTGTGACCCTCTATCACCTCCTTCGAGAGAAAAGATCATGTTTATTCTGACACACTCTTCTCAAGTCAAACTTTGCCCAGGCTTTACCAGAGACAGACACCCACACAGCTGCAAGCCCGGGCTACTGAACACGACAGGCTGAAGCCCTTTCAGCACAAAGGGCATTGCATGCCTGAGAGCAACACAGGAATGTAAGAGAATCTTCTTCTCCTCAGACAGCCCAGCCTAACCGTGAGCGCTACTGGTGGGCATGGGTGGCCTCATCTGTGACAGTCTGCAACTGCTGCAAGTCACGTCATCTACTCCATGGTCGAAAGGAAAAGGGTCAGGGCATCTAATAGATGATTTTACAGCAGTTGACCTTCACCAAGGGGCAGACTTATAGCAACATGTCGGAGGGTCATCATTGGTAGTGCTTTCGCACGCTATGCAGATTAACGGCCCTAAAGTGTGTTGGGGTGGCGATTAATAAATTAATAGCGCAGGCAGCACGTTTAGTGTGCGTGAGTCCAGGCTGCCAGCCTGACAGTAGTGCCTTGAAGTTGCTTATCAGTGCATGTGGAGCGGGCAGTGCCTCACTGTTAGAACTGCGGGTTGGCAGAAGTAGCTACCTTTGACCAAATAGGGACCCTTGCTTCTAGTCAGGGTACTGGGGTTCACTCCCAAAATAACCCCTGCTCACCCTCTTGGTAGCTTGGCAGGAGCAGACAGGCTTATCTCAGAGGCAGTGTGTAAAGCATTTGTGAACAAATACAGTTATCCAGTGACAATACTACAGATGGACACCACACAGGTTTGATATAAAAAATAGGAATTCTTTATATAGACTTATCACAAGACCAAAAACGACAAAAATCCACAATGCTGTACTTAAAATGGTAGAAATAGCTTAGTTCTCTTACAATGGTAAATGCGACACTTTGAGTTCAATGTACCTTTGGATGCGTAACGCTATACAATGAAAGTGTTGCAGGGAAGGTGATGCGTCGGTTCCTTACACGCAAGAACGGTGATGTGTCAGGTCCCTACTGATGTGTAGGGGATGTTCTTCTTGGCGTGGGGAGGTGATGCATCGGTTTCTTACTGCGCTTCCGTGGCGGTGTGACCCGTAAAGCTGTGATGCGATGAAGATCCGGTGCGATGAAACAAAATGGCGTCTTCTTCTTGATGCGACACAATGCATGCACGCCCGACGGCCGTGCGGTGACTCAATGATTCTTCTGAGCCATGACAGTCCCTGCAACACGCTTCTCCGGTGATGCAACAGCATGTGATGCGACTGCGATACCCTTCTTCAGTGATGCGATGACAGTGGCTGCGGCGGCGACATGCTTCTCCGATGATGCGACGGCATCTGATGCGATGGCGACACTCTTCTCCGGTGATGCGAGGCGCTTCGGCGATGCGAAGCGACAGCTGCAGTGGCGACACCCTTCTCCAGTGATGTGACGACAGCGGCGACAAGCTTCTTCTTTGTGAGTCGCGCTTCCAGTTCCTTGCGACACTCAGTCCCTCAGATGGCCCAGCACAACAGTAGGCACTTCAAAAGAACTTTTGGGGAGCTGGTGGGTGAAGTCTGTTGTCCCTGAGATTTCAGCAGGAGGCAAGCTCTGTCTCAAGCCCTTGGAGATCCTTCACAAGTTGATTTGAAAGTAGCACAAAGTCCTTTCTCCTTTCTTTGGCAGTCAGGCAACCACTGCAGGCCAATCCCCTAAACAGCACTCAGCTAGGGATAGTCTCTTCCTCAGTTTCTCCGGTTCCTCTCCTCAGCAAAGGTTCTTCTTGTTTCCCAAAAGTGATCTAAAGTTCTGGGGTCTAGGTCCGTCCTTTTATACTCATTTTCTCTTTGTTCTCTGAAGGCAGAGAGGCCTTTGCCTAGTCCAAACCAGTTCTGGTCAGTCCTGGAGCACTTTGTTGACAAGACTCCTTCTTTCCTTTCACAGTGTAGGTCAGGGACATCATTGTAGAGGGAAGGCACAGCCCTATTCAGGTCCCAGGTGCAACTCCTCCGACCCATCTACATGCAGATCTCTCTATTCAGCCCTGTGCTGACTCACCTGTCTCCTGGAATCCCCCAGCCCTTGTCACTCAAACTCCAGACAAGGAATACACAATCTAGCAAAGGCAGGCTTGGATAGTTAGGCAAGAAAATACCTACTTTCTAAAAGTGGTATTTTCAAACACAGAATGTTAAAACCAACTTCACTAAAAGATATATTTTATCATTCTGAGTTCAGGCATACTAAACTCGAATTTCTACCTAGTTCCCTGAGTCAGTTAGGATTATAAGATGTTATAATCAAACTGCCTATTCTGGGAACAGGTAGCCTTGCAATAGTGAAAAACGAAAATGACTGGAATTCACTCGTAGGACATGCCAAACACACCAGGGCATGTCCTACCTTATACTTACAATGCACCCTGCCCTTGGACCTACCATAGGGGTGACTAAAATGCAGAAAAGGGAAGGTTTAGGGACTGGCAAGTGGGTGCACTTGCCCAGTCAGCATGGCAGTACCAGACTGCACACAGGCTCTGCAATGGCAGACCTGAGACACACGTTACAGGCTGCTTCTGTGGGTGGCACAACCAGTGCTGCAAGCCCACCAGCAGCATTTGGTTTACAAGCCCTGGGCACACTCAGTGCACTGTACTAGGGTCTGATAAGTAAACCAAACCAGCCAATCATGGAGTCACTAATCCATCCATCAATTTTACCATAGGGAGAACTTGCACTGTGGCCCTGGACAGCAGTGGCACAGTGCCCAAAGCATCTATAACCAGCAAAAACACATGAGGCAACAGCAAAAAATGAGAAGGAGACCCACGCCAATGGTGCCAGGTCTAACACTCACCAGAAAAAATCATAAACACAGGGCACAAATGGGCACACTGTTAACTAACTAAAGTAACAATGTACACCAAACAAGGTAGTTCCAAGATGTTTATTGTTTCATTCGTCATACAAAAATATACAGCAGCTCCTCAGATCTGCACCATCTCTCCCAGTCCTCCCCCACATTCCATAACATTCCAATACATACTAAAATGCTTTTAACATTCCAAACCTTCAGAATGTTCCATTTAAAGAGAACAAGGAACAAGTCATACCTACCCACTACTACACTAACCCACCAGTCGTGCTTTTTTCACAGATTTGGCAAAAAACATAAACATTTCCAATTTGTGCGGGAGGAAGTCCAATCTGGCAACAATGCTGGTTGCTTTTGCCTTCAGCATCACAATTTTCAGTGACGTAATGGGGAGGCGCCTTGTCCTTTATCGAACAGTGTGGTTCTAATAGCTAAAAAGTGCTCCATTTTAGTTATAAACTTAAGATCAATTGTTGGTGATGGGTGGATGCTGGCAGTCAAAGACTCAGGTTCTGCTGCAAGCAAGGTCGGCCGACCTGCCATACCGAACTTGAATCGCCTCAGAGAACCCAGCCTCCCCGCGAGAATTACTGGTGTGTCTGGACAGTGGGTGGGTGATGGAGGCTGGGCAGCCTCATCTGTGACACTCTGCAGCTGTCACCAAGGGCCAGACCGATAGCAGCATGTAGCAGGGCCGTCATGTGTAGTGTTTTTGCACGCTATGCAGATTAACAGTGCTACAGTGCATGGGGGGGGGATTTCCCATGAATTACTAGCATGGAGGACATCTGGCTATCTCCAGCTCAGGGAATCCTCCAGGCCCAAGGTCATTGTACCTGAGCGCAACAACACCCTGAAGGCCTGGCTGAACGAGCACCGCAAGAACCCCAGCAATTGCGAGAAGATCATGCTCTGTAAATAAGTGATATATTTTTATCCAACCATAATCGCTTCAACTTTTCTTAAAATGTAATCTTGAGAAATTTGCAAATTGTATATATGTAACTCTAACCGCTAGTATCTGTAATAGGCATATGTAATTATTCCCATTCTCATGTGAGTTTAGAGTTTATATGTTTCGTATCATTTATGTAATTCTTGTACCCTTAAGTCGTCAAGGAATGCAACTGGTTCTATTATACAGCGATCTGACATCTGCGGGTAACGTTTGCGCTATATAAAAACGCATAAATAAATAAATACTAGTCCATGCAGCACGTGTTCAGTATGAGTGATCCCCAGGCTGACTGCCTGGCAGAAGTGTCTTAAAGTTGCTTATCAGTGCATTTGGTCTTAAACAGTGCAACCAAGGTCCGACCCATCGGGCCGGTCACACCCTCGACTTAATCCTGTCCAACTCGCACCTCCTGACGTGTTATCCTTCTACGCAGGTAGAATGGACCGATCACTTTGTAATTAATTTTTCCCTCCCCGCCCTCTTCACAGAACGCTCCCAACCTGCTCCCCTCCCGTTATGGCGCAGGCAGTGGTATAAGGTGTCCGCTGACACTTTTAAATCTACTTTCGTACCTCCCGTTTTTCTCCCCTCTGACTCCACCAGTTCGGCTCTGTCTAAATACAATGATGCCTTGATCACGGCGGTCAACCTAATTGCCCCTTTAAGACGCTGTAATCGGCGCTCTGACCGCAGGCAGGAACCATGGTACTCGGACCTACTGCGTGCGGAGAAAAAGGCCTGCAGGAAGTTGGAGAAGGCCTGGAGAATCTCACGCAGTATGACCGATAAAGATCGCTATGGCTCAGCCATGAGACTCTATCATAAAAACATCAGAGCTGCCCGTAAATCCCACATTGTCTCCCAACTGTCTGAGGCTGGCAACGACCCTAAACTACTGTACCAGGTTCTTTGCACATTTACCAAGCCCGTCGCCTGTGACAGTCCTGAAACGCTGACCCAAAAACTGTGTGAGGATACCGCTGGGTTTTTTGCCAATAAAATCGATTCCATTTATCGTAACATCTCCCAAATAAGCCCACCTATTGAGGAGATGGTCCCCTCTTTTAGCCCCCAGCCCGGAACAGTCGGTGCTGTTTCCGCTGCGCTGTCCTCTATTCCCGAGATTAGCTTGGACCAAGTCAACTCCCTGATCGGGACTATTAAATCAGGCAGCCCAGTGGACCCTGTACCTGCCCGTGTCATGCACCTCATTGGGAGTGTCCTCAGTCCTTCTATTCAGACGGTGATCAATCGCTCCCTCTCTGAGGGACTGGTCCCCCGGGAGTGGAAGGAGGCCATGGTCAAGCCTATCAGGAAAAACACCTCCATCCCCTGGTCTGATATGACTAATCTGAGGCCTATCTCCCTCTTGCCGTTCATCGGCAAATTGATGGAGAAGCATGTGAATCACCATCTTTCCAGCTTCATTGAGCAGTCCGGCTGTCTGGACCACTCTCAGTCGGGGTTCAGGCCCAGGTATAGCACCGAGACGGCTCTTCTTTCCGTCACGGATGCTATACGCTTGTCCCTGGACAGAGGGATGTCAGTGGTGTTGGTGCTGCTGGACTTGTCCGCAGCATTCGACACCATATCCCACGCAATTCTCCTTACCAGATTAAAGGAGATTGGTATTGATAGATCCGCCTTGGCGTGGTTCACCAGCTTTCTCTCTGAACGTACCCAGAAGGTGAATATGGGTTCCTTCAGCTCCCCCTCGGCCAGCATCACCAGAGGAGTCCCGCAGGGCTCCTGTCTCAGCCCTACGTTGTTTAACGTATATGTCTCCTCTTTGGCCAACATTGTGAGGTCTTTCGGGTTTATGCCTATCTCCTACGCTGACGATACGCAGCTACTGTTCACTTTTAAATACTTTACCCCGGAGATAAGACAAGCTTTCTCCAACGGCATGACTGCGATCGCCAGCTGGATGGCCCAGAACTTTCTCCAGTGTAATGTGGGGAAGTCTGAGGTCATGCTATTCGGAGGGGCAAAAACCCTGTGGACCCCTGACTGGTGGCCCTCCAGTCTGGGTCAGGCCCCATCCCCTAAACAGGTGGTGAAAAATCTGGGGGTCCGTCTAGATCATGATCTCACCCTTGCTCATCATGCCAGCACCACGGCGGGTTCCTGCTTTCACATTATTAGCCTCCTTCGGAAGGTGTTCCCCCTTCTACCAGACCATACAAGAAAGACCTTGGTCCAGGCCCTCGTTTTGAGCCGCCTGGACTATTGCAATGGCCTATTCTTAGCAGCCAATGAAGGAGTGCTTAATAAACTTCAGGTGGTTCAAAACACTGCGGCCCGCCTGGTGACCAATGCCCCCCCTAGAACCCCATCCTTGCCCCTCCTCAAGGCCCTCCATTGGCTTCCCATCCGGAAACGGGTGGAATTTAAGATTTGCTGTGTGGTGCACAAGAGTCTTCACAACCTCGGTCCACACTACCTGGCCGAGAAATTTGTATACCACCGCCCTTCCCGCATTCTTAGGTCCAGCAATCAGCTATTACTTCAGGTTCCTAGACATAACAAGACCAGACAGGGAGGTCGCGCCCTCTCCATCATGGGCCCACGTCTGTGGAACAGTCTTCCTCTTTCCCTCAGAGATTGTCCTAGCCATCTAGCCTTCAGGAAACACTTAAAGACTACCCTGTTCTAGTTGGAGCGCTGCCCTACCTGTTCTTCACAGCACCGCGCGGAGATACACCTTCGGGTGTGATGCCGGCGCGCTACAAGCCCATAAATAAATAAATAAATAAATAAATTTGGAAGATGCAGTGCCTCACCAGGAAAAATCATGCACAATGGGCCCACCAGTTGTTTTTTTGCTTGCACAACTTGCAAAAAACATAAACATCTGTGAGGGAAGAAGTCGAATCTGGCAACAATGCTGGTCACCTTTGCCTCCAGCATCACAGTTGTTACTGACGTAAAGGCAGGTGCGCCTAGTCCTTTATCAAACAATGTGGTTTCACTAGACAAAATGTGCTCCATTTTAGGTGTAAAGATCAATTGTATCTAAGGTGCACTGCAGCAACACAATCACAACAGTTCTAGTCAAGAACACTCTATAAGAAGCAAAACAAACCAATGATCATCAATCTATCCTGGTGCTCAATGAGTTAGCTTACAGAAATTATGTGACTCGAGGATGGGAGTAGATGTGACCTGCTGACCTTGGAAACAGGTTTCAATCCAATCTTGGCTCAACATCCTGAAGTTCCGGTCAGATTACTTGATCTCCTTATGCCTAAATAAAGGAAAATATATGTGTCATTAGTCTGTTGTAAAGTGCTCTAATGCCATTCAGGCTAGCTCGAGCTATAATAAAACTGCGAAGAAAAATAAAAAATACACATATAGTAATTTGAAATGCACACAGTATACGGAGAATCTCCAGCTTCCTTTGATGAATGCACTGAACCCAAGAGGGACATTAAGGCATTCAACATCTGCACTTCTGAAAACATCTAACAACATTCTGAACATATTCAAAGTTATCTGAGCCACGGTTCTGCTACTGTCTAATTCAGAAATCTGCATAAACATACTAGAATTGTAAAATCTTTCAATACATTAACATTTGTACATAGCAAGAGAAATATTGCTCAGTCTAAGAATCCTTCCTTTTCTATCACAGATAATCTTTAGTAAATGGAACAACCCTCAGTCCTAGAAGAGTTCAGATAAATGTTCAAAAAGTAACTCAAAGTTAGTTGCATCAGTTGGTTCTTGACAAAGAAATGCAATATTCATATAGTGAGGTACCAGATGCAATAACAATATGTCACGATTGCCTATCAAAGATGCTATGGATTGCGAAGGCAGTTATGTCCCCGTATCCTAGATGGCCAACACGTCTCCAGCTTATGCTAGAGATCATGGCTGGCTGTGAACTGTAGTTCTTTGTCAGTATGTTGTCAGCATTCCTGAGCTGGACCAATTTATCAGTAGACTAGATCATTTTGCAAATGCCGCAATTTCTCTAATTATTGGGTTCATATTTACTACAGGGTCCTTAACTAGCAGTGAAACCTTATACCACGAGTATGGTAGAACTCACTAAGGATGCAGGCGAGAGGTTCATGGGTAAGCAGACAAGATCGGCGTTAAGGGGCAGTCCTGTCTGAGGTGTATATTCTAAATATTGTTTTTATATACCACATTCATCAGCATGGAGAAAGTTCTTTAAGGACGAAACACATGTCAGCTGAGACCATCTAAGAGAAAAAGGTCACCACAACAACTCTACCTGTGAAACAAGGAAACACACAGCAATGCAAATATAATTTGTTATCAAAATATTATATGTATAATCAAGTGACAAACAAATCACCGATTATAAAATATAATCTGATGCATAACAATTTTATTGACACTGTTTTCAAGCAAGAAGTATAAATATCACACGCCTAAAAATGTCAGTTTATGAGATAACATCTCTATATCATTCAAACAGTACTAATGCTATGCATACCGTGATACACTAATTAGTAGGTACAATTGATTTGGATCATGATGATAATTGTTACATACATATGAGGAGTGCTGCTGCCTAATTCAGTTTGGGAGGATAGTTGGCGGTTAATTTAATTCTGGGAACAGGGCTAGCAGAGAAGGTTTGACCCACCGGAGCATGGCCCTATTCCACCCCATCGGTCCCAACACTAAAGAGGTACATATCTTTAGACAGCCTAATACACATTTGTTTTCTTTTAAAATAGCTCCAGTACATAGGTGTGCACATGGCTCAGCAGAGAAAGGCTTAAAAAGGATATTGCTATCATTCTGTGATGTCATAAATGCACTTGACTGAATGAATAAATGAAAACAAATTTCTGAACCGTGAGAGCTGCTCCCACAGAAGAATCCCAACGCTAGGCTGAAGATAGTAAGCAGGGCCTATTTACACCTCGCTAAACAGAAAAAAACGGCCTTAAAAACGCGTTCCAGAGGGATTTCCCTAAGCTGTTCTGGCAGGGAATTCCTCACACTGGGTGCCCAAAAGGAGAAAGATCTTCCTCCTGCTCTCACTTTATGCTCCCTAGGAATGCATAAAAGATATTGATTAGATGAGCGGAGGGCTCGAAAGGGCGTGTATTTTTTATTTTTTCCTTAATATTTGGACAGCCCTATGGGTGAACAGAAGAACTTTGAACTTTATTCTCTGCTCAATAGGCAGCGAGTGCAGTTGTTTCAAACCGTGCCGAGTGGACTTTCATTTAGGGATATTTAATACCAGCCATGCTGCTGTATTCTGCACACGTTGCAACCAGTTAGTCAATTCCAGTGCTGCACCCACATGAAGGACATTGGCATAATCCAGTCTTGATGTAATCAAATCATGTATAATGTCTTTCCGAGTGACTGCTGGGAGGTGTTTGATGGTCTTTATCAGCGATTTGAGAAGAGAAAAACAAATGGCTGCATGGGACTTTACATGTGGTTTCAATGATAAGGCTGTGTCTACTTTCACCCCTAGGATTTGTATTGAACTGATGTTGTGAGGGGGATCACCCAACTCACTTGGCCATATTCTCTTAGTTTCCAAAGGAGAGGAATCTCAAAGGGCTAATATTTCTGATTTATCAAAATTGAGCTTCAGACAACTGCTGTGCATCCAATTTGCTACTGCCAACAGACAGCCCTGAAAATTGGTAGTCATAGTATCATTCAGTGAGTAAAATGCTAGCATCAGCTTTGAATTATCACTATGAGACACAATATAGAAGCGCCATGGTTGTACAATAATAGCCAGCTGAGGCATACCCCTATGGCACACTACAACTCAATTCTCTTTGGCATGAAGTATAGGGAGGTCGAAAAACAGCGCGTTTCGTATTGAAGAGATAAGATTCTGACCAATTCTATGCCTTGTCCAATGTGCCCACCTTTTCCAATCTCTGCAAAAGGATGATGTGAGCCACTGTACTAAAAGCGGCAGACAAGTCAAGGAAGATAACAGTAGATGATATCTGCTAAAACCAATACTCTCCAAATGGGCTTATTCTGTGCTGAATCCTGTGCGAAACCCAGGTTGAGACGGATAGAGAATATTTTTTTTTATGTGTCTGGTGATCTGAAGGGTAACCAGAGTTTACAATATTTTATGTAGCACAGGGAGTAAGGAAATGGGTTTGTATTTGCTCAAGCATAACGGGTCTAGGTTAACTTTTTTCAGAATTGGCAACACCAAGGCCCTTTTACAGGCTGGTGGTACAGATCCAAGTACCAAGGAGAGATTTAAAAGGGAATTGATTTGATTGCTTAGAGAAGAAACTGCTAGAGGCAGAATGTGTGGAGGATAGACATCTGTTAGGGTACCAGATCTAACTTTTTGAATGAGGCGAGAGTAGAGCCTGCTAGGAGAATAGAAGGGAAATAGCAAAGATGGGCAATGGCTTCAGTGGTAATGATGCCAAACAACTGGCAGTGAACTTCAGCAAGGGAACCTTTTATAGAGCTCATTGTAAGTTTCTACACGAGTGCTCCAACTGTGGAGGTCAGCACCCATTGGAGCAATGTTTCCCAGGACATCGAGGTAACATTGGAGGTAAGAGTAGGGTAGGAGCAAAAGGAATTTTGGGGAGCCAGCATGCCGGTTACATTGGAGGCACTGGAAGCTACCTACCCAGGGAGGTGGCCGAGAAGTTGAGAAAGGAGTTTGAAGAAGGCTTTCGGATACCATACAGTGTGCTGGGTTTGAGATGTGAGGCTGATAATTTGAAAATGGTAAAAGGAAAAGGATAATTTGAAAGAGGTATGAGGCAAGTTGTCAAAGAAAGCGGGGGCAGACAGAATGGAATGCCATTTTCGTAAGCTCCCCGTTCGTAAATGGATTTGTAATGGGTTCGTACCCACTAGGAGTGGTGTTCAAAAATGCAAAAGTTGAATATAGGTTAATACATCATCCATCTTGGCCGGAGGGGGCTCTGTAGATTACCAGATAGTAGAAGGAGAGTGCTTTACATGCATAGGCATTGATGAAGCCATAGCTTTAGTGATAAATTGTTGGGAGCTGAAATGGGAATAACTGCCATACAGCCAGCCCTGAGGCCTTCACCTGGGCACACGGAATACTTTCCATTGATGGGAATACAAATTCAGGGGAACTACTTTCAGGGAATGGCTATACCTATGGGCTGCTCAGTTGGATCTTTGAAACAATCAGCTATTTCCTGTGATGGGTTTTGAAGTCAGAACAACTGCTGCACTACCTGGATGATTTTCTGTTTGTAGGCAGGAAAAGAAAGGAGTTTCATTATGCCCGATTGATGAGGACGATGGAGAAGGCCACAGAGGAACTGTCTAGGCAAAAGACTGGGGGGCAAGCAGGAACACTGATTTATCTAGTCATTGTGCTAGATTCTGTAGCCATGATGTTCTGACTTCTGCAAGACAAACTGACAACTAAGAGGACGGCTGCTGGTGCTGGTCATCAGAAAGAGATGCAAGCTGATAACGCAAATGCTGAGAAATGTGAGTAAGAGTACAGGGAATATGGGACAGTATGGAGGTCGTATGTAAGGGATTGCTGCCCAGGAGGGTACGGGGAGAAGCAAGAAAGCCAGCTGTCCTTAACATGGATCAGAAAGCGGTAAACAGGGAAGTAGCACACAATTGCAAGGCACACCATATTAGGGTTGTGAGTCATGTGGGTATTGCATATCTGTAGCCGGTTTGTTTTGAACGCACGCGGTACACCTATTGGGAATAGAATTCACCTGGTAAAGGTGATGGAAATCATGGAGGAATGGTTAGGAAGATAACGAAAACTTTAGGAGGGCATAGAAAGGACTTTTCAAGGGAGGGTATTTCAGGTGGTGGAAAGAGAGAGCTCAAGATAGGGCGTGGAGATATGGTGAGGTTAGGTGAAGCGGAGGTTGGAGAAAGTCACAGAGAGAAGTAGAAAGGGAAGACAGAGAGGGTCAAATTCAAATGGGAGGGACATGAGTTATAAAGTACAGAGGTTAAAAGGGTTTTCTTTAAAGTTTTATTTCTAGTTTTGTAACATTTACAATTGTGAAAAACATATAATAATACAAAACATTATACAGTATGGCCCTTCCTTACATGTGCAGGGTTTAACAACTCAATCAATTCAATCACCTGCAGCCCCTTCAGCCCCTGACTCGCTTCCTCAGCTCCCAACGTCAATGTACACAACATCTCAGACCAGATTTCCAAGTCATCATGCAATTTATCATTCGTTCTGAGCAATTATATCCTTATTTGCCCATTCTAAAAGATCCTTCTTCCAATAAGCCATTGTTGGGCTACACAGCTTATGCCACTGAATAGTGATAAGTTGTTTTACTAACACCATTTCCAGTAGTGGAAACGTATAAATAATTGGAGACCCCCTGGGCTTAGGTATAACATTAAGGAGGCAGTGTCTGATGGACAACTCAAGAAAGAGAGTCACAATATCTCGCAATCTTCTAATTACATCTTGACAGTATCCCAGCAATTGGTCACAACTCCATGTCATATACAGAAAATCTGTCTGTCCCGCTCCGCTGCACGGACACTCAGATGATCTACCTGCATACATTATAGACAACTTCAGAGGAATCAAGTATACACTGAGCAGAAAATTAAAATTGGCCAGCTTAAACCAAGCATTACTCGAGATCAACTGGACATGTCTGCATGTCTGAGTCCACTTCTCGTCTTTAAATGGCGTCTCCAGCTCATTATCTATTATTTACTGAACCGGTAACACTTTATTTAAATTCGCGTTCAGTACCCTATAAAGCCAGGACACTGCTTGGGTAGACTGACCCATCTCTAAAAGCTCAGTCAGCACTACTGATGTGGCTGGAACCTTCGTAAAACCCAACCAGATCACTCTTGCTGCCCTATATATCCTTGCCTATTGTACGAACTGCCCTGGTCCTACCCCAAACTGGCATCTTGCCACATCAAACGTCGGAAACGTATCCACAGGATAAAGGCCACCCAATGTAGAGCGCCCTCGTTCTCGTGACTGTATCACAGACATATATCGTGCAATTTTCACAAAGGGTTGTAGCTACTAAATCTGCAGTGTTTATGAGAATGGAGAATTCCTGATCACACTATATTCCACAACTTCCCGTACAGCAGCAGTATGCTGAGCCACATAACGGTAGTGCTTAGTTACTTCTTACTCTGCGTTAATGTCACAGGGAGCAACAATATCTCAGAAAACCCATGCAATAGCCTCTTCTCTGGTTCTCTTCCTCTTTACACCACTGCCCTGCATGGTAGAGCTATGCTCTTGATGGAGCAGGTAAAGCAAAATTTTGTATACCTCCTCTATTTTGCATGAAAATACTAATCACTTAACCGACTAATATAATAAATTGAATTAACTGTTTGGTGTGTTATATTAATCAACCATTTGCACCTTTTGTAAACACCAATTACACGTGGGACTTATTGCTATTTGGATGGCAGAATAACACTAATAACTAAATTTTGTACGCCTATTAACAGTAGTACGTGTGGTAATAGGATATCGCATGATTTATGTCGCTTTTGTGATGTTTGCGTTCCCGTTTTGGACCGAAGGGTGAGTTTTATTGCTTTAAATGTCGCTAAAAGCTATGAAAATACTAATACATAAAGGGATTAGTGAGGGTTTAATATTAGAATCTTCATTTCTGTGAATTAATTACTCTTTTGTGCTTGTTTTGCCTAATTTGGCATTTGGGCCTACCAAAACGTGGCATCCAAAATGGAGTTCAGAAGTGGCCACCGTCTCGTGAGCGCGATGTCTACTGCGCAGACTCGGATGGCTCCGTAGACCTCCAGGCAACCTCAAGTCAGAGCACAGTGTTCCTAGCCAAGGATAGGAACAGGGAGGACTTCCAAACTTCAGTCAGTAAAATCTGGTCTAAATGAACAATAGAGACATACAAGCAAAATTCTACAATGTTGCATGAGGATGACATGAACAGAGGAAGTGAACCAGCAAAATCTATGAGAAACCAACCTAATGGGAAAATCAGACGATATTGCAAACTTCATCAAATTGACCAATCATATGCTTCCTTAGTATAAGAAATGTTTCCTGTTTTCCCGAATTTTATTATAAAAAGGGTAGTAGAATAGGGAGGGACTAGGCTACCTTCTGTCTCTCAATGACTGCACAACCCTATCGACCCCACAGACGATTACAGATGCTTGCACGATTCCTGGTCCTTTGGAGATCTTTGGGACTGTAATGTGCTGAGAAAAGAACTTTCCGGACTTTGAGCTTTTGGCCTGCTTTATTGGGACTATTAAACGGTTAAATTTGGTTATGCAGAGCCATTTGAATTAGAAAGGTCCTGCTAGCAAGAATAGGTAAATATAAAATGTCATGCGATTTGTGCTGATTTATTAAAATTCTAAACTTTGTTTGACCAAAATGCTAATATTAATTGCAAACAATATTGAGATAAACAAATAATTGATTAACAGAAATTACGAGTTTGTGGTTTTTCAATGAAGAGATTAGAGGATTCTGAAGCTTAAATGTATTTTTAGCTGGTTCTAAATCACCATCAACCAGTCCAACTAATTGGTCCGTCGACCAAGTGGTGGAGTGCCTTGATGTTAAGGTTAGGATCCTATAGGAGGTGATGAAAATGTATATTCTGTAATATAACTTTTCTTCCCTATAGGTAATAAGGTACCCCCACATGTCCAGCGCTTAATTATCATCCCTCCTGTGTGCAGACTCGTGAGAGGAAACGTATGAGTGTTGGTGTTATGGACCCCACCAATGACTGCGTGTGTGAAGGAGCTAGTGTGAAGTCGGGTCTGCGACGCAGGGAGGATAGTTGTAAATTTGCCCTTTTTCTTCCCCAATTTTGCGCTGGATCAGTTTTTTCTGGTAGCAGAATGATGGTTATTATTGGCTAGTTTGGTGATTATTGCTTATTGATTTCCGATTTTTTGATTGTTGATTGCAGATGTTTGGATGAGTATTGATTTATGTACTAACATTCTATGTTGAGTCGCGTTGCGTTCTATGTTGTTTTTTAAGACTTCTGGGATGTAGGAAGTCGGATTGCCTGTGGCAAGTGAAGTCACATGGTGAATTGTTTGTTGCCCTGTAGATACACGGGGAAAACGTGTGACAATTGGAATTGCACGACGCATTGTCTGGGTCCGATTTGGTAACATGGCCGTGTGTTACCGTTAGGGACATTTCTGTGGTGAAAGAGGTGTATGGGTAGTGAAGGCCACCTGTGGAATTTTCGTCTTAAGTAACAGGAGTCCATGTGAGCTCTGATTACGCTTATCACTGGAAAGGTAATAGGTGTTCCCTAAGCTTGTAAGAAGGATAAAGTAGAGTGAAGTGCTACTTTACTAACGAATGAAATAATTCTGTAGTAGGGCAGAGGTAAGCGCTGCTCTCAGGAAAGACAGGATTCTATGTGAATGAACTACATTTTTCCGTATGAATGTGTGTAAATGAAATAGCATTCGACTTAATTGTGAAACTCTGGTCTTAATTCTCAGGAGCAGTGTAGTCTCCAACAGGTGTCTTATTTCCAGAGAAACGGTTAGCTAATGCTTGCTAGAAGGGTAAGGTAGAGGGAAGTGCTACTTTATCGGCGAATGTAATAATTCCGTAGTAGGGCAGAGGTAAGCGCTGTTCTCGGGAAAGATGGAATTCTTGTAAAAGAAAAGGTCAAGACTATCTCTTTTGTTAGCGAAACAGATGATGGTGGTGTTTTTATGTCATTACTAACAAATTTTGAGTAAAGAAAGCGTAAGAGAAAGTTTGCCGATAAATTTTGTAAAGGAGGGGTCAGCAGGAGTAGCGAGAAAAGCTGACGTCTGAAAAGACCACGCTGGGATTTGCCAGCCATTAAAGTGACGTGTGTGGTGCATTAGTGTACGCCGCGCTAGGAGTGGAGAATTACAGGGTGACGAAGACGCTCCGGATTGGTGCGTTAGTGTAAGTCGTGCTGGGATTGGAGATTAGCAAAAGTGACATAGATGCTCCGTATTGGTGCATTAGTGTGAGTCACGCTACGATTGGATAAGACAACAGAATAATCGTAAGAGAGATCTAGCGATACTAAGAAGAGAAAATGATGTATTACGATCCACCAGAGAAAGAGAAAAAGTCCTGGTTCAGAAAGATTAAGAATTTATTTAAGAAGGACAAACCGATTGTGACTAGAGAGGGGACAGTTGCTTCCTCCACCGAAATCACCTGCATCCTTCATGGTTGCGAAACATGTATTTGGCTAGACAATTGGGCAAAGTATAAAAAAGATGATGGAGTTTTAGCGTTTCCAGAACATGGTTCATTCAATTTAGCGGTATTAAGGAACCTAAGAGAAAGAATGATGAGATGAGAACCGAGACCTAGACCTACTCAGTTTGAAGCATTGACAGAATGGGAAGATGAGATGTATGAAAGAGAACGACAGCAGAGTGGCGGAAGGTATAAATTCATGTTTGGTAGACCATGTGGACGAGAGAATCATGATGATAGAATGAGGAGATGGCGAAGTGCAAATATGGCTGATGGGATGTTCCCTATGAGAAATGCTGAAGAAACTAGTAGTAGAAAATGTACAGAGAAGAAAAATAATACAGGATCAGAAGGTTATAAGTATGGTGTGCATGAGTCGGAGGATGATGTACTGGAGGACATGTTTTATAAAAATCCACCCCCGTATCAACCCAATTCCACGTTATTGACACCAAGTGCCCCAATAAAAGAGACCCCACAAAATATAAAATTTGAGTCAATGCCACCTGAGGTAGGGAGAAATAATCCTTTTAGAGAAACAGAAAAAATACAACCTGGTAAAATGATAAATGAAAACTCAGCTGAATTAGCCAGAACCACTTTAGAGTTAACTGAAAAGATTAGAGAATTGACTAAAAATATGGAAGCTGTAACTGTTCCTGTAACGATAGGACCCGTAATGCCTATTTTTGATAAGCAGAAGGAGAGTGAGCATTGTCTAATGATCCCTTACAACAGTAATAAGCAAGCTGGATCAGAAAAAAGAGATTTGGGAAAAAATCCATGGAGACCAGTGACAGGAACTTCTGGGTTAAGTACTCCTAAAAATTTGACAGTGAATCAGAGCCTAGCGAATAAAGCATTAATGATGACAGAATCAGTACCAGGATCACTGAGAAGTGAAACAATTCCTGTAGGTCCCACTTCTGCTGAATTAAGCGAATGGTTAACAAGCTTACATCAAAAAGATGCAGAACCTCGACCTTTAGATGTGGCAAAATTAAAAATAGTCTTAGAAGAATTAATAGTAGGGACTATTCCCACAGAAAAATTAAAAGCATTTCAGGATGAAGAACTAATGTTTCTATGCAAAAGTATGACATGGAGAGCAAGGAATTTACATGAAAAATTGGAAGAAGTAGCAAGTGAAATGGGTATCGACTTTGAAAAAATAAAATCCTTTTTGAAACCATACTGAGTAGACTTTGCTGAAAAGGACATTGAGAATCTGATTATAGCAGAAAGAATGACTCAAATTAAAGAACTAATTGTATTACTGATAAAATGTGGCGATGTAGACAAATGGAAAAGTAGGTGGTTTTGAAAACGAGACGATGCAACAGACAAAACATTTGCAGCTTTCCCAGTAAGAGAAAAATAAAAGGTGGTAACTGAATGCCCCATGAGGGAGATCCCAGGCGGAGGCTATGTGCATGTCCCCTGGACCAGACAAGACATTTTATCATTCACCAATGACTTTCCTCATTTGCGTGAGAAGCCGGTTGAATGGTACAGGCAGGTAGACAGGTTTGTAAAATTATTAAGCCTGGGCAAAGCACTACGCTACGCTCGCGTAGTTTGCGAAGTTTGCGCTACTTCGCACTACGTGAATTGCACGTAGCACAGTGCAAACACGCTTAGCGTAGCGTTGCGTAGTGCAGCGGTCATTTTTTGCTTGCTCGCGGTCCTCAACATCAAATTGGCGACCGCGAGCAAACAAAATTACATCCCGGCGAGACTTTTTCCTCGTTCGCGATCAGCAACATCAAGTTGGCGGCCGCGAGCGTGGAAAATAAACCTCCCGGCGAGATTCTCAACGCGGGGAGGTCAGGTTTCTCATTGCGAGTGGTCGCGCATGCTCGCGACCGCTCATGATGAGAAACTACCAGTCCGCGTTGAGAAAGCTGCCGCTCGAATAAAAATCTACTCAAGCGGCAGAAAACTACAGCTCGCACTGTGCACGATGCCGTTTTCAATGATTGCACAGTGCCGGATGCTTGTCCGCACTGTGCAATCATTGAAAACAGCATCTTTCACAGTGCGAACGGGATACTACGCAGTTCGCGAAGTGCTACGCATAGCTCGCGTAGTGCGAATGGCACTTTGCGTAGCTTCGCGTAGCGCTACTTCGCGAACTACGCCCAGGGTTAAAAATTATCAAAAGTACTATGGATTGATCTGAACAGTTTATTTGACATAATTGTGCCAGCAGACCTATGGGCAGAATGTAAAATTACAATAGGGTGGCCTACTCAAGAATGCCCTAGGAATCCAAAAACAGGTGCTCCTGATCCAGAAGTAATGAGAAAATATGAACAGGTAGTTACCTTTCTGAAAAATAAAGTGCCTCCTAAAGAAACTGATTGGGTAAAAATTGATAGAACCCACCAAGAACTAAAAGAATCTGTACATGCCTACTATGAGAGATTATTGTTGGCTTTTAAACAATACAGTGGTGATGAAAATTTGAGTGAGAAGGACTTGAGTCATTTTGTATATCGATTTGTGTATGGGTTGCGTCCTGAAGTAAGTGAAATGATTAAGCAGCATACAGTGGATTGGCAAAATAAAAAGATAGATGAAGTACTGAGAAATGCAAAATATTTTAGTGATGAGATTGAAGCAAAAGAAAAAGCCATGTGGGCTCAAGTAAAAGTGGCAGCAAGACAGGAAGTCCAACTGATTGAACAAGCAAATGGTACGAGCATGAAACAAAAACCCAACATTGGGAAAGGGAAAGGACAGATTAGTATAGAAGAAGCCAAAAAGAAGTGACCATGTCATAATTGCAGGAGGATAGGGCATTGGAGAACCGAGTGTAAATTTCCCCCAAGTGCTAATGGCGATAATGCATCATTGAATCCACAGGTGCAGAATGAGGTGAGTTGTGAACCGCAGCGACAGCGGCAGGTTGTTGCCCAACAGTGTCAGGTGCCAAAACCACCTTTTCCACAGAGCGTAAATCCTCAGAAAAACAGTAATGAGACAGGATTCTACAACGAAGAACAGGTAACTAAGCTGCCGCGCGCTAGTGCTCTTTCGCAGTATTGGCTACAACGCGATGAGAGTGAGACAGAAGAAAGCCATTGATGGTGCCAAGGGGAGGAAGAAGAGTGCGTACTTGGCGCAACTCTAGAAGTAGACCAGACAGGCCCTTTTGTCGATGGAAAGATAAATGACGAAAACATTCCTTTCCTAGTAGATACTGGTGCTACTCGTTGAACTGTTAGGTCAGCTGATGTCAAAAATCTTCTTCTCTCGGATGAAACAATCCAAGTAGTTGGAGTATCCAACAGACAGATAAAAACGTATCTTACTGAACCAGTTAAGGTCAAAATAGGGAAATTTTCCGAGATGCACCATTTTGTCATGTGCGATTCAAGCCCTGTAAATTTGTTAGGGAGAGAATTGATGTGCAAAATGAACTGCACAATATTCTGTACTCCTGATGGAATAGCTTTTGAGACTCCTGATGAGGATGTACTGTACAAGATGACTATAGCTAATATGGAACCTGAAATTACTGAGGCATTTGCTGTATTTGACCCCGAGGAATTGCCTCAAGAGTTGAGGAAAACAGTGAAAACTGAGGTATGGGATTTCAACCAAGTTCAGTTATAGCATCAGAGAATCTACCATTAAGAAGGAAATTGCAAATTTCTGACACTAGTTCAGAGTCAGACACCGAACAAGTACAAGTACATAAGAGTGTAAACAAAAACAGTGAAGAGACTGTCAAAGAAATTCTTGATAAAACAAGAGAAATTCTACCTGAAATAACAGAAGTGGATGGTAAGGTACCAGATACAGAGAGAGAGGGAAAGATTGTTGTGGAAGATCCCCGAGGAGGTGTAGGGAAACCATACATCCAGGTAGAAGAAGGGACAGTTAGTCAGCAGGAAGATTGTGTGGAAGAAACACGAGGAGGGACAGAAGTAGATAAGAAAAAGGAGGTGGTGGAAAGAAGGGCTATTGAAAGTAAGAGTCAAGTTGGAACTGAATCTGAGGACAGTGACGAAGAAGTACCAGAAGGACGATTCCTGAGAAAAAGAGCATGGAAAACTGAGAGAAATGAAAAGGGAAATAAGTTAAAAAGGCCAGCAAAGGATGAAGTTTGGCCAAACAAGATAAAGAGATTGAGATACAGATTGACACGAGTAAAATCATCCAGAGATGAACAAGTGAATGAGGTGTTTAGCCAAGAGAAATCAAAAGACGTTGAACAGACACCATTAGAAGAAAGCAAATGGACGAGAAAGCCTAACCAGAAGTATAAGTCACCAGAATGGTCGTATGTGGCACTTCTTGAAGTACAAGAAGAGGCAGACAGCCAAGGGGATCCAGAGGTGACTATACCAGAAGTGGTTGAGGACGACGAAGAATCGGAAATCATGAGAGTTATCTTGTCCGACATCGGGGAAGAGAAGATGTTCAGGAAATTCTAAATCAAGATTGTGAGAGAAGACTATCAAATGCCAAACTGAGGAGACAAAAGTGCTCCAGAAGAGAAACTTGAAAATTACTGAATAAAAGACATAACTGAAAAGAACCAAGTAGGTGCTTAGAGCCTTGGGTTTAGACAAAACTAGTTGTGAAGTAGACGAGGCTAAGGCAAAAGACACTGATCATTTTCCGAAATGGCAAACACAGAAAGTAGAAGATCTACATGTGTGTTTCTTCGAAGATGGTGCAGAATATGTTGTTGTTGTACAGGATTACTAATGCTTCTGTGGAGTGTGTTAGCTTTACACTAGAGACAATAGAAGGACATAGTGAGAATAAGACTGATGTAGAACAGATTCGGAAGATTTATCCAACAAAAATAGATAGAAATTATTTACATAAAGATAGGTCCATATAATGATTTTTCTAACAATGGTTTCTCAAAATTATTGTATGAATATGTAAAAACAATGGATGTGAGAGATTGCTATGTATGCATGCGGTTGCCTGCATCAGTTTCTGAGGGAGTGACGTACCATCACCTTCCAGTGATATATGGAATAACATGTAGTGTATTAGCAAGTTTGATTTACAAAACAGGGAAACTAGAATATTATTTTCCAGATGTAGACAACATATTTTCACAAGTACCTGTAGTCCATAAATTGAATAAAGTAAAATCTGGTAAAGTGTTAGGTGAATTCTTCTTAGAAACTAGAGAACTAACATTAGAATCAGTATTCAAAAATAATCTCACTTGTAGTCTGAAAAGAGAAGAAATACTTTCTTCGATATGGTAGAAGAGAGGAGAATAAAAATGCAAAAGAAGGTACCTAAGGGAAAAGAAGAAAAGACAGTTTGGGATGTTGAAAGAGAAAAACATTTGAAAGGAGAAACTAGTCCAGCAATGGCTTTAGATTGGCCTCAGAAAGAGAAATTGTGTATTAGAAGAAATCAAACTGTGTATTTGGGAAAAGATTGGGAAAAAGTTTTCTACTATTAAGGACTTTCTACTAAAATTAGGTAGTACCTTTATTGGTAAAATGTTATTTCCATTAACATGTGTGATAATTCTAGTATTAATTCTGAAGAGAAAGGGGAAACAATTATGTGATCTAACAAAACATAAAGAGAACTGAATTCATTTCAATTGCAAATTTGATCAAAATTTGAGGGTGTTTGTGGTGATATTATAAAAATCACCAAAGGGTGGATTGATGGAGCAGGTAAACCAACATTTTGCATACCTCTTCTATTTTGCATGAAAATACTAATCACTTAACCGACCAATATAATAAATTGAATTAACTGTTTGGTGTGTTATATTAATCAACCATTTGCACCTTTTGTAAACACCAATTACACGTGGGACTTATTGCTATTTGCATGGCAGAATAACACTTATAACTCAATTTTGTACGCCTATTAACAGTAGTGCTTGTGGTAATAGGATGTCGCATGATTTATGTCGCTTTTGTGATGTTTGCGTTCCCGTTTTGGACCGAAGGGTGAGTTTTATTGCTTTAACTGTCGCTAAAAGCTAGGAAAATACTAATACATAAAGGGATTAGTGAGGGTTTAACGTTAGAATCTTCATTTCTGTGT
This sequence comes from Triturus cristatus, assembly GCF_964204655.1. Taxonomy (NCBI): domain Eukaryota; kingdom Metazoa; phylum Chordata; class Amphibia; order Caudata; family Salamandridae; genus Triturus; species Triturus cristatus. The sequence continues at coordinate 845,831,500 of NC_140584.1, read as the reverse complement.
ATTAATTACTCTTTTGTGTTTGTTTTGCTTAAGTTGGCATTTGGGCCTACCAAAACGTGGCATCCAAAATGGAGTTCAGAAGTGGCCACCGTCTCGTGAGCGCGATGTCTACTGCGCAAACTTGGATGGCTCCGTAGACCTCCAGGCAACCTCAAGTCAGAGCACAGTGTTCCTGGTCAAGGATAGGAACATGGAGGACTGCCAAACTTCAGTCATTAAAATCTGGTCTAAATGAACAATAGAGACATATAAGCAAAATTCTACAATGTTGCATGAGGATGACATGAACAGAGGAAGTGAACCAGCAAAATCTATGAGAACCCAACCTAATGGAAAAATCGGACGATATTGTCAACTTCATCAAATTGACCAATCATATGCTTCCTTAGTCTAAGAAATGTTTCCTGGTATCCCGAATTTTATTATAAAAAGGGTAGTAGAATAGGGAGGGGCTAGGCTACCTTCTTTCTCTCAATGACCGCACACCCCTATCGACCCCACAGGCGATGAAAGATGCGTGCACGATTCCTGGTCCTTTGGAGATCTTTGGGACTGTAACATGATGAGCAAAGAACTTTCCGGACATTGAGCTTTTGGCCTGCTTTATTGGGAAAATTAAATGGCTAAATTTGGTTATGCAGAGCCATTTGAATCAGAAAGGTCCCGCGAGCAAGAATAGGTAAATATAAAATGTCATGCGATTTGTGCCAATTTATGAAAATTCTAAACTTTGATTGACCAAAATGCTAATATTAATTGCAAACAATATTTAGATAAACAAATAATTGATTAACAGAAATTACGAGTTTGTGGTTTTTCAATGAAGAGATTAGAGGATTCTGAAGCTTAAATGTGTTTTAGCTGGTTCTAAATCACCATCAACCAGTCCAACTAATTGGTCCGTCGACCAAGTGGTGGAGTGCCTTGATGTTAGGTTAGGATCCCATAGGAGGTGATGCAAATGTATATTCTGTGATATAACTTTTCTCCCCTATAGGTAATAAGGTACCCCCACATGTCCAGCGCTTAATTATCATCCCTCCTGTGTGCAGACTCGTGAGAGGAAACGTATGAGTGTTGGTGTTATAGGCCCCACCAATGACTGCGCGTGTGAATGAGCTAGTGTGACGTCAGGTCTGCGATGCAGGGAGGATAGTTGTAAATTTGCCCTTTATCTTCCTCGATTTTGCGCTGGATCACTCTCATATAACACAGCTCAGAGTCAGGGAGCCCCAGAACTCCCTCTTCCCTATCTAATTTAAGAGACGTACTCTGCTTCTTTTGCCTGCCTAAGCCAAACAGATCAGGAGGGTCTCTATGCCCTCGAAAGTGGATCGTGGCTTCTCACATAGCATGTTTTCTAAGTCTTATAGGTGGCATGGGTAACAGGGCAGGAGCACAATCTTTGCAAGTGCCACATGGCGCATAGCTGTGAGAGGGTGGGTATTCCAAAAGGAAATCGAGTTTTTCACTTCCTTGATATTTCTAACTATATTGCTCGAGTGCTGCAACCGCGAGGTATGAGCCACCTACAAGCCTAAGTAGCAAAACTGTTCCATTTCCCGCCTTGTACCTACATTTGGAAATGTTTCAAGCGCAGGGCTAGTCAATCAATCCAGGGGACAACCACGGTTTTTGAACGGTTGACACGCAAACCACAGCCATCCCCAAAATTCTGTCAATAGAATAGGCAGCGACGTGTGTGAATCTTTTAGATAGTCTAACGTTTCATCCGCATACGTGGAAACAAAATGGGTTACCTTTCCTATCTTGGTTTCACACATCACCTGCTGCATTGTAATCATCAATTGTTCCAATGCAAGCACAAACAGTTATTGTGACAATGGTCAATGCTGTCTAGTTCCTCGCTCAGTGCTGCATATCCGCAAAACAATATTACCAAACACACACTAGCTGTGGGCTTTGTGTAAAGGCGCCTCATTTATTTTAGAAAGACTGGCAGTAGCCCATCCTCTGCAATACAGTAAACATATGATCCCACCTGATTGTGCCAAACGCCTTTTCAATATCCAGCACCAACAAGGGATTGTTCATTTACATACGTTGCGTAGAGTGTAGCATGTGGGTATATGTAGCTGAGGATATTATGTAATGGGGTACGCCCCGGTATAAAGCCCCACTGGACTTCATGTACCAATCTTCTCAACACAAGGCGGGCCTGTAGGCTAGAATTTAAGTCAGGAGCTCAAAATCATTGTTTATCATGGGAAGGGGCCAGTATGACCACATATTCATAGGATCCCTGCCCTAACCCCAGCATTTCACCATATCTTTCAACCCTGCCAGGAGCGCTTCTTTTATAATGTCCACCTCCATCTCCTCCAATTGTGTGTTTGTGAGTTTCAGTACTGAGAATACACAAATGGAACAGGGTCCTGCAGCCTCAGTTGACTTTTGTATCCTTCTAAGAGGACACCCTCGTGCTGTCCAGCTTGACAGTGATATCTGGGGAAGTGGCAGCTCTCTTCACAATAACCACATCAGAAGTCTGCCCTATTTATCCCAATTCCAATAGAGTTTCTGTTTATACACCATGACTGGAACCCTATCTAATTCAGACCATTTATGACTCAACTCAGCCCGGGCTGCAGTATAAAGATGCTCTCTAATGTGCAATTTAGAAACCACCTCTTGATGCTGCAACAGATCCATTTTAAGTTGTTGCTGTATTCCAACAACTTTGCTGATGCATTGGCACTTCACCACTATTTTGAATGCCTCCCATTCATTAACTCTTGTGGGTGTCAATCCCCCATTTGTCTCAAAATATCCATCCACCACCTCTCCTATCTCTTCTCAGAAGTCAAAGTTCTGTAAGATTGATGTCCTTAACCTATACAGGGGCACCAGGGGTCTGCACTGCAATATTCTACTATAAATGGAGAATGGTCCAATAAATATCTGTATATAATATATGCTCCGCCGGTCTCGCCCTGGCAGAGGTCCTCTGCATCTGCAGAATGGGCGGGAGAGCCTTCTCCTATATCACAGCCAAGACCTAGGACATGCTCCCTGAGAACACCAGACGTTCCTCGTCCCTGCACACGTTCAGGAAGGACCTCAAGGCCTGGCTTTTCGACTGATCTGGAGCTGCTCCCCCCACCCCCCAGTGCCTTGAGACCCTCACAGGTGAGTAGTGTGCTTTACAAACCCCTGATTGATTGATTGATATTGGTATTTGTGGCATCTATTTTCCGTGCTATATCTTCAGTTACTAGGAAGTGGTCTAATCAGCCCTAAGTACCATAAGTTAATATATGGCAAGAATTCAGCCTATCCATTATTCCTTTCGATTTTAATTCAATAAGGCAATTGTGGTTAAGTCAATATTACCAACTTTTAAGAAGTGCGCACATGCACCTGAACACTGTTAAGCAGTGGTAAAGTACTCAGAGTCCTAAAGCAAACAATAACGAGATCAGTAAAAATGGAGGAGGAATGCATAACGTTTGGGGGAAGACCATCCTAAGGCTGGAAGGTCTAACACTGGATTTATGATCTTTATGATTTTAGGAGATCCAAAATAAAGAAGGGTCCATTTTTTTAATTCTAGGTGATAAATGAACATAGGATAAACAAACTTTGGGGCATATTTACAAGGAAATGACGGAGCGCGAAACTGTGGCAAAATTTGCAGCGTCACGCTCCACCATTTCCAAAACACACCCTTGCGCTGGTGCTAAAAATAGCTGTCTAGTGCCAACACAGACACCCTTGTGCCATAGTGCAAGGGAGCATGCATTGCAGGCAATGAGTGTTTGTGTGCTAGAAGGTGTCCCGTCCTGCACATAAACAATCAATAATAGAGATTTGCTACTTCTATGTGTGCTGCTTTATGCAGCACACATTGAAGTAGCAAATCAACATTATTTAATGATTGTTTATGTGCAGGAAGGGATACCTTCCTATACATAAACAATCTATAATGGCATTTTGCTTTTTCTATGTGTACTGCAGAATGCAGCACACATAGAAGAAAGCAAAAACAAGGATAAATAAAAGTATTTCTCCTCATTGCGCCATTCTAATGCCTGCTATTGCATGGAGTTCATTTTTAGCTTTGCCTTAGATTTACACCTCCTCCTAAATATGGGGCAGTGTCAAAAAGCAATGGGGGTTGTGGTGGAATGCTCCCCACAGAAATACCCATTGCACGCCCCTTCCATGCCGATACCTGCGTGAAAGGGTATAATATTTACAAAGTGGTGTTAAGCCACAAAAAGTGGCTTAACGCCACTTTGTAAATATTGTGCAGGGCATTTCACCACTGGAACATCAAATAAGTGACGTTCCGGTCACACAATGCCCTTGTATGTATGCCCCATTGTCTTCAGTCTTCTACGTAGGGGTTTGCCTTCTGTTCCTGTTTGCCAATCTCATATGTCTTTTACCTCGGGGTTTGCCTTCTGTTCTTGTTTGCCAATCTCAGATGTCTTTCTTGGGCCTTCTTTAAGTTTTGTAGTAAAGATTGTTGAATATCACTCAGATATTTTCAGTACTTCTCCAATGCTGCAAATGAAGTGTCTGGGACAGGGGAAAACAGAAAGGTATGCCAATAATAATCATAATTTGCACAAAAGGGACTGAATCCGAATTATTATAAAGGAATTCTTCCAATGGTAATAAAGTATTACATTGTGACTGAGCAGAGTTGATAAAACATCACAGATATTCCTCCAAGATCCTATTTAGTCAGTCTTTCCATTAGTTAGGGGGTGATACCCTGAACAAAAGGTGTGATGAACTTCCAACTCCTTGCACATCCGAGACCAAAATTTGTAGAGAAACTGAGCTCCTCTATCAGAGACACGTTTCTTGGAGATGAATTCCTATGGACGACTAGAAGTTTTAATTGGTTGTATGACTTGGACTCGGTAGTTTCATTTAACTGGAAGCAGACTTCTCACGATTTAACAAATTATTTGATATCTTTTTTAAAGGATGGCCACTAAAATATCCCAGAGATAAATTCTTCAGTTAGTTTCTGACCTCTATATTCTGCAGACTTAAATTCGTGATTAGCCTGTAAGATTATTATTTGTAGACCCTTTGTTGGTATAAACAATCAGTTATTCACTTGTAAAAGAACTACTTTGGATTGAGCAATCTATTTATGTGACCACTTACAGTGTTGTGGATTAAGATTTCTCTGTCAGACAAAATCTAAGAATGTTTTTGTCTTAGATAGCCACATTATAACTCCTTTGGCCATAATATCTTTTTTTGCAAACATTGTTTATCTCTCCTACTGGAAATATTCTTGAAAGACATCCTGTCACAATATTTTGAGAACCTGGAATTTAAGAGATGGTGAAATGCTACTGCTGGAAAAAAGGTCATAGGTTTATCTGCAGTTTTGATATTCTACTTGCTGAAGAAACTCTTATGTTTCTGCAATCAGTCTGAACAATAACAGAATGTTGCACCCAGAGTAAAAAAATTCTTCACTACTAAAAAGCTGCTTTTTTGGCGAATAATTCCTTTTCAGGATCTGAGTTATCAAACTGTAAAGGAGTTAACGTGAGAGTAGTAGGTAAAGGGATGTTCTTGCTGGTCTTTAATTCCTTGGATAAATACTTCCTCTATCGCTAAATCTGTGCCATATGTTTTGAGTGTGAATGGTCTACTAGTATTCTGAGTTTGAAGAAGCGGTGCTTTAGTCAGTCATTGTTTGATTTACACAAAGACCTGGACAGCCTCAGGGCTCCTAACAAAAAGCTTACCTTTCCTTAATAAGTCAGTTATAGGGAGCATAATCTTTTAAAAGTCTTTAATGAACCTCAGAAAAAATGTACCAGTCAAAATAAAATGTGGGTGTCCATGGTTAAAGTGGGTTTCTTCCATTTGAGGATAGCTTGAACCTTCATATCTTCTATAACCAGACCATTAGCAGACAAGGTAAACCCAGGGTAGACTACAGACTCTTATCTAATTCACATTTCTCAGTCTTAGCTTGAAGATGATTCTTTTTCAGGTGCATTAGAACCTCCTTCATATATTCCTCATGTGTTTGGAGATTTTGGGGGGATATCAAAATATCATCAAAATATATCACCACGATCTTCTAGGGAAGATCAGAAAAGGTTGTATCCATAAATCTCTGAAAACCTGATGGAGCACTGCACCAGTCCTACATATAAAAGTGTCCCAATGGTGTCCTAAAAGCAGACTTCCATTCATCCCCTTTTTTTGGATTTTAAATAGATAATATACACCCTAGAGATCTAATTTTATAGGACTCTTAGCTTGTCTTACAGCTTCCAGGATGTCCGAGATTAGAGGCAAAAGATTCTTATCCTTGATTTCCATCTGATTTAATACACTGTATCAATATAATGACAAAGCTCAGCTGTATCCTTCTTAGGCACGGAAAACAGAGCTGCCCCTGCAGGTGACTTCACATGGTGTTTCGCCAAAATTAAATCCCTTGGTGTTTGATTTTTCCCTAACATACCTAACACACTTAGCAATAACGTTGTGACATTAGAATCCAAATTACAAACAGTACTTTCATGCTGGTTTCCTCTGCTTTTATCATGGTGGGGTAGACTTGATACCATCAATATGACGATTGTACCGCATGTTCATTATACTGTCTCTGTGTTGCCCTTTAAGATTCCTAATTATTAATTTAAACAAATTGATTCTATCTGTACAAAATTCCTAATGAATAATAAACATCCATGTATATTCTTCTCTAAACTTAAGCGTCCAAAGACTGAAGGGGTGTTTCCTCATTTTAAGCTTTTTTGATTCAACAATTTTATGCTCTCATTAACGATTCACAAGACTCACCCTTTCCAAGATGGATTACATTTGAATGATCCTTACTAAATGTTTTTTCCTTTGAAGATGTCATTCATATGTCTAACTGTACTTATATTCAAACCCCCCATTAAAAAATATCCCCATTGTTTACTCTGTACATTATCCTCTACAGATCTTGATTTTCAACAATGTTTTTTGTCTTCTTCAATTGATACAATACATTTCTTAAATTTCGTCATAAATATTTTTCTTTTAAACACTGGAAGGAGAAGGGTATCATGTTTTTTCACCAATTTGTGAAAGATAATTCTATTGTACCTTTTACGCACGTACAATTACAACATATCTTACCTGACACTTTTTTGAAGGAATGTGAGTTAATTTTCTCATCTCTCTATTCTTTTTATGCAATAACCAATTGCATCCTCCCCCAATAACACCTATACTTTTGACACTTTTAGATATGGTTCAACATCATCCTGTTCCTAAAGCTGCTCTTATATAAAAAAAAAACATTAATGTCACCTGCTATTTTTAGAACCGAAAGCTCTATTGAGCTATTATGGGAATCTGATCTCATTTTCTGCATAGTTCCTGGAATTAATTTGGATCAAAACATTCAATACCTCCAAAGCTGCTCGTAGTACGCAATCCTTATTTTTGATTTACAATAGAGCTGTTATTACTCCACAATTCATTTCTATATTTGACTCATCTGCTTCCTCATTATGATGGTCCTGCTTCACATGCAATGGTTCTTTAATACATTTGTTATACTATTGTTCTTATGTTACTAACTTTTGGACCTTAATTTGGTCTAAATGTTTAAAGATTTTTAAATGTAATATACCTCTAACTTTTCAAAATGTTTTCTGAGTTTTTTTTCGCCTAGGTTTGAACATTTATCTCTCAAAACTCAATTACTTGATGTTTTTATTGGACTAGCTTCCGAAGTTATACTATCTTGTTGGACAGATGTTTCTAAATTATCTGTAATAACATGGTAGAATTTCATATGTGATAAACATAGAATACATACTGTTCCTTCCTTAACCCCTTCGATGCTCATGACGGAGCGGTTCCGTCATGAGCATCGGTTGGGCTGTGCTTATGACGGAACCGCTCCGTCATGAGCACAGCCCCTGGGGGAAGCGCTGGCGCTCCCCCCCTGGGGCATCGATCCTGCCCCCACAGAGGGGGATGGCAGCGGAAGAGTTTCCGCTGCCACCCCAGAGCCCCCCCATGCTTTCCCATAACGTCAGCGCGCACAGCGCGCGCCGACGTCATCAGGAAGAGTTGGACGCGCTGGAATTCATTTCTTCCAGCGCGTCCAAGCAGCAAGGTACGTGTTTGCCTCCGGTGGGGCGGGTGGGGGGTAAATGGGGATGCCTTGAGGCATCGGGGGAGAGGAAAGAGTATTTCCTCTCCCCCTAATGTCTCAATGCTGGGCATTCCTGCTTCACGATCGCGCACAGCGTCGCGATCGTGGAGCAGGGATGCCCCACTAGACACCAGGGATGTCTTTTTTGTGTTTAGGAAGCGACCCTTTGGGCAAGGGTCGCTTCCTGCGGCCCCATATCAATGTTCAGACTTTTCTGCCCCCCCTGGGGGCAGATCGGTCGTTTTTGTTGCCGTTTCTGCTCCCGGGGGGGGGGGGGGGGGGCAGAAAAGCCCACTAGACACCAGGGATGTCTTTGTTGAATTCAGGAATCGACCCCTTGGGCAAGGGTCGCTTCCTGGGGCCCCATAATTATAATAAGACTTTTCTGCCCCCCCCTGGGGGCAGATCGGTCATTTTTGTAGCCATTTCTGCTCCGGGGGGGGGGGGCAGAAAAGCCCACTAGACACCAGGGATGATATTTTTTGAGTAAAGGAAGCGACCCCTTGGGCAAGGGTCGCTTCCTGGGGGCCCACATTAATATTAAGACTTTTCTGCCCCCCCTGGGGGCAGATTGGTCATTTATGTAGCCGTTTATGCTCCCAGGGTGGGCAGAAAAGCCCACTAGACACCAGGGATGTTTTTTTTTTAGTAAAGGAAGCGACCCCTTGGGCAAGGGTCGCTTCCTGGGGGCCCAAATATTTATCAATTCTTTTCTGCCCCCCCTGGGGGCAGATCGGTTGTTTGTGTAGCCGTTTCTGGTCCCAGGGGGGGCAGAAAAACCCACTAGACACTAGGGATGTTATTTTTTTGCGTAAAGGAAGCGACCCCTTGGGAAAGGGTCGCTGCCTGGGGTCCCAAATTTTTATTAGGACTTTTATGCCCCCCCTGGGGGCAGATCGGTCTTTTGTGTAGCCGTTTCTGGTCCCAGGGGGGGCAGAAAAGCACACTAGACACCAGGGAATTAGTTTAAATAAAAATGGAAGTGACCCCTTGGGCAAGGGTCGCTTCCAGGGGGCAATATTTTTTAATATATATTTGGCCCCCCCGCCCCGGGACAGAGTAGCCTGTTTTTTTTTCCTGCTGTTTTCTGCCCCACTTGGCACACAACCCGATTGACCATTTGGGTAGTAACATAGCATGTTATCATGTTTATTGTTGTATTTTTTGTGAATTGCAATTGTAATGTTTTTTTTTTTTACTTTTTTGTTCTAGGTGAAGGCTTTTGCTCTTTTCAGTTTGCGGTTTCGTTACTGGTGGTTCTGCTGTTTGTGTAGTTTGGTAAGAGACTTTTTTTGTACAATGTAAATGTGTTTGATTTCTCTGCATTAATTTTTTTTCTCCAAATGGTGTAATAGCAGTATGTTTGGTTTTTGAGTGTCAAAAACTGTTTGCATTTGTGCTCGATGTGTATTTTGTTGTCTTGTGAGTAATTTGCTTTTTTTTCTTCTTTCTAGTTGGATATCGTTGGTTTTTGCTGTGTCACTGCAGAGTAGGTTCTGGTGAGTGTAGCTGTCTCTTGTAATTGAATTCTATATTTTTTTAGTACAATGATCTTTGTGATAAAGGTACACATTTCTTTACTTACTTGGTTTGCACATTGTTGGTTGTTGTTGACTTGTTTGTGCAGTCTTCTATCTTAGTAAGTATAATGGCTAGCCGCAGGATTACTGCTCAGCAGGTTGTTGGTTTGCTTTTTGAGTCTTCCTCTGACCATGGTTCAGAGACTGACTTTGCATCTGAGGCAGAGGAGGCAGGGGACGATTCTGGCAGTGAGTTTTCTCTCCATATGGAGTCATCGGATGATGAAGATACTCTTAGTGCAGATGAAGTGCCTGTGTTAGAGGAGGAGACTGATGTGCCGATAGTGCGGCAAGAGGCATCTGGGCTGCAGCCTGGGGCTGCAAGGCTTCCCGTTGGTATAGTGCGGCAAGAGGCTTCTGGGCTGCAGCCTGCGGCTGCAAGGCTTCCCGTTGGTGTAGTGCGGCAAGAGGCATCTGAGCTGCAGGCTGGGGCTGCAAGGTTTCCCTTTGAAAGTGATGACCTCTGGGTTGCCCCTGGCATGGTGCAGCCGGCATTGCCAGACTTTACTGGTGTTCCAGGGTGTAGAGTGAATACTAAACATTTTTTGCCAATACATTTTTTTCAGTTGTTCATGGACGATGTGATTTTGGCTGAGATTGTTGAGCAGACTAATTTGTATGCCGAACAGTTTTTGAGGGACAACAGTGCCAGTCTTAAGCCACACTCTAGAGCTACCCGGTGGACTCCCACAAATCTTGAAAAGATGAAGAAGTTCTTGGGTTTAACTTTTTTGATGGGCTTGCTAAGGAAGCCATCAATGTCTTCATATTGGTCTACTAGTCCCTTGATGGCAACTGCTATTTTTCCGGCAGTCATGAGTCGTGACAGGTATTTGCTTCTGCTTCGGATGATGCATTTTGTTGATAATGGTTTAGCGTTGCCACGAGATCACCCTGAGTGTGACCGTCTTTTTAAGATTAGGCATGTCCTTGATCACTTTGTTGATCGATTTTCTGAGATCTATGCTCCTGGGAGAGAAATTGCAGTGGATGAGTCTTTGGTGTTGTTCAAGGGCTGCTTGGTTTTTAGGCAATACATTCCTAGTAAGAGGGCACGCTATGGAATTAAGCTGTATATGCTGTGTGACAGTAGGACTGGATATGTCTCTAATTTCAGGGTGTACACCGGTAAGGATTCCAGGATTAACCCCCCTGGTTGTCCGTCCACTTTTGGAGTGACTGAGAAAATTGTTTGGGAACTTGGTAGAGGATTTTTTAACAAAGGCCACCATTTATATGTAGATAACTTCTACACTGGTGTGCGGTTGTTCAGGGAATTGGCCAAAGTGGACACTGTTGCTTGTGGCAGAATCCGCTCTAACCGTAAAGGTTTCCCAAAATAACTTGTTTGTCAAAAGCTTGTGCGGGGACAGTGCAGTGCGTTGCGTTGCGAGGATCTTCTTTCTGTGAAGTTTTCAGACAGGAGAGATGTCTACATGCTGACTACCATCCATGATGAAAGCACTGCACCTGTGACTGTTTGGGATCAGGTTGCTGAAGTGCGCAAACCTGTGTGCATTTTAGACTATAGTAGGCACATGGGTGGTGTTGACAGAGTAGATCAGAGGTTGGAACCTTATGCTGCTCTTCGTAAGGCTTAAATTTGGTACAAGAAGTTGGCTATCCATCTTTTCCACTTGGCAATCTTTAATGCTTTTGTTGTGTTCCAGGATTCTTGCCCTGAGTCAAAGATGACTTTTGCTAAGTTTCAGGAGTCTGTAGTAGGCAGCCTTGTTGTAGTGGAACAGGCAAGTGTTCCTAGAGTTGGAGTGGTGGAGGATGTTGCTAGATTGAGAGATCGCCACTTTCCTGAAAACATTCCTCCCACACCCTCAAAAGATTTTCCCAGTAGGAGATGTAGAGTCTGTTGGCGAAGAGGTACGCGGAAGGAGATTCGTATGTACTGCCCCGACTGTCCTTCTAAACCTGGGCTGTGTGTCCCTGCTTGTTTTAGAGCGTACCACATGCAAAATAATTTTTGGGAGAATTCATGAGTGTTATAGTGAACTATACTTAAGGGTGCAAAAAGTCACCCGTGCATTTTACAAGAAAAATTGTGAGCAAGAAAACAAAAACAAAACAAAAGAACCTTAGGTATGAAGGGCCCATAAGTGAGGGGAAAAAAACTTTTTTGTCCTCTGATGCCCTCACACACCCCAAGGGGTGTCATGCTTCATCATCGGGCGGTTGCTCCTCGTAGGGCCGACGCTGCAATTCCCTACGGGTCCCCCGAAGGGTCGCTTTGTCGGAGATCTTTTTAGGACTGCCGGATGGTGCATGTGGGTGTGTGGGGAGTGGGTTCAAAAAGAGGGTAAATCAACGGAGAATTGTGCGTGCAAAATAATCAATGAATTAAAAAGGGTCAGCATGCAGCGACAGTGTAACTGTTGTACCCTTCGCAGTCCGAAAACCGCTCAATAAAAAACAATGCCCCAAAGGCTCACTATGCCTGGGTGTCATAGGTCATAGGTCGACATGTTTCGCGCTACTCTTGCCCAACCAGGGTCATTTGCGCTTCTTCAGGACCATAAAACGATTCAGTGAAGTGCACGTGAACAGTGTCAATAAGATAAAAATACCCTCTATCTCAATCAGGGCGGAACAGCAACTTATATACCCACAGTATGGCAACAGCTGTATGATGGATGCCGCTCATGATTAATACCTGGCCCTGATGAGACAATCCCTCTAAAGGCAAAAGCAATGGGTCCCCACACAAAGCCGGGCTTTGTTTGTGAAGTTCCTTGGCTACAGTAAGCGCAGCTTTTTAATGGGTGTTTCCGATTGCAGTTCATAAATACTTTCCCCTCAAATGTTCATATGCTGTCTCCAGAATACTTACGGACCATTGTTTATTCAGTCACCGATGGCACTTAGCAGGCTGCATGCTTTTTTGTTGTTGTAAATCATGAGACTGCAGCTCTGTGAGCAGACTCAGTGCATTTTACAGCCAGAAACGAGTGCAACACCTCGCATGTTATCAATCTCATGATTTACAACAACAAAAAAGCATGCAGCCTGCTAAGTGCCATCGGTGACTGAATAAACAATGGTCCGTAAGTATTCTGGAGACAGCATATGAACATTTGAGGGGAAAGTATTTAGAGGGATTGTCTCATCAGGGCCAGGTATTAATCATGAGCGGCATCCATCATACAGCTGTTGCCATACTGTGGGTATATAAGTTGCTGTTCCGCCCTGATTGAGATAGAGGGTATTTTTATCTTATTGACACTGTTCACGTGCACTTCACTGAATCGTTTTATGGTCCTGAAGAAGCGCAAATGACCCTGGTTGGGCAAGAGTAGCGCGAAACATGTCGACCTATGACCTATGACACCCAGGCATAGTGAGCCTTTGGGGCATTGTTTTTTATTGAGCGGTTTTCGGACTGCGAAGGGTACAACAGTTACACTGTCGCTGCATGCTGACCCTTTTTAATTCATTGATTATTTTGCACGCACAATTCTCCGTTGATTTACCCTCTTTTTGAACCCACTCCCCACACACCCACATGCACCATCCGGCAGTCCTAAAAAGATCTCCGACAAAGCGACCCTTCGGGGGACCCGTAGGGAATTGCAGCGTCGGCCCTACGAGGAGCAACCGCCCGATGATGAAGCATGACACCCCTTGGGGTGTGTGAGGGCATCAGAGGACAAAAAAGTTTTTTCCCCTCACTTATGGGCCCTTCATACCTAAGGTTCTTTTGTTTTGTTTTTGTTTTCTTGCTCACAATTTTTCTTGTAAAATGCACGGGTGACTTTTTGCACCCTTAAGTATGGGTGACTTATTGCATCCTACTGTAGGAACAGTGTCCTTCGTTGGGTTATAAATACATGTATCAGGAGCATGGACACTGGACCTTTAATAGCTCCTAGGTCCCCCCCTCTTTTTGTTTGTTATAGTGAACTGCCTGGTCTGTATTCTTTTGAAAATTTGATTCTGTTTCAAGGTTGGCGTTAGTGCAATGTATGTAGTTGCTGATTTTGTGTTTGTAGATTTTTATCTATTTGCGATTTGTTTGTGTTTTTATTTTTGTCTAAAAAAATCCTAAATGCGATGGCAGTGTGTGTAGGCTGGCGCTTGGCTGTTGGTGTGTGTGGACTGGCACTTGGTTGGCGATGTGCGTGGAATGGTGCTTGGCGGGTGGTGTGCGTGGACTGGTACTTGGCTGGCAGTGTGCGTGGACTGGCGGTGTGCGTGGACGGGTGCTTGGCTGGTGGTGTGCGTGGACTGGAGCTTAGCTGGCGGTGTGCGTGGAATGGTGCTTGGCTGGCGGTGTGCGTGGACTGGTATTTGGCTGGCGGTGTGCGTGGACTGGTGGTGTGCGTGGACTGGTGCTTGGCTGGTGGTGTGCGTGGACTGGAGCTTGGCTGGCGGTGTGCGTGGATTGGCGATTGGCTGCCGGTGTGCCTGGACTGGCAATTGGCTGGCGGTGTGCCTGGACTGGCGCTTCGCTAGCAGTATGCGTGGACTGGCGCTTGGCTGGCGGTGTGTGTGGACTGGCGCTCGGCTGGCGGTGTGTGAGTAGTGACTTGCTGCTGGTCACTACACACACTGCTAGCTGAGTGCCACTCCACGCAATCCATCAGCTTGTGTAGTTGCTGTGTCAGGAATGTGGGCGTGTGAAAGTGATGGGCCCTTGAATGGCGCTGTGTGCTGGTGTGAGTTTTGTTATGTGATGGGCCCGCGGCTGGCGGTGTGAATGGTTATGCATGTCTCACACATATGAAAGGTGTATGAATGGCCTGTAAAGAGGTTGGTGCCTTGTCGTGGCTTTACAGCTCACGAGCTGTGAGTCAATGGTTCAGTTTCTCGCCCTTTCAATTATTAACAGTGCTTTTCATTTTTGTGAAATCACTTGCTTATACAATTGTATATACTGAACCATCACTCACCCTCGTGCCAAATCCAACCAGTATGTGTGTGTGCTTGAGGATTAGATGGCTGTGCAGTAATATTTGTCTTTCTGAAGCAGGGTGTACCTTGTCCCTTTTTGTGAATTTTGTAATGTGTTGCTTTTGTGCCTGGTAGTGCGAATGGTCTTGTTTGTATCACGTATGAAAGGTGTGTGAATGGCCTGTAAAGTGGTTGGTGCCTTGACGTGGCTTTACAGCTCACGAGCTGCGAGTCATTGGTTTGGTTTTTTGTGAATTTAATTATTGACAGTGCATTTCATTTTTGTGAAATCTCTTGTTAATAAAATTTAATACACTGAACCATGACTCGCCCTCGTGCCAAATCCAACCAGTATGTGTGTGTGTGTTTGAGGAATAGATGGTTGTGCAGGAATCTTTGTCTTTAGTTTCTCTGCCAAGGTGTACTTTCCATGTAAGAATAACCCACCAACTGTAGATATTGTCGAAAACCCTTGGGAGTTCATGGTGATGTCTCTCTTGTGAATTCAAAAAGTTTTTTTATCCCCAATGTCCTGCAAACCTCAAAATGTCACATTCTCATTGCAATATTGTTCCAAAATTCTCACGCTGTAGAAACAAACCAATAATTATGTCTAAACAATCTGGTTTTGCAAAGGGGTCACTTGGGTTTTTGGCCCGGTGCTCGGCAGCCATCTAGGGAAACCTACCAAACCCATACATTTCTGAAAACTAGACACCCGGCAGCTTCCAGGGAGGTATGGCTTGCGTGGATCCCCCAACGTTTCCTTACCCAGAATCCCCTGCAAACCTCAATTTTAGCTGAAAAAATCACTTTTTTCACACATTTTGGTGTGGGAAAGTAGTGGCATCACCGGGCTCACACAAATTTACCACCACCCAGCGTTCCCCAAGGTCTCCCGGTAAAAATGGCGCCTCACTTGTGTGGGAGGCCCAAGTACCCGTGGCACGCAAGGGCCCAAAACGTAGTGAAGAGACATCAAAATGGCCTATCGCAAAACCACCTGGTTTTGCAAGGGGGGTCACTTTGGTTTTTGGCCCGGTGCTCGGCGGCCATCTAGAGAAACCTACCAAACCCATACATTTCTGAAAACTTGACACCCGGCGGCTTTCAGGGAGGTATGGCTTGCGTGGATCCCCCAACATTTCCTTACCCAGAATCCCCTGCAAACCTCAATTTTAGCTGAAAAAATCACTTTTTCACAAATTTTGGTGTGGGAAAGTTGTGGCATCACCGGGCTCACACAAATTTACCACCACCCAGCGTTCCCCCAGGTCTCCCGGTAAAAATGGTGCCTCACTTGTGTGGGAGGCCCAAGTACCCGCGGCAAGCAAGGGCTCAAAACGTTGTGAGGCGAAATCAACATTGCCTATCAAAAAAATGTTTGGGCCCTTGCCTGTCGCGGGTACTTGGGCCTCCCACACAAGTGAGGCACCATTTTTACCGGGAGACCTGGGGGAACGCTGGGTGGTGGTAAATTTGTGTGAGCCCGGTGATGCCACTACTTTCCCACACCAAAATGTGTGAAAAAAGTGATTTTTTCAGCTAAAATTGAGGTTTGCAGGGGATTCTGGGTAAGGAAACTTTGGGTGATCCACGCAAGCCATACCTCCCTGGAAGCCGCCGGGTATCTAGTTTTCAGAAATGTATGGGTTTGCTAGGTTTCCCTAGATGGCCGCCGAGCACCGGGCCAAAAACCCAAGTGACCCCCCTTGCAAAACCAGGTGGTTTTGCGATAGGCCATTTTGATGTCGCCTCACTACGTTTTGGGCCCTTGCCTGCCACGGGTACTTGGGCCTCCCACACAAGTGAGGCACTATTTTTAACGGGAGACCTGGGGGAATGCTGGGTGGTGGTAAATTTGTGTGAGCCCGGTGATGCCACAACTTTCCCACACCAAAATGTGTGAAAAAAGTGATTTTTTAAGCTAAAATTGAGGTTTGCAGGGGATTTGTGGTAAGGAAACGTTGGGGGATCCACGCAAGCCATACTTCCCTGGAAGCCGCCGGGTGTCTGGTTTTCAGTAATGTATGGGTTTGGTAGGTTTCCCTAGATGGCCGCCGAGCACCGGGCCAAAAACCCAAGTGACCCCCCTTGCAAAACCAGGTGGTTTTGCGATAGGCCATTTTGATGTCGCCTCACTACGTTTTGGGCCCTTGCCTGCCGCGGGTACTTGGGCCTCCCACACAAGTGAGGCACCATTTTTACCGTGAGACCTGGGGGAACGCTGGGTGGTGGTAAATTTGTGTGAGCCCGGTGATGCCACATCTTTTCCACACCAAAATGTGTGAAAAAAGTGATTTTTTCAGCTAAAATTGAGGTTTGCAGGGGATTCTGGGTAAGGAAACGTTGGGGGATCCACGCAAGCCATACCTCCCTGGAAGCCGCCGGGTGTCTAGTTTTCAGAAATGTATGAGTTTGGTAGGTTTCCCTAGATGGCCGCCGAGCACCGGGCCAAAAACCCAAGTGACCCCCCTTGCAAAACCAGGTGGTTTTGCGATAGGCCATTTTGATGTCGCCTCACTACGTTTTGGGCCCTTGCCTGCCGCGGGTACTTGGGCCTCCCACACAAGTGAGGCACCATTTTTACCGGGAGACCTGGGGGAACACTGGGTGGTGGTAAATTTGTGTGAGCCCAGTGATGCCACTACTTTCCCACACCAAAATGTGTGAAAAAAGTGATTTTTTTCAGCTAAAATTGAGGTTTGCAGGGGATTCTGGGTAAGGAAACGTTGGGGGATCCATGAAAGCCATACCTCCCTGGAAGCCGCCAGGTGTCTAGTTTTCAGAAATGTATGTGTTTGCTAGGTTTCCCTAGGTGCCGGCAGAACTAGGGTTCAAAAACTACAGCTAGTCACTTTGCCAAAAAAGGGTAATTTTTCACTGCAAAATTGAGGTGTGACCACGTTGCGTTTTGCGCCGTTTCCTGTCGCGGGCACTAGGCCGACCCGCACAAGTGAGGTACCATTTTTCTCGTAGGGCTTTGGGGAACGCGGGGTGGGTGGAAATTTGTGGATCCACGCAGATTCCAGAACTTTCCATCACAGAAATATGGGAAAAAATGTGATTTTTTTGTCAATTTTTTACATTTGCAAGGGATTCTGGGTACCAGACGCTGGTGGGAGGCACTCAAGTCACCCCATCCTGAATTCCCCTGGGTGTCTAGTTTTCAAAAATATATAGGTTTGCTAGGTTTCCCTAGGTGCCGGCAGGGCTAGGGTTCAAAAACTACAGCTAGGCACTTTGCCAAAAAAGGGTCATTTTTCACTGCAAAATTGAGGTGTGACCACGTTGCGTTTTGCACCGTTTCCTGTCGCGGGCACTAGGCCGACCCGCACAAATGAGGTACCATTTTTCTCGTAGGACTTTGGGGAACGCGGGGTGGGTGGAAATTTGTGGGTCCACGCAGATTCCAGAACTTTCCATCACAGAAATGTGGGGAAAATGTGTTTTTTTTGTCAATTGTTTATGTTTGCAAGGGATTCTGGGTAACAGACCCTGGTGGGAGGCACTCACGTCACCCCATCCTGGATTCCCCTGGGTGTCTAGTTTTCAAAAATATATAGGTTTGCTAGGTTTCCCTAGGTGCCGGCAGGGCTAGGGTTCAAAAACTACAGCTAGGCACTTTGCCAAAAAAGGGTCATTTTTCACTGCAAAATTGAGGTGTGACCACGTTGCGTTTTGCGCCGTTTCCTGTCGCGGGCTCTAGGCCGACCTACACAAGTGAGGTACCATTTTTCTCGTAGGACTTTGGGGAACGCGGGGTGGGTGGAAATTGGTAGATCCACGCAGATTCCAGAACTTTCCATCACAGAAATGTGGGGAAATTGTGTTTTTTTTGTCAATTTTTAACTTTTGCAAGGGATTCTGGGTAACAAACCCTGGTGAGAGGCACTGAAGCCCCCCCTTCCTGGATTCCCCTGGGTGTCTAGTTTTCAAAAATATATAGGTTAGCTAGGTTTTCCTAGGGGCCGGCAGGGCTAGGGTTCAAGAAATACAGCAAGGCACTTTGCCAAAAAAGGGTCATTTTTCACTGCAAAATTGAGGTGTGACCACGTTGCGTTTTGCGCCGTTTCCTGTCGCGGGCACTAGGCCGACCCGCACAAGTGAGGTACCATTTTTCTCGTAGGACTTTGGGGAACGCGGGGTGGGTGGAAATTTGTGGATCGAGGCAGATTCCAGAACTTTCCATCACAGAAATGTGGGGAAAATGTGTTTTTATTGTCAATTTTTTACGTTTGCAAGGGATTCTGGGTAACAGACCATGGTGGGAGGCACTCAAGTCACCCCATCCTGGATTCCCCTGGGTGTCTTGTTTTCAAAAATATATAGGTTTACTAGGTTTCCCTAGGTGCCGGCAGGGCTAGGGTTAAAAAACTACAGCTAGGCACTTTGCCAAAAAAGGGTCATTTTTCAATGCAAAATTGAGGTATGACCATGTTGCGTTTTGCGCCGTTTCCTGTCGCGGGCACTAGGCCGACCCACACAAGTGAGGTACCATTTTTCTCGTAGGACTTTGGGGAACGCGGGGTGGGTGGAAATTTATGGATCCACGCAGATTCCAGAACTTTCCACCACAGAAATGTGGGGAAAAAGTGTTTTTTTTGTCAATTTTTAGGTTTGCAAGGGATTCTGGGTAACATATCATGTTGGGAGGCAGTCAAGTCACCCCATCCTGGATTCCCCTGGGTGTCTAGTTTTCAAAAATGTATAGGTTTGCTATGTTTCCCTAGGTGCTGGCAGAGCTAGGGTTCAAAAACTACAGCTAGACTCTTCACAAAAAATTTGAAAATTTTCATTGTGAAAATGTGGTGTGTTCACCTTAGGTTTTGAGCCCCTTCCTGTCGTGGGCACTATGCCTACCCACACAAGTGAGGTACCATTTTTATCGGGAGACTTAGGGTAGTTCAGATTTATAAAGCAACTGTTATTACCTATTGATTTTTGAGGCATTTCTCCCTTCCAAATGAAAGACATTGTGTAAACAAAAAGTCATTTTGAAAAATGACCAATAATTCTCATGCTAGTATGAGTATTCCCAATTTCGAAAATGTGCAAATATGCACTGTTTCTAAACTCTGTAATTTGTTCCTATTTCAGAAATACATAGGTGTCTTTCATACCAATTTATCCATGTATACATTTTCCCACAATAATTGCTATATACCCGGAACAAAAAAAAAAACTTTACAAAATGCTGCTCAGTTTTTTACTCTGGGTTCGTTGGGCTCTTGCTGAACCTACAAGTCCTATATATCCCCACAACCAGGAAGGTCCAGCGGATGTAACGGTACATTGCTTTCAAAGAGATGTCATAATTAGAAGAAGTTAAAGGTGAAAACGTTGACACAAAAGGCTGCTTTTTTCAACTAATTTTTAATTTTTCCTATATTTAACTGTTAGTTTCTATAAAGAAACCTTGATGGATCTACACAAATGACCCCTTGATGAATTCAGAATTTTGTCTACTTTTTAAAAATGTATAGCTTTCCAGGATCCATTATTGCTTTTGTACCCATGTCTACCATTAACTGGAAGGAGGTTGAAAGCACAAAAAATAGCAAAAATAGGGTATGTCCCAGAAAAATGTCAAAACTGTGTAAAAAATGTTGGATTTCTGATAAAAATCTGTCATTCCCTAAAAGCTGGAGAAATGGTGATTTCAGCCCCACAACCCCTTTTTTGATACCATTTGCAGAGAAAAACCCAGATGCTTTCATTTGCAGCCAGTTTTTCCCATTTTTCACAAAAAAAACAAAATGTTGCTGTATTTTGACTAATTGCTGGGAACCCTCTAGGAGAATCCACAAACCCTGGGTACCTTTAGAATCCCCATGATGTTGGAAGAAAAGGGCGCAAATTTGGCGTGGATACCTAATGTGGTCAAAAAGTTACATGGGCCTAAGCGCGCACTACCCCAAATAGCCCAAAAAAGGCTTAGCACAGGAGGGGAAAAGGCCTAGCAACGAAGGGGTTAACGTTACATCAGAAGATTGAATCTTATTTATATTAGTTACCTTTTGCTACCTTTCTTTCGTCGCACTCATCTTCATCCTAATTGACTTTTCCTTTCTTCTTTTCTTCTTCTTGCTTCTATTTTCTCTCCTATTCTTTTTGGCTCCCCTTCTTACTTTCTCTTTCTTTTTATCTCTTTTTTCTATAAAAGGGCAAAACATTATTTTTATGAAGTGTGTTTTTGCTCTCACAATTGCAATACTTTGAACTTATAAATCTCATCACAAATGTTACTTTTTTTGTTTTTGCTGTTAGGATTTAACAAAAAAACGAGAAAGAAAAGTAAACACCGGCCTCCATGTTAAAAGAATAAGCAACAAAATGTAAGAAGACATAGCCTGAAATTTTTCTTAGAACACACAGTGAATGTGACTTGATAAAAACAAAATGTAAAAGCATCTTTATTGCGCATTCACCCTCTGAATTTCAGCTTGGTTATTTTGGGGGTACTGCAGCACCTCCACTTTGAGTGCCTATGTCCACATGGCGAGAAGAATCAGGAGTTCAATCAAGAACTTCCACCAGAACTGGCTGGTCTTTCCTGCAGGTAGGTACATGATGTAATTTAGCACATTGAAAATCCACATGATTTCCAGAAGCTCCACTGGCAACCATGACTGGCAACTCAATTTTTCTTTCAATAAGAATAGAGTAACTTCCAGAATTATAAAACCAATAATGGAAAACAGTTGATTAATTTGAGGTAAGGTGTTTAATGACTGCCTCACCATTTTCGTATGTCTGACAGGACAATGAAATCAAAAATTCACTTTCTGGCCACAATACAAACACAAATTCAAACATCTCCTCAGTTTCTCATCTTCAGGCAAGGGGACTAGAGTTAAACCAACTGCATCAGCTCATCAGCTTTTTCAAAATCCTTGGCAGATGTATGGTTTGTAAGATGAACTGGGTGAGCACTTCTATTGCTACCCTTATGATTCGCCATTATTCTTTCAAGAAGGTGGCCTTCAATTTGTAAAGATACCAAGATGAGTTCAAAAATTGCTTGCGTGACAGACCTGATAGGAAGCTGATTTGGGTAGATCATTGAGGGAAAAGGATTGGGAGCAAGTCATGGAGCGGGTCCAGGGTATCGTGGAACACACGTTACAAATCCATGCAATTCAATTTCTTACATCATGCTTACCTCACTCCACACAGGTTAAACATTATGATGCAATTGCACGTGATAGGTGCCCTTGTTGTGCCCAATGAGGCTTCATCCGCATGGTGTGGTGTTGTCCTATAGTGAGGAGATTCTGGACCAAGTTGGTAGGGGACATGGGGAGCATGCTTCACAGACGCAACCTACACACTTTGAAGGTTTCTATTTTGGGCATATACCCTTGCCAGACGAGTAAGAAAGTGGGCAATAGGTTTTTGGAATTGGCCCTGATTATAGCCCGCAGGGACATAGTACAACAATGGTAATCGTAGACAGGCCAACCCATTGTAGATTTAAGCCTGAGGTGGAGACCTTGGCGACAGTCGAAGGGGATGCCATTCTCAATGAAGAACTGAAGGGGATTTGCAGACAGCCCACAGCAGAGCTGTGGATGGAAAATCTCTTCATGGAGTCAGTCATCTAAATACTTCTCTAACACTTTACAAAGTGACTTCCATAGGGACACACGCTCATGAACCCTCTGAGGACAGCCTCTTGCATCAAACCCCCTAGCGAATTACGGTGCAGAGGATGGTAATTTGAAGTCACTGTATCAGATATTTGCTGAACCTAACAGGACGCTACTGGTGAGTGGGCAATTGCTGATAACATGTATGTTGTAATATGCGGACAAATAAGGTGTTCCAGTGCAATTACACATAGTTGGAGTGAGATTATATTTGATACAGGAACACTACGGGCCTGATTCACAAAGGTGAACTTACTCTTTTATGTAAGTTTATATTTGTTTGATATTCACAAAGGTATTTATGAGAAGTATCTTTACGAATGGGGAGTCTCCACACATAAAAAGATAGACCTGTCCTATCTTTTTTTTTTTATTTGCGGATACTTCACAGTCGTAAAGATACTACTCATAAAATACCTCTATATATCTCAAAAAACTGTAAACTTACACAAAAGCATAAGCTCACTTTTGTAAATGAGGGCCTTCACCTGTACATCTTGCTACTGTTCTGGGCTCTGATGTGCTATTCATGAACACATCTATCTAATTATTCTGTACTCTAATACAAAATTGATTGTTCATTGTATGAAGAAGAAACTTAATAGAAATATATTTTTTTGAACTCAAGATGAGCTCAAAAAGGAAGACCAGATGAAATATTCTTGGTAATTCATCCTTTAGGTTATCTTTGAAACTGTTTCTAAAAATTGAGAACAGATTTGAGTCTCTCCAGTCAGTTTCTCAGCCTGAGATTTGAACTAAATTATTAAACCTGTAAATTTGTCATACTTTGCAAGACTTCCAATAACTAATCTTGCATTGAGTGAGTACTTTTGATTAAAGGGAGTTACAATGAAGTGACAGAGTGTGGTGTTATCCTTCCCGGCTTAACGCCACACTCCGCCACTTCAGGAACGCAGGGCTGCACCATAATTACAACAATATGGTGCATCCCTGTGTTTCTCCCTGCGCTGGCGCTAAACTTAGTAGCATATTGCCAACGCAGGCACCCTTGCACCACAGTGCAAGGGTGTCTTCGTTGAAAGGAAGGTTTTTAATGTGCAGGTAGGTGTCCCTTCCTGCACATAAACAATCTTTAGATGATGTTTTGTAACGTTTATGTGTGCTGCTTAATGCAGAACACATAGAAGTTGCAAAATGTCATTTCATTTTTTTGGATTGTTTATGTGTAGGAAGGTATAAACAATCAATGGCAATTTGCTGTTTTTATGTGTGCTGCGCAATGCAGAACACATGGAAACAGCAACAACGAGTAGAAATAAAGCATTTCTCCTCATTTTGCTTGTTTAAGACCAGGTTTTCCCTGGTCTTAATTTTGGCGCTGCCTCCTAGTTACGCCACCTTTGTAAATTGGGGGCAGTGTCAAAATCAATGGGTGTTGCAGTGGCACTCCCGCCCGCAACACCCATTGCCCTTTCACGCTAAGTACAGCATGAAAGAGTGCCTTATTTATAAGGCAGCATTAAGTAACGTTAAGTGGCTTACTGCTGAGTTGTAAATAAGGCAAAGCCCCTATCGCCATCAAAAAGTGATGTTGTGGTGGCGATAAGGGCTTGTATATATGCCCCATAGTCTTAAAAGCATAAATAAATACTGCATAATAGTCAAGTAGAGGACTGCTTTGATTCACCAATGAAGTAGTCCAATCCAAGACATTTCCACTACAATTGCTTATCACCAAAACAACCTTAGCCTCGTCAAAAGCATAGATGTTTGACTTGAAGGTGAAATGTACAATGCCTGTATTCAAACATTTTTTGCAATTACCATTCAGCAAGCCCTGTAGGGAGAGCATCCTAGGTAATAAGCAAGGTGGATAATGGGTGGTGTGACGGTAAATATTTTTCTTGTACATTTTATGAAATAATTTAATTTAAATTGATGGAAACAGAGAAAATTAATTGACGTGTACATGTAAAAAAGATTAATCAAATTTCCCCCATAACACTGCAAGTGTAGGGCAGTGGGAGGCACATTTTCCTATCTCAACGTAATGTGACAGAGTGTGTGTATGACAGGCAAGCAGTTCCCCTAATGTGATAATATGTGTGCCTGAGCTAATGAATGCTACTATTTAAAAGCAGTGAAAAGGTGTGCCCTCAATGATTGGTCCGAGGGGTGAACTAACTAAGGCCATTCCGGGAAGAAGGGGTGTACATCAGGGGTGTGTACTGGCACCCACCCTATTTTCAATATATGTCAATGATATTCCAAGTCATTTACTTGTGTGCACACATGACTCACCCAAGTTGGGTGGGGATTTGATGCCAGCCCTTTTATTTGCTGACAACACCATACTGATATCGCAAAACCCTAAAGGTCTACAATCTCTACTGAATTCTTGTAATACTTACAGTAAAAAAAAGGGCCTTGAAATAAATTCTGGCAAAACAAAGTACATGGCAATAAATCCACACAAATCTTTTAAAAAGAATCTAGCAGTTAGTGGCCAAAAATTAGAGTATGTACACGATTTTAGTTATTTAGGTATAACTTTGGACACAAAGTTGTCTTGGAAGCAACAGTTAGAAAAAAATAAGATTATCCAACTTCAAAACTCGTCGCCAATAATAAAGATGCATGGGAGTAGTATATCGAAGGCGTTGACTCCTGCTTTGGAGGTTTCCAAATATAAAGTACAATCAGCCGCTCTTTATGGCGCCAAAATTTGGGGTCCACACTGCAAAAGGAGCTTTGAATTAGGAGAAAACAAGTTTCTCAGAAGGGTTTTAAGCTTGCCAGTGAGAACACCCCTAATTCCAATTCTTATGGATTCAAACGTCAAACGAATGGACCACCATGCAATATTAAGACCCCCTACTATATTGGGTACGGCTCTGGTCAACTCCTGAATTGACCAATTACAAGGAGGGTTTACAGGAGATTTTAGAAATAGACATACGCAGGGGTACTCCGTGGACCAAACATGTTTTTTTCTGGTTCGAGAAATTGGGCTAGAAACATTTTTGGGAAGCTCCGACACAGTTGACTATGGCTAGTAAAAAACTGTTAAAATCCACTTTTTGGATCCATATTCAAAACAACGTGTTACATTGCACAGGCAATGGCACATTAACAACTGAGTTTCTTCTTTTTAAGGAAGTAGCCAGTTTTGAACCTTTCTTGGATGAGATATACCCACCACTAGCCAAGGCCCTGTACATGAAGTTTAGGTATGGTGTGTTCCACATCAATGCAAACACATCTAAATGGGCAATAAACTGTGATAGAAATAGTAATGAATTTTGTGAATTATGTCAAAATGCATTAAAGGAGAATGACTTACACATACTATTCTTTTGCCCAGCATACGGCAAACCGAGGAACAAATGGATTAAACCTATCTGCCGTAACCTGACTACTAGAGTCTGTATAGAGGCAGGAAGAACATTGAAAACAGATACTTCCCAAACAATAGTTTTTAGTGTTAGTAGGTTTTTATTTAATGTGAGTCTTATAAGAGCTAAAGCTGGATTAAGACTGTAACCACGCACATGCTATATGGCCTTAACGCTAAAATAAAATTATGGATTTATCCTTGCATAGAAAAGTATTTTAAGTTGGTATGACCTCGTGGAAATAATATTGAAATTTCATATAATTATGCACACGCTCAAATTAGAATAATAGATAATTACTCTTGTGTATAGTTTACTAAAATAAGTTTAAAAAAAAATCTTTATGCCTAAATTTTAATGTATTTATTGTTTTAATAGTATTTCTTGGTACGGAAAATGTATTAGTCACTCAGATTGCAGCCCCTACCATGTTGAGGTGTTACTATTTATATACGGAATTGTCCTATGTATTTTACAATTGTATGTGTATATTGAAGATGCATCTTTTATGGTTTTATTTTGAACCGAAATAAAGAATATGATGATGATGATGATGATAACAGTGTATTGTTACACAATTATACTTTGACATTGACCGGGTGCAATTATACTGTATGGGCTTTTCGTGCCTACTTAAATCTTGGGGCCACTACTTGAGAAACATTGGAAGATATTAAATTACTACTAGGGGCATAATGAGAGAATTTATTTTCAAGACAGCCAGGCTCTGTGCCATAAAACACTCTGTAAACAAGACAAAAGGATTTACAGCTGATCCGTTAATCACTGGTAGCGAATGTAAGGAGTCCGGCACTGCCAATTGATAAGAGTTGCATGGCAAACCTAGGGCTATCTTTGCAGCTGCATTTTGAATCAGCTGGAGTCTTGTCAGCAATCCAATGGGGGGATTCAAGTAAAGTGCATTACAATAGTGTAAGGGGACTCGGAAAAGTTGTCTGTGCCACCACATGGCACACAGAGAATGACAGAAGCAGGAGAATTTTTCTCAACACCTGGAGCAAGAAGAAGCGTGGAATAGAGATGGTTAACCTGTTTCACAAGAGACACATTTCCAACCAAAAGGAATCCAACATCCTTATACCTTTCAGCTGGGCAAGGTAGATGTGACCAGGATGAGGGTCAGATATCCAGATGAAAAGGACAGTGGGAAAAATTGTTTCTAATCCAGTTGGGTGTCATCAGCGTAGTTTATGCAGTTCAATCTCAATAGTTTTAATAAAATTGGCCAGTGTTGAAAAGAGTGCGGCTAAGTGTTGATCCCTGAGATATGCCCTGGTTCGTAACCTTATATTCCAGTTAGAAAGGTGGCAAATGCACTGCCTGAAATCTGCCCTTTAATTAAGATTCACACCATTGCAGTACAGACCTACTTATCCTGGCTTCTGCCAGTCTGGTAAGCAAAATAGAGTATGAGACCATATTGAATGGAGCAGATAGATCTAATAACTCCTGGGATACAGAATTGCCTTTATCTGCCAATATCCTTAGCTCATCAAGAACCGATACCAGTGATGTTTCCATACTCTGTGCTGGTCAAAAGCCACACTGTCTGCTCTTTAGGATCAGCTGTACCTCCAGAAAGGCAGAGATCAAACTTTCCATGCTTTTCAAGGATTTTTAAAGGTAAGCAGCAAAAACGTCAAACTTTTGAAAGGATAAGCATTAGATTTCTTCAACAATGGGAACAATCACGTCTTTTTTCCATTTCTAAGGAACCCAGGCACTACTTAAGAAACTATTGCACACATCTTAGAGAGGCTCAGATAGTTCTGAGAAGATTTCCAAATCCTGGAAGGAATCAGTCTAGGAGAGAATCAGACGTAATTGTGCTAACAATTTCTTTAAACTGCCCAATAGAAAGCAGATCCAAGTGCCCCAAATGGGGTAGCTTTTAGTGAATGTCCGGCTGTTGAGGATAAGTCCTCATCCAATACCCTTGACGCAGATTATTGAGAGTTGAATGGTGAGACTGATTTGCTTCTTGTGTGTGCTGGGATTTGACTCCATATCCTAGGTAATTAGATTGAGAATGCTTTTTTGTTTTTGTACGTCTTGCAGGCTCACACAGCAGAATTTCTCCTCAGGGAATACATATGCTACAGGTTCATCTGATACACATATATCTTAGCTTACACTAGTCATTAATAATTAGGTCACTCTGTGTATGTTGCCGCTCAATATGTGTGTGTATGTTTGAGCACTTCTTTGCACTACATAAGCAGTGAGACAGTTGTTTTTGACATATGTGAACAGCTTCATCAACTCAGCGTGGTCAAAACCGTCCAGCAGCTCTCTCTTATTCTTTTAGAATTCTTGGCGGATATTGATACTGTAGACCACCGCCTTCTCTGTGTTCATTTGGATAATATTTTAGGAATGGAGGAACAGTGTTTCATGAGTAGGTCTTTTCAGCAGAGGGGAATCAGCGGTTCAGGGGAAACATACTCAATGAGTTGATCTGGCAGATATTTTCTTCTCCCACTTATTGTGTATCTTGTGGCATCCCCCAGGGATCTGCGAAATCCCTTTTACAATTTAATATCTACATGTACCCACCAGCACAACTATTTGCGGCTCGTGATATGCAATTTCAAATATACGCTGATGATCTTGTTGGATATTAGTAAATCCATGTTCGACTGCTACTCTGTTATGTCTTGTCTGCAGGAAGTGAAAAACTGGATCACTTCTATCTAGAACTAACTGCAGGGAAAATGGAGATCTTCTGGTCAAGTAAAGATAGCCTTCATCAGAGTTTGATTGTCCATCAACTTTGGAAACATCTCATTAGCTTTTCAATCTACAAGACAACTATGGTCATATTTGACTCCGAACTACGTTTTGACTCTCAGGTTTTTGCTGTTGTAAAAAACTGCACATTTCCATCTCTGTAACCTGTCTTAAATTGTCCCCATTCTGAATTCATCATCCTTGAACCTATTGATTCAGTTCGTGGTATTTTCAAAGTTATTTTATTGTGTTGTAATCTACCTGTTTCTCTCTTATAAATATGTTGTGATGATGCAGGCTGTGCAAAATCTATCCATCAGAAATGTTTTTGGTCTTAGGAAGTTGATTTTACCGCTATACCATAGGATTTTCATTCTACTTTGCATCAATCAAGATTCCAGGAAAACATATGTCCCATAGAACATTCCTCTGAAGAGCCCTATTTATCACTAATGTATCAAAGTATTTATTTATTTTTTGAAGGTTTTATATAGCGCTAACATGACCCTTGCGGGTATAAGAGCGTTTTACAAGAGTCGTGTGAAGGGAACAAAAGGAACATATGAAAACATAGGTAAGAATTGAAATACAGGTCTTAGTTGCATGGATGCAAATGTACAAGACTTGACATAGCTCTAGAGTAGGAACAAAAGGAACGTATGAATACATAGATAAAAACTTAAGATACAGTTCTCAGTTATGTAGATGCAAGTGTACAATACTTGACATACGTATTTCAGTTGCGTAGATTCAAATGCACCAAGATTCATGAGAATTTCTTTATAAGTAGGGATTTTACTTCTTTTTTAAAAGAGATGAGAGATGGGTTCCGTCTAGTTTCAGGGGGCAATGCGTTCCAAATCCTAGAAGTGATTCTAGAGAAGGCACGGTTGTAAGTTTTCTTTTTGGTAAAGCTTTGTGGTTTCAGGAGAAGATTGCTAGTACTTCTAGAGGATCTGTTTCCACAAGTTAGCACCAGTTTTTGGGCCAGGTATCTCGGGGTATTGTAATGTATGGCTTTGCATGTCATGCAGGTAATTTTTAGTTGAATTCTGGCTTCGAAAGGAAGCCAGTTAAGAGTTTTGAGGTCAGGGGTAATATCAGAATTTCTTTTTGAGCCCCTGATTAGCCTAGCCGCTGTGATGAGCCGTTGATGATCTGGGAAGACCACTTAGTGTTGCACTCCCATAGTCAAGTCTTGGGATTACTAATGCATGAACAGCCAGTTTGAAGTCATTTGCGGGAAGGAATGGTTTTAGTTTTCTCAGGCTGTTGATCTGGATATTTGGGCCTTTTGTTGCAGCACTGATATATTTCTGCATGTTAAGATTTCTATCCAGTATTAGACCTAGCGATTTTGCTGAGTCAAGAATATGAGGTTGGCAATTGAGCGCTGTGAATTGTTTAATCCATTCTTCGATACTAGTAGTTTTGTTGGGAGGGGCGATAAGGAGGAATTCAGTCTTGAGGGTGTTTAGTTTCAAGTGGTTTTTCGCCAGCCAGGTCTGGGTTTTCTCCAGAGTTGAATTAAGGGCTGTGATATCATCCAGAGAGGTGATCTTTAAGTATAGTTGGGTGTCATCAGCGTACATATGATAATGGATGTTTGAGGAGCTGAGAATTTCAGTCAGGGGTTCCATGAAAATGTTGAAGAGTGTAGGCGAGAGGGATGATCCCTGTGGAACTCCTAGAGTGACTGATACGGCCGTAGATAGGGATTGATTAACTCTTTGGGATCTATTTTGGAGGAAAGAGGTGAACCAATTTAGGACTGATCCTGATAGACCCATTCTAAATCTTAGAAGGTCTAGAAGATTATCATGTTTGACGGTGTCGAATGCCGCGGAGAGGTCAAGAAGGATTAGTAGAAAGGCTTTGTTTTGGTCAAGGATTTTTAGTGCGTCATCTATTATGTGAGTCATGGCCGATTCCGTACAGTGCCCTGCACGAAAGCCGGATTGGAATTGATTGAGCGGGTTGAAATGTTCATTGTGGTTACCCAGTTGGCTATTGGCACATTTTTCGAGGAGTTTGGCCAGAGTTGGAATGTTAGAGATCGGGCGGTAGTTATTCAGGTCAGTGTGGTCTGCCGTTGGTTTCTTTGGGATGGGTGATACCTGCCCAGATTTAAGGCTTTCAGGAATGACTCCTTGAAGCTGGGAAGTGTTGATAATCTTGGTCCATAGAGCCAGAATCAGTGGTATGAACTCTTTTAGATAATTGGTAGGAAGTGGATCGATGAAGTGGTTATTTTTAGTATTGCATCTTCTGTGTAGAGGTTGAAGGAGGTCCATTTTGCATTA
This sequence comes from Triturus cristatus, assembly GCF_964204655.1. Taxonomy (NCBI): domain Eukaryota; kingdom Metazoa; phylum Chordata; class Amphibia; order Caudata; family Salamandridae; genus Triturus; species Triturus cristatus. Next base: position 845,800,783 of record NC_140584.1, on the reverse strand, counting down.
TTTTTTAAAGCGAACTTTGGAGGGATTGAGCAGGGGAAGTTTAGAGGGGGAGGAGGGGTGCTCTTGTGAGTACCTTTTAGAGTTGCTAGGGTCTTAAGCAGGTCAGTTTTTAAGTTTTCTGTCTTCTCAGCAAAGAAGGAAGCAAAGTTTTCACAGCTGGGTTGAGAGCTGGGATCAGCGTGTGGGTGTGAGGTAAGCCTTTAGATTGTGCTTTAGTTAGTTCAAATAGTTTTTAGGTCTATTTTTGGATTGGTCTAATTGGTACCTAAAGAAGGTAGCTTTTGATCTTCTGATTTTTCTGTAGTAGGGGTTTCTGGTAGTTCTTAGAAGCTTATGGTTGTCAAGGAATGGAGGTGATCTCCATTGGCGTTCAATTAGTCTTAGGGAGCGTCTATCCTCATTGAGTCTGCCGTCATACCAAGGTTTGGAATCATTTGTGGATATCCTTTTCAACTGTAGCGGTGCGACTATGTCTATTACCACGGTCATAGAGATTAAGTAGTTGTTTGTCAGCGCTTGGACATCCGATAGCTCTGTAGGGGGCAACAGGCAGTTGGCACTTGATGATAGGAGTAAGTCTGGGCTGGCACTCTTTAGGTTCCTTTTCCATATTTTGGGTTTCGTGGGTTATGCTGAGTGTGTTCTTACTGATTTATTAATAAAGAAAGTGATGTAACGGTGGTGAGACCAGTCGCAGGGGCGAAACGTTTTCAGTTGAATGGAGTCGGCGTAGGAGATGACTAAGTCTAGGGTTGTGCCTTTGTTATGTGTGGGGCTGTTGCAGATTTGGGTGAAGTTTAGGTCCATGAGGAAGTCTTTGAGGCTATTGACTATGGGGTAATTGATGTTGTTCCAACTGAAATTGAGATCTCCAAGAAATATTTGGGCAATCTGGGGACCGTTATCTGTCGTTACGATATCCATGAATTGTTCGGCGAAAATGAGGTTGTTGCCTGGGGGTGGTAGAATGTGTGTCATGAGCAAACTGATTTGTTGTTGTTTATGATGTCCATGCAGAGGTATTCCCATGATGAAAGTAAAGGAAAATGTGATCGGTTCACTGATAGACTATTTCGGTGAATGCAGGCATTACCACCCCCTGGTCTATCAGATCTATCATGTCTGAAGATTTTGTGATTTGGGGGGACCACAATGTCTAGGCTAGGAGTAGATGATTCAGTTAACCAAGTTTCGGTCAATATTAGGAGGTCTGGTTCATGAGTAAGTATGAGGTCTGCTATGTCAGCTGCGTGTCTTGAAGCTGATCTACAGTTATGTAGGATGCATTTGAGATGTGGCTTGATGGTGGTTTGATGTTCTTGTGTGATGGGGACTCGCGTTAGATTGTTTTTGGATATTCCTCTAGTGTTGTGTCTAGGAGCTCTGTGTGAATTAGAGGGGATGGTTTGGATTAGGGTTTATTTATGATGTTGAGACATTCTGTACTCTGGGTGGGATAGGGGAGCTCGTAGGAGCGGAGTAGGAAGTGTATGTCATTGGATGACAAGGGGTAATTTCTATGTACCGGTCGAGATGTGGCGTTGGGGTATGGGACAGTTCTCCATTTCGGTGGCAGATAACTCGGGGGTGGAAGCATATGGTGTGATGGGTTTAGTTGTTGTGGGTGTGGGGGGTGGTTACTATGGACGTGTGTGGAAGAATCTCTAACCTTCTTTCTAATGTTCGGTGTATTGAGAAACAGATCTTGTAGGAGTTGGATGTCTTTTTTGACTTGTTGCAGTGAAAGTCTGAGGTCAGGCGTAGATTGTGCAATTGTTGTATGGTATGTGTGTAGGGGGATGGTGGGTCTGGAATGTGACTAGGGGGCTTAGGATGGCCTAGTTCAGCAAGATGATGTGTGATGGGATGAGTAGGGGGAGAATGGAGGGGTGGAGTGATGGTAGGTGGAGGGGAATGTGGCAGGTGGATGTGAGGAGGGGTAGTGGCTGAGGAGATGTTCAGGGTAGTTGGGGTGGAGGTGGGAGGGAAGCTACCTGTGTGAGTGTTAGGTGATGAAAGTGTGCTGTTGGTTTTAGCGGTGTGGTTGTCGTATCCTGAGGAGTCTACTGGGACAGGTGTGTGAGGCTGAGTGAGATGGATTGTCATATGGGTTTGATTTGTGGGTGTGTTTGCACAACTGTTCCATGGCGTACTTGAGTTAGGGGGGTTGGGGTAGAGGCAGTAGGATTGTCCGACTTTTTCCTTAATAAGAGAAAAGATATTGTCAAATAGTAGTAGGTTTCGGTCTGAGGATTGTATGAGTATGATTCCATTGTTATATATGGTGATAGTGGCTGCATCTCTGTAGAATAGGGATGGGGTGATCGAGATCTTAAAACCATGTGCTGTCTTTCTAGTGGATGAGAACGCAAATAAGGCGAGAAAGGCTATTCTCTATTTGGCTCGTCTATACGTGTAAAAAATTGAGTCGTTAGTGTTAAGTCATTTTTTGTACAGAAATAGGGGTCAGAGATAGGGGTATTGGGTTTAGATTTTAATAAGTTGTGTTTGAAATTTTTGGCTGCCTTTTTTGAGAGGTTAGGGGTGTACTTAATGGTAAATGTGTGTTGTCCTGCAGGTTCCATCGTGCAGTCACTACTTATGGGGTGGGGTGCAGAGGTGAGGGGAGTGACTGCGAAGGGAGTAAGTAGGGGCAGTTGTGGGGGGTAGGTTATGTTAACGGGTGTAGGTCCTGTATGAGTGGATGAAGAAGGGGAGAATGCTACAGGAGAGGAAAGTAGGGGGAGGTATGGGTAAGGGGTGAGGCAGGAGGGGCAGGAGGGGCAGTGGTATGTGGGAGAGACTGGGGCTGAGCCAAGGAGGCTTGAATATGTCAATGGTGTTTGCCAGGGTAGAGGTAGGTTGGGTAGTAATCTCATCTGTATGTTATTGGATTTGGATTGTTATAGTATGATGTCAGGTTTAGCAATGGTGTTTCCCCTTATCAAAGCGGCAAGTACTAAATAGTTGACTATTGTGTTCAGATGATTTAGGTCTGCGGAAAGGACTGTAAGTTTCACCCTAAAAAGGTCCATTGAGGGAAGTTGCGCTTAGTTCTATTTCTCTTTCCATGGGGCTGTGTAGAAGGGGTGAGTCCTTTCTTTGTTCCCTACATGTGGATTTGCCTTCCATTTTGCAATGGTGCGTAGTCCTATGTCTCCATCCATGGGGCTGTGTAGAGGGGGTGAGGCTTTTCTTTGTTTCCCTTTTAAGTGGATTAGCCTTCCATTTTGAGGAGGGGATGGGAAAGGAAGGACTCCAGTGAGATCCAAGAAGGCATACCGCAGAGCGTACATTTTTACAAAAGCCTCTTGCAAGAATGAAGCCAGGGTGTCATCAGAAAGTGAAAACAGTGGTCGTACCATTAGATTTGTGGAAAACTGAGTCCTCGTTCAGGGGATACGCGCAGCAGCTGCCACCTCCTCTATGTATGATCCCGCCAATGTGTATTTCTGAGGGGGGCGGGAGCCGATTCCTAGTTGCTGCGGCAGGTGTGGGTGGACGCAATGCTGAACCTCCTCTCTCTCGCTGGTCCGGGTGCGCTGAATCTAGGGAAGCTGAAACCTTGTCCAAAACTGTTTCTATCCCCTCATGTTACGCAACATTAATTTAACATTAGTTTAATGACCGGCGCAGTGCCTCAGTCTGGTAGCCCGTTCTGCACTGACAGAAGGAGAGAGCGAGTGCACCTGCCAGCCTCCAACAGACCTCCCGCTTGCCTCTGAGGAATGGGGGAGTGCCACTTGGACGGGCGCAGTGCTCCATCTTCTTCCTTGATACTGAGGTGGGCCCGGGAGAGAGGGCACTCATCTCCGTTTTGCCTGCCTCTGCTACGGGCGGAGGAGCAGTGGATTTAAAGGAGGAGAGTCGCCAGAGAGGAAGCCCGGGTCATCTCGGAACTGCGTCTCTGTCGGAGAGGCGTCAGGTGACCGGGCCCTTGTCTACGTTGTGACGAAGAGGCTTCAGGGACTTCTCACCTCGTCCAGAGGCTTCAGGGGCTGCTCACCTCTGGTCGAATTGCTCAGTTCGACCTATTCCGATCGAGCTGTCTGCTAATGGGGGTCCCTGTGGTGCCAGTGCTGCTCCGGTGCTGCTCCGGGTCCTTGCTGATCTTCTGGACCATGATGATGACCCTGCAGTGGGGTGAGTATTTCAAATGACCCGTTACTATGGTATCCGTAGTCTTCACCGTCGTCCTTCGAGGTTGGTAGGGAGTGAGGTATACACTCACGATTGCTCCTTGGGTGAGGTATCTGGGTATGGGGGCTATTAGGGATTTAAGAGCATTATTGATCCCTAGCCAGCAGAGCTCTGTTCGCGAGCTTCTCACCAGTCGGCCATCTTGGCGATCTTGAAGTATAAATTAACGATTCGTAATTTGTGAATTGCAAAATGGGAATCCTAAATGTAGCTGTACATATGTAGCATGTACTGTAATACCTTATTATTCTCAATCATAAAAATACTGTCACACTGTTTTAGAGAAGAGAGGAGAGTACCAGAAGTTCTGAGAATTTCATTGAGCGAGGACAAAACTTTAAATATGGCAAGTCATGAGTCGTCTGAGAATTGGTCACAAAAATGAAAGTGGAAGTTCAGGGATGCTGATTTGGAAATCCTGGTATAGGAGTCTGTTCCTGAGAGTGACAAGCTCTTTAGCTCACCATTCAATGTCCCAAAAACCACCAAAACATAAATTGACATTTAAAAAGGTACTGTGACAACCATAATGCTGTGGTATTAACAAAACCACCACAGAAGAAACTAGAATGTGTTTTAAGATTGGCAGCAAGAAGGGTGGAGGTTACTGGCACTGGATGGGGCCCAAGTACTGAAGTCTCCCCCACGCCAAAGGAAAAAATGATTACTGCAACATTTCAGCGCAAGTCAATCTCAGGTATCAATAACATTGACGCTTCAACCTTAGAGGCGACCAAAACAGGTAAGGCAAGTATGGGGGTTAAAATATGAAGAGCAAATAAACTCAAGCATATGTAAAACAACTCACACTTGTGCATACGCACATTTATATAAACCTATATCACACATTTTACATATATACATGGAATACATAATACATCATGGGACTGAATGTGCTGACATAAACATACATTTAATTCATATGTCAAATTAAAGAACAAAATAGGTTATAGTTCATAAACTGTATGTATATGCCTTGGACGTCTTACAAGTCCTCCTCAAGTTAAGACCTTTAAAGCATGACAATTTTGTAATTTTTATTGTTAATGTATTTACATATACAGATAATGACATCAAATGCAATCTGAAAAAAGGGCATCACTGACCATGACAACTCTCTCCACACAGAACCGTCTACACAGAGTTTCAATGTAGAGACACATGAGGTCAGGCCAGGGACAGTAAACAGTCCACACCCCACAAAGTCATACAAGCATGGCAATGGATATAGAGGCACTAGATGGAGAGACTGAGCCTCCAAGTATATATGTTGTTAATTTGACAACAATCACTAGCCTGGCTGATGAGAGAAGATACCCCGAAACCAGTCTCAGGATTGTTGCAGGGATTCAGCACATACACAGAACTATGCGCAGGAAAACAGGACCTCGGTGTGTAGGGGCTGAGCCTTGCTACCGCCTCAGTACTCAAAATCCAAGAACCTACTAGCTATAGTGTCTCATTTGCTCTCCTACAAAATCACAAAGCTACAAATGATTAGACAACCCAGAACACAAAACTCGAGACTCTCTCAGGAATTGCGGTAACAAGACGTACCCTTTTGCTCACTCACTCGTACCTGTCCACAATAAGAATTGACAGAGCCACAGTTCTAGTTTAAAATGTTTATTTGAATTATAGTGCTCTATAATGCAGTACATGAGCTACTACCAGCAGCAAAACGCTTAAACCTAAAACAGTTAGCATTGTTGCGATTCCACAGATTATAAAGGGGGATGTCATCGTATCCAGACAGTGGATAAAGGACTAAAAGTCCTAAACACCCTCTCTTTGGCTAGAAGAAGTTTTATTATATAAAAGAAGATCTCTGGGCTTTGTCACAGACCCCATACCTTAGTGCCTAGATGGTATTTTTACATCATAGGAACAGCATAGCTCTTCCCCCTGGAAAGGTTCCTCGACAAGTGTGTGTTAGAACGACATGGATACCCATAATATCAAAGCACGAGTTTCCAGCAGTAGCAGCGGTGTTAGCATGTTTTGTCTAAGTGTTAGGGACTGACCAGAACAGAATAATAAGGGGCATTGTTTATCGACCTTGCACACCATGTTCAGACTAAGCTCCAGGAATAGGCACAGAACGCAGAAAGCAGATGGTTCTCATGTGAAGGGCACAGTGTCTTGCACAGAGTCTTGCAAAGTAGAGTCATGTAGTAACGTGCGCAAAAGCAGCATCATGGCAGCAGAGCTCATGCTAATTTAGCAATGTCAACAATGACCCTAAGGGCATATGACAGGATACTTGTGTCCTGACAGTTAAGGCTGGATTGTCCCCATTGGGAGCAGAGCTAAGACTTATTTGTATATGGCAGGGTCCAAACTGGGGTGGTGTTGTGAGCAAAAAAATGAAGGATTAAACCCAGATTTGTGACTGGGGGTGAATGTTTGAATTGTTCAGCATTCTGTCCAATATGTGTTCCTTTTTCTTTTGTTGCCCTAAATGGGAAGGGGATGCCCAGACTTTGGTTCCATGCTCACTGTGCCACTGGATTCAAGCTACCCTGGTTGATGAGGAGTGACACCCCGAAATTGGTACCAGGATGCTTGTTTCAGGTCCAGCGGGGACCAGGCCTGGCTGTTCAGACTGGACTGTTCCTATGGTCAGTAGGGTCAAGGCTGATTTGCAGATGGCTGGGTCCAAACTGGTGTGGAATGGTTTGCAACAAAACGACGGATTAGACTCAGATGTCTGACATGAATGTGTTATTTGTTCAGCATTCCGTCAATAATTTGTTCTTCTTGCTTTTGTCACTGTAAGTGGGAAGAGTATGCTCAGACATGGATCCCTTGCTCACTGTGCCACTGAATTCAATCTAGCCTGGCTGATGAGGGTTGATACCCTGACACCGGTCCCAGACTGCTTGTTTCTGGTCCAGCGAGGAACAGGCCTGGCATTTTAGGCTAGATTTTTCCCATGGGGAGCAGGGTAAAGATTGATTTGCTTTTGGCTGGGTCCAAATTGGAGTTGTGTGGTGAACAAATAAAGTATGGATTAAACCTAGATCTGTGATTGGGGTGAATGTTTGATTTGTTCAGCATTCTGTCCATCATTTGTTCTTTTTGCTTATGCTGCCCTACGTGGGAAGGGTATGCCCAGACATGGGTCACGTACTCACTGTGCCACTGATTTCATGCTAGCCTGGCTGAGGAGGGGTGAAAACCCTAAACCGGTCCCAGACTGCTTGTTTCTGGTCCAGCGAGGAGCAGGCCTGGCATTTCAGGTTAGATTGTTCCCATGGGGAGCATGGTAAAGATCAACTTGCTTTTGGCTTTGTCCAAATTGGGGTTGTGTGGTGAGCATAACATTATGGATTAAAACCAGGTCTCTGACTGGGGGTGAATGTTTGATTTTTTCAGCATTCTGTCCATCATTTGTGATTTTTGCTTTTGTCACCCTAAGTGGGAAGGGTATGCCTAGACATGGGTTTGTGCTCAATTGTGCCGCTGAATTCAAGCCTGCCTGGCTGGTATAGGGTGATACCCCAAAACTGGTACCAAGATGCTAGTTTCCAGTCCAGCGAGGACCTGGCCTAGCAGTTTGGGCTAGACTGGACAGGAGCAGGGACAAGACTGATTTGGATATGGCTGGGTGCAAACTGGGGAGGTGTGATGTGCAAAAAAAACGATGGATTAAACCCAGATCTGTGACTTGGAGTGAAGGTTTGATTTGATCAGTATTCCGTCCATCATTTGTTCTTTTTGCTTTTGGACATCTTATAAGTCATCCTCAAGTTTAGACCTTTAGATCACAACAATTTTGTAATTTTTTATTGTTAATGTATCTACTTTTACAGATAATGGCATCAAATAAAATTTGATAAAAGGGCATCACTCACCATGACAACTCTCTCCACACAGAACCATCTAGACAGAGTTTCAATGTAGAGACACATGAGGTCAGGCCAGCGACACTGCACAAGCCACATCCTAAACCAGATCTGGTAAGTAATATAGGCATGGCATGGCAACGGAATTAGAGGCACTAGAAGGAGGGGCTGAGTCACCAACTATTACTGTTAATTTGACAACAACCACATCTCCAGCTGCCACATTTTAGTGCCACTGGATGACACTCAATGCTTCAGCCATTATTCACCACTGTAATGCCCCACAATAGAATTCCCATATAGGGGTTTGCCCAACGTGAGAACTATTGGATCAGTAGGCTGAACTCTTCGAAACCCAATGGAATGAATGAACGGATGGAGTTCCAATGTTCCAATGTTATTTATAAATGCACTCCGGCGATACATTAATTGATTTATTTGTGTTTCTGTTCCGTTTGAATTGCCTTAGCGAGTATTTGATGGTCAGGATACTGGGAATATTCATGAATGAAATGTAGCTGTACCATTTACCATGGGTTATCAGCTGTTTACGCAACACCAGCATAGTATTTAAATATGTCTCAACAATGTACAGACAACGGCGGACACACATACGGAGAAACGACCGGACGAACACGCAGGACTTATCATACCTGTAAGAACTCTGGACTGTTCCAGTACAATATACTGGACTAGAATACTGCTATTAACTACATGGATTTTTGATTACTGCCACGGTTGAGCCAATAGGTAGCATCTGCTACTGGAGCCTCTGCATTCGAAGTGGACTATTGTGTGAAGACCGCGAGCCCTTATCAAGGAGGCCCAGGCAGGCAATCAACACGCGCTTACTACGTACGAGATGACACTCATTCTCATGCCCTGAAGAAGTTCATTGTCATGATCGAAACGCGTTGGCTGACAATTTCCTGAAAATCAAACCTTTCTGCAATTAAAGACGGTGTTTGATAACCCACTAAAAGACTTTGAGATTTATTGAAGAACAACTTTGTTTACACTTTGGTGGTGCACCACTCCAAACCTTGGATTTATTTAAATATGTCTGTCAAACACAATGGTTATGATACACATCGCGCACTTGTCCTTCTTCAATCTCCATTAAACCGCGCATGCGCGGAACCCGCCGTCCAATCACTTGCACCGACATTCAGGTTAAAGTTTACACATCTACACAAATTACTTTACGAGCGACATTTACCAAGGATAGCGCTTGAAAGGAACAACTACTCTGGCACCATCGGTAAGCAGCCACATGCATAATGCGAGCGCATAAACCACGGGTTGTTAGAACTCCCATTATTTGTGTAAATATGGCAAACCGCGCCACGGCATAGAACCTCACCCAGTTTACTTTGCATGCAACAAGCGTCACCCGTACGGTAAACAGCAATCGAATAGACATTCACTACACGCACTCGAATCCATAACTCTTTGAAGAACCGAACCCCAAACGCTGACTATAAAAACATCCATTAACATCCCAACAGTACACCTGTAAACTTGAAGTCAAACTTCTCGCCTAAAAGTACACTTAAACAATTGAGAACCGACTTAGTGGAACACATAATGCACCAAATGTGTTATTTTAACCCCTTCAGTGCCCATGACGAGCTGGACTCGTCATGGGCCGCGGTGGCGCTGTGCCCATGACGAGTCCAGCTCGTCATAGACCCCGCCCGCTAATGCAACGGCCGGCACTGGGCGGGGAAAGGGGCGGGCACTGAAGGGGTTAATTTGATTATGTACCAAAGGGGTTAACTTTGCACCTATATTAATTTTGCACTTGTTATGTATTCAAACTCAGTGGCTTTCTTCGTTTTTCATTAATGATAACCATATTTAACTTTATAGATCCTCCTCAGACGAAGGCCAATAGGCTGAAATGCATTGGGATTAATGATGGCAATACACCAGTAGTAATGTATTCTGGGAACTACAGTCCAAACATGTGGAATATGATGAAACAATACAAACAACAATTGAAACCTACAATTGTAGCATTGTGTTTTATGAAATGACAGACAAATTGTTGAAACCTTATTGAAGGACCATTTAACCAGTGCACGGGGTACATACCCCATGTGATTGGGGATGCAATTAGTTTGCCCAAATTATCCCACAATACCTGGGCAAGGAACAAGCAGAAATAAGTGAAAGAGAAGATGCAATAGCTCTGGCACAATATTTTCGAACGCAAGAATATGCAAGACTTGGAGTTCAGAAAAAAGAACATAAGAATATGCATTTCCAATGCAGTGTAAACCACTAAGTTGTAGTATAGCAGTAGAAGGGATATCACAGAGGTGACAACAAGGCCACTCTGGCATTCGTCGTTGGGCATTTAGCAGCTCTGTATAGTGCAAGTACCTTTAATCTGTTACACTCTTTAAACCAACAGGAAAAAATAGGGACCTAACGAGATTTGGTTCAGGTCATGAGGGCCTCATTTACAAAAAAAAGATGTAGCGCTGCAAGCCATTTTTGCTGCGCCAAGCTGCGCCATTTTAAATGCACAGGGATGCATCGTATTAGCAACATTACGACGCATCTGTGTGCTTTCCCCTGCCATGGCGCACAATTGGCTGCCATGCACCAGTTCAGGCACCTTTGCGTCATGTTGCAAGGCTGCCTGCATTGCAGAGATGATTGCTTTTCAGTAGGAAGGTATGCCTTCCTGCAGAAAAACAATCATTGATGGCATTTTCATCTTTATATGTGCATGCTTCAAAATGAAGCAGGCATGAAAAGAGGAAAAAATGATTAGAAATAAAAGTATTTCTCCTTGTTGCACAACTCCTACACCGACCCTGGGGAGGCATAGGATTCTGATGCATTCCCAGCTGTTCAAAACTTTCTAAATCTGGGAATGTGTCAGATTACATGGATGTTGCTTGGGAACACCCACAGCAACACCCATGGAACGCCCCTTTCACGGGTAATGCATGAAAGAGGCCCATATTTACAAGGCCATGAAAACTCATGCAGGGTGACAATACGTGGCAGTCGGACCAATGGCCTGGATGTTGGTGGGACCGCCACTAACGGCCTGTCAGTGGCAGTCCCACCAACATCAAAATTAGGTCCTTAGGGCCTCATGTAGGTAGCCAAATACCGGTCGGTAACGGCCGATTTTCGGTAATTATACCGTTACCGACCGGTATTTTGGCTTTTGGTATGTAGGGGGATCATTTTTGTAATCGGTAATTTACCGAATCGGTAAAATTACCGAATCGGTAATTTTACCGATTCGGTAAATTCCGAATACAAAAATGAGATGTAGGGGGAGTGTGTGGGTGTTTTTAGGAGTCGGTATTTACCACCAACTAATAGTTGGTGGTAAATAATTAATGGATGAGGTAAAGCATTTAAAAGCGCTTAGAACTGTGCACATGTGGCAGACATACATGCCCTTAGGGCATGTATGTGTGCCACATGTGCACACATGGCCGAATCAGGGGTGCAACAAAGTGTCAATGTGACACCCTGCCACCCTTGCATGTTCTCCACCATTACCGAATCGGTATTTACCGATTCGGTAATGAGGCATACCTTCCCCTCAATGGGAAGGTATGCCTCATTACCGAATCGGTAAATACCGATTCGGTAATTACCGAATTGTAACGAATCGGTAAAAATTACCGACTCATTACCTACAAACGAGTTGCCACTTCTTAAATACCGATTCGGTAACGTTCGGTATTTAAGAAGTGGTAACTGGTATGCTACCTACATGAGGCCCTTAATGTGGAGACTAAGATCCTGGCCAAATTGTTGATGAATTCACACTTGAACAGATACATTAAAACACTCAGACCAGTTAGGATTCACGCCCAGTACAGCAACAAAGCATAATCTGTGCAGCTTAAACATGACCCTAGAAAATGCACACACAGTGATGGAGCCAACACTGCGTCTATTATTGACTATACTTGTTCTTCTCCTAAATATGGGCCTTTACACAACATTTATACACTGGATATAGTTACTTTATATGCTCCCAACAGCTTGGACTAAAGTGAACAATATGAGGGGTGTTTACACTTTATTGGACACCTGAAACACCTGTCTGTTACTGCCTCTTTTGTTCACACTAACCTCAGAACCATTAGCCTGCTGGATTAGAGGGTCCACCCTATTCAGATAATTAAACTGGGATGGAGATTGGGAATCCAGAATTTCACTTTACGAGGATGATGTATTGTTATATTTAGATGAGTGTGAGACCTGAGAATATAATTACCCGCTTTTTGGATATCTTCTGTGAGTAAGTGTAATGCTTTGGATTTAGGATAAATTCTACTCGCTAACGGCCAACAAGGAAAGTTTTCAATATATTGTGATGTAAATTACAAGAGATGTGAAGGAACGCTACAACCATGACTTACAGGTTGCATTAGAGAGATTTAGATCAGATCTGACACACTGGTGGGGACTTCAGCTATCACTGCTGGGTAGGACCGCCATATGAAAAACTATGACCCTGTCACAGCTTTTCTATATTCTATAGAACATTTTGGGTGCAAAATGGTTACTTCCTTGAGATAGGAGGGCTGCTATAGATGATGCTATAGTGCAGGAAGCCACCCCCACCCCCACCGGATTTCCTTAACAAAACTGTGCACATACAGGGACAGGGGTATAGTACCCCCAGATATTTGAAAATATGAATGGGCCACCCAGTGGTGCTATTAAATGACTGGATAACTTCATTCATGGATGATCCAGCTTTTTGGTTATACCACAGAATGAGGGGAAAAGGGTTTACCAGGATACTACTTGGTAAAGACCCACCTCATTCATGACCAGAGTACAAACAAATGGTTAGACTTGCCTGTAGAGTGGCCCCACAGATTAAGAGATGGCAGTGAATAAGTACTAGAGAACACCGTTCTGGAACCGCTATGTCCGGAGGGAGCTTAGATCACTCAGTGGTTTTAGGAAATGGGACACAATAGGGATCTCCAAAGTGGGATTCATGTAGGGAGACAAAGTATTGAACTCATACAATCAGCCTATAAAAGGAAAATAGTCTACATAGCACACAAGTCTTCAAAAATGTACCATTATGACACACTGAGCAGGTATAAAGAACAGGGAGTGAGTTAGAAATACCCCCCGAAAACAAAGTATTGACTGAACCTCTGAAGCATAAAGTGATATCAAAGATATATACAACACCAATGAATAACTCACCAGAAGAGTTAACATTGGTAAAGGCAAAGTAGGAAAGCAACATAGGTCTGAGCATGACGAACAATGGATGGAGGCTAAATGGACTATTTGAGAAGTGGTCAAAGTAGGTTTTTGCCTAATACAGCCTTAGAGCCCGCTGTAGCAGGCTCTAACGGCCATTAAAGGCCCAATCCAGTGTTAAGGCCCGAGGGGAGATGAGGGCCTTTAAAATGGGAGCGGCCCTATAATGGCTGGGATAGCCCGCTATGGAGGGCTCTAAGGCAATTAGAACATTCCAGTCCTAGAAGGCAGAATATTCTTATTTGTAAAACAAAGGCCTCCCAGAGCGTGAGGGGAGAAATATTTCCTCGGGCTCCATGAGGCCTTTTGTTTACAGCAACAGGTGTGAACAAACATTGCAATATTGGAGCTCCGGGCTTTTACCAAGCATTAAAAGCCCGGAGCACTCCATTGCTTTAAATTGAGCTCCCAATATTCCAGTGTTCTAATATAGATTAAGATATTACACTGGACAGCACAACCAATTAAGAGTAGGACTCTGTTGGAGGGAGTGTGACAAACAAGGAACCTTCTTGTACACTTGATTGGGATGCCTCAACATCTCTAAATACTCGTATAAAATTGGAGCACATTAGACTGAAGCAATAAAGATACCGATGAAGTAGGGCACCAAAATTATGTTTCTAGGTACATAGGGCAAACAATTACCCACATTATATCAAACATTGCTCTGTGACATAGGTCTGATAGTGGCTAGAGGAAATATCATCACACTATGGGGTGTGAGGAATGTCCCCTGTATGAAAATGGTATGTTGGTTGACAGGGATGTAAAGCCTGGTCAAGCAGCAACCACAATTACTGTGAGGGTGAGGCACAAGCCAACTCTAGATTAACCTGTGCTCAACCCTCTGGTTGCTTGGCACAGAGTAGTCAGGCGTAACTTAGAGGCAATGTGTAAAGTATTTGTGATACACTTCAAACAGTAGCAAAGTGAAAACCACAACACAAACAGGATCCCACACCAAGTTAGAAAACTAGGACTTTCTTTAATAAATAAACCAAGATCAAAATGTCAAATATTCTATCAGAAGGACTGGAGATATACAGTTTTGAAGATTTTAGTGAAAATAACACCGCAAAGCATCAACTGTGGATATCTGGTCACGCCAAACCGGGACAAAGTCACAAGTTCAGCCGACCGTGGCCCAGCTACCATGACCCTTTGGGCCTGCTGAACAGAGTACCTTAAATCCTGGTTTGTTTAGCTTTGCAAAGATCCACATTGAATTGATGCAACGCTTCCGAGATGCAGTGTGGCTGTGATGCAAGGACCGATGTTGTCGCAGAGAATCCCATAGATGGGGTTGCTGGGTACGAACTCTGGCACCGGGAAAGCGGCAAGCAGTCAGGGCAATGCATCAGTTCCAAGGAGCTGCGATGCGGAGTCTGGTGTCACTGTTGAGAATGCTGTCGATGAGGGAGGCGAGGGCCTGCACCGAGAATGTGTTGCACAGTAGCGGTTCCGATGAGGCTGCAGAGGCAACACGTGTCTTTACAATGGGTCCAAAACATACAGCGTTGGCGATGTGTCGGTTCTGCTCCGGTTTGCGCAGTGCAGCAGAAGAGATGCATCCGTTCTGCTGGAACCACAGAAGCTGGAATTTCCAAGGGTCCAGGATTGGGGGACACCACTTGGCAGGGTAGACTCACAGATGGCAGAGTCCAGGTGCAGGTGCAAGGTTGTTGTGTCCCTTTGGCTTCAGATCAGGAGTCACTCTCTGTTCAAGAGATGCAGGTCCAGTCCTTCTCACCCAGGCGAGAGGGCAATAGGTTAGCACAGCAAGGCAGCAGTCCTTCAGAGCAGCATACAGCAGAGTGGCAGTTCTTTCAGCAACAATGCAGTCCTTCTTCCTGGTAGAGTATCCACAGGTCCAGAGGTGTACTGAAGATTTGGTGTCTGAGGTCCAGTATTTATATCCAGCTATGCCTTTGAAGTGGGTAGAAGCTTTTAGAGGCAGGCCTCTGAAGTGCAGAGATGGCCTGCTTTCCTGGCCCTGGCTCCAGACTAACTACAGGGGGTATGTAGCTCTTTGTGTGGAGCCGGGACACAGCCTATTCAAGTCTAAGTAGGGCTGGGCCCGCTCCTCCCTCCCATCCTGCCAGTGATGGCTCATCGAAGCACACCTAAACTACTCATTATGTGTGACTGTCTAGGAGGAATACACAAAGCCCAACTGTCAACTACACCCAGTCATATGACCCGGAGACAGGCTGTAGGCACCAAATAGCCTGGGCAGGAAAAAGGCAACTTTCTAAAAGTGGCACTTTCACAATTGCAATTTAAGATATGTCTTCACCATAAGTTAGGATTTTTCATTACAATTCCAAGGACAACAAACATGAACTCGTTACCTGTTCCCATTTGGAAATTAGAGCTTATTAAATGTAATAAGGTTTTCACTATCAGGACATGTATAACTTAAAAGTACATGTCCAACTTTTTAAATGCATGGCATCCAACCCTCTGGCCGGTCCACGGCCTACCCTGGGAGTGACTTATATGTATTAAGAAGGAAGGTTTGAGACTGGCAAAAGTTTTTTTTTGCCAGGTCGAAATTGCAGTTTAAAACTGAATATACACATGCTGCAAAGCAGGCCTAAAACATGTGTAAAGTGCTGCTTGAGTAGGTGGCACTACCAGTGCTGCAGGCTTACTGGTAGCATTTAATTTACAGGCCCTTGGCACAGGTAGTGACACTTTATTAGGCACTTACAAGTAAATTAAATGTGCCAATTGGCTATAAGCCAAGACAGAATCGAGAGGAGTTGGGCAGTGTGCCGGATTCTGCCACGCAGTCCTAGGGGATGCGTCATTCTCACCAAGCTGCAGCGTTGGCAATACTTTGTCCGATTCATCGATCTCTGTAGTTAAAGCACTGGTTCTGAGGCGATGTGCCGAAATTTCTCCTGCAACCGTGTTCATGCACCAGGTCTGCTACATGCAGACAGGAGATGCATTGAAATCCATGTTGCAAGTATCAAGGCCACTTCCAGTGAGTCAGACACATGAACAGACTTTGATATCCCTGAGTCTCAAACAACAGGAGGCAAGCCAACAAGCCCTCGAAGATCACTTGGAAAGAAGGCAGAATCCAGCTTTCTTTTAAGAAAAACAGAGAGCGAGAAGATCAGCAGTCCAGTTGAGTCCTTTAAACAGCACAGTAGTTCTTCTGGCAGAGTGTGATTTACATGTCTAGTAGTGTCGTCTTGGTAGAGCCAGAGCCCCAGTGCGTTTACCCAAATGTGTCCTTGAAGTGGGGGTGACTTCAAAGCTGGCCCTTAAAGTGCACAGGCCCCCTTTCATCCCAATCATGTCTGACAGACTATCGGTAGGGGTGAAACAGCCCTTTGTGATACAGAACACTGACTTCAGGTGTGTCATCTCCCTCTCCGTCTTCCTACCCAGGAAAAGCTTTGAGAAATTAGATGAATGCAGATGAGTTCTCTGCCACACCCACCCTTCCTGTGTTTGTGGCTGTCCCCCTTTCTAAAAGTTTCATATGAGGGAGTTGGACCTTTTAAGTCAGCTGGGATGGGCCACTATAAAATCCAAAAATGTACACTGTTCCCAAACTGTAATTATTCATTCAACCCTTTTTCATTAGATCGAGTCATTAAATTGCCTTAATATTTTCATGTTTTTCTAACTTCATATTATTCATGTACATTTCAAGAACACCTCTTTATATTGTTCAAACCAGATTTATGTGTAAGGCACATTTTTACAACACTCTCTGAGTAAACATAATGCTTTCAAAACATCTCTTTTAACAAAACATTTTTAACCAAAAATGAATCAAATACATTCAAAATCTTAAAATATGTATCTAACATGAAGTAGAAATTCACAAATGTATGTTGCATTTACACCAGTCAAATTATTTAATTGGTAGTGATGTATCTATTGTTCATCTTCTTCATAACCTCTTTTTCAAGGCCCACTGTAGGGGTTACCAAACGCACCTGGTTGAAGTAGGATGCCAATTTCTTTTTCAGGATGGCCTACATGTGATCGCCTAAATAGTTAAAATAAATCTGCATCATTGGTCGTAGAAATGTTTTGACTCTCACATTTGTTTTAGGTTCTCATCAGGACCTGACAGGTTGGTTCTTTCTCTCCTTGTCGAGCCGTTTGTTGCCAGAGAGGGCCATTTTCCAACAATATGCATTAAACTGTTGGATGGATAGCAACATGGAATGTGACACTCACTGAGCGAAAAGCCATCTCCCGTATCTCTCCTTGTAAAATGATTGCAAAGAGCGCAATTACAAAAAATGAATATGTTGTGCGTACTCCCAGGGTAAAGGACAGCAATGTCTGGAATAATGTATTCTGCATTGGCCATTTGGATGTTCAGTGAGTGCTGGTTTTTCCTATTCCTATATACTCTGTAAAATTAAACTTTTGCTGTCTGCAGATTACCTGGTGTGCTTGGAAAAATGATAGTATGATTGATTCTGATGAGCACTGTATTCAAGACATTTCTAGAAACAAAAACCTTGAAACAGCACTGAAATATCCCTTCACCTACTGCAGTGCTACCTTAATGTTATGTTATGTTATAACAATTTATATAGCGCACTAATACCCATGAGTGTCTAGGCGCTTCTGGTTCGCATACTGTGTCAGAGAAGACTAATTTCTAAAAAGCCATTTCTTTGAGGTGTTTCCTAAACTCAAGCAAAGATGAGATCTTCCTAAGAGAGAGCGGAAGGGAGTTCCAATCCTTGATAGTACTATGCCTAGCTCCCCGATGCAAGGAGATGTAGGGAGCACAAAACTTGAACATGTACTGAGATGGCTTGGCTGCATTCAGTCTGCCTCACTAGCATAGAATCCAACTCATTAATTGAGTCCAGTATGACTGTCTTGCTCATCTTGTATCTGGCATACACTTCCACTTTTTTGTAATCAAATAGGGTGACTCTTCAGTTAGAAATCTGCTTTAGTCTTTGCCTTTTCTAGTGTCCGGCTCCCAGTGCCACCATCACACCGAGTGCAGCTATTGTGGATGTTTAGGATGGATTTTAGGTGTGCTTCTACAACTTCCACCTGCTTCCAGTTTATGGTAATTTGCATATCCAATTTGGATGTTTTGCTGCTCTTTGCGATTTCTGACACTCTTGCAGATAGAAATTGCTGTTTGCTATTAATTACTTAAATTTTTAGAATAAAAATATGAGTCACATTTTTGTGAATTCTAATTTTATTGCTTCACTGTGCATTTTTTAAGAATCAATGAATTCAGCGTTACAGCACATAGGCCCAGATGTATGGAAATTCGGCCTTTTGCAAATGCAAAATGGCATTTCCTAATGTATGAAAGGCTTTGGCATTCACAATTTAGGTCATCACAATTTTTTGCGATTGCCTAAATTGTGAATACAGAGAGGGAATTGTAATTAGCAAATCCCTAACGCACATGTAAGAAACCTTTCATAAATGCAAACAGTGTATTTAGGAACCGCTATTACCATCAACTTCAAAGTGATGGTAAGCATGTGCAAACTTTGAAAAATGCAGAAAGTGGAATTTTTAAACGTGACATGTAGCACACACATGCCCACAGTGTGCCTTACATGTGCACCTTTTTTTAGGGGTGCTTCAGGGGGGCCTTAAGCCCCCGGGGGACCCCTGACTTTGCATTATCTGATTTGCGATTACCAATTAGGTGATTGCAATATAGGTAATGGAAGACCATTCTCACCTATGGGCCTTGAGACCCATAGGAACAAATGGAAGGGCAATTACAAATAGCAATTTCCTAATTGCGTTTGCGATTTTTGAGACATTGCAATTAGGGAATCGCTATTTCCTGTCTGTTTTGTTACAATACATTTTGAGATTACCAAATAGCAATTTCTTAAAATTCACTTTTGGTGATCACAAAATGATATTTTTATACAAGTGGCCCATAGGGCCTTTTTGTAATCGCAAACTGGTAAGTGACTCTCCATTTTTTTTTCCTTTAGGGCCTCAATTTCTTGATCACTTTAGCATTCTAACAATGACATGTTTCTTTATAAATAGAGCACAAGGCTGCTTTCCTGCCGTCTCCAAGCGCTGTCAATGAAAGTGCACTATTAGTAAATTTAAGGTCTGATCTCTGTGAAAAGGATAAAGAATTGAGATTACGTGCAGCAGGGACAGTAGCACTTGTCCTGGGGGAGTTGAGGGTCCGACTACACACAAGTTATGACTGTCATGACATTGTAGGCTGTGGCTTGGCAGTACATATGCATATATTTTATGAAAAAGGAAAACATTTTAACAAAGCTATCTTGACTTATTTAATTTGAGAAAGACAGCATTTCAAGATAGATCAGGGATGTTAAGGCACCTTCTGCAGACAGGTATGGATATTGTGCAAGCCTAGTAGTATAATATTATTACCATAGCTCATGTGCTGTTAAACTTTGGACACATGCTGAAAAGATTTAAGTTAAGAAATTAATAGCAAAAAAGTGTGTGCGACGGGTCTGTCACATTTTTTAACTCGATGCATAATGTCTCTGTTGGTTAATATGGTTTGTCACAGACATCCCATAGGTCAAATCAAATAAAATCCCAAAATACTTTATTCGATTTAAACTCTGTAAATCATAAAAGTATAGAAAACATAAAATACATTGATAAATACAAGCATACAAATGCAAAATCTCATATTTCTCTGTGGGTTAATGTGGATATCACAGAGGTCACAACTTGTGAAGCTGGTAAGTAGTTTATTGTGTTATGGTGAAGCTGTTAACAACTTCTATTCTTACAAAAATACTGCTTAAGCAAATTTTAGTAGTTAATGGTGCCAAAAATATCAAATACTGTAAGCTGACATGCCGGCTCATTTAGGGCCACCAGTATGTAGCTATTTTGCATTCACAAAGATGCTGAATGCAAAAAAGGCTTTTCCCATGTCACAAACCCTGTTTTGCTATTTGGTAACCTTTTACCCAATCGCAAAATGGATTTGCGAAAGGGATTTGCGAAATGGATTTACGATTTAGTATTTGGAAGGGGCGTGTTTAGGGCGACCTTTCCAAATTCTGAATCGCAGCGGTATGTGTGAATGTTTTGTGACCGTGACTGTGGTCGCGAAACATTCGCCTTTTACCACCAACTTCAAGTTGGTGGTAACCCATTTGCAAATGGGAAGGGTTGCCCATGGGACCCCTTCCGCTTTGGGAATGGTGGGCAGTTGCCTGCACTTACAAAATTTATGAAACAATTTCATATTTTTCTTATAAAGGCAACCCGTTTTCCTTTAAGGAAAACGGGCTACTTTTAAAGAAAAATGATTGCTTGATTGAAAAGCCATCACGGACATGGTGGTCTACTGACCCTAGCAGGCCACCATCCCTGTGATTTTAGCGATCCCCAGGGGGTCGCAAATTGCGACCTACCTCATTATATCAATGGGATAGGTCAATTTACGACCCCCTAGGAATCGCTAAATGAAACTTTATGAGTTTCAAATATTTGTAATAACGATTGACTAATTGTGATTTGGAGAAAACCGCAATTAGGTAATCGCTATTACAAATCTTGATACATGTGGCTCTTATTTAAATGTTTGCCACTGAAACTTGCAGCCCTTTGCAGGTGGCACGCTTGGTGTGCACAAAGGTTTCCCCGTCTGCTTAGCCAAACCTGCCTCCTGGGCGTTGGCATGCTGGTGGCCATGCGCATGGTCTAGAATGTCAGGCTGAGAATTTTGGAGCAGGAGTATGCTAGTGCGCAAGATGATAGACATCATATGGATCAAGGGCAAGATGTTGGGCATTCAATCTCTCTTCTTTCACCGGCCAAACAAGAATAACACAATTTTCCTGTGACATTGTTGTGGTTAGGATTATATTAAATTCTAATCAATATGGTATTCTTCCAAGTTTGTACTCTGTGAGAGCATCCCTATCCAAGATTGTGCTGCACTATTTGCCTATGAAGTCATTTCCTGTTCCACTCATATATAAGGGAGATTTAATTGGAGGAGGATCCATGTTAACACTCTGATTCCTTACTATACATTGCGCTCATTGACCCCCTCTTAAAAGGTGTTTATTCCAACCCCTACAGCTCCTGTGATACATAACCCTTCAAGGAGCTCCTTTGGCTAAAGGCCAATGAATACCTGTGAAATATGGAAGACTCATGAGGACCTCGTCACATTCTGCAGAAGGGCCCCTTGGTTATTGGGAAGAGACACCTTTTTTCAGGCAATTTTGAAGGAAACAAAAGAGTTATTTACATTTTTAATTTTGTGGGAGTCTTAAGTCACAGCTACATTGTGAAATTGAGCACATTTCTCCTTTTGGGTACAGTCCAACAAGTTGCTGCATCAAGAATTTGAGCAGCCCACCCTCTGTAGGCATGGGCCAGGGGACCAGCTGTGAGTTAAACCTACAGAAATATCGGGACATAAATATTGTTGTCAAAAATATCAACCTCCTCTCTTCATTATGGTAAGTACAAAAATATCAAGAAAAAAATATTGTTGTAAAAAATATCGATGTATAAAATATCGTTTTTTTTTATATGTATAAAAAATAATGTAAAATAAACTAAATAAGAAATGTAACTTTAAAAACATTATTTAGATTTATTTGTAAATGTTAACAATTCTAAGTAATGCATTTAGGGGCCGATTCCAATAGCCGGTCGGACAGCTGTCTGTAGCCGTACCGTGCGTCCGACACGTACACGGAGCCGGTCCGTCCTGTAGAGTAAGTACGATGTGCATAACTGTCAAAAGCCTGACCGACACGTAGGCTGTGATTCAAGCTCCATTCTCCGTCCGAGCCGTAACTTCTAACCCTGAACCAAGTCACCCGGAAGCAGTATCCATAGCAGTTTCCGGCATGACAAGTACGATGCGTACTTCCTACGCGCCGGACGGGTCACACCACGTACGGCACATCACAGCATCCGGAAAACAAGCATATCAGCTACGATTCGCGCCACAACTTAATCCACGGCTACGAGACGGACCAGCTTGTAGCGGGTACGAGACGGAGCAACAAGCAGCGTGTACGACACGAATACATCATGAATCCCATCGCGCAGGTCATACCAGTACTCTACATCTATGACCGGCTCAGGAACCGACGCCGACGGCGCCGGCGGTAAGTCAGACATAACAAATGACACGTACCCGCAAAATGGCTCACACACACAGGGGGTCCACATCCAGGCCACAAACAACAGGCCACCATAGGGTTTGCATGGCCAGCACCACTAACACCCCCACCCATAGGGCTTATGTTGCCCATTACTACTGCCACCCCCACTCACAGGGGGTATGTTGCCCATCACCCCTGCCACCCCCAGCCATAGGGCTTATGTTGCCCATCACCCCTGCCACAGCGCTTATGTTGCCCATCACTACTGCCACCCCCACTCACAGGGGACCTGTTGCCCATCACCCCTGCCACCCCCACTCACAGGGGGTATGTTGACCATCAGCCCTGCCACCCCCAGCCATAGGGCTTATGTTGCCCATCACCCCTGCCACCCCAGCCATAGGGCTTATGTTGCCAATCACTCCTGCCACCCCAGCAATAGGGTTAATGTTGCCCATCACTACTGCCACCCCCACTCACAGGCGACCTATTGCTCATCACCTCTGCCACCCCCACTCACAGGGGGTATGTTGCCCATCACCCCTGCCACCCCCAGCCATAGGGCTTATGTTGCCCATCACCCCTGCCACCCCCAGCCATAGGGCTTATGTTGCCCATCACCCCTGCCACCCCCAGCCATAGGGCTTATGTTGCCCATCACCCCTGCCACCCCCACTCACAGGGGACCTGTTGCCCATCACCCCTGCCACCCCCACTCCCAGGGTCCTGTTGCCCATCACCCCTGCCACCCCCAGCCATAGGGCTTATGTTGCCCATCACCCTTGCCACCCCCACTCACAGGGGACCTGTTGCCCATCACCCCTGCCACCCCCACTCACAGGGTCCTGTTGCCCATCACTCCTGCCACCCCCAGCCATAGGGCTTATGTTGCCCATCACCCCTGCCACGCCCACTCACAGGGGGCCTGTTGCCCATCCCCCCTGCCACCCCCAGCCATAGGGCTTATGTTGCCCATCACCCCTGCCACCCCCACTCACAGGGGATCTGTTGCCCATCACCCCTAGCCATAGGGCTTATGTTTCCCATCACCCCTGCCACCCCCACTCACAGGGGACCTGTTGCCCATCACCCCTGCCACCCCCAGCCTTAGGGCTTATGTTGCTCATCACCCCTGCCACCCCTACTCACAGGGGACCTGTTGCCCATCACTCCTGCCACCCCCAGCCATAGGGCTTATGTTGCCCATCACCCCTGCCACCCCCAGCCATAGGGCTTATGTTGCCCATCACCCCTGCCACCCCCACTCACAGGGGACCTGTTGCCCATCATCCCTGCCACCCCCAGCCATAGGGCTTATGTTGCCCATCACCCCTGCCACCCCCACTCACAGGGGACCTGTTGCCCATCACTCCTGCCACCCCCAGCCATAGGGCTTATGTTGTTCATCACCCCTGCCACCCCTACGCACAGGGGACCTGTTGCCCATCACCCCTGCCACCCCCAGCCATAGGGGTTATGTTGCTCATCACCCCTGCCACCCCCAGCCATAGGGCTTATGTTGCCCATCACCCCTGCCACCCCCACTCACAGGGGACATGTTGCCCATCACCCCTGCCACCTCCAGCCATAGGGCTGATGTTGCCCATCACCCCTGCCACCCCCAGCCATAGGATGGGTGATGCGCAACATATCCAGCATACTCCAACATCAGGTATGTCCGCAAAATAAATCCCCCCTAACATCAAGTCAACAGTGTGTAGTCTTTGACAAATGCCCACAACAGTGATTATGGCTACGAACATACAATGTAAGTAACAGCACATGTGTGACCAACACATGAGTGTGACATATACAAGGCAAGCATCACCATAGCACTGTGCAATGTAAAAATAACACCCCCTCACTGTGTAGAACAGAAGTTAAGTGTGGGCTTCCAAAATGCAGCAGATGTTGAGCATTGTGGTGATGGGGACTAAACCCCCCCTCTTCACAGTGACCAAAAGGTAAGTGTCATCATGGTCAAAGCTGCAAATAACAAACAGCATGTATGATCCCTGCTCCTAACACATTAAACACGTCTGGGGCAAACTAGTGGTTGTGTCCCATACACACAGAGATGTGGTAAGGCTAACAGTGCTGTGAAAACATAACACACTCTCGGCCATGTGCAGACAAGTGCCACACATGGGGGCTGACAATGCATGCAGTGTACAATGACACAAGAGCAGAAGTGACCATCACCAAGCATGCACACATCTCGAAAATAGACACACCAATCAAAACAACATGTGTAGACTGTAGGTGTTAGCTCACAAACTCACATTCCATGCCAGCAATGGCACCTAACACCCAGGAAGAATGTGCACAATTATGTGATATGACTCACAGGGACAGCAGGGAAAATCACAGAAACAGCATCCAGACAAAGGCCCACAACAGCAATACCAATGCACTGGCGCAGATGCACAAACACAAACAGGCAAACATGCACTGCACATCTGACACAGCATGTGTGTTTGTGTCACAGTATCCCCAGGCAACTACACAACACATGAGAGGGGCTGAACCACAGTGACTCAGATGTGGACACAGTGCCATACAAAAGTAAACCATCATTGGGACACCCTCAGTGGGCAATCAGGCATTGGGAGATGAGAGGGAGCACAACAGACACATGTGACACAAGCTGGAATGAACACCAACTAACACAGCAAGAGACTGACACACAACAGTACTACCCCCAGGGACTAGACACTGGGGTGACACAAGCATGCATGACACCTCCACGGTGATGACAAAGGCAGATGTCGTACAAACTGGGAAACCCAGACATGTGTCCTGTTCCACAAACGTACATCACACATACACAAACACAAATCACTCAGCATGGCCCCTCATCCATGGACAAACGGGAGCTAGGGGACCATCCATGCAAACATTCACATCATTCCACCCTCAACACAACACACCCTGAACTGCAACAATGTGTATCTGTGAAGCCCACATGGACAGCTAAATCTAGTTCACAGGGAGAAAGAAAAAAGCTTTATTCCGCATTTCAAAAGTTAAACGTCTGTGCAAACAGTCCATGTTCAAATGCCAAGGAGTGAAGTAGAGTGACAACTGTCACACCTTGCTTGCCTGCACGGCTAAGGCCTGGGGTCACCCCCTCATAGGGGCATACATGGGGGCAGGCCAGGCACCACAGGGACAGGATCAGGGCGCAGCAGAAGGAGGCAGTGAAGAGGTGGGGGATGCAGGCGAGACACTTGCAACTGCAGTGGAGCTGAGTGAAGTGGTGGGTGCTGTCACAACTGTGGGGCACAAGTCAGATGGGGTGGGTGCCGGCACAACCTCAGTGGGCAGGTCAGATGGAGTGGATTGGCTCACCACTGCAGTGCCCAAGTCAGACGGGGTGGTTGTGGACTCCACTGCAGTGCCTACATCCATGGGAGCGGAATGGGGGACAGGTGAGGTCGTCAGGGCGGGGACACGGTCCCCACATCAGTGGCACTAACTGTCTGACCAGGTGTGGAGGAGCAAGTGCTAGGGGGGGATGGCCTTAGCATTTTGGGGATGGTTTATCTGTGGGTGGGGGAACCCGGGGCAGAGAGTGGAGGGGGAACCTCTGGAGTGGTGGCCTGGGGGATGGAGGACAGAGACTTTGCCTTGGAGCTGCGTGGCGGCGGGGGGGTCTTGCTCTTCTGGTGCCGGGGGGACTTGCGGGTGGGGGTCTCTGTCTGACTGCGCAGGGGGGAGGGTGTCCGGGTGTGAGGGGCACTCCCCTCTGTGTGTGGGGTCTTCCTCTTCCCCTTGTAATCAGGATCTGCAAGGTCGGTGGGGAAGAGGCCAAGGTCACAGAGGAAGAGCTTCTGGGGAGATGGGGTTGCAGGTGAGGCAAAGGAAGGGGGCTGGGTGAGGTCTCGGAGGACTGCGGAGTGGTTGTGGATGACTGTGTGTGGGTCTGCAAACCAGCCCCTGTGAGTGTGGTATCACTACCCTGCGCTTGCTTGTGTGCACGTCTAGACTTTGGTTTGGGGGTTTCTGTGCTTGGGACAGGTAGGGTGCTAGGAAACGTGGGTGGTGCTGGGGTAGGAGGGGTGCGGGACTGTTGGAGGAGGGACACTGCTGCCATCAGGGAAGAGGCCACGGACTGATTGGTCCTCTGTAGGGCAGACATGCCCGAGGAAATGCCTTCAATGAATGACACCAGTTGTGTCAACAGACCTGCGTGTGCATGGAGGACCTTCAGCATCGACGTCTGCCCTACACGGATCAGTCGAAGTAAGTCCACAGACTCCGCACTCAGGGCAGCAGGGGACACAGGGGCAGGGGGTGCGGTGCCTGGCACAAAGGAGACATGCCCACGAACACGGGAGCCCACAGGGACCTCTGGGATGGGAGCCGATGGGAGGTTGGTGGCGGTGGTGGTGGCGGTGGCGGGGACAGCCTCACTAGCTGGGGTTTGGTGGCTGCTGACACCTGCCTCCACAAGGGAGTCATCCTGAGAGCTGCTGTGTCCCTCAGCTTGGGGGGGTGGTGCTGACGACTCCTTTGTGTGGCTCCACTCGCCCTCCGTGCCACTGGGTCCACCCGACTCCTCTCCTTCTGTCCCTGTCAGGCTCTGTGGCTCCTCCTGGTCCGTGGAGCTGTCCCCTCCTGTGGCCGTGGATGTATCTGGATAGGAATAGGAAGTAAGAGAACAACATCAGTCACCTGCACTGACTGCACACACCACAGTGAGTACATCACATCACAGGGCAAGCCCTGGCATCATCAGCTGAACACAGCTCAAAGTGCCAACACTGTTTAGAATAAGACAATTGTCCTTCTCAACATCAACCATGGCAAACATATCCCTCCTTGACTTTCACACATATGTCCGTTGCATGTTGGATGCTAACACCCCAATGTGCCAACATGTACCATCCACACATTAGTTGTACATGCAAGTAAACATATAGGAGTATGTCACTATATACACAGCACATCTCTTGCTACTGACTCAGTACAGGTGTCCGGATGAAGGGATGGGCAGAGACTCATGTCACATGCTTGTGAAGCATGCCAGCAACACACACTATGATGTACCCATGTCCTGATGGGCAATGCCACAATGGGGTGCATGGTGCACACTTGAACACAATGCAGGATCACTCATAGCAAGTTCAATGCCATGGCACTGGGATGCCCTGAAAATCAGTCAACACCGTCTCCTGTCACAGGGGCAGGGCATCCAGACAACAACAATATGCACTGACTCTCAATCCTAGCTCAGGGATAAAGCTAACTCTGCAGATGACCGGCACACTTGCCCATCCCATGCAAACAACATATCCAGGACCCAGAAGACCCCACATCATGCAAATCATACATATGAGTCTCTGCAAACACAAATCTCTGTACACTAACACATCACAGTCTGCCATGCATGTAACCCAGATGCATAAAGGACACAGTTGCATACACCATTGTGCGCTGTCAGATGATCACACACCTATATGTCACACAGGTCTTGTCTCTCACAGTCACATCTCAGATGTCATGCTGACACTCTGAATCATGGACACCCCAGTTGTACATAACAACAAGCCACACCCTAATGACACAGAGTCAGACACCTGAGGGCACATGTCACTAAGCACAACCTGCAATTTCATACACAGGAGTGGGATTACAGAGTGTTTCTAAATGCCCTTGAAGAGCAATGACTGGCCAGGTCTACATGAAACAATGTTTGGCCCTGGACAGTAGTCAGGCGGCTAAGCAAGTGTGACATACTTGATATACATACTCCTGAGGCCCGAAAATTGGAGTCCCCTGCTGCATGGGTTTGTTTGAAATACCCCAGCCACATGTTGCGAGTCAGACCAGCAATTGGTACACATCTCAAGGGCACACACAGATCACATATCAGATCTCAGGCATTGTGTAAACAATTGACCCACCCATGTAACACACAACAGAGTCACGGGACCAGATGCTGAACGGTAGCTGAAGCATAGCTGACTGCAGGGACACAGTGCCCTAGTGACACAAGCAACAGACTGTAGGGGCCACACCTGTGAAACAGATGAGGAGGGTGCATCACACAATTGAGGGACCTGAGTATTGCACTACAAGACCTACGTAATGTGAAAGTGTGACCAGGCCAAAAGACTGCAATTAGCATGTCAGACATAGTACACAGATTAGGCATGGACTTACCCCCTTCCTGCTGCTGTCTGGCCTTCAGCTGCCTATCCAGGTCCGGGAAGACCACTGCTAGTAACCGGAGCATGTGGGGAGCCAGGGTCCGGTGTCTGCCCCTCCTGCGTGGAGGTGACAGCTTCAGCTGGACTCTAGCTATCCGCCGGGTCCAGCCCCGAAGGTCTTGCCACCTCTTCTGGCAGTTGCGGATCTGGCGCTTGTTGTCCCCCACAGAACGAACAGCCCGGGCGATGGTCAGCCAGATCTCCTGCTTCTGGTGGGCATCAACCTGTGAGGATGACAAAGTGAAAAGTACATTAACACACATGCCCCAGATTTGTGCAGCACACATTTAGATATGCATGTCATCATCACAACGGGAAATGAATTACACAGGTAGTGCAACCACGGGGGAGGAAAAATCACCTGCATGTCTGACATGTTAACAATGCCTGGATAGTTTAAGCTTGCAATAATGCACTTTAGCAGCAGGAAACCTATTCATTAAATGTACCCACACACTTTGGGGGATGAAGGTAGTCATTGAGAATGCTTGCCACTGGTGTACACACTGCTAGTACTGCTAGTCAGCCAACATGCATAATTAGGAAGTCAGTGGACTGCACAGCACACTCCTCCTCAGTGAAGGCTGGGGCCCTCTCCAGAGTACGTGCCATAGCAGGAGCCAGAGGATGCAGAGACAGCAGCAGTGGTAGCAGGGATGTGGTCCAGTGGCATGTAGTGCAGGCAAGTGAGCTCCCTGGGGTCCAGCCAGCCTTATATCTGTGCTGCAGAGGCAGAATCTGTGCCATGTGTCCCAAGTGATAGGTCCAACACGGTTGCATTCTATGAATCTGGTCAATCCATTTAAAAGTACGACTTGTACACGCCTTCCGCATCGTTCAAATCTCCACCTTCATGGAACACTTGAAATTGCAACATTGTTGTAGGCATCCAACTGAATTTCCAGTGCACAACTCGTACAAGTTTTGAATCCGCATCCGTCTCCATGACAGTCCGGAGCCGATGGGTGCGCCCGGCTCATTCAACTGACTGTACAACGCGTATTTTTAATATACACATGCACCCGTCTCCATACAATTCAAAGGCCAAGGCGTATGCCTGTCTAGTACCATGCCTGCACGACGCGTATGCATGATAGTCACCCGCGTCGGTCCTCATTGCATTCAATGACAAAGCGTACGCACGGCTCGGACATGACCCGTGCAATGCGTACGCATTGTCACCCGCATCAGACCTCATTGCATTCAATGACAAAGCATACGCACGGCTCGGCCATGACCCGTGCAATGCGTACGCATTGTCACCTGCGTCGGTCCTCATTGCATTCAATGACAAAGCGTACGCACGGCTCGGACATGACCCGTGCAATGCGTGCGCATTGTCACCCGTGTCGGACCTCATTAGTGTGACTATTATATGGATGCAACACACATATACTGGCCAGGGACACCTGTGCACACCTACCACACTACAGTATTGGCCACACAGTGTCCCATGGCATGTAAGACTGCATTCCATGGGTGTTTGGGGGGGGCACGCCTGTTTTTTTGGCTTGCACTTTGTGCAGCCAATCTCAGGGTGTGCACGTGTACATGGGGGCAGAATTCTTTGTGTGTTGTGCACATTACCACTGTGATGTGCAATTGGACTGTAATGGGCATGAGTCATGGACACAGTGTCAGGAAGGATATGTTTAGGACAGGTCACATACACCCTGAGTCCTGGGGGTGATGGCATGTACGTCACAGTGATACCTGTAGCCAAAATACTGATGTGCACGCACAGTCTGTGTGCATGTTGTGTCTCAGATGTGTCTGATCAAATGTTCCCAATGGGTGACAGTCTCCACATCCATGTGGTATATGCATCAACCTTGATGTGGTGTGTGTCTGAGAGACGTACATGTCGGGCTGGCAGGAACAACAGTGGCCACTACCTGTGGGACTTACACTTGCCTTATGGTGTGTACGTGCTACGCCATGTCCATTGCTGTGTTGATGTGGCAATACAGGGAGCCTGGGTTACTGCATGGCAAAGATCTGTGATGCCTGGGAGACATGAGGCCTCAATTGTCACTGTGGTGTGTGTTTGGAACATTGCAGCAGCAAATAGGTTGGGTGACACAGCCAGATGATTGGCCATTGCACTACATGGGACTCATGTGGACATGTGGAATTGAGATGTGAGGTGGTGGTCTTGTAGGTGACATATGTGTACATGACCAACAGCACACACCTCAGTACATTGTGTATTGTCATGATCTAGCATGTGATATTGATCGTGGTCATGGCCACATGGGTGGATGAACTGACAATCTTCCTTTGTGCATCTCTGTACTGTAGGGCACCAGCTGTTTATCGGCCGTTCCCAGACCTTGCAACGATGCAGGAACGCGACTGCATCAGACGGTACCGCTTCACCAGGCCACTGATTGTGGAGTTGGCGGAGCAGTTGGCGCCACATCTGCTAGCTGGCTGGATATAACCTACAGCACTGACCCCAGAGGTGAAGGTGATGGCAGCCCTGCACTTCTTTGCTACTGGTACCTTCCAGTACACTGTGGCTACTGCTGGTGGGATGTCGCAAACGATGTTTAGTCGGGTGCTACGCGATGTATTGGAGGGGATGTTGCAAGTCCTCGACCTGTATATCAAGTTCCCGAGCCCAGCTGAACTTCCTGAAATAAAGGATGCCTTTTATACACTGGGCAGGATGCCGAACGTCATCGGATCTATTGATGGGACACATGTTGCCCTGATAACACCACAGGCACATGAGCAGGCATACCGGAACAGGAAGCACTACCATTCGATCAATGCTCTGGTGGTCTGTCTTGCTGACATGTCAATCACACATGTGTGTGCACGGTTCCCTGGTTCTGCGCACGATGCCTACATTATGAGGAGTAGTTGCATTGCAACGCTGATGTCACAGATGCCAGCTCAGCATGCCTGGCTTGTCGGTGTGTACTGACTGTTTCTCATTGTGTGCGTTTGTCAATGTTGTATTCCACACTCCCACAAAACTCAGCTACTTGTTCATTTTTGTGTGTAGGTTACACCTGATACCCCAACATGCCGTGGTTGCTGACACCCCTCAGAAACCCTGTGACACCAGCCGAGGAGCGCTACAATGAGGCACATGGTCAGAGTAGGAGAGTGATTGAGCGGACATTTGGCCTCCTGAAAAGCCGCTTTCGCTGCCTGGACAAGACCGGAGGGGTCCTCCCATATGAGCCTGCAAAGGTGTGCAAAATAATCCTTGTCTGCTGCATGCTACACAACATGGCGGTGCAGAAGGAGGTGCCTCTCATTCAGGATGACAATGATCAGCGTCCGGCACCTGTGGAGGATCCCAGCCTGGGCCAAGATGCCAGTCATGATGAAGATGATGGTGACGTCCGCTCACAACACATCAACAACTTCTTCACCTGAATGTGAGTTTCCATGGTTGTTATGTGAAGGTATGGAGGTAGCCTGGAATGTCTTGTGCCAGCTCTGTTGCTGTCTGACTGTGTCTGTGTGCCACTTGACTGGATGCGTGCTGTCATGTGTCCATTCAGGTGGTGTGTATTCCACAATAGGGTAGTACTGCTAACTAGTGTTTGTGTAGGTGTCTTGCAACATGTTTTGTGCATGTGTCTTGCATTTCTCTCCTGTTCTTCTGTGCTTTTGACTGTATCTTGTCTGTCCTTCCCAGGGTACTTTGCCTGTTGTGTGGTCAACACTTACCCCCAACACCCAGAAGCCAACACCAGTGTGGAAGTTGACAATTCCCATCAACTGATGTACCACACATCCCTGGACTTCCATTCTCCAACACATTGGGAGCATGTGTCCACTGTTACGTAGAATTACCGTGCAACCAGTGTGGAATAAACGTGTTTCTGATGTGTAATGAACCTGTGCTACGCTTTGTTATGTGCGTTGTCTGTCTTCCCACATCTCAGTGACATCTTCTTACCTCACCTGTGGACTTGTTACCACTGACTGGGGTTGGTGTTGTGTCTGTGCATGCCAATGCATTTCAGGTCAACATCATTGTGTGTGATGAGTAACATGGCCATGGTGAGTATGTATTGTGTTGCCATAGTGGTGTATCTCCCTCACATGTGTCACATCCCCATGACTCACCTTACGTTGGTCACACTGTTGCAGTATTTGGCATGCACTGTGTTGTGTAGCAGATCGACATCTCCCTGAACATGACAAGTTGGAATCACAACAGAGGCAAGTATGGTGTACTGGTGAGTTTATTTACAAACATGTGTGAGGGAAGTGCACAGGATGGTGGGTGCTGTACAGTGGTTTGGGAATCCAAAGTTCACATTGGAGTTGGAAGTGCTGGTAGATTAAATGTCCAGATTAAAGTCCACAGTCATCTGATACATTGGCCCAACATGAACCCTCCATGTCATATGGGCGAGTTGTGTGCGATTGGACAAGGTGAACGGGTTGCGCACAAAGAACATTGTCCAGAAAAGGTTTAGAGGCCCTGGGGGATGTGCTGGGACATGTGCCTCTCACATGTCCTTCTTCGGACAACCCCTCTTCTTCCGGGGGGGGGGGGGGATCCTTATGTGCAGGCCTCTGCGGTGCAGGGGACTCTCCGCCAGAGTCCTCCTCCCTCCCTGTGGCGCTGGCAGATGGTGTTGCGACAGATGTTGTGGGCACACAGGGGGGGGGGGCGTGGACGCGTTGGTGTTGATCTGGCGGAGGCACTGTAGTATGTCCCGATGCACCGCAGTAATGTCATCCCACTTGGCCTCCATGCGGGCATGCTGGGCGACCTGCTCGTGTTGCATGTCCTTGAGGATCCCCACCACCTGGCCAAATCCTCTGGTGCTAAACTGGTACGCATCTGAGATGCGTGCCAGGTGGGGGTCATAATGCAGTCCAGACCCCTCTGCAAGCCACGGCCTGTGCCTCCCACCCCTCCCAGCACCCCTCTCCACACGGGCAGGACCAGTGACGGGACGCACAGTTGACACTGGGACCCCTTGGGTGGTGTTACTGGTGGTGTTTGCTGTAGCTTCTGGGGGGTCCTGTGTCCCTGTGCTGTGGTTGTTGATTGGCTTTGATCTGTCCATGTTGGCGGTGGTGCCCTGTCGATGTCCAGATGCTGGAGGCGTGGGTACAGGGGGTGCAGATGTTGATGCTGCTGGTGCTGCATGATGCCTCACACAGGAGGGGCCAGGTTGGTCGTCGTCATCCAAAGAGGACAGTGAGAGAGTCAGACCAGAGAGCTCAGTGTCCACCAGAGTCTGGGACTGGGTATCCTCATCATTTGGTGCTGGGTGCCCAGCACCACCTGTGTTTGGAAGAGACACACAATGTGATTTATGTTTCTACATGCATCCTTGGTTCACAGAGATGACATTTTCTACTTTTCGAACAGATGCCTGCCTGTACACTGCTTTTTCCCAGCTTGTCCCGGATAGAGTTTGATATTGTTGTTGGCCATTTCCCAGCATGGCCTTGTGCTCCCCACAACTGAGCCCAGTGTCAGACATCTTGTCAGTCCCTTCCCACTCCCTGTGAGGCGAGCATGGTTCAGTTTGATCTTGCTGGGCCATGTGGTTGGGTGTAGGTTGTCTGTGACTGCGAGTCCCATCATACTCTTGGCTACACCCCCCTTCCCAGCATGCCCATACTTCCTCCCTCTTGACTCTGCTTCCCTGTGAGGGGGAGTGACAGCAATGGCAAGATGGCTGACTGTGAAGTCCTGATGTTTGTTGTTGGCCATTTCCCAGCATGGCATTGTTCTCCCCACAAATGAGCCCAGTGTCAGACATCTTGTCAGTCCCTTCCCACTCCCTGTGAGGCGGGTATGGTTCAGTTTGATCTTGCTGGGCCATGTGGGTGGGTGTAGGTTGTCTGTGACTGCGAGTCTCATCATACTCTTGGCTACACCCCCCTTACCAGCATGCCCATACTTCCTCCCTCTTGACTCTGCTTCCCTGTGAGGTAGTGTGGCAGCAATGGCAAGATGGCTGACTGTGAAATCCTGGTGTTTGTTTGGCTACAAGTCCAAAGTGAGCCCCTGTGCTTCACACAGCAGCACCCAGTACGGGGTATCTTTTGCTGATATTTCAATGAGGTGTGTGTCACTGCATTATACCCGGTGAGTTGTGTGGAGTTTGTGTGGAGGGGGGGGGTCTCCCCATGCTGATATGTATGGTCAGAGCTGTCAGTCCTCCTTCCCATCATGAAACGTGCTTCCATTGTAGGGCGTGCAAGTTGTCTTTCAGGATGTCAGTCAGTGGCGTCCTGCTTCTGATTTGCACACAACCCCTACCAGGGCCTTGTGTTCCCCACAGCAGGACCCAGTGTCAGCCATCTTGTCAGTCCTTTTCCACTCCCTGTGATGTGGGCATGTTTCAGAGAGGTCATGATGGGCCAATCAGGAGGGGGAGCATTATCTGTGACTACAGGCCCCATCATGCTTTTGGCTACACTCACTTCACCTGCATCCCCACTATTAATTCCAGACAGTCAGCTGCACTGTGAGGTGGTGTGTTTGTGGTGGCAAACTGTCTGGTAGGGTCTATTTGGCTTAGTGCCACTGGCTTGCTCTATTTGTTTATAGGTTGGTGCATGTTATGACACAGTTGCAAGTCACTATGAGATGGCAGGTATTGTGTTTGTCTGACTGGCATACACATCTTGGGCTGATTATCTATTGGTTAGTGTAGCTTTGCTTGCGGTGCATGGTTTCACTGTCCCCTTGCCACACAATCTTTGGTATGTTGTTTGTCACCAGGCTCTGGGATGTCTGTTAGGCCATGGACGCTCTCTGGTGGTAGGATGTCCCGCACCTTCTCCTCCCAGGTCCTGAAGTAGACTGGTTTGGCAGGAGGGCCACCGCCGGTGCACTGACTCAGGGCATGATCTTTTTCGATGAGTTTCTTGACCCTCCTGCGCACGTCATACCACCTGTTCT
Organism: Triturus cristatus; assembly: GCF_964204655.1. Taxonomy (NCBI): domain Eukaryota; kingdom Metazoa; phylum Chordata; class Amphibia; order Caudata; family Salamandridae; genus Triturus; species Triturus cristatus. The sequence goes on along the minus strand of NC_140584.1, from coordinate 845,765,226 downwards.
GTATATCGTCCTTTATGCGCCTTGCTGGTGCTTGGGCGTTCACTTTGTCCACAATCCTCGCCCACATCTTGGTTTTCTGTGAGATGGGGGTCCTTTGGACCAATGTACCAAACAAATGTGGCTCTACTCTGATGATCTCGTCTACTAGCACTTGTAACTCACTATCTGTGAACTTTGGATTCTTCTTTGGGGGCATGGTGATGGGTGGTGGTGGTGAGTGATATGTGTGTGTGAGGGTGCAAGTGATGGTGGTTTTGTGTTGGTTTTGCTGGGTGTATGTGTGTGTGCTTTTGTATGAGGTGCTGATGGTGTATGAGTTGTGTGATGGGTGAGTTGTGTGTGTGTCTGTGGTTGCTGTGTACTGGTGTTTGCTGCTGGCTGTGTCTCCTGTTTGCAAGAGATGATGGTAGTGATTGTAGTCCTTTATATAGTTGGAGTAGTGGGTGTGTCTTTGTCCCATTTTTGGGGGGGGGTATTTATTGGCTTTGTCATTGCTTGTTTGGTCCTTTTTTTGTCTTTTTTCCTTTGTGTTTTGTAGGCATGAAGGAGACTTTCATGTGACGGAAACGGACGCTAATGTTGTCTCGTGCGGGCTTCTCCGCCTCGTTCATGCTGCCTATCTTCTGTGTTTGGTACGCGTCGGTCGCGGTGGTCTCTATTGCTTGTGTGCCCGGTTGTCTGTGCGTGTTGGTCATGCGGCTTGGTCTCCGTGCGAGTTGGTCTGGTTTTACACGCATTGCATCGTACTGGGCAAATCGTACATCGCGGGTACGGGTCAGTCGGTTTCATTCCGGGTTTGTGTCGGTCGGTGATAATTGTGTCAGTTTTCTGGCCGGATCACTATTTTCCCTACTGCTCAGTCGTACGGCTGGTATTCCTTACGTGTCGGTTGTAATTCACACGCGTTGCATCGTACTGCACAGGTCGTACGGCGCTGGTCCGTGTCAGTCCGTGTTCGGTCTGGGTCCGTGACGGTCGGTTCGTTTTACTGCCGGAATCGGAATCGGCCCCTAATGTAAAAAAAATTAAACATACATACATAAAATGTAATATATATATTTACTTTGAAACAATTAATTAATTATAATTCAAAATGATTTTAAAATGTTATAAATATATTACAAATGATAAATAAATGGAAAGTCATACACCTGTAACATAACAATGAATAAAAATATATATATATTATAAATTAAAATGTTAAAATATGTAATATTTTTCAAACCTACATTTGGCACTACATTGAGGGCAACAGTAGAAAAAGTGTTGGAGAGCAGAGGTGCAAAAATTGCTGTTCCCACTCCAGCGAATGCAACAGTAGGGAAAGTGTTGGATAGCGGATAGGTAAAAAATACTATTGCCACTCCTGCAAGTGTAGCAGTAGGGAAAGTGTTGGATAGCGAAGGATTCAAATTTACTATTCCAAGTCCAGCGAGTGCAACAGTAGGGAAAGGGTTGGATAGCGGAGAGGTAAAAATTATATTTCCACTCCAGTGACTACAATAGTAGGGAAAGTGTTGGATAGCGGAGGGGTAAAAATTAATGTTCCCACTTCAATGAGTGCAACAGTAGGGAATGAGTGGGATAGCAAAGGAGTAAAAATTACTATTCCCACTCCAGCTAGTGCAACAGTAGTGAAAGTTGTTTTTAGCGTAGGGGATAAAATTACTATTCCCACTCCAGCGAGTGCAACAGTAGGGAAAGTGTTGGATAATAGAGGGGAATAAATTACTATTCCCACTCCTGCGGTAGCAACAGTAGGGAAAGTGTTGGATAGCGGAGGGAAAAAAATTACTATTCCCACTCCGAGTGCAACAGTAGGGAATATGTTGGATAGCAAAGGAGTAAAACTTAGTATTCCCACTCTAGCTAATGCAACAGTAGGGAAAGTGTTGTATAGCGGAGGGGATAACATTACAATTACCACACCAGCGAGTGCAACAGTAGGGAAAGTGTTGGATAGCGGAGGGGAAAAAATTACTAATCCCACTCCAGTGAGTGCAGCAGTAGGGAAAGTGATGGATAGCGGAGGGGGATAAATTACCATCTCACACATCACATTAATTACACAATTGCCATATTTAGATTTTATTTAATTAATTTGCATTAATTAACAAATTATTAATTATTTATAAATAAATTACCTCCCACCCTATTCCCCTATAAACCTCACCACCCATTTTTAAAAACTTAACATAATTAACATAATTAATTAACAATTAATTAATTAATTAATAACAATAAACAAACAAATCATAAATTATTATAAATACATTAATTGCCACAGTTAACACTATAAAATCAAATTAAATACATATTGTCTAAAAAATATTACTAAATATATTAAAATTACATTTCTTCCCACCCTACTCCCCCAACAACACACAATTAACATAATTGCCAATTAATTAATAATAATTAACAACCAATTGATAAATAATTAATAATACATTAATTCCCACAATTAACAGTATACAATATTAAATAAATATGAATTAATACAAAATAATATTAATTTAATTATAATTAAATTACTTCCCACCCTATTCCCCTCTAAACCCACAACCTGCTCCATAAAAAATGACAGAATTAACATATTTTCCAATTATTTAATTAATACAAATTAACAACCAATTATTAATTAATAATAAATTAATTCCCACAATTAACACTATAAAATCTAAATTAAATCAATACTAATAAATAAAAATGTATATTTCCTTTATTTTAATTAAATTACTTCCCACTCTGTTTCCCTATAAACCCACAACCTGCTACAGAACTAAAACGCAAAATTTAATTAAAATAAAATTAATAACTATAAAAAAATTAACATATATAATAAAAAACAAAAGCAATACATAAACAAAAATGAGAGCTCAAACATTTAAAATACATACTAAAATACATGACACTAATTAAAAAAATTGTTTTTTTAACAACTATATTTTTGCAAATAATATTAATAACTTTGATATTTAAAAAAATGATATTTCTTACTTTAAACTCGATATTCTTGACCACGATATTCTTGCTGTCGATATTTCTGTGTCTTGATATTTCAAAGTCGATATTAGTGCAAGTCGACATTTCCAAATCGATATTCTGACTCTATATCGATTGAAACCTATCTCCTGCTGTGGACGCCTAATTTTGCAGTCCTGTCCTGATTGGGCCAGTCCCAATTTTTTATTTTTTAGTTTAGAAGAACTTTATTAGGTTCAAGCAAATACAGATATACTAGGGCAATAAAGTTAATACAAAGGTTGTAAATCAATGGATGCTACCTGGGCCTCACAACCAGTCGGCAACACTGAAGCTGCTCCGCTATGTATATATATCAGTGATTTATTCCAATTGATAGTGTAACCTAAGTACCTCGGGTGCAATGCGAATGTGTGCATAATTCTGTGAAGGGAATTGGCAGGATCAGCACCATACTGCAGAGTATCATCTGTGTAGAGGGAGATTCTGTCTTCCCACTCCGCAGTCTATCCCAGCCCTCTGACCATATAGTCGGTTCACACCCAGGCCGCTAATGACTCTAACACTAGGGCAAAAATTAAGGGGGAAAGAGGACAGCCCTATCTCATGCCCAGTCGCAGTGAAAACAGGGCAGACGTGACCCCATTCACCGCCACCTGGGCAAGCGGATCAAAGTATAAGAGCTGAATCCATGAAAGGAAACAAGGGTCAAACCCAAGCCTCTCCAGCATTGTTTAGATAAGGGGCCACTCTACAGTGTAAAAAGTCATACATGCATCTAGGGACAATATGATGACATCTTCCTGGAACCGGTCCGTACTACCCAAAACCCCATGTAATTGATGGAGTTTAAGTGCTGTACTCCTGCCCGGCATAAAGCGGGACTGATCTGGGTGCACTAGTGGTCGAATCACTCATGTGGCCAGGGGGTCTATGAGTATTTTAACCTCTGCGTTCAGTAACAAGATGGGTTTGTACAAGGGACATTCCTCTGGCAGCTTGTCGTCCTTATGGATCACAACTACAGTAGCCACTCTTTGCTTTTCAGGAACATGCGCAGGAGGCGAGGCGCCAATTCTGCGGCTGCAAGTTTGTACAGTTCTACTAGGAGACCGTTGGGACCCACCACTTTACCTGACAGTTGGTTATAGAATTTAACAAACTGTTCCAGAATTCTTCATCTTTATATAATGGATTAGAGTGGTTATCCTTAATAGTGGCAATCTTAGTTCTGTTCTTTTTTATCTTGAGATATTTGGCTAATAATTTTCCAGATTTGTTTTGGGCCGCCATAATATTTGGCACTGGATTTAGGAAGAAAGGAAGATGCTACATCAGTGGAGGATTTATTATACTGGAGTTTGATATTAATGAGATCTTGGAGGGACTCTTTGGGTTTAGAGATGTAAAAAGGATTTTCTAATTGTTTGATATGTTGTAGGAGTTCTGTATTCTTTTTTTAGAGAGAGATTTTTCTTTTTCGTCCATCATCTTGTGTGTTTTGCTGTCAACAATCTGATTACAGTCTCCTGCAAAATTAAAAAGAATGTCTGAATATTGTAAACGTTTTTGAGTGATACCAAACCAAAAGTGACTGTCAGGATTGGTAGGTCCATTAAGGTTAAAAAAAATATACACTGAAACATTGTTAATCGAAAGACAAGTGAGTAACCATCTCCCCTCAGAATCAGATTCCTGTGAAACTAAGTAAACATTCTGGGGGTGATTACGATGTTGGGCGGACTAACGTCTATCTGACACCTACGCGGAAACAGGACTGACCGAATTTAGCTCGGCGAGCCTGACCAACTAATCACGATGCGACCGGACACAAGCCAAAGGAAGCATGTTATGAAGCAAAAATAGTCAAAAAGACTGTAAAAGGTTACAAAAGTCAGACCATGAATGCCTTGAAACCTACCTTTACCTCCGCAACAAGAAACAGCCGGTGGTATACATGGAAACCACCGCAGGAGACTCCAGGTGCACCGGGGAGAGCTAGAGGGATGACGTCATCTATGTTGGGCGCAGGCCACGCCCCTTCAGTTCAACTTCTGATTCCTCTTCTGCCGCTGCGGTTGAGCCATACTACTAAATGATACATAGGTTAATCGGAGGGAGGAGGCCACCCATCAGTCAGCAAAAAAAAATCACCTAGCAAGGATCTGTAAAAAAGATTTCCACGCCACTTTTCGGACACATTCTAGACCCTCTGAAATTAAAATAGTGCAGGAAGAAGTGAAAGCACATAGAGACACCGGTCTACCTCCTATGATTGTCACCTAAAGCAGTCTAGTTGGAAGGTGGTCCCAAAAACACAGGCATATTACACCCAGGAGTACATGATCTAACTGCCTTCCCTACTACTCCAGACCTTGCGAGAGCAGTGTCTTTCGTCAGATTAATGGTTTAATCACAGGCGCAAGACCCATAAGGTATCAGCCAGTAGTCATTATTGGCTGCTTGGCTTTGTCCTCCTACATGAGCAAGAAGGTGAATTGTCTTCACCCGTGGCTAGAAACGTTGTAAAAATCTGACAACTCTTACTTTCTCAGACAGTCATGGGCTACACCTTTTGCACTTATTCAGTCGGTACCTTGGTCCTTGCTCCCAGACTATACATGGAGGAGGACGCATTGAAGTGCCGGAAATAACAGGGAGGACGCTGGGTTGGTAGTAGTAACAGCGTGTAGATTTATTGAAGATTAATTCTACATTTAAGTTGTATTTCAGGGGCCACGAGGAGCGGCGGTGTACGCTCGCCGCAAACGCTCTCCCTCGAGTGTCTCCACCCCCTCCGCGTCACGGAGCCGCCCGTCCCGATAGGACGGGGTGTCACGTGACACAGAGGGAACGAGACACTCGTCTCTATGATTACAAAACACTAGCACGTACAACATCTCCCCTTCAACAATATAAACAGCAAAACATTATTCATGTCATGACAAAGTCTTCAAAGCGCTTGGGCGCCCTAGCAAATCTGGTAGGCCTCCTAGGAGTCACAAACCGAGGTTGCCCCTCGGCGCATGGCGTGCTACTATATCTGGTACCCTCCTGGACACCCTGGTTGCCTTCGCACTCTCGCACAGACTTCATTCCACCACGCCCACCGGCACCACATGTCTCAACTCGCACCTCCTCATGACATGCTGATTCGCCTTTGCTAGCTCTATCAATAGGCGGGGTGTGCAACCATCCATTATCCGCCCGTTCACTCCTGCCCGCAACCTCGTACTCTTGCCACTCAGGTACACTATCGTCATTCCTGGACCCACTCGCACGGCCTCCATTCATGATGATGTTTTCCTGGCCTGCTTTGAGCTTGACGATGTCATCTTTGCTTCTCCATCCTCCACTTTCCAAACACACTGCCCCTTTCCTAACCTCCCGCACACGTACAGGAGTTTGGAAGACTGACTCCCCCTTCATCACCTTATGCGGCTTCTTTACTAGCACCCAATCTCCCTGTTCCACGTCCTTTGCTTTGGCTCTATTCACAGTATCAGCGTACCGTTTGGCACACTCTTGCTTGGCCATGATTCGCTCCCTGACTCTCAGCGTCTTCTCTTGCACACCCTCCGTGTCTTCTCGTACATCATACCATTCGTTGTATTTGGGGGTGAGCTCACTGGTGCACCTTCTCCCCCTCATCAAATAGAAAGGTGTGTGGCCTGTAACAGCATTTGGAGTGTTATGGTAAGTGTGCACCTTGTCCGCGAGAAACATCTTGACATCCAAATTGGACGCAATGGCTAGCTGAATTCCTTCTTTGAGGAACCTGTTCATTCTCTCCACCTGCCCATTGCTCTTCGGACTGTACAATGGGGTCTTCTCCTGCTTGATCCCTGAGTGGGTGAGAAAATCCATCATCTTCTTGGATACCAGCTGGGTGCCGTTATCAGACACCATGACCTTCGGTTGCCCTTCCTGAGTGAAAATTTTTCGTAGAACTTGAATCACCCGGTCCGTGGTAACCTCTCGGACGAACTTGTACTGTATCCACTTGGAGTAGTAGTCGGTGATCACGATGAGAAATCTGCAGTCCTCCGGCAGCAGCGAGAACGGACCCGCGAAGTCGATGGCAACCTTGCTCCATGGGCCAGCCGGAATCTCCACCCTCTGCAGCTCCCCTCTGCTGGTCTTCCAATGCTTGTCCGCCTTCAGACACTGCTCGCATCTGTCTATGAAGTCGCAGACATCGCTGGTCATCCCCGGCCACCAGTAGTACATTTTCAATAGATTCTTGGTCGCGGTGCCGCCAGGGTGACCCTTGTGGGCAATCCTTATCAGCTTGCTCCTGAGGCCTTCCGGAGGGACGAACAGCTCGTGCCGTTTCAAGAAGCCATTCTCGAGGGTGAGTTCCGCACTCACCTGCTGGAAGCTTCGGAGTGAACCGTGTAGGTTCCGAACAGGAGGCCAATGGGATGTCATGTGGCCCATCACGGTGCGGAGAACCACGTCCTTCGCCTGAGAAGCGAGCCACTCCTCCTCTGATATGGAACCTTCGCACATCGTCGTGGCATCCACCAGAGCCACCACACACTCCGTATCGTCAAGGGACACACCATCGTCCCCTGTCACGGGCAAGCGGGACATGCAATCTGCTCTGCAGTTGAGGCCACCCTTGATGTGCCGGATCGTGAAGTGGTATTCCTGCAGCTTGGACAGTAGGCGCAGCAGCCGCGAACTGGCCTTCCCATTACCACGACCCTCGCCGGCCATCATGTAGATCAGGGGTTTGTGATCCGTGACGATTTCGAACACCTTGCTCCACAGGTAGTTCTTCAGTTTCTCGACCGCCCAGACACAGGCGAGCGTCTCGCGCTCGATGATGCTGTAGTGCTTCTCGGCATCGCTCAAAGAGCGGGATATGAAGGCGATGGTGTTCTCCTTCTGCCCGTGGAACTGGCAGAAAACCGCCCCAATGCCCTTTGCACTTGCATCGACAGTGACCACATTCCGCAAGTCCTTTTTGTAAGGCTGCAGCACCGGAGCCTCTGCGATACCCCTCTTGACGGCCTCGAACGCCGCGTCCTGCTCCGCTGCCCATGCGTACTTGACATTCTTCCTCAGCAAGGCCCTCAGTGGCTCCACCGTGGTCGCGTACCCCTGCAGGAACTTCGAATAGTACTCACTGAGCCCCAGGAAGGACCGCAGTGCGTCCTTGTCGCTAGGGCACGGAGCTTCTCTGATCGCCTTCACCAGGTCTTCCTTGGGAGCAATCCCATCCGGGGTCAAAACATGCCCCAAGTATTCGATCTTGGTCTCCATAAATTTGCATTTGTCTTTGGAGACTGTCATCCCCTTCTCACGCAAAACCTCCAACACCTTGCCCAACACCACCAGGTGCTCCGCTTCGTCCTTGGTGTGAATCAAGATGTCGTCCTGGAACGCTTCTACCCCCTCCATGTCACAGAACAACAGATCCATCAACGTTTGGAACACCCCCGAAGCAGAGGCGAGTCCGAAAGGCAGCCGGACATACCTGTACGCCCCAAACGGAGTGACAAACGTTGTCAGCTTCTAGGAGCCGTCGGTGAGGCAGACCTGGTGGTACGCGGACTTCAGATCAATCAGGGTAAAGAGTCGGGACCCGGACGTCGACGCCAAAATGTCCTGAATGTTGGGCAGAGGGTGACAATTGACCAGGATGTTGTTATTGAGGGAACGCAGGTCCACGCATAAACGGATGTCTCCAGACCTTTTCTTCTTCGAGACGACCATCGCGGACACCCATTCCGAAGCACCGGCACCTTCGCTCACACCTTCATTCACCAACTTGTCCAGCACAGCCTTGAGTTCCACCCTGACAGATAGAGGCACAGTCCTGACCTTGTGCTTGATCGGCATAGCCCCCTCCTTCAGCTGTATGTCGTGCACGAAGCCTTTCACGCACCCTACTTCATTTGCGAAGACCGAACCATATTTTGCAAGGACTCCGGACAACCCATCCGGCTCATCGTCTGCCCGAATAGAATTGACCCAGTCAGCTCTGAGGACTATGGGATCCGCTGCCCCTGGGATTAGCATCACTCCCAACTTCGCCAGATCCTTCCATCCCACAAGGCTTCTCCCTTTCTCGGCCACGTAAATCTTGGTAGTGATTGTCCTCCCTTTGAAAGTGAGGGTATCGGAAAAATACCCTTTCATCACTATGTCCTGCTCCCCAAACGCTTTCGGATTCACATCCGTCACACGCAATTGCACATCTTGCCACTTCGCATCAAACGTAGTGTCGGAAATCAGAGTAATAGGGGAACCTGAATCAGCAGTAAACGGAAGCTCAACAGAGCCGATCATAACGGAGCCTATGGGCCCCTTCACTCGCCCATCCTCCGCATCAATAGAGAGTACTATATCCCCAAGCGCCTCGAGATCACTTTCACTCACAGAACTCACTTTCACACTGCTAGCTGACTTCCTGGTCTTGCATACAGCAGCAAAGTGGCCCACCCTCTTGCACTTAGTACATTTCCTGCCAAGCGCAGGGCAAGCCTTACTGTCCGCCAAGTGATCCAGCGCTCTGCACCTGAAGCAAGCGAGCGGCTTCCTACCCGCCCCCTTATCATTCGCCCCTCTGTCAGGAGGCCTCTGGGCGGATTTGCTCCTGTCCTGCACATAAAACACATTGGCAGCGTGGCTAGTCTTGGCAAGTTCCTCTGCGGACACCAGGGATCTCTCGATGGCCTTCGCAATCGCCACCACCTCCTGCAGCGTAGGATTGCGGCATGTCAGTAATCGTTCCTGCACTTTCTTGGAGTGGCAGTAGAACACCACCTGGTCCCTGATGTAAGTGTCCGTCATGCCCGCAAATTCACAGTCTTGGGCCAGAACGCGCAAGCAGGCAATATATTCCTCTATAGTCTCCCCTTCATCCTGCTTCCTAAGCGCAAATTTGTGGCGCCCCACCATGATGTTAGTCTCTTCAGCATACTGCAGCTCCAACCTCCTCACCGCCTCCTGGAACGCGTTGAGCTGAGTGGTAACACCAGGCGGATTCACGAACACAGGCAAACTGTCGAAGACCTCTTGCCCCGCTTTCCCCAGCAGTCTGAACAACAGCGCCTTCTTCCGCTCCGCCGAGTACCCCGTGCCATCAATGGAAACAATATAGTTCTCGAAAGCCCTCAACCAGCTCTTCCACTTCATGCATGGCTTGCCGGGAACCTCCAAGAAGAGAGGCGGGACACAGATGTTGCCACCGTGCGCCATTGTGAGCACTCCCCACAGACGTGGCGCGGATGGCAGGCACCCCCACGCAGCGGCAGCACCCCAGGCCTTGGCAGAACGTGAGCACAAGGGAGGAGGACCAAGCAGGGCGCAAGCACCGCTAGGCGAGACCCCACAGCAACAGAAAGTACCTGGCACTCAGGGCCGGAGACAGCAGCTTGCAGGAGGGCCAGAGGGGGGGGGCGCCAGCACAGAAGCGTCCCGGGAACAGCACCAACAGGCAGAAGCACGTGGCAAGAAGACAGTCGAGGCAGGCAGCAAAGCGGGAACTAGAGGCAGCAGGGAGGGACTTCAGCAGCAGACGCCCACGTGGGAGGACTCCGCTTCAACCGGCAAGGACAGCAGGGCATGGAGAGACACTCGTGGGCCCAGCTTCCAGAACCCTCGTCGCCATTTGTAGTGCCGGAAATAACAGGGAGGACGCTGGGTTGGTAATAGTAACAGCGTGTAGATTTATTGAAGATTAATTCTACATTTAAGTTGTATTTCAGGGCCCACGAGGAGCGGCGGTGTACGCTCGCCGCAAACGCTCTCCCTCGAGTGTCTCCACCCCCTCCGCCTCACGGAGCCGCCCGTCCCGATAGGACGGGGCGTCACGTGACACAGAGGGAACGAGACACTCGTCTCTATGATTACAAAACACTAGCACGTACAACACGCATGTATGCCTAATCTGAGCAAAACCCAGCGGGGCTCTCTTAGACGCCGCTGCAGGACCATGAATCACAGCCAGTCCTTGCTTGGCGGAGCAACAAACTTCTTCGGTTGTCTGTTTCTAGCTTGACATTATTAAAATCTCTTACATAATTGTTATTATTAGCACAAAATAGTCACTCAAATGATTGTTGTTCCTTCCGCCATATATTTGACAGTGCGAAAAATGAAACCAGCCCCGGTCGCAACCTTTTTTGTAGAATGATTCAGCGCGCGACTTGGATATACGGTGACATCCCTATAATGTCGCAGAGAGAGGAAGGAGTGTGTATGTTTTTAAATGTACCGTTAGGGTTATGCAATCCATGTAAGGCCTACGTTCCAGCGGCCTTGAGGTCCTATACATGAGGGGGTTGCTTGTGACACTATCTTTCTCCAGACTTCCACGAGGCTTCAGGCTCCGGCAGCACCGCTTTGGTTTCAGTAGGCACCTGATATGCGTTCTCTTATGTGGAGTTTCAGCAGCGTTTTACTCCAAATTACTTCAGAATTCTACCTCCAGGCTCCTCTTGTCCCCTCCCCCCATCCTCCCTCCCTCCCCCTCTCAGAACGTGCGCAGGATCCTCACACGTACTCGCGCCCTTTCTGCCTCGTGCAGCGCTGCGCTATCGATGTCACTGGCTGTTTAAAAAGAAGGGCCCTGCTGGCTGCTGTTTGATTCTCAGACAGAATGATTTACGAGCAGTGCATATTTCAGGTATGCGAAATGATAACAGTGTCAGCGGGAGATGGATTCATAGCGCAGAGAAGTACTCACTGGCTGCCGGGGACAACTTCCAAGCCCCAGGCTCTCGATTCTTGCAAGTATTATCACGAGACTGCAGTCCCTCGCGGATGCCGCCTTGTACCGGAGCAATAATCTATTTTTTTCTAAGCATGTCAAGTTTCAGTTCTTTCCAGACAAGGCCATTTAAAACAGCAATCCTCAGAGCTGTAAATGAAGAAAAGTAAGTGCAGGTACTCGCCCTAACCCTCTGGGCTGTGGAGTAGTGGTGCGTGGAGCCTAGCTTTTAAAGAGTCTTCTTCCTCAGTCCTCCTCTTCTAATCGTTTTATAATCAAACATATCCTTCTGCAGTTGCCTTTAGCTGCTTCTTTATCTCCCAGGTCTACCTTTTTCACAATCCTTGTAACATTTTCCCTCAATTCCGGTTCCAGGAATTTTTATCGTGATGGGCCAAGGGTAAGTTGGGGTTGGCCAATGTGATCCCTGGTTTTGTCAATTCTGGAGGTGGCCTACAAGCCCAAGGTTACATTATATCTTCTTCCAAACATGCATACAGTGCACAGTACATCTAGAGAGTTATTTGATAAGAGCTGATGTCTATATTAAACAGCCCCAACCCTTTCTAGTTTCAGCAGGCCAGGCTTCAAAGGAAGCACCTGGATTCCAAGCAGATTGTAATAGTAGTTCAAGGTTAAGGAGGTCCCTGTTACCTCACCGAAGCCTTGACATATCACATTAGGAGGACTGGCCACTTACTCCTTGCAATTTGCCGAACACTTATGTCTTTGCATACTGTGAACTTTGTAATTGTTTATTTTCATGTCATTCTCTTGTGGTGTACTTTCATTGATAAAAAAGTTTTAAAAAACAGCATCACATTTGGAAAAAAAGAAAGCAGTATTGTTGACAACTAGGAGCAGTTTTCATGCCTGAGATGTGTAAAACCTTTAGCTGCAGTCAATCAAGTAACCTTCTGGGGCTACATTACACAGTGTCCCGGTTACAGAAGGGGCAACAGATGCTTGTGCAGTCCCTTCCGTATACTAAACACTGAAGCGTTGGCCCGCATGTATAGTCAGTGCTATATTCATAGGATGTTCCCTGACTTGCATGGGGCGTGACCCACGCACACTAGGTAAAAGTTTTGCCTCCTAGCCCATCCATATTAATGATGCAGGCGCAAAGGCAAACAGACACACAACATGGGAAAGAAAAGCAATCATCCAGACTAACACAACACTACTGCCATGGTTGAGTTTTGTACCAGTTTGAACTGAATGCTCCATAAACTGCATTTGCTTCTCTTGCGTCTTTCGTTTCATGTTATGTCGGTTAGAAAAGAGCACTCTCACCTAGAGGGCATCCTGGTGCTGAGCAGGGGTGAGATTAGCCAAACCTAGGACCTAATGTGGTTACTCGAAAAGCCAGGTCTTCAGCTTCTTGTGGAATTCAAGAAATGATGAGGGGCTTCGGATGTGTAACGGCATGTCATTTCATTCTTTAGGAGAAATGTAGGAGAAGGATCAACCGCCAACCTGGTTCTCAATATGTGTGGGTTGTGAGCAAGTTTGACCCGCAGGCACAGCTGCACCCCCATTAGTGTCTGGTGCGCAGTGCCGCGCACACGTCCTCCAGAGCTCACCAACGAGGTGCCTCGTGGGTCCACATAGGCGCGTGAGCTTAACCTTGCGGGCTACACGGGTTCCTCTTCCGGAGCTGTTCCAGAGCAAGCAACGCAATACATACAGCAATGAACGTTCACCCACCCAGCCAAACCACTGCCATTTAAAAGGAGTTATCAAGTTATAACTCCAAAATAACCCCCACTGGTTTATCCATCCAACACAAGCCACCCCTATCTGGCAAAGTGATCGAGCTGCCCCAATACCACTTGAAGGGGTGAGTGAGCACCCTCGCCTGGACTTTAACCCTGCACAGGTTGACGCTAGAAAGAACTGAGGCAAAGGAAGCGGCTAAGTGCTCCAGGGGGAAAGAGGAAGCAGACCCTATCCCGACAGGATAACAATGGCAGAGTAAGAGTGAGTGGCAGGTCTTTCTCTAACTGGTCTACACACGGACGAGTTTGTCAAGTGAAGAAAAAGAACCCCACAGTGGCCAGAAAAGAGCTCAAAGTGCTTAATTTGTGCCGGTGCTTTGCATCAGAATTTATTTATCAGGGCAGGTCTGCACCACAACACGTGTGACAAAAAAATGAACAACAAGTACAACTGTTCACAAGTTCCGCACTCCCGCTCTGTCTCCCGGGTGAAGAGCTGAGCCTGCCTGAGCAGAGTGCCGATTATAAAACCATGCATTCATTCTGTGATGCGAGTGGGCTGGCCACTGATTGGAGTGATTTTGATGCTGTGTGGCTGCGGCAGCCACGGCAGCAGCGTGGTTACGTACATGAGTAATCTTTTGAAAATTCCTTGCTGCCAGCCCACCAAATCATCATTAAGAGGCACACACAAACGATGCACTGGTGGCAGTATAGTTTGAAGCAGCAGTGTGTCATGTGCAGCAGCAGGCCTCAGGCAGTCATTTCTTCCATATCCAAATGGATTCAAATTTATGACTTTCTAGAATTAATAAAATGTTCAAGAAATAGGTCTGTGAAGCTGCAAAAGCCACTGGACACCAGGCATACTCCAGGACATTTTGTAGCAATTTTTTTTTTTGTGCTGGTCATAGACACACTACTTGGCACCCCTTAAAAGACTGTGGCATGCAGCCGCATCTGGCTGGTTAAGGCTGGAATCATGGTTGAGCAGGGTTCAACGAGCCTCAGCGCCGAGAACCACATTAAGAGGCACATACGCACCGGTGGCACTGGCATTCCGGCACTATCATTGGAAGCAGCAATGTGCAGCAGCAAGCCTCAGTTAGGCATTTCTGACAATTTACTGACAAAGGATGGATGGTATAAATTAATTAGGAGGTATTTTTGAACATCATGGGACCTCGGTAGCAAAAAAAACCCAAAAACAAAGAGCGCTGAAGGCCAGGTAAATATTTTAAAATGAAGAAGCAAGATGAATACTGGATGGTGTTTCACTGTTACCATGGATTTTTTTGTTGTCACAATCGGAAAAACACCCAGGCTGATTGTTAAATCGTGCTTGTGGAAATGACTAGTTTTATAAATGGAATCAGCGTTTGGAATCTTGGGTGCCGATTCCGATCCGGTAAAAAAAATTCCCGTACGAATCGTATCTGTATTTTTTTACGTACGAATCATACAAGTCCCGTACAAACGGGCAAGTACGATTCGTACGTGGAAAATACACACGAATGACATCGGGAAAAGTCCACGACACGTCCCCGGACAGTTTTACGTACGATTCGTAAAGCTGAAGTCCGAGCGCACAAGTACGATCCGTACCGTCCGTCCGAATATACAAACGCAGGTAATACGCTCCGTCCGAATATACAACCGCATGTAAAACGTCCCGTTTGGAGCAAACTGTGTACCACCCCTACCCTGGGCACACCTGGGCGAGGGATATAAGTCGTACGGCCCCCCCAGCCTCCCACCCCTCCCGCGTACATCCGCACCGTACCCCAGCATCCCCCCATGTCCGCACCGTACCCCAGCATCCCCCCATGTCCGCACTGTACCCCAGCATCCCCCCATGTCCGCACCGTACACCCAGCATCCCCCCATGTCCGCACCGTACCCCAGCATCCCCCCCATGTCTGCACCGTACCCCCAGTCCCCCACCATGTCCGCACCGTACCCCAGCATCCCCCCATGTCCGCACCGTACCCCCATCATCCCCCCATGTCTGCACCGTACCCCCAGCATCCCCCCCATGTCTGCACCGTACCCCATTATCCCCCCATGTCTGCACCGTACCCCAGCATCCCCCCCATGTCCGCACCGTACCCCAGCATCCCCCCCATGGCCATGCCGTACCACCACCCCCCGTATGTACGGTGCGTACCCCCACCCCCCGTATGTACGGTGCGTACCACCACCCCCCGTATGTACGGTGTGTACCCCCCGTATGTACAGTGCGTACCGCCAGCGCGTAGCGCTGGGTGTACGCACCGTACATACGGGGATATGCACCATACATACGGGGGGTGGTGGTACGCACTGTACATACGGGGGGTACGCACCGTACATATGGGGGGTACGCACCGTACATATGGGGGTGGTGGTACGCACTGTACATACGGGGTGTACGCACCGTACATACGGGGGTACGCACCGTACATACGGGGGGTACGCACCGTACATACGGGGGTGGTGGTACGCACCGTACATACGGGGGGGTACGCACCGTACATACGGGGGGGTGGTACGCACCGTACATACAGGGGGTACACACCGTACATACGGGGGGGGGTGGTGGTACGCACCGTACATACAGAGGTACGCACCGTACATACGGGGGTGGTGGTACGCACTGTACATATGGGGGGTACGCACCGTACATACGGGGGGTACGCACCGTACATATGGGGGGTGGTACGCACCATACATATGGGGGGTACGCACCGTACATACGGGGGGGTGGTGGTACGCACCGTACATACGGGGGGGGGGTGATGCTACGCACCGTACATACGGGGATACGCACCGTACATACGGGGGGTGGTGGTACGGTGCGGACATGGGGGGATGCTGGGGTACGGTGTGGACGTGTAGGGATGGGGGTACGGAGCGTACCGGGCCCCCTTTTCGCCGTGCATCGTGGCGTACTTAGCTTTTCCGGCACTTTTTGGGTCCCGTAAAAATATTGCCGTGCGAAGTGCTGTGGGTACGAATCGTACTTGCTGGTCCATAGAACGCTGCCTGACTCCGTCCGGACGTCGCGTATGCACCGTCCAGATTCAGATTTGTATGTAATTTTTTTGCCGGTCGGTGTTTTTTACGACTCGTACGGAAATGGTATTTCTGTGCGAATCGTACTTGCGACTTTGTAAGGTGTTTTTCCCGGGTACGAGTCGGACGGAAAAAACACTCCGTACGACCATTTGTACCCGGGTTTTACCGGATCGGAATCGGCACCATAGTGGGGAGGCAGCGAGGAAAGCTATTTTTCATAGGGAGTAAAAAACCTAAAACTTTTAATGTGCAATTGCACGCATTTTTTGTTATTGACACATGCATATATATACAGTATGTGTTATGTGCAATTAAATCTGTGAAACTGCCACCATCTCTTGGACGTCACAATAAAATTCCAGTTCGGCATAGATGTATTATTTTTGTGGTGAATTAGCAAAAATAGGAATAGTGTAGAATACGCATTACCTTTCCAGTAAAGGTAAACACAAAGGCCAGAGAGTTGGTCCTCCCAGAAACTTTAACCCATAAAGTAGTTACATGCGGGACTGAGTGCAGGAATGAAAGAGCGCACTTAGGGGCATATTATCAAGCTAGGCGATAAAATTATCGCCGCTTTAGCGACAGAAAACTGCCGCTAAAACGGCGATAATGGGCTGGATAATATGCTCTATGGAATTCCAACTGAAGCCCATGTTAGACGTCCTTCACATTTAACATGGGCTTCGATTGGAATTCCATAGAGCATATTATCAAGCCCATTATCGCCATTTTAGCGGCAGTTTTCTGCCGCTTAAGCGGCGATAATTTTATCGCCTGGCTTGATAATATGCCCCCAAGAGTTCATGTCATCACAGTGATCTATGTGAGGAAGGTCACCGCTGTACTCCCTCACAAGAAGATATTGTATAAATAATACAGAACGATGATATTAACTTAACTTAATGTTAAAACTTTCATAAGATGCATGTTTAGGAGGAACTTGGGTTTTGCAATATTTGCACTTCTGGTGACAGACATTTCTCACATCTTCCCCTGATGACACCCCACCATGGGCCGGGTTCGTGATTCTTCTCTGGGGTTAGCCACCCACAGGCGGGCTGGGTTCTCCCACGCTTTTGTAGTTGTTGTTTTGGAGTTTCTGAAAAAACTTGAGCTTTCCAGATACATTTGGTAATGCTGCTAGGGCAGACGATCTCCAGTGTGTCTCCCTTCTCTGAAGAGAGAGCAACCTGATCTCTGCATTATTCTGGAACAGGCACAGTAAAGTGGGATGTTTTGGTCAGCATCCAGGTAAATTAATATAGATATCTCTCACGAACATAACATGCACATCCGGAGGGTGCTATCTTACAACTGTTATGTTGATGCCCCGCTACAAACAAGATGGAGGCAAACTGAACAGTCCTATAAAGCCTTGTTACCAGGGTAAATGGGGCCTGTTTGGCAACACGTAATAGTCCATGGGGCTCTGAAAATCCTTACGCTGGAGCTGCATGCACATTATGCAAGTGAAGACATTGTAAATGCTGGGGTTAGCCTGTATGGAAGTGTTTCCAGTTTCAGCAGACCAGGAAACTGAAGCACAGAGATATCAACTAAATCCCCCTTTAGCCCTATTCACACAGACTAGTCAGTCTAGGTATGAAGATAACTTAATCGTCTGCTTTCCTGATCACTGTCCTAAGTCCTTACTTCGAGAGTCATGTCCCTTTTCAATGCATCAGTGTTAGAAGGTGGTTCTGACTATCTTACCCGCTCAGATTTTTAGCTTTTTTATCCACCTAATTGTTGAGCTTTTACTGCGTGAGAGCCTCATAAGTTGGGACTCACCCAGAGTGAACTCATGATGAAAGAGACTGCATGCGGATTTTACTGGTGTCCCCCTGGCTTGACTGGGCCACTGCGCTGCAGCTGGAGAAAAGGTCACCGGGCTGGTTACATGCAGACAAATGTGTACATGCGTGGACACACTTGTAGGAGCTGCCCAGGGGAGATTCCTGGCATGCGCAGCCCAGGAGCAGGTGCAGATAGAATGGTGTGGGAGGAGTTGTGCAGAGCGGGATGGTGACATGGAACAGGCTTTATACAGTGGGAAGAAACATGTCAGGGAAAATCAGTGTGCATTACTGTGTTTTCACTCCATTATTCTCCTATGAGGATGGGGAGCACATGGGCTAGTCTCACTTTCCTAGGGCCTACAAATTCCAGACACACACTAAAGTCCACTGTATTTTGTGTGAGAAGAAGTATTCTGCAGAGTCCAAAGCCATATCTGTACTGCTTTTGGGCCATCCAGAAATGTCATATTTCTCTGAGTCAGCTCATAACCATGGCCTGCCACGCTGAATTAATGACCTTCCTCCCCAAGCTGTAGCCACCGAGGCCCAGCCCTGCACAGCAAGCATTCCAAGGGCGATGGCCTCCACTCCAAACAGAGAAGATGGGTGGAGCTACAGGTTCATCCATCAGCAGCTGACACCTGGTGCCAGGCACCAAGCTGCTCTGGAGAGAAGGCAGCGAGGGGGGAAGGGGCTCTCAGAGATCATGTGGCATGAGACCCTGAACAAACCCAGAGGCCTGGGTATGAAGGAGGGAGCAGGGGCAGAGAAGTGATGTGTCGCTGTGTGATAGGGCAAACAGAGACTTCCTGCCAGCCCCCTCCCCAATTCTTTAAACGAACTTGCACAGGAAGAGGATGTGGTCTGCTGTGGAAGACTGGTGCTGGAGCCTGGCGCCATGGGCAGTTGGAATGAAATACGTCCTGACTGTCCCAGGACCCTGGATTGCGCCTGTGTGGGAGTCCAGGAGCAGTGAGCAGATGCCTGGGCCTCTGCGCAAGGAGAAGAGAGGCCCAGGAGGAGAGCCAGGTGAAAGTCTGGCACAGGGAGCCAGTGAAGACCACTCCCTGCTGCATTTACCCCCGTGGGAATCCGGAGGGCAAAGGAAAGGGCTCCCAGTGGCTGGGGAGCACCACCAGGAGCAAGAAGAGGCCAGAATGGAGCCGATCGGGCGCATGGGGGCTGAGATACGCCCCCAGGAGGTAGGCGACCTTTGACCTCTGCCCGGACTGATGACGAAGCGTGTGGGGCTCCGCCGCCGGTCCAATATGAGCCCCCAGGGTGGGTCAGGTCATGGGGGCTACCCCCACATGAAGATAAGCCGGGGTGCGCCGTGGCGCTCCCTGTGAAAACGCCCCCACGGGGTACCGGGAGCCCACCTGTTAGACCTGGCACCGTTGGCGTGGGTCACCCTTCCATTTTTTTGTTGTGCCTCAATGTATTTTTGTGCTGGTGTTAGCTGCTCGGGGCACTGTGCCACTGCCATCCAGTGCCACAGTGCAAGTGCTCCCTATGGTAAAATGTATTAAGTGAATTGACATCCATGTTTGGCTTATTTGGTTTACTATCAGTCCCTAGTAGAGTGCACCAGGGGTGCCAAGGGCTTGTATATCCAAATGCTGCTAGTGGGCTTGCAGCACTGGTTGTGCCACCCACAGAAGCAGCGGGGTAAAATGTGTCTAAGGTCTGCCATTGCGGAACCTGTGTGCAGTCTGGTACTGTCCCGCTGACTGGGCGAGTGTCCCCACTCGCCAGTCCCTCAACCTTCCCTTACCTTCATGTTAGTCACCCCTATGGTAGGCCCTAGGGCAGGGTGCATTGTAAGGATAAGGTAGGACATGCCCTGAGGTGTGTGGCATGTCCTAATAGTGAATTACAGCCATTTTCGTTTTTCATTATTGTAAGGCTACCTGCTCTCCATAGGCCAGAATGGGCTGCTAGATTATAACACTCTATAATCCTGGCAGGCTCAGGAAGCATGGTAGAGATTCGTGTTTAGTATGCCTGAACTCAGAATAATAAAATACATCTTTTAGTAAAGTTTATTTTAATATCCTGTGTTTGCAAATGCTACTTTTAGAAAGTTAGCATTTGCTTGCTTAACCATTTCAGTCCGCCTCTGGAGGGGAGGGCTATCTTCTTTGTGTGTAGCTTGAGTGACAGGGCTGGGAAGTTCCAGGAGACAGGCTGGGGTTACCAGGTGGTCAGTAGGAAGATTACACCAGGATGGGTGGGAGGAGTGCACCTTGACTCTGAATAGGACAGTGCTCTGCCTCCACAATGCTGGCTCCACTCCCTGGGGAGCGTCTGATGTCTCTGCCCTGCCTGCTGAAAGAAGAAGCCAGAGTCTCAATAACAAAGTGCTCCTCACTGAAAAGAACTGGACTAGGATTATGCAAAGGCCCCCCTGGCCTGTAAAGTAAGGGTGGGCGTAGTGGGCGTAGTGGGGCTACGTGAAGCAGCACGTAGTGTGCCCAAATCTACGCACACTACGCGCTTCGCGTAGCCCCACTACGCGCCACCCGCCACCCACCCACCCTACTTTTAAAAGATTAAATTAATTTGTAATAAAGCAAATTAAAGGCACTTACCTGACGCGCGGCGTCTCCCGGGGCTCCCTCTTCCTGTTTTTCAATTTTCCTGACAAATGCGCATGCGCGGGCGTCCGCGCATGCGCATTTGTCAGGAAAATTGAAAAACAGGAAGAGGGAGCCCCGGGAGACGCTGCGCGTCAGGTAAGTGCCTAATTTGCCTTATTACAAATTTATTTTTCCTTTTAAAAGTACGGCGGGCGGGAGGCGGGTGGTGGGCGGCAGGCAGCTACGCTTCGCCCACGTAGTGTGCGTAGGCGCTGCCTGCTTCGCCTACTTCGAAAACTGCGAAGCAGGCAGCGCTACGTACACTACGTGGGCGAAGCGTAGTGTCGCGCCCAGGGTTACTGTAAAGACAAAAGAAACTGAGTATAAATGTAGGAGCCCTGCTCCTAAGAAATCAGATCCCGCTTGTGACCAAGAAGAACGCTCTGCCTGAGGAGGAGGAACCTGAAGCGAAGGAGGAAACGCTGTTCCTAAGTCTGGAGGACTTGCCTGCAGTGGTTGCCTTGCTGCCAAAGGAGAGAAGAAACCTACAAAAGACTTGCTTTATCTATTGACTCAAGGACTTGTGTTCCAGCAATCTCCAAGGGCTTGATCGAGCTTGCCCCCTGAACTGAAACCCAGGACCAGTGGGTTCACCGTGTCTCCGCTCGTCTGAAGAATCGAGCCGTGTGCTTTCTCCCGCCGGAGTGTTCGGCGCACCTTCACCTCCTCCAAGGGCCGTGACACCCAGAAGCCTGGCCGCCTCCACTCGCCGAGAGCCCCGCTCTACCTGAGTCGCTCTTGACCCATCGGGTCTGGCCGCCCGCTTCCCTGTCACCTGCCTGCTACTGGAGCGTGCTTGGTGCCCCCTCGCCCTCCCGCCGGATTTCTGCTTGGAACGCGAAATCAAGCCTCAGACGGCTGCCCGTACGTCGCAGGTACCCGGCCGCCCCGCTTCGCCTCCACGAAGAGTCAGACCGCGCCGCCCCCTGAAGTGACCTCTAGCACCGTCCGTGTCAGAGGCCCTGGGACGCACCTGTCCACCGAAAGCCGCCCGCTGGTTCTAGATCCGGAGTCACTCGAGGTGCAGAACCTGCACCCCACCACCGAAGACTTGTCCAACACATCGCACGCTCCCAGGTACAGTGAACACTCTCTCGGGCTCGGGGTCCGCAACGTTCTGATTTCCCCGCCTCACTGTGCCTAGGGTGCCCTGCGCATCAACGTGACCGGACAAACTCGAAAGATCACCACGAAGCGATCAAAGAAAAGACTAAGTGCCTAATTATCATCTTGTGGCTCCCAGTTCGCAACCGTTATTTATGGTCTTGTACTAAGCCTGCATAGTAGAGAAACTTTTACATAAAGTATACGTATTTTTGATACAACTCATGCCTAGCGTCCATTTGTGGGGGATCGTTGTGATTTACTGTGTGTCGTCATAAATGCTTAACTGACTTAGCGCCCTGAAGTTTAGCCCTGACTGCTCGCGCCACACTACCTATAGGGTGAGCAGGGGTTGTTCTGAAGGGGTAATTCTCTCGCCCTGAATAGAAGAAGGGACCGCTGCTTGTCACAAGTACCTACCTGTGCCAACCAGAGGTTCCCCATTCTAACATTGGTGGCAGCGGTGGGATTTCAAATTTGCATTTATGATTTACATACAGTGAATTATTGATCACCACGTAGAGCAGACCTATAACGCAGCCACAGGTTGAATTTTGTTTTGCTGAAGAATCTCCACTTGAAGAAACCATGCCTAGCTCAGTCAGTGGAGGCGGAGCGTCCTCCATACTCTCTGGGATTGATGACATAGATTGGGAACAAGAGTCACTGAGAAAGTGCACTAATGAAGTCTTGAAAGGATACCTCTCCAAGTACAGAATTAAACAAAGTGGATTAACCACCAAGGATCAGTTCATAAAGGCGCTGAGGGCCTGGCACGAATCAAACTTCCCAGAGAATGCAAGAGAGGTGATACCCCCAGAAGGTGTTCCTGAGCCTGGCAGAGGCCTGTCGCCAGAGGAGATGGCCGACAGGAGTGCTGCACGCGCACATGAGGTGGAGATGGCAAAACTTCAAATGGAGATGGAAAGACAAAGGTTGGCCATGGAGCATGAGGTAAAAATGAGGGAGTTGGATATCAAGGCCAAGAGTTTAAACCACTCTCCCTCTGGTGGCAGCAATTTAACAGAGTCAAGGGTGCATATTCCTAAAGATGTAGTAAGAGAGTATTATAAACAGGATGATATAGGGCAGTGGTTCAGGGCCTATGAAGTAGCTATGTCCTCCCACCGGGACCCTGAGAAAGATTGGGGAGCGGGGTTGTGGGGAAAGTTCCTGAGTGAGGGGCGGGACACATTGCTAGATCTCCCCTCTGATGTCAAAAC
Organism: Triturus cristatus; assembly: GCF_964204655.1. Taxonomy (NCBI): domain Eukaryota; kingdom Metazoa; phylum Chordata; class Amphibia; order Caudata; family Salamandridae; genus Triturus; species Triturus cristatus. Next base: position 845,741,970 of record NC_140584.1, on the reverse strand, counting down.
ATCCTATCCACACATGAAGGAAGCTCTGATGGCAAGGTATGGGTTAACTCCTGAATTGTACAGGCAGAGGTTTAGGGATTGCACCAAGAAACCTGGTACCACTTATGTAGAATATGTGACTTTTTTTTCCAGAGCGCTAGATGGTTGGGTGAAGGGTAGCAAAGTGAATGATTACCAAGGGCTGTTTGATTTAATTGCATGGGAGCACTTGTCGGATAATTGTTTTCCTGAGCTACGCCAGCACCTGATCGATAGCAAGCTGACTAACCCTAGGAAGCTTGCTGAGGAGGCGGACCGCTGGATCAGCACCAGGGTCCACAAGGGTCCCATGGGAGGCCCCACCAAAGGTGTTCAGGGTCCCCAGCAGAAGAGTGGGGGGGACAAGGGTAAACAGAGAGAGTTCTACAGAGGGCCCCAAAGTAATTCCCAAGGGAACCAAGGGAAAGGTTCTCAGCCACCCCCACCCCCGAAGCAGACCGGGGCCCCGGCAGGTAACCCTGTTCAAAGAGGGCCCCCCAGATGTTACAAGTATGTTAGACGGACCGGGAGGGTCGGCCGAGGACAAGGGGAGAGGTCTCCGGGGAGAGCCGTCTCCAGCGATCGTACAGACGAGTAACTTCCCCCCCACAGATGTACACCACACAAGGATAAGATTTAACGTTCTTTATAAGCAATCTCTTAGGTACGATAGAATGGTACAAGGAGGTCTGGACTCAGGGGTCCCCTCGATTCTAGTCTCTTGGTTGGGAAAGGGGGTAGCGGGACAGTCTGGTTACCAATCTGGTAGGTGCGATGATATGATGGATGGCTCACAATCCTCGAGCTCGGTGTTCTAGATGAACGGGCCGCGGCAGCGCCAGCAGGTCCCGGTGAAGGTGGTCGTTACAACGGTCCGCGGCAGCGCCAGCAGGACCCGGAGAAGGTGGTCGTTACAACGGTCCGCGGCAGCGCCAGCAGGACCCGGTGAAGGTGGTCGTTACAACGGTCCGCGGCAGCGCCAACAGGTCCCGACGAAGGTGGTAGTCACAACGGTCCGCGGCAGCGCCAGCAGGTCCCGACGAGGATGGAGGTTGCAGAAGGCCGCGGCAGCGCCAGTAGGCAGGACGATAGTTCACAAGGCAGGGCTACGGCAGCGCCGGTAGTCCGTCAAGGATGAGTTCTTCTCGGTGTCTCTCGACTCCAGGATACAACTGCCTTCCTGCTCTGGAGCTGCCCTAGTTATAGGTCTGGCGCCCTTTGATGTCCGGACCCTCGCGCTTGGAGGTCGGGAGGTCCGGGATGAGGGAGTCCAGACACCCAGCAGGGGGGTGGAGCCAGCGCCCGGGGGAGCTGGGGGACGATCGGTACCTGGCGGGGGAGAGCCATCGACACTTCTTTCTCCCATCGACCTGCCAAGTGGTCCGTTCACCTCCTGGGTGGATGGTGGTGCCGGGATGTCGGGGCCTGGCCAGGCCCAGGGTTAGGGTCGAGCTGAGGCCACGCGGCCTCGTGGTGCAGTGTCCAAGATGGCGGCCGGTCCGGGCGAGGGAGCCGGTAGTGGTTCGGCCCCATGATACAGAGATGTCCGGGGGCAGGAGTCCCGTCTGGAGACGGGGTGCGGGTTGTTTCTGTGGGTAACACCTGGAGGGCCGGGGCTTGGGCCCTGGCATGCGGGGGGGGAGCAAGCCCTTCATGTGGCCTGTCCAACATGCGTCCCCCCCAGCTGAAGGCGGGGAGAGTCGCCCATCCTCTTGGGGACTCTCCTCGTCGAGGCGGAAAAAGCGTGACAGGCCATCTGCGTTGGCGTGGTCTTGGCCCGGTCGATGTTCCACAGTGAAGTCCATCCCCTGCAGGGAGATGGACCAACGCAATAGTTTGGGGTTTTCCCCCCGCATCTGCATTAGCCACTGCAGGGGTCGATGATCTGTTTGCACCCGGAAGTGGGTACCAAAGAGATAGGGCCGGAGCTTTTTGAGGGCCCACACCACTGCGAAGGCCTCCCTCTCGATAATGCTCTAGCGCTGTTCTCGGGCCAGGAGGCGTCTGCTGATGAAGGCCACCGGTTGGTCAAGTCCCTCGGAGTTCAGCTGGGAGAGGACCGCCCCGATGCCATGGTCGGAGGCATCTGTTTGCACGATGAATTCCCGACTGTAGTCGGGGGCCTGGAGCACAGGGGCAGTGCACATGGCGGCTTTCAGCTTCTTGAAGGCCGCTTGACAGTCTGCGGTCCAGTTGACCTTCTTCGGGTGGTTTTTGGATGTGAGTCCCGTGAGGGGCCCCACAATGCTGCCATAGTCCCTCACGAACCGCCGGTAGTAGCCGGTGAGCCCCAAGAAGGCTCGGACCTCGGTCTGCGTGACTGGAGGCTGCCAGGACTGGATGGCAGCGATCTTGAGTTGTAGAGGTGCCACCAGACCGCTTCCCACCTGGTGTCCGAGATAGGTCACGGACCCCTGACCAATTTGGCACTTGCTGGCCTTGATTGTGAGGCCGGCCCGTTGGAGGGCCTGCAGGACCTCTCGGAGGTGGTGGAGGTGGTCGGACCAGTGGCGGCTGTACACAGCGATATCGTCCAGGTAGGCGGCGCTGAACTCCTCGAGCCCCGCCAAGACCTGGTTCACCAGTCGCTGAAAAGTAGCTGGGGCATTCTTCATGCCGAATGGCATGACTTTGAAGTGGTAGTGGCCATCGGGGGTAGAAAAGGCGGACCGTTCTTGGGCCCGGGGTGTGAGACCGATCTGCCAGTAGCCCGCTGTCAGGTCGAAGATGCTGAGGTAGCGGGCAGCCCCCATGCGGTCGATCAATTCATCCGCTCGGGGGATGGGATGAGCGTCGGTTCTGGTGACAGCGTTCAAGCCCCGATAGTCGACGCAGAATCGGAGCTCAGGAGTGGTGCCGGGGGCAGCAGCTTTGGGGACCAGCACGACCGGGCTGGCCCAGGGGCTGTCCGAGGGCTCGATGACCCCGAGCGTGAGCATCTTTGATACCTCCTCCTGGATGCAGGCCCGCACCCGATCTGGTACGCGGTATGCCCGGTGTCTGATAGGGGGACTGTCCCCAGTGTCCACGTCCTGCAAGCACCAGGGGGTGACCCCTGGGGTGAGGGAAAACAAGGTAGCAAACTGCAGCAGGAGGTCCCGGCAGCCTTGGCGCTGTTCCGGGGTGAGGGCATCGGAGAGCCGGACCCCGTCCACGGAACCATCTTTCTCCCGAGTCTTCAGGAGATCAGGGAGAGGCTCGGAGTCTTCTTCCGCTCCACTGTCTGTAGCCATCAGGAGGCTGAGCTCCGAGCGCACAAAGTGGGGTTTGAGTCTGTTGGTGTGGAGGACCCGGAGGGGGTTCCGGGGAGATTCCATATCGATGAGATAGGTGACGGGGCTCTTGCGTTCGACCACTTTGAAGGGCCCCATCCACTTGTCCTGCAAGGCACATGGTTCGGTGGGGGACATCACCCACACTTGTTGGCCAGGTTCGAATTCGATGGAGGAGGCATTTTGATCGTACCATTTTTTTCATGTCCTCCTGACTGGCCTCAAGATTCGCTTTTGCCATTTCTCTGAATCGCCTGGTCTGATTGCGTAGGGTCAGGAGGTACTTGAAGACGTCTGGAGGGGTCTTTAGGGGGGCCATCTCCCAACCTTCTTTGACTAGGCTGAGGGGCCCTCGCACAGGGTGCCCGTACAAGAGTTCGAAAGGGCTAAAGCCGAGGGACTTCTGGGGAACTTCTCGATAGGCGAAGAGGAGGCATGGAAGTAGTACATCCCACTGGCGACGGAGGGGCTCTTCCAACCCCCCAATCATTCCCTTGAGCGTGCGGTTGAACCGCTCGACTAGTCCGTTTCCTTGAGGGTGATAGGGGGTCGTGAATCGGTAGGTGACCCTGCACTGTTGCCAGAGGGACTTCATATACTTCGAAATAAAGTTTGTGCCTCTGTCGCTGATGACTTCTCGGGGGAAGCCCACCCGGGAGAAGATCCCCATCAAGGCCCGGCCGACCACCGGGGCTGTCACAGTTCGCAGGGGCACAGCCTCGGGGTAGCGGGTGGCGTGGTCCACCAGTACCAGGATGAACCGATGTCCTTGTGCTGTACGGGGGTCCAGGGGCCCCACAATGTCTATTCCCACCCTCTCGAACGGGGTGGTGACAACTGGGAAGGGTTGCAGAGGTGCTTTGAGTTTGCGGCCGCTCTTCCCGCTGGCCTGGCACGTGGGGCAGGACCGGCAGTGGTTGAGAACGTCGTTTCTCATCTTTGGCCAGAAAAAGTGGGTCACCAGGCGACTGTAGGTTTTGTCCTGGCCCAGGTGTCCAGCCAGAGGGACATCGTAGGCCAAATTTAACAGGAAGTCTCTAAAACGGAGGGGCACCACCAGCACTCGACTGGCCCCTAACTCCGCGATTCTCTGTTCACTGTACAATATGAACGGGCCGCGGCAGCGCCAGCAGGTCCCGGTGAAGGTGGTCGTTACAACGGTCCGCGGCAGCGCCAGCAGGACCCGGAGAAGGCGGTCGTTACAACGGTCCGCGGCAGCGCCAGCAGGACCCGGTGAAGGTGGTCGTTACAACGGTCCGCGGCAGCGCCAGCAGGTCCCGACGAAGGTGGTAGTCACAACGGTCCGCGGCAGCGCCAGCAGGTCCCGACGAGGATGGAGGTTGCAGAAGGCCGCGGCAGCGGCAGCAGGCAGGACGATAGTTCACAAGGCAGGGCTACGGCAGCGCCGGTAGTCCGTCAAGGATGAGTTCTTCTCGGTGTCTCTCGACTCCAGGATACAACTGCCTTCCTGCTCTGGAGCTGCCCTAGTTATAGGTCTGGCGCCCTTTGATGTCCGGACCCTCGCGCTTGGAGGTCGGGAGGTCCGGGATGAGGGAGTCCAGACACCCAGCAGGGGGGTGGAGCCAGCACCCGGGGGAGCTGGGGGGCGATCGGTACCTGGCGGGGGAGAGCCATCGCCACTTCTTTCTCCCATCGACCTGCCAAGTGGTCCGTTCACCTCCTGGGTGGATGGTGGTGCCGGGATGTCGGGGCCTGGCCAGGCCCAGGGTTAGAGTCGAGCTGAGGCCACGCGGCCTCGTGGTGCAGTGTCCAAGATGGCGGCCGGTCCGGGCGAGGGAGCCGGTAGTGGTTCGGCCCCATGATACAGAGATGTCCGGGGGCAGGAGTCCCGTCTGGAGACGGGGTGCGGGTTGTTTCTGTGGGTAACACGTGGAGGGCCGGGGCTTGGGCCCTGGCATGCGGGGGGGGAGAAGCCCTTCATGTGGCCTGTCCAACAAAGTGTAACAACCTGGGGCACTATTCCATGGATCCCAAGTGCCCCATGTATGGTAAACCAGCACCCTCTGGTGCTCCACCCCCCAAGCAGGTGAATAGTGTAGCCTTTGGGAGGGAGATAGATGTCCAAGTGGCGGGGTATCCCGTACAGATGACCCTAGTCTCATTAGGAGACAGTGAGATGGTCGCGGAGGCCCAACTGCCCCCAATACTCAAAAGCATGGGCAGTGGGTGACCATAAATGGCCGAAGGGTGGGGGCTCTTAGAGATACAGAAGCCAGTGTGACTGCTGTCAAGCAACACCTGGTGTCTCAAGAGCAGGTTGTCCCACACGCATTCTGCCGTGTTGTCAACGCCGACAACACAGAGAGTCAGTGTCCGATGGCTCAGGTTCCCTTTGAGTGGGGGGGGGTCTCTGGTACTCTGCATGTGGCTGTGAGAGAGGCCATGCCTGTTGATTGTCTCCTAGGTAACGATTTGGAGAGCTCCCCTTGGTAAAAGGTGGAGAGGACAACTCACCTGAGGATGGTGGGTTTACCTGATTGGGCGTGCGTGACCACCCGGTCGATGGCAGCCAGTAGGGGTGTTGAAGGGACCCTGGAGCCTGAGGGAGAGGCCCAGGAACCGGCCTTAGGGAGAGGGCACAGGAGGCACGGGAATCCGGCTCCTGAAGTTCCCACGGCCCAGGAGGAAGCAGACCTTGAGGGGGATGCCCTGGAGCCTACCGGGGAACAGATAGCCGAACTGGGGGACCTGCCTGAGCTGACCCATTGGCAACAAGAAGGAGGCCCCACCAGGGAGGAATTCTGCAGGGAGCAGAAGGAGTGCCCCTCTCTAGTGGGTATGCGGCTGCAGCCCAGGCCAGTGGTGATCAGTCTGGTACTCACTTGATCTACTGGGAGAACGACCTCCTGTACTCAGAGCCTAAGGTTGCTGAACCTGGGTCAGCCCGTGCGCTGGTGGTACCCCAGAAGTTCAGAGATTTCCTACTGGGGCTGGCTCACGACGTTCCGTTAGCAGGGCATTTGGGGCCGGACAAGACCTTTGAAAGGCTTGTCACCCACTTTTATTGGCCTTAAATGCGCAGGAGTTCTGACACTCACTGCAGGACATTCCAGGCTTGCCAGGCAAGTGGTAAGAGTGGAAGGAAGCTGCGAGCTCCACTCCAACCTTTCCCTGTGGTCAGTACCCCATTCCAGCGAGTGGGGATTGACATTGTGGGGCCACTGGACCCCAAGACAGCCATGGGCAACAGGTTTATCCTGGTCTTGGTGGACCATGCCACCCGGTACCCTGAAGCCATCCCTCGGAGGACAGTGACGGCCCCCATGTGGGACGAGCACTGATGGTAATTTTCTCACGAGTAGGATTCCCTCTAGAGGTGGTGTCTGACAGGGAGACCAATTTCATATCGAAATATATGAAATCCCTTTGGCAAGAGTGTGGTGTGACATACAAGTTCACCACCCCTTACCATCCCCAAGAAAACGGGTTGGTTGAGCGCTTCAACCGAACCCTAAAAGGCATGATTATGGGTCTCGAGGAACCCATGAGGCGTAAGTGGGACGTCCTCTTACCATGCCTTCTCTTTGCGTACCGTGAGGTGCCACAAAAGTCTCTGGGGTTCAGTCCCTTTGAGCTTTTGTATGGCCACCCAGTACGAGGACCTCTTAGTCTGGTCAAGGAAGGCTGGGAGCAATCTCCCAGGAAACCTCCCCAGAATGTATACAGTTACATGCTGGCTTTCCGGAACCAGACTAGGCGTTTCAGGCAACTTGCTGAGGCAAACCTGGAAGCCAGCCAGGAGGAAATGAAGCGGTGGTACGACCAGAATGCCACTCTGGTTGAGCTTCAAACTGGTCAAAAAGTGTGGGTCCTGGCCCCTGTGGAGCCCTGTGCACTCCAGGACAAGTGGACAGGACCCTTTGAGATTGTGGAGCGCAAGAGTTCTGTCACCTACTTGGTGGACTTGCAGTCTCCGAGGAACCCCTTGAGGGTCCTCCATGTCAATCGACTGAAGCCCCACTTGGAGAGGTCCGAAGTGGGCATGCTCTTGGCCACAGATGATGGGATGGAGGAGGAGTCTGAGCCTCTTCCTGACCTCCTGGTAGCCTCAGAGCGAGACGGGTCAGTGGACCGTGTTAACCTCTCACCCACCCTGACCCCTGAGCAACAGGATGACTGCCGCCACCTGCTGGGGCAGTTAGCTGACCTGTTCTCCCTGGTTCCTGGTATCACAGATTGGTGCGTCCATGATGTGGATACAGGAGACAGCTTACCTGTGAAGCACAAGGCTTACAGGGTAACTGACAGGGTCAGAGCCTGCATCAAGGAGGAGGTCTCAAAGATGCTTGCTCTTGGGGTGGTTGAGTCCTCCAGCTGTCCTTGGGCCAGCCCTGTGGTCTTGGTCCCAAAGGCTGCCTCGCCGGGTGCCACACCCGAACTCCGGTTCTGTGTGGACTACAGAGGACTCAATTCGGTCACGAAAACTGACGCGCACCCCATCCCCAGAGCTGATGAGCTCATCGATCGGTTGGGGGCTGCCCGGTACCTCAGCACGTTTGATCTAACGTCTGGGTACTGGCAGATCGCCTTAACTGATGGGGCCAAGGAGAGGTCCGCATTCTCCACACCAGATGGGCATTTCCAGTTCCGGGTTATGCCATTTGGGATGAAGAATGCCCCTGCCACCTTCCAGAGGTTGGTCAACCAGGTGTTGGCTGGGCTGTCCGAGTTCAGCGCAGCCTACCTGGATGACATCGCAGTGTTCAGCGGCACATGGGAAGAACACCTGCGATATCTCTGGGAAGTGTTGATGGCACTGCGCAAGGCAGGCCTCACGATCAAGGCAAGCAAGTGTCAGATCGGGCAGGGTTCCGTGGTGTACTTGGGACACCAAGTAGGAAGCGCCCAGGTGGCACCCCTACAACCCAAGATAGAAACCATCCTGGCTTGTTATTATTATTATTATTAAAAACTCTTGTAGAGCGCGTAGTCACCCGAAGGTATCCCAGCGCTAAGAACCCTACCCTAAACCTGACAAGGGGGGCCGGAAGGAGGGGGGGGTGAGGGATGGGACGGGGATACAGTGGTTCGGATGGGAAGGGGTCATTGGAGAAAAAGATAAGTTTTCAACCGCTTCCTGAAGCGAAGGTAGTGTGGTTCAGTTCTAAGGTCGCGGGGGAGTGCATTCCAGAGGCTTGCGGTATGGACTGTGAACCGCCTTCCACCTGTGCGTGCCTTCCTGATTCTGGGGACGCTGATGAAATTCTCCGTGTCCGATCTGAGGGATCTGCAGGATTTATAGGGTTTGATAAATTTTCTAAGAATGGGAGGGCCTTGATTTTGTAACAATTTGTGAGCTAGGCACAAGGCCTTAAATTTAACTCTCTCCCTTATAGGAAGCCAGTGGAGGAGTTTCAATGCTGGTTTGGCCGAGTCTCTGGCAGGGGTCTTAGTGAGAATCCGGGCGGCTATGTTTTGAATTCTCTGAAGTTTGTTCAGTGTTGCTTCCGGAGCGCCCAGGTATATCACATTGCTGAAATCAAGCCTAGAAATTATCAGGCCTTGTATAAGCAGTTTTTGGGAGTTGGGTGGCAGAAGGGGCAGGATATTTCTCAGTGATTTCAGCAGGCCGAAGCATGTCCCGGCTACTTTTTTTGCTTGTGTGGAAAATGACAGGGTAGTATCTAGCCACACACCCAAGCTTTTTACTTCTTGTTTTGGTTCAGGAATGGGACCCAGACAATCAGGCCAAATATTCGGGGGGAGAATGATTCCTTTCTGACCAAGAAGAAGGACATCTGTCTTTGCTCCGTTTAGTTTCAAGGCTGAGCTGTTCATCCAGTTTTGAACCTGCGTAAGGCAGTTAAGTAGATCTGCTGGTTTTCGATTGGGATGGGATAATGATACCACTAATTGTGTGTCGTCAGCATAGCTGACGACGCTCACTCCGAACGGGGTGATAACCTCCTCCAATGGGGACATGTAGATGTTGAATAATGTGGGGCTCAGGGAGGAGCCCTGAGGCACACCACATTGGAGGGGAGTTTCGGAGGAGCAGGTGTTGTTTTCCCAGATCTGAAAGGTACGCTGGTCCAAAAAGGAAGAGAGCCAGGATAGGGCAGAGCCTACCACACCGACTCTTTCGAGCCGTTTAATGAGGAGTTGGTGATTGACGGTATCGAAGGCCGCACTCAGGTCGAGGAGGATCACTGCCACTGATCCTCCCTCGTCTAAGAGTGTCCTGGCCTCCTCTACCGCCGCCAAGAGGGCGATGTCAGTGCCCTGCCCTGGCCGAAAACCTGTCTGAGAGTTTTTTAGTTTGTTATTGTCTTCCAGGAACTGAGACAATTTTTTATTAACCAATTTTTCGGCAATCTTGCTTATCCCAGGGAGAAGGGAGATTGGCCTAAAATTGGCCAGGTTTTCGGGATCAAGGGAAGGCTTCTTCAATAGAGCCTTCACAACTGCAGCCTTCCAGTTCAGGGGAACAATTCCCTGTTGGAGTGAGGCATTGATCAGGTGGGTAAGAGGGGGAACAATGATGGGGGTTACTTCTTTCAGGGTCCGAAGCGGGACGGGGTCTCTAGGAGATCCACTTTTAATGGATTTTAGAGTATTTTCCACATCTTCGGTGGTTACTTGACCCCAAGAGGGGAGACAACTGAGTGTCTGGGTGTTCGTAAGATCGTTGTCTTCGCATGGACTGGCAGGGGGGATTGAATCAAGGATTTTTTGGATCTTTTCTTGAAAGAAATTAGCCAACTGATGGAATTTTTCCTGATCCACAGTAGGGTCTGGGGGGCTTGTCGGTTCAGGAGCTGGGGGTTTCAGTAGCTCTTTTAGAATGGCATAAGATTCTGTGCTCGAGCATACTGCTTTTTCTATTCTTTGCTGAAAGAATATGGTTTTTTCCTTGCGGATGGATGATTTATAAGTTGCGAGGGAGGTGGAATACGCTCCTTTGTTTGTAATAGATTTATCTTTCCGCCAGATGCGTTCGGCCCTCTTGCACTCCTGGCGCAGAGCTTTGAGTTCTGCGGTGTACCATGGAGCACAGGGCACTCTTTTGGTGTGTTTAAGAGTGACCTTTTTAGGGATTAATTTGTCAAGTGAGGAAGTAATCCAGGTGTTAAACTGTTCATTAGCCATATTGGGCTCGAAGGAAAGCTCAGGAATGGAGTTTGAAAGAGTGGTGGCCCATTCTGTAGATACAAGTTTGTGCCACCGTCTATCAGTGACTTGAGATTTCCTAGTTTGAGGGGTCTTAATGGGGACATCCCAGGAGATCGGGACTAGGAAATGATCGGTCCATGGTAAAGTCAGGGGTGGGTCTGTGGTGATATTAGTGACATTGGTGAGGACTGGGTCCAGCAGGTGTCCTTTATCGTGGGTAGGCTCGTTATTAATCAATCGAATATTAAAAGACGACAGGTCTTGAAGAAGCTCGACCGCTATCCGATCGGTGGGGTCCATGAAATGCAAATTTAGATCGCCCACTATAAGAAAGTTAGAAGCAGAAGAGGCTAGTTGTGCAACCGCTTCAGTAATGGCATTAAGAAATTTCCCAGGGGCACCTGGGGGGCGATATATCAGGAGTCCCGACAGGGTGTGGACCGGGGAGGTTGGAATAGAGAATTTGCATCCCTCGCAGTCATCAATATGAGCATTAGAGGTTCTACAGATGAATTGTTGTCTGTGGATTAGGGCCAATCCCCCACCTCTCCCTCTGGGTCTATGAAGAGTTTGGCACAGATAGCCTGGGGGGAGGGCAGTGACGATGTCCGCATCAGAGTAGTCAGATAACCACGTTTCAGTAAGAAACAGTGTATCCAACTCCTGATTTTGTATTAGTAAATTGATTTCGTCTGCATGCTTAGGGAGGGAACGGCAGTTAAGGAGTCCCATCTTAAGCCTAGGTTTAGCTGGGCTATGGGTAATTGGGTTACATCGAGCACAGTGAAAGAAAGGTTTACCTTCCGCGTGCGTATGGTAGCAGGGCAGAGATTTCGCCGGTTGCAAAGTTTGAAGCATTTCCCTTGAGAATACCCGACGTTCAAGAGAAGCATCCGGCATGGTCCCTGGGCCTGGGTCCGGTCGGGCCCGGACGGGCCCAGACGGGCTTGCCTTTGGCGCGCCTTCGGCGCGCTGACGGCGCGCCCGCTGCGCCCGTCCGCTGCGCGTCCGTGGAGCACACATGTTTTTATGCAGAAGGTGAAAGGGATAGGCGTGGCCTCCGAGGGGGCGTGTCTTCGTGGCTCGCCGGTAATGGCGTCGGGAAATGCAAGTCTTTCCCTCGCGTCAGCTGGTAATCAGCAGCGCGTGCAGACTAGGACTGAGCTGTGTCCTGTCAGAAACGGCGAAGTGCAGTGATTTTAAAAAGATCTGCAAAGTGAAGTGACAAATTTTAAAAAACCCTCCCGGCTTCCGCCTCAGGAGTACAGGTATGTTCTATCAGGCGCTCGCAGTCGGCGTCTATTTATATCCCAAGCAGGGGGGCGTGGCCTCCGAGGGGGCGTGTCTTCGTGGAGCCCCCAAGGACCCAGACGGAGGTGAGGGCCTTTTTAGGACTCACAGGGTAGTACAGGAGGTTTGTCAAGGGGTATGGCAGCATCGTTGTCCCCTTGACAGAGCTGACTTCGAAAAAGCAGCCCAGAAAAGTGATATGGACTGACACCTGTCAGAAGGCCTTTGACACCCTGAAAACTGCCATGTGCACGGCGCCCGTGCTCTTGGCTCCTGACTCCTCCAAAGAGTTCCTTGTGCAGACAGATGCATCAGAGCATGGTGTAGGGGCTGTTCTCTCACAGATCACTGAGGAGGGCTTTGACCAACCCGTAGCCTTTATTAGTAGAAGGTTACTTTCCCAGGAACAAAAGTGGAGTGCGATTGAGCGAGAAGCATTTGCTGTGGTCTGGGCATTGAAGAAGCTAAGACCCTACTTGTTTGGGTCTCACTTCCGGGTTCAAACAGACCACAGGCCACTCAGATGGTTGATGCAGATGAGGGGTGAGAATCCTAAGTTGTTGAGGTGGTCCATTTCCCTACAGGGGATGGATGTCACGGTGGAACATCGCCCCGGTACAGACCACGCCAACGCTGATGGTCTTTCCAGATTTTTCCGCCTTAGTGATGAGAACTCCCTGGGGTAGGGTAGTTCTCCCCACATTTCAGCTGGAGGGGACACGTGTTAGACCTGGCATCGTTGGCGTGGGTCATCCTTCCATTTTTTTGTTGTGCCTCAATGTATTTTTGTGCTGGTGTTAGCTGCTCAGGGCACTGTGCCACTGCCATCCAGTGCCACAGTGCATATGCTCCCTATGGTAAAATGTATTACGTGAATTGACTTCCATGTTTGGCTTCTTTGGTTTACTATCAGTCCCTAGTAGAGTGCACCAGGGGTGCCAAGGGCTTGTATATCCAAATGCTGCTAGTGGGCTTGCAGCACTGGTTGTGCCACCCACAGAAGCAGCGGGGTAAAATGTGTCTAAGGTCTGCCATTGCGGAACCTGCGTGCAGTCTGGTACTGTCCCACTGACTGGGCGAGTGTCCCCACTCGCCAGTCCCTCAACCTTCCCTTACCTTCATGTTAGTCACCCCTATGGTAGGCCCTAGGGCAGGGTGCATTGTAAGGATAAGGTAGGACATGCCCTGAGGTGTGTGGCATGTCCTAATAGTGAATTACAGCCATTTTTGTTTTTCACTATTGTAAGGCTACCTGCTCTCCATAGGCCAGAATGGGCTGCTAGATTATAACACTCTATAATCCTGGCAGGCTCAGGAAGCATGGTAGAGATTTGTGTTTAGTATGCCTGTACTCAGAATAATAAAATACATCTTTTAGTAAAGTTTATTTTAATATCCTGTGTTTGCAAATGCTACTTTTAGAAAGTTAGCATTTGCTTGCTTAAGCATTTCAGTCCGCCTCTGGAAGGGAGGGCTATCTTCTTTGTGTGCAGCTTGAGTGACAGGGCTGGGAAGTTCCAGGAGACAGGCTGGGGTTACCAGGTGGTGAGTAGGAAGATTACACCAGGATGGGTGGGAGGAGTGCACCTTGACCCTGAATAGGACAGTGCTCTGCCTCCACAATGCTGGCTCCACCCCCTGGGGACGTCTGATGTCTCTGCCCTGCCTGCTGAAAGAAGAAGCCAGAGTCTCAATAACAAAGTGCTCCTCACTGAAAAGAACTGGACTAGGATTATGCAAAGGCCCCCCTGGCCTGTAAAGACAAAAGAAACTGAGTATAAATGTAGGAGCCCTGCTCCTAAGAAATCAGATCCCGCTTGTGACCAAGAAGAACGCTCTGCCTGAGGAGGAGGAACCTGAAGCTGAAGGAGGAAACGCTGTTCCTAAGTCTGGAGGACTTGCCTGCAGTGGTTGCCTTGCTGCCAAAGGAGAGAAGAAACCTACAAAAGACTTGCTTTATCTATTGACTCAAAGACTTGTGTTCACAGCAATCTCCAAGGGCTTGATCGAGCTTGCCCCCTGAACTGAACCCCAGGACCAGTGGGTTCACCGTGTCTCCGCTCGTCTGAAGAATCGAGCCGTGTGCTTTCTCCCGCCGGAGTGTTCGGCGCACCTTCACCCCCTCCAAGGGCCGTGACACCCAGAAGCCTGGCCGCCTCCACTCGCCGAGAGCCCGCTCTACCTGAGTCGCTCTTGACCCATCGGGTCTGGCTGCCCCGCTTCCCTGTCACCTGCCTGCTACTGGAGCATGCTTGGTGCCCCCTCGCCCTCCTGCCAGATTTCTGCTTGGAATGCGAAATCAAGCCTCAGACGGCCGCCCGTACGTCGCACGTACCCGGCCGCCCCGCTTCGCCTCCACGAAGAGTCAGACCGTGCCGCCCCCTGAAGTGACCTCTCGCACCGTCCGTGTCAGAGGCCCTGGGCCGCACCTGTCCACCGAAAGCCGCCCGCTGGTTCTAGATCGGGAGTCACTCGAGGTGCAGAACCTGCACCCCACCACCGAAGACTTGTCCAACACATCGCACGCTCCCAGGTACAATGAACACTCTCTCGGACTCGGGGTCCACAACGTTCTGATTTCCCCGCCTCACTGTGCCTAGGGTGCCCTGCGCATCAACGTGACCGGACAAACTCGAAAGATCACCACAAAGCGATCAAAGAAAAGACTAAGTGCCTAATTATCATCTTGTGGCTCCCAGTTCGCAACCGTTATTTATGGTCTTGTACTAAGCCTGCATAGTAGAGAAACTTTTACATAAAGTATACGTATTTTTGATACAACTCATGCCTGGCGTCCATTTGTGGGGGATCGTTGTGATTTACTGTGTGTCGTCATAAATGCTTAACTGACTTAGCGCCCTGAAGTTTAGCCCTGACTGCTCGCGCCACACTACCTATAGGGTGAGCAGGGGTTGTTCTGAAGGGGTAATTCTCTCGCCCTGAATAGAAGAAGGGACTGCTGCTTGTCACAAGTACCTACCCATGCCAACCAGAGGTTCCCCATTCTAACACCACCCTTTCCCCCGACAAAAATGGTGATGAGGGCGTGCCGTCGCGCAACCCCCCGTTTCGGCCGAAGCAAAGCTGGGGAGCACCAGCGCGCTCCCCGTGAAGCCTCTCTGCAGGGGCCCGGGACCCCATCTCCCCCCGAAGTGATGGAAGAAGAGAAGGCGGGGGAGCGCAGTTGCACTCCCCGCGGCAACAGGAAGGTGGGGGGAGTGCCGTCGCACTCCCCTGAAGACCCGCCAAGTCGGTGGCTGCCTCGCGTCTAGCCGCAGGTGCGGACAGACCAAAAGAGATGTGCCGGCTCCCGCGGCAGCACGCAAGGGTGCTGGCCAGTTGGTGAGCCAGCGGGGGCAGCCGGGGGTGGGCTCCCCGAGCTGCCCTCCATCGCTGCTGCACTGTGGGAGGCCCGGGTGGGACCGGGCCTCCCTGAAGAAAGGAGCGGCCAGGGGTGGGCTCCCCAAGCCAAAACACTCACGAGGCAGGAGCAGCCGGGGGTGGGCTCCCCGAGCTGCGATGCATCCCCTGGGGGTCTGGGTGGGACCGGGCCCCCCAACGATGAGCTGGATGTGGCGAAGCGGGCAGCGGTGCGATGGCGGCTCTCCCCAGCGCAGTGGGGGAGCCGCTACTATAATATTCACTGGAGCCGGGAGGAGAGCACCCCATAATGCCTTGCAGGCCTGGACAGGCCTGCAAGAGAAAGCAGTCTTTTTCTCGGATGGTGATGACCCCAGGAGGACGGGGCACTGCCCAGTGAGTGCCAAGGTGCAGGGGGAGCTGCAGGAGCAACGCAGTCTCCCCCAGCACAAAGATGACAACTTCCCCCTTTCAGTCTCTGGGAACTTCATAGGAATAACCCCTCTTGGGCTCAGCTGACAGTCCAAGCATCCCGGGGCTGGAACTTTAGTTCTGCACCTGGGGGTGCAGTTGGGACTGCCTCAATGGATGGAGGACTGTGCTGGGGACGATTGGAAAAGGGCATCCCCTGGAGGTGAAGAGGTGTAATTGCACCAGTAGTGCATTTACTAATGTTATTTCTTTCAGAGGGACTGAAGGTCACATGTGTAATGTGAGGTACCTGTGTAAGGTGATGTCATAAGCCAGATGGGGTTTTGTTGCTAGACATTCCTGCTAGGGTGTCTGGCTGTATATGCTTAATCCTGCGATTTCATCTGTGATGCCTTTTAGAGGTTGTAATTGTAATGCATTACAAATAGTATCAAGTCTAATAAGTACCTCATTTTTAAAGGGATGCCTAAACATGTATTCTTGCTGCTGCGTTAGGTGAAGAAGAACCCCGACTGTTATCCCCTAACATTTAGAGGTGTATACTTCATGGTCAGTATGGGATGCTCAGTCAGGGTTATGTGTCACCAGGGCAGGGGTGCCTATTTTAAAGGCTGGTTGAGATAATGGGGTGGGTCGCCACTGGGATGGTGCCAGTGCGCAGGGCCCTCGCTCCAGGTTATGTTCAACTAACTGCATTAGGGGGCAAGATGATGTGCATACATGGGAGTGGTGATACTAGACCCCACCCCCTTGCCGGAGTGGTGGAGATGGAATGCAATGTCACAAAGTAATTCCAACAGCTTATGTACATTTGTAAATTGGTGCATAGTATTGAGTGGTGTGTGTGTATAATAAATGTACTCTTACTTTTATAAAGCAAAGTACAGATTGGACAATCAATTATTGAGTGTTATTTCTGCGTACCTGTAAATGGTGATTACTAGTCCACACCACCTCCCTTTGAGTAAGCCTTAGACTGCTCTGCAACGCTACCCTCTGAGAGTCAAGCGCTACAATAGGGTGTTTGGTTCCCAGTGAAGGACAAATGTGGCATGTTATTTGCGCAGGCCTCACAGATACTGCCTTGTTTTCCAACAATCAGTATTTTTAGCTAATTTAGTCCTAAAATTTGCTTTAAATGCACTTTTGATTTCATCCTTTTCCAAATTTTCATGGGCGGGGGAACATCCTATCAAAACCTTACTTGAGGCAGGCTCCCTTGCTGAAATTCGGATCTGGTATTACCTCTGGCTTTCAGCAGTACCAGTTGAGGATGTGGGTGGAGCCAATAGAGTAAGTGCGCAGAGCTGGGAAAACTATGTGTGGCCTCCGACAAGTATTTGAGCACCTGAACTTCATATTTTTCAAATAAAGCACTGGTTAATACTTGATACAGAAGGACTGAGTTGTTCATGGGTGCAAACCAAATGCCATTGGCATGATCTGTTTATTATGAAATGTTATGATAAAGGCACCAAGTCTGACATATTTATTGTGAAACGTACATGTTAATGTCAATAGGCATTTAAGTGAAGATTGCTATTATTCTATATTAGAGACTACTGCTATGTATTTTTTAATGGGATCTCATAGATTATCATAGTAGGCAATGGATTTGGTGTTGGTCCTCCATTGTGACAAACCAACAATATAGAAGGTTTGCTCCATGAGAATCCATGTTGGGCCATTTTGGGATGATGGTTACCTTGTGGAAAAGCTTAAGCTCAAAACTGTAGAGCTGAGTTGGTTATGGCGACAAGTTATGTGCATGTTTGGTGCACTGGAAACGCTATGGCTGGCGCCATAGGTCTGGCTTGATTATTATTAAACATTATGACAAAGGCAGTTGGTCTAGACTCTAGCTTAATAATTGTGAGAAGCATTTGTTAAAGCCAGTAAGCCTTTAACAGTGGATTGCTATCACATTGTTTAACAGGCTATAGGCAGGTATTTTGTTAAATGAAATCTAAGAGAATACTGTAGTAGGCAAGGGTTTTGGCATTGGCCACCCACTCTGACAAACCCTGGGAATTTTCTCTATGATGATTCTTGTCCGGCCCTATTGAGATGGGTGTGTGTTGTTTTACAAGCTGCATTTTTGAACATATTTGTAATTTTAAAACTGTATGCATGATGGTTGTCAGTTTATGCAAAAGACACTCTGGGTGAATAGTTCCTCTCTAAGGGCATGTGTGTGGAAGATGTCACTGTATGCCAATAGTATTGTCGCTGGGAGATCTGAATTTCAGATCATAATGCCCTCACACACCTGTTAGGGTGTCATGCTTCATCATAGGGCGCTCCTCGTCGGAACGGCGCTGCAATGTCCAACGGGCCTGGTGGCTGATTTGGCTGAGTTCTTCAGACCTGAGAATGCCGTATGTGAAGGGTGTATGTGGGCAACTGGTGCTATGTGTGAAGTAACTTACACGAGTGAGTATAAAACAGGTTACAGATCTAAGAATATTTTAATTCAAATAATAGATCTGGGACTGAGTAAACACAATGGGGCCGCCAACAGGACATAAAGGTGCCAATTCCGATCCGGTAAAAACCGGGTACGAACCGTCGGACGGAGCCTTTTCTCCGTCCGACTCGTACCCGGTGCGAAATCCATCCGAAAATGCAAGTACGATTCATACGGAAACACCATTTCCGTACGAATCGAACAAAACACCGACCGAACAGAAACTAAACACAATTCCGATCCTGAAAGGCGCCGACGTGACGTCGGTACGCATCCAGCCTACGTTTCACGAACCAGGAAGTACGATTCGAACCGACGTCATCCCGCACGGTAAATATTTACCGGCTGCCAAAAACTGCCGGGAAATCAGGACGAGACACGCAAGGAGCAGCTGGACGCGACGAACAGACATGGACCCGAACCTACGTGCCATCCCTGCCCTCCTAGCAGTCCACCTGGCGTACAGGAACCGACGCAGACGCCGCAGAAGGTCAGCACAACAACCAGGGGCAAAGGAGGGGGCAGGGGCAGGACACACAACACCAACACATGGTACCAAATCACACATGGCCTGGACATACCTGACCATCAGGGCCTGGACACTGCCAGGGTGTGGGGGCGAGGCCAGCAACGCAAGCGTCCGCCACAACGGAAGTGGATGGTCACGCGAACCGGTACGTACCCTACCCAGGCCGCAAGAGCGTGGGTACGGAACGTACCACGCGTCCCCCTACGTCACTCCAACAATGGCGGTACGGCCCGTACCCACGTCAGAAAGGCCTTGGTACAGCTCGTACCAGCATTGCTGGGGTCATGTAGGGGTACGCGTGGTATGACCCGTAGCCACGCCCCCAAGGCCTGTGTACGGTGCGGACCCCACGGCACCGCAACAATGGGGGGACGCACCGTACCCACCCACCCACCAAAGGCATGGGTACGGCCCGTACCCAGGCACGCAGAGCGTGGGCAGGGGTATGTACGGACCGTACCCCCACCCGTAGAAGTACGGCCCGTACCCCCACCCGTGCATGTACGCCCCGAACCCCCACCCGTGTATGTACGCACCCAAGCACCACCCGTGTATATACGCCCCGAACCCCCACCCGTGTATGTACGCCCCGAACCCCCACCCGTGTATGTACGCACCGAACCCCCACCCGTGTATGTACGCACCGAACCCCCACCCGTGTATGTACGCACCAAACCCCCAGCCGTGTATGTACGCCCCGAACCCCCACCCGTGTATGTACGCACCGAACCCCCACCCGTGTATGTACGCACCGAACCCCCACCCGTGTATGTACGCACCGAACCCCCACCCGTGTATGTACGCACCCAAGCGCCACCCGTGTATGTACGCACCTAAACCTCACCCGTGTATGTACGCCCCGAACCCCCAGCCGTGTATGTACGCCCCGAACCCCCACCCGTGTATGTACGCACCCAAGCGCCACCTGTGTATGTACGCACCGAAACCTCACCCGTGTATGTACGCCCCGAACCCCCACCCGTGTATGTACGCACCGAAACCTCACCCGTGTATGTACGCACCGTCCCCCACCCGTGTATGTGCGCACCCAAGCGCCACCCGTGTATGTACGCACCGAAACCTCACCCGTGTATGTACGCCCCGAACCCCCACCCGTGTATGTACGCACCGAAACCTCACCCGTGTATGTACGCACCGAACCCCCACCCGTGTATGTACGCACCCAAGCGCCACCCGTGTATGTACGCACCGAAACTTCACCCGTGTATGTACGCACCCAAGCGCCACCCGGCCACCCGTGTATGTACGCAATGAAACCTCACCCGTGTATGTACGCACCGAACCCCCACCCGTGTATGTACGCACCAAACCCCCACCCGTGTATGTACGCACCGAACCTGCAATAAGAATGGGGTGTGCCAAACACCCCCAGCAGTGCCCAGACACAGGAGGGGTGGGTGCAGGGTCCTCCCAGCAGTGCCCAGACACAGGAGGGGTGGGTGCAGGGTCCTCCCAGCAGTGCCCAGACACAGGAGGGGTGGGTGCAGAGTCCTCCCAGCAGTGCCCAGACACAGGAGGGGTGGGTGCAGAGTCCCCCAGCAGTGCCCAGACACAGGAGGGGTGGGTGCAGGGTCCTCCCAGCAGTGCCCAGACACAGGAGGGGTGTGTGCAGAGTCCTCCCAGCAGTGCCCAGACATAGGACAATATACCCCATCAACAAGTTCAGTGACCTACAAGGGTGATACCCCAGATGCAGGCGGAGCCATCGCTGAGCCAGCATGGCTATATTGAACGGCAACCCTCACACATCCAGGAAATGTAGACACAGCACAGCACAGCATTTGGGAGACACCCTGCAGGGAAAATGGCCTGCTCCACAGAGGATGGAACACACCTTGGGACAATGTCACCATACAGTGAGAGCAAACATGACCAAATACCATTGGCAGAGACCTTTGTGATGGCACGCAGATGGCAGGGTACACCCCATGAGCAGCACACTCCAACATTTCACAGACCCCTAACACATTATCACCACCCCAACGCAGGGAGCACCAGCACCAACAGCAAGTCCAGGAAAGCATCAGTGTGCAAAACCAAAATAAAAGGCTTTATTCAGCAGGAAAATATATCTGAGAAAATGTCCACTATGTACAAGGGCCATGGGCCAGCCCAGCAGCAAAGTCCGGGGGGGGGGTACACATCGGGACGTGTGTCCCCTAGCTTGCCTGCACAGTTCACAAGTCCATTTCATCCACAGAAGAGGGGGCATCAGGGGGGAGGGTGGAAACAGGCACCGCAGGGACAGGAGGGGAAAGGGTAGGTGTTGTGGGTGCAGGGAGGGATGATTCTGCCACAGGGGGGGTGCCAGCGCCAAAGGTGGAGGACAGAATGGCGCTGCACACGTCGGCAAGTTCCCCCAGCGACTCCCCCGCACCCAATCCAACCACAGGCCCCAAGGAGGGGGGGGGGGGCAAAGGGATGGGTCGCAGCGCCACTGGGGGAGGGTGTGGACAGGGTGGGGGACTCAACTCCCCTGGCCGGGTCCCGCCTCCACCGCTTGCGGGGTGGTGTCATCCTGGGGCTGGGGGGCACACTCGCAGTGGATGATGCTGTCACTGACTGTTGGCCAGGAGAGCTAAGGGGAGTGGATTTGGAGGGAGTGGGTTGTGTGGAATGCGGACTCCCACTGTGGCTGCGTGTTCTACGTTTCCCCCCCGACCCAGTGGGTGTGCCTTCCTCACCCTGTGTGTGCGTGACAGGAGGTGTGCGCTTCGACTTCCCTGGTGGTGTGGTGCCTGTGTCTGTTGGGGTGCGTGCACGCTGACGTCTGGATGTGCGTGGGACAGGCACGGGAGTGGGAATTGTGGATGGGGCAGGGGTAGGGGTTGTTACGCAGCGCTGCAGGAGATCCAGTGCTGCAGTCAGTGTGAAGTCTATGGACCTCAGCAACTGCCGTTGGTCAGACTGCGCAGCCGACATGCCCTCCATGTATGCCTCCATCTGGGTCAGCACCTGGGTGTGGGCATGGAGGACATTTAGCATCGCAGTCTGACCAACCTGCAACTGCCTCAGGATGTCCACAGACTCCGCACTCACCGCAGCAGTGGTGACAGGGGCAGGGGGTGCGGTGCCTGGCAGGAAGGAGACATGTGAGGACCGAGCACGGAGGGAAGGGCCACGAGCATGTGGGAGGCCGGTGATGGAACCTGAGGTGGCGGGGGGATGTGGAGGGCTGCCATCAGCTGGGGGGGCAGACTCCGCCACCTCTGGGAGCTCAGCCTCGGACCCGTCTGCGTCATAGTCTGTGTTGGCAGTCAACAGGTCCTCTGCCTCACTCCCTTCGGCCTCCGTGCCACTCCATGTGCCAGACAGGACAGCACTGCTGGCACTGGTGCTCAATCCCTCCTCCCGGTCCGTGCTAGTGTCTTCTTCCGTGTCCCCCGGCGATGCTGTGGGCAAGGTGAAGAGACAGGAGAAAATCAGACACCTGTACACATATGTCACATGAGTCAAATATACATAGGTCACATTGCATAGCCTGAAAAGCAACAGGAGTAACACCTACAAAACAATGTACACATGTAGGCCATGGAACACACAGTTTTTCGACCCACCATGCCACTGAGACACAATGGAGATCATGACACAACAGCAAATCACTGCACCTGAAATTTTAGAGAGGAGCCAGCCTCTGGGGACAAATGTGCACAGCACCTGCACCACACTGCGTCGTCAAAAAGGGATGAGCATGAATCATATCCATTTACTCTTGCCGCATGCTGCAAAGGCAATACATGAAAGCAGGCCACACATGACAGGGTCACTGCACCTTGAGCGTATGTCCAGTCAAACATCACACACAGGCTAAACCCAGCAAGGAGGATGAAGCTTCTGACATGTAGGCCTTGTACGCACAAACCACCCACACCTGAGACAATCTCATTGAGACGGCGAAAGTATGTACACCTCTTACTCTGGGATGGAAACACATGGCCTCCACTAATTCATGACTGTACACACACAGCCCCTGGTGGCCATGTCCACACATCATTGACAGGCAAACATCATCAGATTGTCTCAACAACACACACAGGTAATGCCCACTGTGAGTATGCACAAGCAAAATGGGTCCCCCTGTACAGTGGACACATGTAGCAACCTGTAGGTCCTAACAGTTGAGCCCAGGGTACAATGCCACCCTACCCAACCCATGGTGAAGACACAGTGAATGGCCATATTGTTGGATGACGCACATGATACCTAGGAAGAGGTGCCCCAGGGCACAGTAGTGCCCACACTCCTCCATGGTCCAGGATGGACATGACTGCAAATTAAGCAACCGTCCCTGCACTTAGCAGGCCTCCCACTCAGGCACATCATGTCAGAGGGCACACAATTGGACATGCATGCTGGAAGGCTGTACATTTTGGAGACAGACCCCTATGTCGTGATTCACAATCAGTGCCAAGTGACATGGACACCACAATGACTGAAATTGGCCATGGCACACGCAAGGTCCCCATACCTGTGGCACATCACCCCCACATATGATGCTGATAGCATAGGGCACCTGCATGAACTGCCTGCCTAAATAACCTTGTGCAAGAGTGGCTACAGACAGACCAGGGAACACATTGCAAGGAGGGGAAGGGAGGGAGTGAGAACAGCACTGTGCTACTTTGTGGAGAAGTTCACGCACTGCACAATCAAACCCTGGCAGTGTATCCATGCAACTGCACACTTACATTGGCTGGGGACACACATCTGACACACATGTACCTACCCCCTTCCTGCTGCTGCCTCTCCTGTAGGCGCCTGTCCATATCGGGGAAGACCACCGCCAGCACACGCTTCTGGATGTGGGTCAGACGACGGCGCCCACGGTTCTTACGGCTCTCAGGTGAGTCCCCCAGCAGGAGCCGTGCAATCCTCCTCGTCCAGCACCGGATGTCCTGCCAGCGTTTCCTCACCTGAGACAGGCTCCGCATCCGACCCTCTGTACCCCTCACGGCACTGACGGCTTCCCTCCAGATCTCCCCCTTGGCAATGGCGCCTACCTGTGAGGATGCAAAAGAGAGAATACATTAATCCACATGAGCAAAGACACAGAGACACACATATAGAACAATCCTCATTATGAACAGGCCATGGTATGCATGCAACTAATTGCACCTTTGTCATAGGGACATTATCCACTGTGGAAGGCCAAATGCACTACGTGCCAGTGAAAGCACACGGGTGGCATGAGGGGTACCACACACTCAATGACCAGGGATCACACTGTGCCTCACAGGCTACACCAGGATTATGTACAGCACCTCACAGCAGTCACCTGCCCCAGCACACTGATGCTACCTCAGCAGAGTACACAGACACACACAGGTACAGGACAATCACATGGCATTGCCAACTGCGGGTACACACCTCACTCTGCCCATGTGCCAGTAGACGGGGGTGTCACAGGTGTGGGGCTGGCTCAGCACGGCATGCACACAGCACTGCTCCCTGCTCACATCGGATGGCCAGGCCATATCCATCCCTCATGCTGCTTGTGTGCAACACTCCCCATATGCACTCACCCACATGACAGGGGACTAACACACACACCAATGTGCAGGGGACGAACACGGCCTTTGGACACTCACAGCACAGGTACACTGAACAAACACACATCCATGGGTACTGACACCTGTCACACTGGGGGGAACACAGGATCACATCAGGACTGTGGAAACAACATCCCCAGGAGGAGTATGCAGGCAGAATGTGGCATGCACCTTGCATTCATTGTCACAGTAGGCACTATGCAAGTGAGGAGTGCACACAGGAAACACAGCATGCTCTGCATGGGTGACATGAGGCCTTCCACACCCTGGGACCCACTCCAAACAACAGTGCATGTCTGTCACACATGGACACAATGCCAGAAGTCACTGTCACACAAAAGGGGCACAGTCTAAGCTAGTGGAGTCTGCACTCACCTGAACCCCTGGTCGACCATACAGGCTCTGGAACTGTGGGAGGATCACATCTATCAGGGCAAGGTTCTCCTCCTGGGTGAATGGCTGTGACCTCTCCACAGTCCTGGACATGGTGCCAGAGGAATCACTATCAGCAGCAGTGGTCATGGATGAATGGATGTGCAGGCAAGTGCTCTCTCATGGGACCTGGCTGCCTTATATATGCCTGGCTGGCCTGTTCATGTATAGGAGTACAGATTGATTGGTCAGTCACATTAGCATCCTACGTTTCATCCAATCCCTTCAAACCTACCCCAGTGTGTGGCTTTGCATGGTTTCAGTTTTGATAATGATGTCAAGTCAACATCCACATTGCAATAATGTAGATTCTTTCAAACTGACTTCTGCTGTGCACCTGGTGCTCAAATTCAAAAATTTAACTCAGTCTCCATGGCAACCATCATGCATTTAGGCCCTGATACTTGTCCCTCATGTGTCCCCTATGTGTTTTCATACATTTACACACAGGTACGGTGCGTTCCACGCCCTAGGGCACCCCACAAGCAGTGATACCGACCGTACAAGCGCTTGTACGGTCCGGATCACAATATGGGCGCTGGCGTATGCGTACGCCACAGTAGTACGGACTGTACAAGCGCTTGTACGGTCCGGATCACAATATGGGCGCTGGCGTATGCGTACGCCACAGTAGTACGGACTGTACAAGCGCTTGTACGGTCCGGATCACAATATGGGCGCTGGCGTATGCGTAGGCCACAGTAGTACGGACCGTACAAGCGCGTGTACAGTCCGTACTACTGTGGCGTACGCATACGCCAGCGCCCATATTGTGATCCGGACCGTACAAGCGCTTGTACGGTCCGTACTACTGTGGCGTACGCATACGCCAGCGCCCATATTGTGATCCGGACCGTACAAGCGCTTGTACGGTCCGTACTACTGTGGCGTACGCATACGCCAGCGCCCATATTGTGATCCGGACCGTACAAGCGCTTGTACGGTCCGTACTACTGTGGCGTACGCATACGCCAGCGCCCATATTGTGATCCGGACCGTACAAGCGCTTGTACGGTCCGTACTACTGTGGCGTACGCATACGCCAGCGCCCATATTGTGATCCGGACCGCACAAGCGCTTGTACGGTCCGTACTACTGTGGCGTACGCATACGCCAGCGCCCATATTGTGATCCGGACCGTACAAGCGCTTGTACGGTCCGTACTACTGTGGCGTACGCATACGCCAGCGGCAATATTGGCCCAGGGACCCTATACACGCACTCCGAGCGTATGTACGGTGCGTTTCACAACTGTCAGTGGTGACAGGCGGCACACAGACAGGAATGGAGCGGACAGGTATTGCCAAGGGTGGACACCAATGCATTGTCTGTGCAATACCACATGTGTGTGACACAGGTGTGTCAGGATGTGATGTGGCACTTTACCCCTGAGGTGTGGCCAAAGCACATGTACGATGAGCTGTGTACACATGTCGTGTGTGATGGTGCGCATTGTACAACACATCCCCTGCACTCCTTTGACATGTGTGCATGTCGTACACACTAGTGGAGCCATGAGTCACTTGCATGTCCCAGTCACGGACACCCGCACCTGTCCCCTGATGCCAGGTACACGGAATATTACACATGACATGTGTATGGCTGCGTTGCACGCTGCAACCATGTCATGTGTGTGGCATGTCTTTCCATGATTTTGCTGTAGGTGTGTGGTTCAATGCATCAGCAGTTGCTGCTGCCAACATGTGTCTGTGTGTCGATGGGCATGGCACACTGTTCCGCACACCAGCCCACATATGTGATTTGCCATGAGGTGTGTATGTATGCAACTACACGGAGTATCAACACAAGTACATATCCACATGCTCCCTATGTATGTTCTGTCTCGACATGTACTCCTCAAAGGCAATGTGTGTGGCCTGTCCTATTCCTATGACATGTGACCAGTGCATATCGCATCCAACTACCTGTCTGTACCATACGCATGTCTGTGAATCCTGTGATGCGTGTGCATGTTCACTCACACTGGCCCACAGCTAGTCTCATGCCATGTCATCGTGATCTTGCCCCCCTCCGTTAGTGGCTGTCCCTTGGTAGGAGTGTCACCTGACTGGCGTACGTGTCCAGGAAATGTGGCACAGACCTGACTCACAACGTGGCATATGTGTATTGGCTGTGTAACATGTGCTCAGTGCATTGACGATGTCGTTGTACAGTGCTCACTCTTCGGTGTTCCTTCCATTTCACTGCAGGGCTCCGCCTCTCCCTCGACGTATGCCAGACATGGCTGCCCTGCATGAACGGGACTGTATACGCCGCTACAGATTCAGCCAACGGTTGATTGATGAGTTGACTGGCCGGCTGGAAGCACAACTCCTCCCGCGCCACAGGTATCCCAGTGCACTGACACCCAAGTTGAAGGTGATGGCAGCCCTACATTTCCTTGCCACGGGTACGTTCCAACATACCATTGCTGATGTCGGGGGCATGTCCCAGACGATGTTCAGCCGTGTTCTGCATGATTTCTTAGAGGCCATGTTGGTTCACCTGGATGAGTACATTAAATTCCCAATTCATGAGCAGTTGACAGATGTCAAGCGTGAGTTCTATGCCCTGGGAGGGATGCCCCATGTCATTGGGTCCATAGATGGGACACATGTTGCGTTGGTACCACCACAGGCACAGGAGGTGGTGTATAGGAATCGCAAACATTATCACTCCATTAATGCCCTTGTGGTGTGTCTGTCCAACATGGTGATTTCACATGTCTGTGTTCGCTTTCCAGGATCAGCACACGATGCCTTCATCATGAGGCGTAGCAGGCTGCCTGAAATGATGCTGCAGCTGCGGAACGAGCGAGCATGTATTGTTGGTGGGTAGACTCTGGCAGTTCAGTGTTTGGCGTCATCTTCCAATCTCACTGCCTGTGCTGACACACTTCTGTCCATGATGTTTCCTTGTAGGGGACGCTGGCTATCCCAACATGCCATGGCTGATGACGCCTGTTAGAAAGGATAGACGGACCGGGAGGGTCGGCCGGGGTCAGGAGGAGAGGTCTCCGGGGAGAGCCGTCTCCAGCGATCGTACAGATAAGTAACTTCCCCCCCACAGACAGATACCACACACGGATAAGGTTCAGTGTTCTTTATAAGCACTTCTTAAGGTACGGTTGAATGGTACAAGGAGGTCTGGACTCAGGGGTCCCCTCGATTCAAGTCTCTCAAAGCAGGGTAAGGGGTAGCGGGACAGTCTGTCTACCAGTCAGGTAGTTTGGATGAGTTGATGATTAGCTCACAATCCTCGAGCTTAGTTGGTGCGGGCCGCGGCAGCGCCAGCAGGTCCCGGAACGATGGTCGATGTACGGTCCGCGGCAGCGCCAGCAGGTCCCGGTGAGGATGGTCGTTACAACGGGCCGCGGCGGCGCCAGCAGGTCCCGACGAGGATGGTCGTTACAACGGGCCGCGGCAGCGCCAGCAGGTCCCGACGAGGATGGTCGTTACAACGGGCCGCGGCAGCGCCAGCAGGTCCCGACGAGGATGGATGGTGTAGAAGGCCGCGGCAGCGCCAGCAGGCAGGACGATGGTTCACAAGAGCGGGCTACGGCAGCGCCAGTAGTCCGTCAAGGCTGAGTTCTCTCGGTGTCTCTCGACTCCAGGATACAACTGCCTTCCTGCTCCGGAGTTGCCCCAGTTATAGGGCAGGCGCTCTTTGATGTCCGGACCCTCGCACTTGGAGGTCGGAGGGCCCGGGATGGAGGTGTCCAGACACCCAGCAGGGGGTGGAGCCAGCGCCCGGGGGAGCTGGGGGCGATCGGCACCTGGCGGGGGAAGAGCTCTTGACACTCCGTCCTCCCATTGACCTGCCAAGTGGTCCGCTCACCTCCTGGGTGGATGGTGGTGCCGGGATGTCGGGGCCGGTCAGGCCCGGGGTTAGGGTCGGGGCGAGGCCACGCGGCCTCGTGGTGCAGGGCCCAAGATGGCGGCTTGAACCGGCCGGGGAAGCCGGTGGGGCTGGGCCCCGTGATGAGTAGAGGTCCGAGGGCAGAAGATCCGTCGGGAGACGGGGTACGGGTGCTTTTCGTGGGTTATTCCTGGTGGGCCGGAGCTCGGGCCCTGTCGTGCGGGGAGGGAACAAGCCCTTCGTGTGGCCTGTCCAACAACGCCTGTCCGCAACCCCAGCACGGCTGCCGAGCACCGCTACAACAACGCACATGGGCGGACCAGGAGAGTCATTGAGAGGACGTTTGGCCTTCTGAAGAGCCGATTCCGGTGCCTCCACAAGACCGGCGGAGCACTCCCATATGCCCCGGTGAAGGTGTGCAAGATCATCATCGTCTGCTGCATGCTGCACAACATGGCAGTGGAGGAAGCTGTTCCACTCATACTGGATCAAGATGACCAGGACCATCCACCCGTGGAGGATGAAGGCCTTGGTGACGGGGCAAGTGATGTGGAGGAGGAGGAGGCTGTGGAGGACATGCGGAGTCGGCTCATACGCAACTTCTTTGCTTAGTGGTGAGTTCCAGTGTCTGAGTGTGCACGCATTGGGCCGTGTGTGGCATGTGTTGCAATGTGTGTGTCCATCTGCATGTCTGCCAAGTGAGTCAGTGGTGTGTATTGAAGTGTCACTCAAGTGATGGCGCAATGGAAGGATGTTGTCTGAGGGTCATCATTGTCACCTGTCATGTTGACAACATGATACGTGTTGAGTACATGCTTGCGGATGTGCTCCTTTGTGCTGACTCCTTGTGTGTCTCTCTTCCACAGGTCCATGTGCATGCTGTCTGCTGGTGGCATTGTTGTGCTCCTGCTACTCCTCATGAACACAGCAACATGTGCTGATTCAGCGTCACATGCACGGGCAAGTGTTGAAATCTCCTTAGGGTAAGGGATGCCTCACGTCGTTTTTGGTGTGTGAATTGTTTGTAGTCTGTGTGCACTTCTCCGGTTCATGTGTGTTCCATTTGCATACATGGTGATCCTACATGGGGAACATGACATGGGGCAGGCTTCACCTGGAGCCATGGTCAGACTTGGTGACTGTCATGTGGCAGGGGATTGGGGATTGTGATGAGGCCATCATTGTGTGTAACACTGGCCTCGGAAACATACAGGTTGCACCGGGTTGACATGGTGTGTGATTGCCCCATCAGGGCCTCAATGGTGTATAGCGGCCTCTCCGTGGCAGCAGGGGGTGTTTAGCTGTTATCCGTCACTTGTGTGCCAGGTCAATGGGATACCAGCATCTGTGTTGCAATGGGGGGTGCCAGTGTTGCTCCCACATGTTCATCCACATGACCTGTGTATGTGTTGACAGAGTATCATTGTCATTCCAACACACATGACTAATAAATTTGTCCCTCTGTCTCCAAGGTGCCTCTTCCCTGTCAATGGTGGCCTGTTGCCACTGTGCGTGCGGCATGTCTGGCATAGTTTTCATAGGTGGTGCATATGTGTCTATGTGTAGAGTGACAAGATGCTAGGGGTTTGTCAGGGAGTGGGAACTGTATTATGCACAAGATGCACAGTTCCATCCACCTCAAGGCAAGAGAGACCATCCCCCAGGGCAACTACAACATCCGTGTCGAATCCTACCCTGCAGTCTACGGACATGTGCCTTACGACTCCCATGGTACTTGTCCATATCCGGAGTGCATCTGCACAGCTCTGCTACTGCGTCGGGCAACCAGGCCACATCAACGTCCAAACGGGATGGGGGGAATGTTTCACAGCCAGCTGCAGGATGACCTTCTCGATCCACGCCCACACTCATGATGCAGCCCACAACCCCAACACAACCATGTGGCACTGTGATCCTAAACTGCATTCTGGCATCTCCATGCATCCAACCTTGGCCTAGCCACCATTCTCAACATCCGCCTGACGCAAGCATGCTGCACATTGTAGGGACACATGTCTAGACATACCTGGGAGCGGCAAGCCAGGTCACTCCACATGATCCCTGACCTCTGCGCATGACTGTTGCTCCCCTGAATGTGTCTGTAGCCACAGTTGTGCGGGAACCACTCAGCTGGTTGGGCCCAGCACAGGTGAGTATGGTACTCCATGTCTGTATCAGATGATACATTGGGACCCATGTGTGTCCTGGGCAAGACTGCGACCCCACGGTTTGGATGGTTGGAGTTAATTCTGAGATCAGGCATGCTTTGACTTCACGACACACACATGTATTGTAATAATGCAGAATCACGGCATCATCTTGTAAGTGTGATTAATTTATTTGTGGTGGGGTACGGGTTTGTGGGGATGACAAGAGGTGCACAGCGGGAGTGTAGAATCCAAAGTTCACTGGGGGAGTTGGTATCCTTGCCGTAGCAAAATGTCAGAGTCCATGCCACAGTCTTCGTCAACATAGGTCAGACACTGACCAGCAAGTCCATGTGGCAGAGAATGTCATGTGCTGCTATTGGGCCAGAGGGCCAGGTGCCAGGCCAGGTGACCTGGGAGATGGTGATGTTCTGCTGACTCTCACAGTCTTTTTCGTGGACGACCCACCTTCCTGCGGGGACCCTCGGAAGCAGTCCGTGACGATGTCTGTGACGCTCCGTCGGATGAATCCTCCTCCTCCTGATCCCTCCCTGTGTCTGGTAATGGCCTTCGCCTGGTGCCACAGGGAGGGTTGCCCATGTTGTCGGCAATCCGACGGAGTACACCGGTCATTTGGGTTTGCACCGCCACGAGCTCAGCCTGTCTATCCTCCATCCTTCCTTGGTGTTGCAGTTGACAGGCATGTTGCTGGGACTGCAGGGTCTTCATCTCCTGGAGGGTCCCCTTGATGTCATTGAGGGTGGACGCAATCTGGTCCATGCCCCTGGTGTCACGCCGGTATGTATCCAGGATGTTGCTGACCTGGGACACTACCGGGTCCTGAGCTGCCTGGTCAGGTTCGCGCCTCCGCCGTCCTCCACTCCCGCCACCCCTGCCCACGTGCACCTGGCCTGCCGTTGTGGGTGCATCGGGTCTCCGGGACCCCTGAGGGATGGCATCTGCGTTGCCGCCTGCCTCCTCCTGGGTGCCCGGAGGACCGTGTCCCTCCTGGGCAGACTGGCTGGGTGGTCGTGTGCGGGCAGGGCTCCTGGACGTCTCCTGGGATGTGGCAGGAATGGGGGTGGTGGTTGGCACAGTTGTACCTGACGCAGGTGCTGCAGGTGGTTGGACACCAGAGGGGCCAGGTTGGTCTGGGTCATCCACGGAGTGGTGAGAGTCATCACTGGCGGTGGGGTCCTCATCCCGCGGAGCCTGGTCCTGTGAGACTTCCCCCCCAGTGTTGGGGGGTGTTCGTCGACGTTGACCTGTGTGTGAGAGAGACAATGTTAACAGTGTCAGATGTGGCATCCATGTTGCATGCATTTCTGATTTGGCACTCTTCCTCTGGGTAGTTGGATCTGTCCTGCATTCCTCTCACAGTGCACTTGTGCATGGCTATGTCCCTTGGCCACAGCTGTCAGGGCTTTACGCATGTGTGAGACACAATCTTAGTTGATGCATCTATTTGGGTACACAGTCAGCAGTGTGGTGTGCGGGCGTAGCGAGCCATGCAGAGGTGCCTTACGTGTTGCACTGTACGTGGCCAAATGGTGTTTTGCCAAGGCAATTTGATGTTGCAGGTAGGGGACTGAAGCATTTGTGACAGGGTTCTTACCGACACAGTGGGTGGGTATACTGGGTGTGTGGTTAGGTCTGTGCCTGCAGCACGGATGGACTCGTGCACAGATTGACACATGGACCGGTCTTCATCTACGGAAGGGGGGGTTGAGGCACTGCCAGACCTGGTCTGCATGCACACAGTCCACCGGCTGACGAGTGGACATGGCCACACCACCCAAGGGTGATTTAGTCTCCCTGTGTCTCCCTTCCTCCCTCCCTCTGTCACCCTCCTCCCTCCCTCTGTCGGTCTCCCTCTGTCACCCTACTCCCTCCCTCTGTCTGTCTCCCTGTCTCCCCCTCTGTCTCCTTCCCTCTCATTCCCCCTCTCCCTCCCTCTCTTTGTCACTCTCTGTCACCTCAGGCCAGCTTCCTGGGCACACACAGTTAGCCGGTCTTTGAATGGCCATTGGCTTGTTCATGTGAGTTAGTCCCTGTTCTCCGGGCACCCATTGGGCAGTGTGTCTGAGTGTAGGCTGCTGCTGTGGCGGTGTGTGCTGAGACTCTATCAGAGCGATGCATCTTCATTGTCTGCTGTTATGTGCAAATTGTGCCTTCAGACCCATGTCATCCTGCATGGCAGCCACCATTTGCAGGCAAGACAGTACTGTGTGGGTACACACAGTTTGTATGGCTGTGCCCTGGGCCATATGGGCTGAGGGCATTGTTGTGTGCTTGTGAGTTGCTCAATGTTAGTTTTGATGCCCCCACTCCCAGCATCGACCACATCCTGTGTTGTGTTGGTGTTTTGTGTGGCCTGTGACTTGGCATGGCCCTGATTGATGCATGGGGCATGGAGGCGCTAGTGGCATGTGTGTGTTTGTGGAGTGTTGTTGTGTCCGGTGGTGGCTTGGGGGGGGTGGCATGCATGATTGATTGTGTATGGCATCCCCCCCATGTGCGGTGAGTTGTTTGTGTACTCACCAGGGTCTGGGAGTCCTGGCAGTCCGTGTAGTCCCTCCACCGCCAGCGTGGACATCACCTTCTCCTCCCAGGGATGGTATTGTACCGGTCTGGGGGGCGGCCCTCCTCCAGTGATGTTCCCCTGGTTGTGATTGTCAGTCATCTTCCTCTTGACCGTCCTCCGCAGATCGTACCACCTGGATTGGCACTCGTGCCTGGTCCTTCTGGTGGTCCCAACAGCATTCACAGAATCGACGATCCTCTGCCACATGGCCGTTTTTTCGGATATGCTGGTCTGTCTGACCAATGTCCCAAAGAGCTGTGGCTCGACTCTGAGGATTTCGTCGACAAGGATCTCCAGCTCCTCCTTTGTGAACTTTGGATTCTTGGTGGTGGACATGGCGTGGGGTGTGGGTGTGGATGGTTGTGGGGGTGTGGGTGTGGATGGTTGTGGGGGTGTGGGTGTGGATGGTTGTGGGGGTGTGGGTGTGGTAGTGGAGGTGTGTGTGTGAATGTGATGAGGGGGTGTTTGTGTAGGTGGTTGTGTGAAGGTATGCAAGTGTGAGGTTCAAGTATGGTGGTGTGGGTCGTCTGTGGGCTCTGGCAGCAGTGGGTCTGTTGCAAAGGCTCATGGTTTGTGTGTGTGGTCCATTTTTATTGGTCCATTTGTGGGTGTGGCTGTGTTTGAAATTTGTGTGGGTGTGTTATGAGGAGTGATTGAGTTTTGGGCCTCTGTTTGGCAGTTTGGCAGTTGCAGGTGAGTGTATGTGATGTTTGTGGGGTTGTTGGGCATGTTTGCTGGTGTGGGGAAACTCTACTTGACTCTCCTTGTGTAAGTATGGTTTGTCCTGGTTCAGTACGTGTTTTTTTGGCGTCAGTACGGTCCGTACATGCACTGGCGGGGGTGCGGGGCGTACATACACGGCTGGGGTGGGGGTTTGGTGCGTACATACACGGGTGGGGGTTCGGTGCGTACATACACGGCTGGGGGGGGGTTTGGTGCGTACATACACGGGTGGGGGTTCGGGGGCGTACATACACGGGTGGTGGTTCGGTGCGTACATGCACGGCTGGGGTGGGGGTTTGGTGCGTACATACACGGGTGGTGGTTCGGTGCGTACATGCACGGCTGGGGGGGGGTTTGGTGCGTACATACACGGCTGGGGGGGGTTTGGTGCGTACATACACGGGTGGGGGTTCGGGGGCGTACATACACGGGTGGTGGTTCCTTGCGTACATACACGGCTGGGGGGGGGTTCGGGTGCATTCGGGGGCGTACATACACGGGTGGTGGTTCGGTGCGTACATACACGGCTGGGGGGGGTTCGGGGGCGTACATACACGGCTGGGGGGGTGCGGTGCGTACATACACGGCTGGGGTGGGGGTTTGGTGCGTACATACACGGGTGGTGGTTCGGTGCGTACATACACGGCTGGGGGGGGGTTTGGTGCGTACATACACGGGTGGGGGTTCGGGGGCGTACATACACGGGTGGTGGTTCGGTGCGTACATACACGGCTGGGGTGGGGGTTTGGTGCGTACATACACGGGTGGTGGTTCGGTGCGTACATACACGGCTGGGGGGGGGGTTTGGTGCGTACATACACGGCTGGGGGGGGGTTTGGTGCGTACATACACGGGTGGGGGTTCGGGGGCGTACATACACGGGTGGTGGTTCGGTGCGTACATACACGGCTGGGGGGGGGTTCGGGGGCGTTCGGGGGCGTACATACACGGGTGGTGGTTTGGTGCGTACATACACGGCTGGGGGGGGGGTTCGGGGGCGTACATACACGGGTGGGGGTTCGGTGCATACATACACGGCTGGGGGGGTTCGGTGCGTACATACACGGCTGGGGGGGGTTCGGTCCGTTCATACACGGGTGGGGGTTTGGTGCGTACATACACGGGTGGGGGTTCGGGGGCGTACATGCACGGGTGGGGGTTTGGTGCGTACATACACGGCTGGGGGGGGGTTTGGTGCGTACATACACGGGTGGGGGTTCGGGGGCGTACATGCACGGGTGGGGGTTTGGTGCGTACATACACGGCTGGGGGGGGGTTTGGTGCGTACA
This sequence comes from Triturus cristatus, assembly GCF_964204655.1. NCBI lineage: Eukaryota > Metazoa > Chordata > Amphibia > Caudata > Salamandridae > Triturus > Triturus cristatus. The sequence goes on along the minus strand of NC_140584.1, from coordinate 845,706,865 downwards.
TACACGGCTGGGGGGGGTTTGGTGCGTACATACACGGGTGGGGGTTCGGGGGCGTACATACACGGGTGGTGGTTCGGTGCGTACATACACGGCTGGGGGGGGGTTCGGGGGCGTACATACATGGGTGGGGGTTCGGTGCGTACATACACGGCTGGGGGGGGGTTTGGTGCGTACATACACGGGTGGGGGTTCGGGGGCGTACATACACGGGTGGTGGTTCGGTGCGTACATACACGGCTGGGGGGGGTTCGGGGGCGTACATACACAGGTGGGGGTTCGGTGCGTACATACACGGGTGGGGGTTCGGGGGCGTACATACACGGGTGGGGGTTCGGTGCGTACATACACGGGCGGGGGGGGTGGTGGGGTGTTCGGCGCGTATGCGGGCACATGTCTCCATGGTTGCTATGGGAGTTCGGTTCGGACGGTGTTTTTTGCGTACGGTTGTGAAATGGGGAGGACGGGAGGGATCGTACTTGCGCAGTCGGACTTTATTTTTCCGCACGGTGGGTTTTTCGACCGGGGACGTGTCGGTGACTTTTCCCGACCCGAGGACGTGTGGGGAAATCTTCCCAATGCGATTCGTATGGACTTTTTTCCGTTCGAATCGTACTTGGCAGTTTGTACGCTACTTTGACGATTCGGACGGAAAAAAATCCGGATACGAGTCGGACGGGGAATTTTTTTACCGGATCGGAATTGGCACCAAAGTGCCTAGGTGGCTGGTGAATCTATAAGGTCGACATGTTTCGTGTCAAATATGCTCCATACTCGAGCAACACTTCTTCAGGACCTATGGAGGTGAGGGTGAACCCCAATGGAGAACACCAAAAGTAAAATAAATATCCGCACTCGGATGGTGTAGTTAGAATGGATGTAAATCCCCTAGGGCGGGACTCCGCCTAGCCTCTCCACCTATATAGATAGAGAAGTGGAAGGGGAAAACAGAAAAACAAACGTAGAGGGCATAAGGAGCGACATAAGTAGACTCAGTCTAATGCGAACAGGGAGAACAACATGTACATTACGTAGATATTGTGGGCTGTCCACAGAAGTGCGTGTATCGAGCATTAATTCAACAAAGTGACCAACACTCATCCTCACACTGAGAAAAAAGTCCAACTGTACACAGAAAAGAGAAGTACACTTTAAAATTAATAATCATACGTGATGTCTGACAAAAAACACAACTGACCCAACCACAGAGGCTGTTCCACAGACGTATGGGACAGTACATAAAAATGCTGTAGGAGCGCTTACCTTACTTGGTAGAGAGTCCCACTACATGGAAGGGAGAAGTCAGCCCTCGAATTAAAGGGGTAGACAACTGGAAAAGGGAGAGAAAGGGAACAGAGGGCAACACTAACGCTTATAGTGCTAGTATATGTATGAATGACACGAGCCCCAGAGAAGGATTCTACAGAATAGGCTGAACGTGAACGTGCAATGCAGGAAACGTAGTGGCGATAATAAGGGACCAGACAGCAATACAAAGTAGTGGTATAAGTGTGATCGACACAGGCCCCACAGGGGGATTCTACAACGTAGGTTTGAACGTGAACGTGCAAATCAAGAATCGGAGTGGCAATACTAATCATATCCATATTATGAATGGTGACTAACGGTGAAGAATATCATTCTGCCGAAAATATCCACCCGGGAGTGATAGTAAAGCCCGGTGGAGAACGGTGATTAACTGTGGAAGTTCAAGATAGGACTCCTCAAGGATGTAACTTCTACAATTACAATGGTATATTTATTGCCATAATGCTGGGATTGCAAGTGAAGGAACATGCATGTTGGCGTGCCATACGGGCCATAATGTTAATAAAGGTAAGGCGCGTGTCGCGTTTAAATGGGATACGGGGGTAACACACTTACCGGTTCTAAGGAGGGCAGTGCCTGTTATTCTGAAACCTCACCCGCTTCCGAATATTAACCCGGTAACCCGCGAAGCTCATATTTGAAGAGATTCAGGCTTCCGGGAACCTGTGTAGCATCTGCGGGAACGCAGACGTGGCTAACGTCGGCGCCATCTTGTCCGAAAAGGCTCTGCCTGACTATGTGTAGACAGACTCGGTCCCGGTGAGGTACCAAGTGCACATCGCAACTAGCAATGTCAGATGTTGTACAAGAAAGGGGGGGAATGTACAGCAAATGTAATGTGCAAATGGAGGGGCAGTGGTGGGAACCAAATAGGGAATAAATAGAGCATAAAACAAGGGGGCAATATTATGACGGAAATGTCTCCCGATACCCTAGTTAGAAAATCAAGTAAAAAGAGTTATCACGAAGAGGACTACTAGTTCCTAATACATTAGAAAATCGAATCACCGTACTGGAAATTCAGTAGGTGTGGGAAGATACATAAAGGGGAACAAAAGAACGATAAAAATGGATAAAGACAGGACAGATTGTACCGAAAGGTGTAATGTACAGGACTCCAGAGAAACTGTGTGTAGTAGGGTATTGGGTAAGAGACTTAACATCGGGCCCTTAACATGTGTTAGTTAAGAACTGAATAGGAGGTGTAACAAGGCCTCGAGACATGTGAAGTCATAGGTGTATTATGTTTGTGGTAACAGTAGAGCTTAAATTTCTGACCATGGAATGACATCGTTCAGGCCCACCTTTTGTGTGGACAAGCGAAAAATCCATCTCTGTTCTGTTTCGAACAGTTTCTTTTTCGACCAGCTGGCATCACTTTCGATCACTGTCCATGACATCTCGTCCACCCCATGTGGGTGCGAGATGAAGTGTGTGCTCATTTTTGTTACGGATTTACCACACCGTATGTTACTGCGGTGCTCCATGATCCTTGTCTTCACTGGGCGTGTGATCATCCCCACATACTGGAGGTTGCAGGGACATTTGATAAGGTATATGCAGTTCTTAGAATTGCAATTTGTGTGTGTTCTTTGAGTCCAAACTTTACCATCTTCCAAGTGGAGTTCCTTAGTTGTCCTTGTTAGTACGCAAACTCCACATTGTCCACAGGGATAGTGGCCATGTACTGGGGTGGTGTTCCATAGCGTTCCTTGTGTATCTTTCTGTTTGATTTTCGGACGGGTGTGAACGAGTATGTCACGTAGGTTGCTTGTCCGTTTGTTAGCAAACCTTGGAAATGGAACAGAGAGTGTCCCTGTAGAGAGAATTTTCCAATGTTTACGAATAATTCTCCGAATGGTGTTGGATTCTGGTGTAAATGTTGTGACACAAGTTATCAGGTCATCAGTTTTCCTTTGTTTTGGTTCCAAGAGTGCCTCTCTGTTGTTATTAAGTGCTCTTTTCTTTGATTGGTTGATGATAATGAGGGGATAGTCCCGAGCTGCTAAGTTTTGTCCGTTTATGTACACTTGAATAGGCTGGTATTGGGTAAACTGTAAAGCCAATGTTAAAGGTTAAAGGCTTCATATGTTGATCAGGAGAAGTCATGCCAGATTTGATAGGTTTCATAGATTTGTTATAAAACGTTATGACAAAGCCAGTAGGCCTGGCCTACTTATTGTGAAAAACATGTATTACAGCAGTAGTCTTTTAAGGATGGATTCTTATTACACTGTGCTAAAGCTTAAAGGCAGGTATTTTGTTGCATGGAATTTCATAAATTACTTTAGTAGGCAGATTTTTCCTGATCTACCAAACAAACTGTGGAGATTCACTACAATAATCCTTCATGGGCTCTCTTAGGAAAGAAAGTATTTTGCTTTGCTAACTGTAATTTTGTATACATGTGTACTTTTTTTTTTTTTTAAACCTTTATTTACACATCAAATATTCACAGTCATGGGCCTACAACCGCCTGGGCCGGTCGCTAACGTAGAAAAAAGGGAGGAAAACAAAAATACAGCAATCATGAGAGCAGGAGCGAACCGCACGCGTAACGGCTGCAGCTGCCCACAACTGAACCCAGCACTACAGAAAGGTTTCATATTAACTGTTTTATAAATAAAAACAACAAAAGGAAACTTAGACCAGGCAGAAGAACTCCATTAGCAGGGACTTGCTCTTTCATGAGCGGGGGACAACAGCGACAGTGCAGCCCATCACACAGTTACTCGCGTTAAGGAGGGCGGGGGGGGGGCAGGGAAAAGATCGGTCATCAATCCTGCAAAGCGAAAGGGGAAAAAGACCAGGAACATCAAAGTCAAGGGGACATCGTTACATCTGGTGTGACCACCAAGGGGGGGGTGCATATATCCCCACGGTAGGAGTTCCAGGGACCCCACATCTTACTCCATTTCTTAGGTTTGCCTCTGGCCACGTAAACCGTCTTCTCTCGGAACATGCACCAATCCATATTCTCTTTCCACTTCGTAACTGTGGGAGGCCTACCGGAACCCCAGAGCTGTGCAATGTCTCTTTTAACGATCATGTTGCCCAAAGTCACCCAGCGTTCTTGTGCCACATCGCAGTCAGTCGGTTCCCACACATTCAGCACACATCGCCGAGCCTCAGGGAGCAGAGCCACACCCGTAACCTCCTCCATCACTGCATGCACACCAGTCCAGAAACGTAGCACCTTCGGACACTCCCACAGAATATGAAGAAAAGTACCAAGCAGGCCACAACCACGCCGACATAAACCATCACTTGTGTAACCCATGTGAAGCAAGCGGGGACCGTTGACATAGACCCTATGTAATATCTTTAACTGCACAAATCGAAGGCGAGCCGGTATGGCAACCTCCCTCGGTGAGGCTATGGCCGCGACCCAGTCCTCATCATCCAATTCTAGGCCATCGGCGACCCAGACCTCTCGCAAATGTGTGAGGAGGTCCGCTCGAGTATTGATCAGTTTTTTGTAGATCAGGGAAATAGTACTATCCGGCAGGTAACCATCAAGTAAACGATCTTCCAACGGGGAGGCTTCAGGGATATCTGCAGGATTCGGGAAAGCGGAAAGTAGCGCATGGCGCATCTGCGCATAGCGAAAGAACTCCCTATCGCTCAGCTTATATTCCGTCCGAAGAGCTTCAAACGTTTTAAAAGCGCCCATCGTCCAGAGATCACCCACACGACTAATCCCAATCAAATCCCACTTCTCAAAGCTCTTAGTATGCCATAAACCACCCAACGCATCAGACGCATACAGTGGAGTCGCACGAGACAGACGGCCCGTCCATCCCGTAGCAGCGGTGGCGCAGTGCCAGGCACGTACTGCATTTTTCGTAGGACCTGTCAATTTAGTGCCTCCCTTCGTAGAATAAAGCGCCCTATTGAAATCTCCGCCCGGCAACAGTAGCTTATCCATCTCATAAGCGGGGTTCACCGCCGGGCCATATGTCCCATGGTTCACCGCCACCAACTGGGACGCCCAATAATACCTTCTAATATCAGGGAGAGCTATACCATGGAAGGGTCAATTTAGCGAGAGCAATTCGCGGTCTCCCATCCCAAACTAGTTGCCTCTGTAGGCTCTCTACCTCACTAAAATATCGGGCGGGCACCACGTCCAGCGTATTCTGCAATGCATACAAAAAGCGTGGAAGAGACATCATTTCGAATAAGGCTGCCCGGCCAAGCGGCGATAGCGGGAGCTTCCGCCAATGAGCAACATCGGCACGCAGCCGCTGGAGCGGGGGCAGCAGATTTAGAGCATAACGGACCGCCGGATCCAGGGACACGTGGATACCTAGGTATTTAAATCCAGAATGTGAAATATGAATCGGACAGCCACGAGGGAGAAAAGGGGGGTCGCCAACCAGCACATAAACACAGGATTTCACCCAATTAATGACAAGCCCTGAATTGCGACCGAAGGAGTTTAATACATCAAATAACACTATCAACGATTTCCGCGGGGAGGTGAGATAGAGCAAAATATCATCTGCGTAGAGTGACACGCGATCCTCAAACGTCGGTGTCCACCGAATACCCGTCATGGAGGGTTCCCACCGGAGCCACGCCACCAGGGGCTCCAATGCGAGAGCAAAAAGAAGCGGGGACAGGGGGCAACCCTGCCGCGTGCCCCTTACATGTGTACTTTTATGACTTTATGCCGGATAGTTGCCTTGTGGAAAGGTTACATTCACTACAGTAAGCTTGAGTTAGTTATAGTGACACACCAATGATAAAGGCTATATGCCTCATTATTTGTTATTAAAAGTAATATTTAAGGCAGATGACCAGGCATATTGATTGTGAAAAGCAAATATTAAAGTCAATAGGTAGTTAAGGGTGAATTGTTATTACAGGTAGGGATTTTGTTACATATAATCTCATAGATTACATTAGTAGGCAAGGGTTTTGATGTTGGTTACTCCTTCTGACAAACCATAAGTATAGATTTGGAGTTTGAGAATCATTGTTAAAACAGTCAGGACAGATAGTGTTTTGCTTTGCCAGCTGTATTTGTGCATACACTTGCCAAGTAGGCCTCTAACAGTGGATGGTTATCATGTCTGTTACAGGCTGTAGCAAGGTATTTGATTACATGTAATCTCATAGATTACCATAGTGGGCAGGTGTTGATCACCCACTCTGACAAATCCTGGGAGACAAATTTGACTCTGATGATTCTTGTTAGGTATGAATGAGAGAGGTTGTATGTTGTTTTGTGAACTGTAATTTTGTAAACATTCGTAGTTTTATAAATGCATGCCTGATGGTTGGATACAACTGCCTTCCTGCTCTGGAGCTGCCCTAGTTATAGGTCTGGCGCCCTTTGATGTCCGGACCCTCGCGCTTGGAGGTCGGGAGGTCCGGGATGAGGGAGTCCAGACACCCAGCAGGGGGGTGGAGCCAGCGCCCGGGGGAGCTGGGGGGCGATCGGTACCTGGCGGGGGAGAGCCATCGACACTTCTTTCTCCCATCGACCTGCCAAGTGGTGCGTTCACCTCCTGGGTGGATGGTGGTGCCGGGATGTCGGGGCCTGGCCAGGCCCAGGGTTAGGGTCGAGCTGAGGCCACGCGGCCTCGTGGTGCAGTGTCCAAGATGGCGGCCGGTCCGGGCGAGGGAGCCGGTAGTGGTTCGGCCCCATGATACAGAGATGTCCGGGGGCAGGAGTCCCGTCTGGAGACGGGGTGCGGGTTGTTTCTGTGGGTAACACGTGGAGGGCCGGGGCTTGGGCCCTGGCATGGGGGGGGGAGCAAGCCCTTCATGTGGCCTGTCCAACAAAGTGTAACAACCTGGGGCACTATTCCATGGATCCCAAGTGCCCCATGTATGGTAAACCAGCACCCTCTGGTGCTCCACCCCCCAAGCAGGTGAATAGTGGAGCCTTTGGGACGGAGATAGATGTCCAAGTGGCGGGGTATCCCGTACAGATGACCCTAGTCTCATTAGGAGACAGTGAGATGGTCGCGGAGGCCCAACTGCCCCCAATACTCAAAAGTATGGGCAGTGGGTGACCATAAATGGCCGAAGGGTGGGGGCTCTTAGAGATACAGGAGCCAGTGTGACTGCTGTCAAGCAACACCTGGTGTCTCAAGAGCAGGTTGTCCCACACGCATTCTGCCGTGTTGTCAACGCCGACAACACAGAGAGTCAGTGTCCGATGGCTCAGGTTCCCTTTGAGTGGGGGGGGTCTCTGGTACTCTGCATGTGGCTGTGAGAGAGGCCATGCCTGTTGATTGTCTCCTAGGTAACGATTTGGAGAGCTCCCCTTGGTAAAAGGTGGAGAGGACAACTCACCTGAGGATGGTGGGTTTACCTGATTGGGCGTGCGTGACCACCCGGTCGATGGCAGCCAGTAGGGGTGTTGAAGGGACCCTGGAGCCTGAGGGAGAGGCCCAGGAACCGGCCTTAGGGAGAGGGCACAGGAGGCATGGGAATCCGGCTCCTGAAGTTCCCACGGCCCAGGAGGAAGCAGACCTTGAGGGGGATGCCCTGGAGCCTACCGGGGAACAGATAGCCGAACTGGGGGACCTGCCTGAGCTGACCCATTGGCAGCAAGAAGGAGGCCCCACCAGGGAGGAATTCTGCAGGGAGCAGAAGGAGTGCCCCTCTCTAGTGGGTATGAGGCTGCAGCCCAGGCCAGTGGTGATCAGTCTGGTACTCACTTGATCTACTGGGAGAACGACCTCCTGTACTCAGAGCCTAAGGTTGCTGAACCTGGGTCAGCCCGTGCGCTGGTGGTACCCCAGAAGTTCAGAGATTTCCTACTGGGGCTGGCTCACGACGTTCCGTTAGCAGGGCATTTGGGGCCGGACAAGACCTTTGAAAGGCTTGTCACCCACTTTTATTGGCCTCAAATGCGCAGGAGTTCTGACACTCACTGCAGGACATTCCAGGCTTGCCAGGCAAGTGGTAAGAGTGGAAGGAAGCTGCGAGCTCCACTCCAACCTTTCCCTGTGGTCAGTACCCCATTCCAGCGAGTGGGGATTGACATTGTGGGGCCACTGGACCCCAAGACAGCCATGGGCAACAGGTTTATCCTGGTCTTGGTGGACCATGCCACCCGGTACCCTGAAGCCATCCCTCGGAGGACAGTGACGGCCCCCATGCGGGACGAGCACTGATGGGAATTTTCTCACGAGTAGGATTCCCTCTAGAGGTGGTGTCTGACAGGGGGACCAATTTCATATCGAAATATATGAAATCCCTTTGGCAAGAGTGTGGTGTGACATACAAGTTCACCACCCCTTACCATCCCCAAGAAAACGGGTTGGTTGAGCGCTTCAACCGAACCCTAAAAGACATGATTATGGGTCTCGAGGAACCCATGAGGCGTAAGTGGGACGTCCTCTTACCATGCCTTCTCTTTGCGTACCGTGAGGTGCCACAAAAGTCTCTGGGGTTCAGTCCCTTTGAGCTTTTGTATGGCCACCCAGTACGAGTACCTCTTAGTCTGGTCAAGGAAGGCTGGGAGCAATCTCCCAGGAAACCTCCCCAGAATGTATACAGTTACATGCTGGCTTTCCGGAACCAGACTAGGCGTTTCAGGCAACTTGCTGAGGCAAACCTGGAAGCCAGCCAGGAGGAAATGAAGCGGTGGTACGACCAGAATGCCACTCTGGTTGAGCTTCAAACTGGTCAAAAAGTGTGGGTCCTGGCCCCTGTGGAGCCCTGTGCACTCCAGGACAAGTGGACAGGACCTTTTGAGATTGTGGAGCGCAAGAGTTCTGTCACCTACTTGGTGGACTTGCAGTCTCCGAGGAACCCCTTGAGGGTCCTCCATGTCAATCGACTGAAGCCCCACTTGGAGAGGTCCGAAGTGGGCATGCTCTTGGCCACAGATGATGGGACGGAGGAGGAGTCTGAGCCTCTTCCTGACCTCCTGGTAGCCTCAGAGCGAGACGGGTCAGTGGACCGTGTTAACCTCTCACCCACCCTGACCCCTGAGCAACAGGATGACTGCCGCCACCTGCTGGGGCAGTTAGCTGACCTGTTCTCCCTGGTTCCTGGTATCACAGATTGGTGCGTCCATGATGTGGATACAGGAGACAGCTTACCTGTGAAGCACAAGGCTTACAGGGTAACTGACAGGGTCAGAGCCTGCATCAAGGAGGAGGTCTCAAAGATGCTTGCTCTTGGGGTGGTTGAGTCCTCCAGCTGTCCTTGGGCCAGCCCAGTAGTCTTGGTCCCAAAGGCTGCCTCGCCGGGTGCCACACCCGAACTCCGGTTCTGTGTGGACTACAGAGGACTCAATTCGGTCACGAAAACTGACGCGCACCCCATCCCCAGAGCTGATGAGCTCATCGATCGGTTGGGGGCTGCCCGGTACCTCAGCACGTTTGATCTAACGTCTGGGTACTGGCAGATCGCCTTAACTGATGGGGCCAAGGAGAGGTCCGCATTCTCCACACCAGATGGGCATTTCCAGTTCCGGGTTATGCCATTTGGGATGAAGAATGCCCCTGCCACCTTCCAGAGGTTGGTCAACCAGGTGTTGGCTGGGCTGTCCGAGTTCAGCGCAGCCTACCTGGATGACATCGCAGTGTTCAGCGGCACATGGGAAGAACACCTGCGATATCTCTGGGAAGTGTTGATGGCACTGCGCAAGGCAGGCCTCACGATCAAGGCAAGCAAGTGTCAGACCGGGCAGGGTTCCGTGGTGTACTTGGGACACCAAGTAGGGAGCGGCCAGGTGGCACCCCTACAACCCAAGATAGAAACCATCCTGGCTTGGGAGCCCCCAAGGACCCAGACAGAGGTGAGGGCCTTTTTAGGACTCACAGGGTAGTACAGGAGGTTTGTCAAGGGGTATGGCAGCATCGTTGTCCCCTTGACAGAGCTGACTTCGAAAAAGCAGCCCAGAAAAGTGATATGGACTGACACCTGTCAGAAGGCCTTTGACACCCTGAAAACTGCCATGTGCATGGCGCCCGTGCTCTTGGCTCCTGACTCCTCCAAAGAGTTCCTTGTGCAGACAGATGCATCAGAGCATGGTGTAGGGGCTGTTCTCTCACAGATCACTGAGGAGGGCGTTGACCAACCCGTAGCCTTTATTAGTAGAAGGTTACTTTCCCGGGAACAAAAGTGGAGTGCGATTGAGCGAGAAGCATTTGCTGTGGTCTGGGCATTGAAGAAGCTAAGACCCTACTTGTTTGGGTCTCACTTCCGGGTTCAAACAGACCACAGGCCACTCAGATGGTTGATGCAGATGAGGGGTGAGAATCCTAAGTTGTTGAGGTGGTCCATTTCCCTACAGGGGATGGATGTCACGGTGGAACATCGCCCCGGTACAGACCACGCCAACGCTGATGGTCTTTCCAGATTTTTCCGCCTTAGTGATGAGAACTCCCTGGGGTAGGGTAGTTCTCCCCACATTTCAGCTGGAGGGGACACGTGTTAGACCTGGCATCGTTGGCGTGGGTCATCCTTCCATTTTTTTGTTGTGCCTCAATGTATTTTTGTGCTGGTGTTAGCTGCTCAGGGCACTGTGCCACTGCCATCCAGTGCCACAGTGCATATGCTCCCTATGGTAAAATGTATTACGTGAATTGACTTCCATGTTTGGCTTCTTTGGTTTACTATCAGTCCCTAGTAGAGTGCACCAGGGGTGCCAAGGGCTTGTATATCCAAATGCTGCTAGTGGGCTTGCAGCACTGGTTGTGCCACCCACAGAAGCAGCGGGGTAAAATGTGTCTAAGGTCTGCCATTGCGGAACCTGCGTGCAGTCTGGTACTGTCCCACTGACTGGGCGAGTGTCCCCACTCGCCAGTCCCTCAACCTTCCCTTACCTTCATGTTAGTCACCCCTATGGTAGGCCCTAGGGCAGGGTGCATTGTAAGGATAAGGTAGGACATGCCCTGAGGTGTGTGGCATGTCCTAATAGTGAATTACAGCCATTTTTGTTTTTCACTATTGTAAGGCTACCTGCTCTCCATAGGCCAGAATGGGCTGCTAGATTATAACACTCTATAATCCTGGCAGGCTCAGGAAGCATGGTAGAGATTTGTGTTTAGTATGCCTGTACTCAGAATAATAAAATACATCTTTTAGTAAAGTTTATTTTAATATCCTGTGTTTGCAAATGCTACTTTTAGAAAGTTAGCATTTGCTTGCTTAAGCATTTCAGTCCGCCTCTGGAAGGGAGGGCTATCTTCTTTGTGTGCAGCTTGAGTGACAGGGCTGGGAAGTTCCAGGAGACAGGCTGGGGTTACCAGGTGGTGAGTAGGAAGATTACACCAGGATGGGTGGGAGGAGTGCACCTTGACCCTGAATAGGACAGTGCTCTGCCTCCACAATGCTGGCTCCACCCCCTGGGGACGTCTGATGTCTCTGCCCTGCCTGCTGAAAGAAGAAGCCAGAGTCTCAATAACAATGTGCTCCTCACTGAAAAGAACTGGACTAGGATTATGCAAAGGCCCCCCTGGCCTGTAAAGACAAAAGAAACTGAGTATAAATGTAGGAGCCCTGCTCCTAAGAAATCAGATCCCGCTTGTGACCAAGAAGAACGCTCTGCCTGAGGAGGAGGAACCTGAAGCTGAAGGAGGAAACGCTGTTCCTAAGTCTGGAGGACTTGCCTGCAGTGGTTGCCTTGCTGCCAAAGGAGAGAAGAAACCTACAAAAGACTTGCTTTATCTATTGACTCAAAGACTTGTGTTCACAGCAATCTCCAAGGGCTTGATCGAGCTTGCCCCCTGAACTGAACCCCAGGACCAGTGGGTTCACCGTGTCTCCGCTCGTCTGAAGAATCGAGCCGTGTGCTTTCTCCCGCCGGAGTGTTCGGCGCACCTTCACCCCCTCCAAGGGCCGTGACACCCAGAAGCCTGGCCGCCTCCACTCGCCGAGAGCCCGATCTACCTGAGTCGCTCTTGACCCATCGGGTCTGGCTGCCCCGCTTCCCTGTCACCTGCCTGCTACTGGAGCATGCTTGGTGCCCCCTCGCCCTCCTGCCAGATTTCTGCTTGGAACGCGAAATCAAGCCTCAGACGGCCGCCCGTACGTCGCACGTACCCGGCCGCCCCGCTTCGCCTCCACGAAGAGTCAGACCGTGCCGCCCCCTGAAGTGACCTCTCGCACCGTCCGTGTCAGAGGCCCTGGGCCGCACCTGTCCACCGAAAGCCGCCCGCTGGTTCTAGATCCGGAGTCACTCGAGGTGCAGAACCTGCACCCCACCACCGAAGACTTGTCCAACACATCGCACGCTCTCAGGTACAATGAACACTCTCTCGGACTCGGGGTCCACAACGTTCTGATTTCCCCGCCTCACTGTGCCTAGGGTGCCCTGCGCATCAACGTGACCGGACAAACTCGAAAGATCACCACAAAGCGATCAAAGAAAAGATTAAGTGCCTAATTATCATCTTGTGGCTCCCAGTTCGCAACCGTTATTTATGGTCTTGTACTAAGCCTGCATAGTAGAGAAACTTTTACATAAAGTATACGTATTTTTGATACAACTCATGCCTGGCGTCCATTTGTGGGGGATCGTTGTGATTTACTGTGTGTTGTCATAAATGCTTAACTGACTTAGCGCCCTGAAGTTTAGCCCTGACTGCTCGCGCCACACTACCTATAGGGTGAGCAGGGGTTGTTCTGAAGGGGTAATTCTCTCGCCCTGAATAGAAGAAGGGACTGCTGCTTGTCACAAGTACCTACCCATGCCAACCAGAGGTTCCCCATTCTAACACCACCCTTTCCCCCGACAAAAATGGTGATGAGGGCGTGCCGTCGCGCAACCCCCCGTTTCGGCCGAAGCAAAGCTGGGGAGCACCAGCGCGCTCCCCGTGAAGCCTCTCTGCAGGGGCCCGGGACCCCATCTCCCCCCGAAGTGATGGAAGAAGAGAAGGCGGGGGAGCGCAGTTGCACTCCCCGCGGCAACAGGAAGGTGGGGGGAGTGCCGTCGCACTCCCCTGAAGACCCGCCAAGTCGGTGGCTGCCTCGCGTCTAGCCGCAGGTGCGGACAGACCAGAAGAGATGTGCCGGCTCCCGCGGCAGCACGCAAGGGTGCTGGCCAGTTGGTGAGCCAGCGGGGGCAGCCGGGGGTGGGCTCCCCGAGCTGCCCTCCATCGCTGCTGCACTGTGGGAGGCCCGGGTGGGACCGGGCCTCCCTGAAGAAAGGAGCGGCCAGGGGTGGGCTCCCCAAGCCAAAACACTCACGAGGCAGGAGCAGCCGGGGGTGGGCTCCCCGAGCTGCGATGCATCCCCTGGGGGTCTGGGTGGGACCGGGCCCCCCAACGATGAGCTGGATGTGGCGAAGCGGGCAGCGGTGCGATGGCGGCTCTCCCCGGCGCAGTGGGGGAGCCGCTACTATAATATTCACTGGAGCCGGGAGGAGAGCACCCCATAATGCCTTGCAGGCCTGGACAGGCCTGCAAGAGAAAGCAGTCTTTTTCTCGGATGGTGATGACCCCAGGAGGACGGGGCACTGCCCAGTGAGTGCCAAGGTGCAGGGGGAGCTGCAGGAGCAACGCAGTCTCCCCCAGCACAAAGATGACAACTTCCCCCTTTCAGTCTCTGGGAACTTCATAGGAATAACCCCTCTTGGGCTCAGCTGACAGTCCAAGCATCCCGGGGCTGGAACTTTAGTTCTGCACCTGGGGGTGCAGTTGGGACTGCCTCAATGGATGGAGGACTGTGCTGGGGACGATTGGAAAAGGGCATCCCCTGGAGGTGAAGAGGTGTAATTGCACCAGTAGTGCATTTACTAATGTTATTTCTTTCAGAGGGACTGAAGGTCACATGTGTAATGTGAGGTACCTGTGTAAGGTGATGTCATAAGCCAGATGGGGTTTTGTTGCTAGACATTCCTGCTAGGGTGTCTGGCTGTATATGCTTAATCCTGCGATTTCATCTGTGATGCCTTTTAGAGGTTGTAATTGTAATGCATTACAAATAGTATCAAGTCTAATAAGTACCTCATTTTTAAAGGGATGCCTAAACATGTATTCTTGCTGCTGCGTTAGGTGAAGAAGAACCCCGACTGTTATCCCCTAACATTTAGAGGTGTATACTTCATGGTCAGTATGGGATGCTCAGTCAGGGTTATGTGTCACCAGGGCAGGGGTGCCTATTTTAAAGGCTGGTTGAGATAATGGGGTGGGTCGCCACTGGGATGGTGCCAGTGCGCAGGGCCCTCGCTCCAGGTTATGTTCAACTAACTGCATTAGGGGGCAAGATGATGTGCATACATGGGAGTGGTGATACTAGACCCCACCCCCTTGCCGGAGTGGTGGAGATGGAATGCAATGTCACAAAGTAATTCCAACAGCTTATGTACATTTGTAAATTGGTGCATAGTATTGAGTGGTGTGTGTGTATAATAAATGTACTCTTACTTTTATAAAGCAAAGTACAGATTGGACAATCAATTATTGAGTGTTATTTCTGCGTACCTGTAAATGGTGATTACTAGTCCACACCACCTCCCTTTGAGTAAGCCTTAGACTGCTCTGCAACGCTACCCTCTGAGAGTCAAGCGCTACAATAGGGTGTTTGGTTCCCAGTGAAGGACAAATGTGGCATGTTATTTGCGCAGGCCTCACAGATACTGCCTTGTTTTCCAACAATCAGTATTTTTAGCTAATTTAGTCCTAAAATTTGCTTTAAATGCACTTTTGATTTCATCCTTTTCCAAATTTTCATGGGCGGGGGAACATCCTATCAAAACCTTACTTGAGGCAGGCTCCCTTGCTGAAATTCGGATCTGGTATTACCTCTGGCTTTCAGCAGTACCAGTTGAGGATGTGGGTGGAGCCAATAGAGTAAGTGCGCAGAGCTGGGAAAACTATGTGTGGCCTCCGACAAGTATTTGAGCACCTGAACTTCATATTTTTCAAATAAAGCACTGGTTAATACTTGATACAGAAGGACTGAGTTGTTCATGGGTGCAAACCAAATGCCATTGGCATGATCTGTTTATTATGAAATGTTATGATAAAGGCACCAAGTCTGACATATTTATTGTGAAACGTACATGTTAATGTCAATAGGCATTTAAGTGAAGATTGCTATTATTCTATATTAGAGACTACTGCTATGTGTTTTTTAATGGGATCTCATAGATTATCATAGTAGGCAATGGATTTGGTGTTGGTCCTCCATTGTGACAAACCAACAATATAGAAGGTTTGCTCCATGAGAATCCATGTTGGGCCATTTTGGGAGAGACAGTATTTTGTTTAGCCAGCTGTAAATTTGCATACATTTCTAATTTTATGACTTTGTATCTGATGGTTGCCTTGTGGAAAAGCTTAAGCTCAAAACTGTAGAGCTGAGTTGGTTATGGCGACAAGTTATGTGCATGTTTGGTGCACTGGAAACGCTATGGCTGGCGCCATAGGTCTGGCTTGATTATTATTAAACATTATGACAAAGGCAGTTGGTCTAGACTCTAGCTTAATAATTGTGAGAAGCATTTGTTAAAGCCAGTAAGCCTTTAACAGTGGATTGCTATCACATTGTTTAACAGGCTATAGGCAGGTATTTTGTTAAATGAAATCTAAGAGAATACTGTAGTAGGCAAGGGTTTTGGCATTGGCCACCCACTCTGACAAACCCTGGGAATTTTCTCTATGATGATTCTTGTCCGGCCCTATTGAGATGGGTGTGTGTTGTTTTACAAGCTGCATTTTTGAACATATTTGTAATTTTAAAACTGTATGCATGATGGTTGTCAGTTTATGCAAAAGACACTCTGGGTGAATAGTTCTTCTCTAAGGGCATGTGTGTGGAAGATGTCACTGTATGCCAATAGTATTGTCGCTGGGAGATCTGAATTTCAGATCATAATGCCCTCACACACCTGTTAGGGTGTCATGCTTCATCATAGGGCGCTCCTCGTCGGAACGGCGCTGCAATGTCCAACGGGCCTGGTGGCTGATTTGGCGGAGTTCTTCAGATCTGAGAATGCCGTATGTGAAGGGTGTATGTGGGCAACTGGTGCTATGTGTGAAGTAACTTACATGAGTGAGTATAAAACAGGTTACAGATCTAAGAATATTTTAATTCAAATAATAGATCTGGGACTGAGTAAACACAATGGGGCCGCCAACAGGACATAAAGTGCCTAGGTGGCTGGTGAATCTATAAGGTCGACATGTTTCGTGTCAAATATGCTCCATACTCGAGCAACACTTCTTCAGGACCTATGGAGGTGAGGGTGAACCCCAATGGAGAACACCAAAAGTAAAATAAATATCCGCACTCGGATGGTGTAGTTAGAATGGATGTAAATCCCCTAGGGCGGGACTCCGCCTAGCCTCTCCACCTATATAGATAGAGAAGTGGAAGGGGAAAACAGAAAAACAAACGTAGAGGGCATAAGGAGCGACATAAGTAGACTCAGTCTAATGCGAACAGGGAGAACAACATGTACATTACGTAGATATTGTGGGCTGTCCACAGCAGTGCGTGTATCGAGCATTAATTCAACAAAGTGACCAACACTCATCCTCACACTGAGAAAAAAGTCCAACTGTACACAGAAAAGAGAAGTACACTTTAAAATTAATAATCATACGTGATGTCTGACAAAAAACACAACTGACCCAACCACAGAGGCTGTTCCACAGACGTATGGGACAGTACATAAAAATGCTGTAGGAGCGCTTACCTTACTTGGTAGAGAGTCCCACTACATGGAAGGGAGAAGTCAGCCCTCGAATTAAAGGGGTAGACAACTGGAAAAGGGAGAGAAAGGGAACAGAGGGCAACACTAACGCTTATAGTGCTAGTATATGTATGAATGACACGAGCCCCAGAGAAGGATTCTACAGAATAGGCTGAACGTGAACGTGCAATGCAGGAAACGTAGTGGCGATAATAAGGGACCAGACAGCAATACAAAGTAGTGGTATAAGTGTGATCGACACAGGCCCCACAGGGGGATTCTACAACGTAGGTTTGAACGTGAACGTGCAAATCAAGAATCGGAGTGGCAATACTAATCATATCCATATTATGAATGGTGACTAACGGTGAAGAATATCATTCTGCCGAAAATATCCACCCGGGAGTGATAGTAAAGCCCGGTGGAGAACGGTGATTAACTGTGGAAGTTCAAGATAGGACTCCTCAAGGATGTAACTTCTACAATTACAATGGTATATTTATTGCCATAATGCTGGGATTGCAAGTGAAGGAACATGCATGTTGGCGTGCCATACGGGCCATAATGTTAATAAAGGTAAGGCGCGTGTCGCGTTTAAATGGGATACGGGGGTAACACACTTACCGGTTCCAAGGAGGGCAGTGCCTGTTATTCTGAAACCTCACCCGCTTCCGAATATTAACCCGGTAACCCGCGAAGCTCATATTTGAAGAGATTCAGGCTTCCGGGAATCCGTGTAGCATCTGCGGGAACGCAGACGTGGCTAACGTCGGCGCCATCTTATCCGAAAAGGCTCTGCCTGACTATGTGTAGACAGACTCGGTCCCGGTGAGGTACCAAGTGCACATCGCAACTAGCAATGTCAGATGTTGTACAAGAAAGGGGGGGAATGTACAGCAAATGTAATGTGCAAATGGAGGGGCAGTGGTGGGAACCAAATAGGGAATGAATAGAGCATAAAACAAGGGGGCAATATTATGACGGAAATGTCTCCCGATACCCTAGTTAGAAAATCAAGTGAAAGGAGTTATCACGAAGAGGACTACTAGTTCCTAATACATTAGAAAATCGAATCACCGTACTGGAAATTCAGTAGGTGTGGGAAGATACATAAAGGGGAACAAAAGAACGATAAAAATGGATAAAGACAGGACAGATTGTACCGAAAGGTGTAATGTACAGGACTCCAGAGAAACTGTGTGTAGTAGGGTATTGGGTAAGAGACTTAACATCGGGCCCTTAACATGTGTTAGTTAAGAACTGAATAGGAGGTGTAACAAGGCCTCGATACATGTGAAGTCATAGGTGTATTATGTTTGTGGTAACAGTAGAGCTTAAATTTCTGACCATGGAATGACATCGTTCAGGCCCACCTTTTGTGTGGACAAGCGAAAAATCCATCTCTGTTCTGTTTCGAACAGTTTCTTTTTCGACCAGCTGGCATCACTTTCGATCACTGTCCATGACATCTCGTCCACCCCATGTGGGTGCGAGATGAAGTGTGTGCTCATTTTTGTTACGGATTTACCACACCGTATGTTACTGCGGTGCTCCATGATCCTTGTCTTCACTGGGCGTGTGATCATCCCCACATACTGGAGGTTGCAGGGACATTTGATAAGGTATATGCAGTTCTTAGAATTGCAATTTGTGTGTGTTCTTTGAGTCCAAACTTTACCATCTTCCAAGTGGAGTTCCTTAGTTGTCCTTGTTAGTACGCAAACTCCACATTGTCCACAGGGATAGTGGCCATGTACTGGGGTGGTGTTCCATAGCGTTCCTTGTGTATCTTTCTGTTTGATTTTCGGACGGGTGTGAACGAGTATGTCACGTAGGTTGCTTGTCCGTTTGTTAGCGAACCTTGGAAATGGAACAGAGAGTGTCCCTGTAGAGAGAATTTTCCAATGTTTACGAATAATTCTCCGAATGGTGTTGGATTCTGGTGTAAAAGTTATCAGGTCATCAGTTTTCCTTTGTTTTGGTTCCAAGAGTGCCTCTCTGTTGTTATTAAGTGCTCTTTTCTTTGATTGGTTGATGATAATGAGGGGATAGTCCCGAGCTGCTAAGTTTTGTCCGTTTATGTACACTTGAATAGGCTGGTATTGGGTAAACTGTAAAGCCAATGTTAAAGGTTAAAGGCTTCATATGTTGATCAGGAGAAGTCATGCCAGATTTGATAGGTTTCATAGATTTGTTATAAAACGTTATGACAAAGCCAGTAGGCCTGGCCTACTTATTGTGAAAAACATGTATTACAGCAGTAGTCTTTTAAGGATGGATTCTTATTACACTGTGCTAAAGCTTAAAGGCAGGTATTTTGTTGCATGGAATTTCATAAATTACTTTAGTAGGCAGATTTTTCCTGATCTACCAAACAAACTGTGGAGATTCACTACAATAATCCTTCATGGGCTCGCTTTGCTAACTGTAATTTTGTATACATGTGTACTTTTTTTTTTTTTTTAAACCTTTATTTACACATCAAATATTCACAGTCATGGGCCTACAACCGCCTGGGCCGGCCGCTAACGTAGAAAAAAGGGAGGAAAACAAAAATACAGCAATCATGAGAGCAGGAGAGAACCGCACGCGTAACGGCTGCAGCCGCCCACAACTGAACCCAGCACTACAGAAAGGTTTCTTATTAACTGTTTTATAAATAAAAACAACAAAAGGAAACTTAGACCAGGCAGAAGAACTCCATTAGCAGGGACTTGCTCTTTCATGAGCGGGGGACAACAGCGACAGTGCAGCCCATCACACAGTTACTCGCGTTAAGGAGGGCGGGGGGGGGGGGGGTAGGGAAAAGATCGGTCATCAATCCTGCAAAGCGAAAGGGGAAAAAGACCAGGAACATCAAAGTCAAGGGGACATCGTTACATCTGGTGTGACCACCAAGGGGGGGGTGCATATATCCCCACGGTAGGAGTTCCAGGGACCCCACATCTTCTTAGGTTTGCCTCTGGCCACGTAAACCGTCTTCTCTCGAAACATGCACCAATCCATATTCTCTTTCCACTTCGTAACTGTGGGAGGCCTACCGGAACCCCAGAGCTGTGCAATGTCTCTTTTAGCGATCATGTTGCCCAAAGTCACCCAGCGTTCTTGTGCCACATCGCAGTCAGTCGGTTCCCACACATTCAGCACACATCGCCGAGCCTCAGGGAGCAGAGCCACACCCGTAACCTCCTCCATCACTGCATGCACACCAGTCCAGAAACGTAGCACCTTCGGACACTCCCACAGAATATGAAGAAAAGTACCAAGCAGGCCACAACCACGCCGACATAAACCATCACTTGTGTAACCCATGTGAAGCAAGCGGGGACCGGTGACATAGACCCTATGTAATATCTTTAACTGCACAAATCGAAGGCGAGCCGGTATGGCAACCTCCCTCGGTGAGGCTATGGCCGCGACCCAGTCCTCATCATCCAATTCTAGGCCATCGGCGACCCAGACCTCTCGCAAATGTGTGAGGAGGTCCGCTCGAGTATTGATCAGTTTTTTGTAGATCAGGGAAATAGTACTATCCGGCAGGTAACCATCAAGTAAACGATCTTCCAACGGGGAGGCTTCAGGGATATCTGCAGGATTCGGGAAAGCGGAAAGTAGCGCATGGCGCATCTGCGCATAGTGAAAGAACTCCCTATCGCTCAGCTTATATTCCGTCCGAAGAGCTTCAAACGTTTTAAAAGCGCCCATCGTCCAGAGATCCCCCACACGACTAATCCCAATCAAATCCCACTTCTCAAAGCTCTTAGTATGCCATAAACCACCCAACGCATCAGACGCATACAGTGGAGTCGCACGAGACAGACGGCCCGTCCATCCCGTAGCAGCGGTGGCGCAGTGCCAGGCACGTACTGCATTTTTCATAGGACCTGTCAATTTAGTGCCTCCCTTCGTAGAATAAAGCGCCCTATTGAAATCTCCGCCCGGCAACAGTAGCTTATCCATCTCATAAGTGGGGTTCACCGCCGGGCCATATGTCCCATGGTTCACCGCCACCAACTGGGACGCCCAATAATACCTTCTAATATCAGGGAGAGCTATACCATGGAAGGGTCAATTTAGCGAGAGCAATTCGCGGTCTCCCATCCCAAACTAGTTGCCTCTGTAGGCTCTCTACCTCACTAAAATATCGGGCGGGCACCACGTCCAGCGTATTCTGCAATGCATACAAAAAGCGTGGAAGAGACATCATTTCGAATAAGGCTGCCCGGCCAAGCGGTGATAGCGGGAGCTTCCGCCAATGAGCAACATCGGCACGCAGCCGCTGGAGCGGGGGCAGCAGATTCAGAGCATAACGGACCGCCGGATCCAGGGACACGTGGATACCTAGGTATTTAAATCCAGAATGTGAAATATGAATCGGACAGCCACGAGGGAGAAAAGGGGGGTCGCCAACCAGCACATAAACACAGGATTTCACCCAATTAATGACAAGCCCTGAATTGCGACCGAAGGAGTTTAATACATCAAATAACACTATCAACGATTTCCGCGGGGAGGTGAGATAGAGCAAAATATCATCTGCGTAGAGTGACACGCGATCCTCAAACGTCGGTGTCCACCGAATACCCGTCATGGAGGGTTCCCACCGGAGCCACGCCGCCAGGGGCTTCAATGCGAGAGCAAAAAGAAGCGGGGACAGGTGGCAACCCTGCCGCGTGCCCCTTACATGTGTACTTTTATGACTTTATGCCGGATAGTTGCCTTGTGGAAAGGTTACATTCACTACAGTAAGCTTGAGTTAGTTATAGTGACACACCAATGATAAAGGCTATATGCCTCATTATTTGTTATTAAAAGTAATATTTAAGGCAGATGACCAGGCATATTGATTGTGAAAAGCAAATATTAAAGTCAATAGGTAGTTAAGGGTGAATTGTTATTACAGGTAGGGATTTTGTTACATATAATCTCATAGATTACATTAGTAGGCAAGGGTTTTGATGTTGGTTACTCCTTCTGACAAACCATAAGTATAGATTTGGAGTATGAGAATCATTGTTAAAACAGTCAGGACAGATAGTGTTTTGCTTTGCCAGCTGTATTTGTGCATACACTTGCCAAGTAGGCCTCTAACAGTGGATGGTTATCATGTCTGTTACAGGCTGTAGAAAGGTATTTGATTACATGTAATCTCATAGATTACCATAGTGGGCAGGTGTTGATCACCCACTCTGACAAATCCTGGGAGACAAATTTGACTCTGATGATTCTTGTTAGGTATGAATGAGAGAGGTTGTATGTTGTTTTGTGAACTGTAATTTTGTAAACATTCGTAGTTTTATAAATGCATGCCTGATGGTTGCCAGTTTATGTGCACCATGGTCAGCCTGGGTTGTATCATGCCTTTGATTTATAATTAATCCCTATTACAAAGCAAGTAGGCACTACTTACCAATTGTGAAAAGGATGTGCTAAAGGCAATAGGCTTTTAAGGGTGACTTGTTATTACGCTGTGCAAGGCAGGCAGATATTTCTATGGAATCTCTCAGGTTACTGTGATAGGCAAGAGTCTTGGCGCCTCACCTGAACAACTCATAGGAATAGACGATTTACAGGATTGTAATCCTTATTAGGCTGTATAGGGATTTAAAATCATTTTGATAACTGTATTTTAAACACATTTGTAGTTTTATTACAGTATACCTGATTGTAGCCTTTTGGGACGGCTTAGGAACAAACAATGTAGAGTTTGTTATGGGGAAGCCAATGATAAAGGTTATAGGGCTGATTGTTTATAATGAAAAGTTATGATGAAGCTAGTAGGCTTGACATATTGATTTTGTAATGCGTAAATTCAAGTCAATAGGCATTTAAGGTCAGATTATCATTACTCTGTATTAAAATTTACAGATATGTACTTTTTTTTACATGGAATCTCATAGATTACCATAGTGGGCAGGTGTTGATCACCCACTCTGACAAATCCTGGGAGACAAATTTGACTCTGATGATTCTTGTTAGGTATGAATGAGAGAGGTTGTATGTTGTTTTGTGAACTGTAATTTTGTAAACATTCGTAGTTTTATAAATGCATGCCTGATGGTTGCCAGTTTATGTGCACCATGGTCAGCCTGGGTTGTATCATGCCTTTGATTTATAATTAATCCCTATTACAAAGCAAGTAGGCACTACTTACCAATTGTGAAAAGGATGTGCTAAAGGCAATAGGCTTTTAAGGGTGACTTGTTATTACGCTGTGCAAGGCAGGCAGATATTTCTATGGAATCTCTCAGGTTACTGTGATAGGCAAGAGTCTTGGCGCCTCACCTGAACAACTCATAGGAATAGACGATTTACAGGATTGTAATCCTTATTAGGCTGTATAGGGATTTAAAATCATTTTGATAACTGTATTTTAAACACATTTGTAGTTTTATTACAGTATACCTGATTGTAGCCTTTTGGGACGGCTTAGGAACAAACAATGTAGAGTTTGTTATGGGGAAGCCAATGATAAAGGTTATAGGGCTGATTGTTTATAATGAAAAGTTATGATGAAGCTAGTAGGCTTGACATATTGATTTTGTAATGCGTAAATTCAAGTCAATAGGCATTTAAGGTCAGATTATCATTACTCTGTATTAAAATCTACAGATATGTACTTTTTTTTACATGGAATCTCATAGATTACCATAGTGGGCAGGTGTTGATCACCTACTCTGACAAATCCTGGGAGACAAATTTGACTCTGATGATTCTTGTTAGGTATGAATGAGAGAGGTTGTATGTTGTTTTGTGAACTGTAATTTTGTAAACATTCGTAGTTTTATAAATGCATGCCTGATGGTTGCCAGTTTATGTGCACCATGGTCAGCCTGGGTTGTATCATGCCTTTGATTTATAATGAAACCCTATTACAAAGCAAGTAGGCACTACTTACCAATTGTGAAAAGGATGTGCTAAAGGCAATAGGCTTTTAAGGGTGACTTGTTATTACGCTGTGCAAGGCAGGCAGATATTTCTATGGAATCTCTCAGGTTACTGTGATAGGCAAGAGTCCTGGCGCCTCACCTGAACAACTCATAGGAATAGACGATTTACAGGATTGTAATCCTTATTAGGCTGTATAGGGAGTTAAAATCATTTTGATAACTGTATTTTAAACACATTTGTAGTTTTATTACAGTATACCTGATTGTAGCCTTTTGGGACGGCTTAGGAACAAACAATGTAGAGTTTGTTATGGGAAAGCCAATGATAAAAGTTATAGGGCTGATTGTTTATAATGAAAAGTTATGATGAAGCTAGTAGGCTTGACATATTGATTTTGTAATGCGTAAATTCAAGTCAATAGGCATTTAAGGTCAGATTATTATTACTCTGTATTAAAATCTACAGATGTGTACTTTTTTTTACATGGAATGTCACAGATTACCAAAGTAGGCAAGGGATTTAGTGCTGGTTACCCCCTTTGGAAAAAAAACATGGTTATGGAAGAATTGTGCTTTCAGAATCCTTGTTAGGCACTCTTAGTAGAGATAGTGCTTTCCTGTAATTTTGAAAACTATCTGATTTTATGATTGTTGGACCTAAAGTCCTAGGGTAGCCTGGCTCAAGTGGAAAGGCCTCATTCCAGAGTAACATGTCGTGCTTGCATCCCACTCACCTCAGCACTCCAGCGTACCACCACTAAAAACGACACTACACCAGAGAATTTAGAAAAATTAGAAAAGCTTTATCTTTCCTTCTATCATGTTTTTCTTTTCCTTCAAATGAAACCAATCAGTTTTTATCTACATCACGTTAGGGTCAAAACATTTCATCGTGACTAGATTGGCATTGCATAAATATCTTAGACCTGGTATGAAATTAAGCACACCATCTGGTGGTCAAACACAGCACAGCAAATTCCATAGCGCTTTAAATAGAGTTATGAAACATAGTGCTGCTCATAGCGATTTCATAGCATCTTAAATAGAGTTATTAAACTTAGCACTGCACATAGCGATTTCATAGCACCTTAAATAGAGTTATTAAACATAGCGCTGCACATAGCGATTTCATAGCACCTTAAATAGAGTTATTAAACTTAGCTCTGCACATAGCGATTTCATAGCACCTTAAATAGAGTTATTAAACTTAGCGCTGCACATAGCGATTTCATAGCACCTTAAATAGAGTTATTAGACTTAGTGCTGCACATAGCGATTTCATAGCACCTCAAATAGAGTTATTAGACTTAGTGCCGCACATAGCGCTGCATCTGGCAGAACATTCGCACTTCAATTATGGAATCAATAACACGTCAGATGTGGCCCTCCAGCATAACGTAGTGATCCAGGAATTATGCCTGGGCTAAATTTCCGTTCCGCCCGCGGAAATTGCGATAATTTGACATTTTAGCGTTCCGCGGAGAGCGCGAAAATGTCCAAATTTCCGCATTCCGCAGCTTAGCGATAATTTGGCTCTTGCTCGCGCTGTAAAATAATACATTCTTGCGCGCGCGCAATCGCCTTACCTGAATCCCCGCGTTCGCCGACAAGTTTTCCCGATCCGGTCGCGTTCTCCACGAGATGTTGGATTGTTGGTAGCCATTTGCGCTGTCTCGCGACAGTTCGCGCCCGTAGTAACGTCATGCGTCGCGTGATCACGTCTTTCTTCTCGCGATCATGCACCGCGAGAAGAGTGAAAACAAGATGGCCGCGCCCACAAGCAACCGCATGGGTAAGTTGGCGGGCCGCGAACACGCAGAAAATACCGCGAACGGGCGGGAAAAAACCTTCCGCATCTTCGCGATATTTCCGCGTGTTTGCGGAGATTTTAAACATTTTCGCGATAATTTGCGAAAGTCGCGTTCGCAAATTCCGCCCACCCCTACCAGGAATCAATAGCGCTTTAACACATGGCAAGTCTTTGAGGCACCTGCTGGACCCTTCTCCCCGTGGGGCACCTCGTGAAGGGGGACCGTGGTCCAGTTCAGTCACGCTCTGGGGTCGAAGGGGGCCTCACGTTGGATCTCCCCGGGGGAGGGGCGGGCTCCGGGCCTTGTGGGCCTCCCGCCCTCCTCCCCGGAGATTACCTGTGTCTTTGGCCTTTTTCAGGCCCTTGCGCCGGTCTCTGAGGCTTCGGGCCCGGGCCCACAGATGTCGGCTGGGAGTCCCGCATTACAGGGACTCCAGCAGATCTCCTCGTCAGCTCCGCATCGGGGAGGGATCCGGCAGAGGCGCGCCCACATCCGCCAATGGCATAGCGGCCTGCGGGGCGTGGCTCACAGATTGAATCCTGCAGCGGCGGGGGCGGCGTCGCGCAGTCCACCCCCGTCACGTGACGGTGGATCACGGCTTCAGGCCTACGCGGCCTTCTTTGAACTCCGGCGGCCCTCTCCTCACAGAGAGCTGCGTCGATGAGGCTGCGACGGCAGCGGCGGGGCCCCGGACCTCCACGCGGGCCCAAGGATGGCAGGAACAGGCGACACGGCCCAGGGCCACGGCGGTAAGTTACCCTCTGGGGCAGCCCCGACGGGGGTGGCAATAAATTAAGGGGTGGCGATGTTCTCAGCGCCTAGCACTCCCTTCTTCCTCACACAAATTAAGGGGTGGCGATGTTCTCAGCGCCTAGCGCTCCCTTCTTCCTCACAGTGATGCCCTGGCTCAGGGCAGGTGGGTTGGGAGGTGGCAGTCCACACGCCAGAGGCAGATCAAGATAGGGGGGGCCCAGGCCCAGTCAGGGAAGTAGAAGATAAGGTTGTAGGGGTTAACTCCTTTCCCCGGTTCTCTTCAGGGGTCCTGGCTAGGCGGGGAGCACACAAAGGTTAACGTGATCCCAGGGTCAGAGGCTGACGGCAGGGCTAGGTCACGAGGTAGGGGGCAGTGTCAACCGAGGGGGGAGAAAGCAGGCCCTAAGAACAGTCAGTTTCCCCCTCCAGCGCACCTACCTCCCCACTCAGGTGCCTTACTCCTGACTACCTCACTTCACACAAAATGGCCGACGCACCTCACCTCTATATATAGCCTGGGCCCTGACTGTCCAGAGAGGCCCAGAAGGTTCTGGAACTCCTCATGTCAGCCTATGGCCCAATCTCTGAGGTGATAGTTTAGGCCACCATTTTGTAGAGGAGCTCTCACTCTCCCTCCATTTTAGGGAAGCACCTTGCGCCACACCATCAATTAGTGATAATGGGGCACCCAGAGCCTCTAAGTCAACACCACAAAAAACTAGTGGACAGAAAAATTAGAGGGTAAAGGAAGAAAAATGAGGAGGGGGACAGCCAAAGGGCTGGCAGGTCTAACACGCATCCCCCCCAGCTGAAAGTGGGGAGAGCTACCCGATCCCTTGGGAGTTCTCTTCACTAAGGCAGAAATACCTGGAGAGACCGTCAGCATTGGCGTGGTCCACTCCTGGGTGATGTTCCACCCTAAAGTTCATTCCCTGTAGGGAGATGGACCACCTCAACAACTTAGGATTCTCGCCCCTCATTTGCATCAGCCACCTGAGGGGCCGGTGGTCGGTCTGAACCAGGAAGTGCGAGCCAAACAGGTATGGCCGCAGCTTCTTCAGAGCCCACACCACCGCAAAAGCCTCCCGTTCGATCGCACTCCACCTCTGTTCCCGGGGGAGTAGTCTCCTGGATAGGAAAACCACAGGTTGGTCCAGACCCTCTTCATTGAGCTGCAACAGCACTGCCCCGATACCATGCTCCGACGCATCCGTTTGGACGATGAACTCCTTGGAGAAGTCAGGGGCCCTGAGGACAGGCGCCGCACACATTGCTTGTTTCAAGGTGTCAAATGCTCGTTGACACACCTCGGTCCAGATTTCCCGTCGAGGGTGCTTCTTTGATGTAAGCTCAGTCAAGGGAGCCACGATAGTACCATACCCCTTGACGAAGCGTCGGTAGTAACCGGTGAGGACCAGAAAGGCTCGGACCTCCGTCTGAGTCTTGGGGGGTTCCCAGGCCATAATGGTTTTAATCTTGGCCTGGAGGGGTTGCACCCTGCCCCGACCCACCAAGTGACCGAGGTACACTACCGACCCCTGCCCGATCTGGCACTTGCTGGCCTTGATCGTCAGGCCTGCCTGCTGCAGGGCCTGAAGGACAGCCTGAAGGTGACCCAAATGGTCCTCCCAGCTGCTGCTGAAGACGGCGATGTCATCCAGGTAAGCAACCGAGAAAGCCTCCATCCCGGAGAGGACCTGGTTCACCAGCCGCTGAAAAGTGGCAGGGGCATTCTTGAGCCCAAAGGGCATCACACAGAACTGGTAGTGACCCTCAGGTGTGGAGAAGGCTGACCTTTCCTTTGCTCCATCTGTAAGGGAGATCTGCCAGTACCCGGATGTAAGGTCAAAGGTACTCAGATATTGGGCAGCTTCCAACCGGTCAATGAGCTCATCCGCCCTCGGGATAGGATGAGCATCGGTCTTCGTCACAGAGTTCAGTCCCCTGTAATCCACACAGAACCTGAGTTCTGGGGTAGTGCCCGGCGGGGCAGCTTTGGGTACCAGTACCACCGGACTGGACCAGGGACTGCTTGAAGGTTCAATTACTCCCAGCTCCAGCATCTTAGTGACTTCACCATGGATGCTAGCCTTCACCTTATCCGACAAGCGGTAGGACTTGGACTTCACAGGTGGGCTGTCCCCTGTGTCCACATCAAGGGTACACAGATGAGTCCTTCCCGGGATAAGTGAGAACAGTGAAGCGTACTGCTCCAGAACCTGGCAGCAGTCTCTCCGCTGTTTAGGAGTTAGAGATGGTGAGAGGATCACTCCCTCTACCGACCCATCCTTCTCTTGGGACGGGAAAAGATCAGGGAGAGGTTCACTTTCCTCTTCCTCTGACCCATCAGTCACCATCATCAAAGTGACCTCTGATCTCTCTTGGTGGGGCTTGAGGCGGTTGACATGGAGCACCCAATGGGGCTGCCTGGGGGTCTTCTTAAGATCCACCACATAGGTGACCTTGCCCTTCTTCTCAATCACCTCAAAGGGGCCTGACCAGCGATCCTGGAGGGCGCTAAGCTCTCCAGGCTCCATGACCCACACCTTCTGGCCATGCTCCAGCTCCACCGGGTGAGCATTTTGGTCATACCACTCCTTCATGACCGTCTGGCTGGCTTCTAGGTTTTCGGAAGCTTGCTTCCACAACCTAGCCATTTGGCTACGAAAGGCCAGCATGTAGCTCACCACATCCGGGGGAAGTTTTCTGGGAATCTTTTCCCATCCATCCTTCACCAGGTTGAGGGGTCCTCGTACAGGGTGCCCGTACAACAGCTCGAAGGGGCTGAAGCCCACTCCCTTCTGCGGTACCTCCCTGTAGGAGAACAGCAAACAAGGCAGGAGGACGTCCCATTTCCTCCGCAGGCTCTCGGGCAGACTCCTGATCATGCCCTTCAAGGTTTTATTAAACCTCTCCACCAGACCATTGGTCTGGGGGTGATAAGGGGTGGAGAACCGGTAGGTAACTCCACACTCCTTCCACATAGCCCACATGTATGCTGACATGAAGTTGGTACCTCTGTCAGACACAACTTCCTTGGGGAACCCCATCCGGGTGAAAATCCCCATCAGGGCCCGTGCCACCGCAGGTGCGGTAATGGTCCTCAGAGGAATAGCCTCTGGGTACCGGGTGGCATGATTCACCAGAACCAGGATAAACCTGTGACCGGCAGACGTTGGTGGATCCAATGGCCCAACAATGTCGATGCCCACCCTCCCAAAGGGGGTGCCAACGACAGGCAGTGGTTCCAGGGGAACCTTCAGCTTCACCCCTGTTTTCCCACTAGCTTGGCAGGTGACACATGTCCTACAAAAAGTGTCAGACGTAATCCTCATCTGAGGCCAGTAGAAGTGAGGGACAAGCCGAGCAAAGGTCTTGTCCTGTCCCAAGTGTCCTGCCAAGGGTATCTCGTGAGCCAATTCCAAAAGGAAGGCTCGGTAACGCTGGGGAACCACCAAGGCCCGGGATGATCCATGCACCGGAGCCTTGGGTTCGCTATAGAGGAGACCATCTTCCCAATATATGTGGAAGTTCCCCGGATCGTTACCCGCTGCCTGGGCTTCGGCCTGTCGCCGTAAGCCCTCAAGGGTGGGGCACTCCATCTGGGCCCGACAAAACTCCTCCCTGGTAGGTCCTCCCTCCACCTGCCATTCTGCAGGGGTAGGTAAGCCCAACAGGGAAGTCACATCCCCCTCTGTGGACTCCGGGACCACCTCAGTTGCCCCATCCATCTTATGAGGTGCAGATTCCGGGGCAGGCTTCCCCTGTCCCCTTCTACCCTTTTTGGCAGCTGGTTGGGCCTTTGTCCCAGGCTCCAACCTCTGTGAACTCTCCCTCCGGGCAGTCACGGACCGCGTGTTGGCACAGGTCCACTCAGGTGACCCCAACATCTCCATATGAGCCTTGAACTCAACCTCCTTCCAGGCCGTATGTTCAAGGTCATTTCCCAACAGACAGTCGACCGGCATGGCAGGGCTTACCGCAACTCGAAGAGAACCCACAACCCCTCCCCACTCAAAGGGAATCTGGGCCACCGGATAGTGACCCTCTCGGTTGTCAGCCATCACAACCGGGTGGACTACGTTGGGAACCACCTGCTCTGGGGACACCAGCTGACTCCTTACCATAGTCATGCTGGCTCCTGTGTCCCTCAGAGCCTCCACCCTCTGGGCATTGATGGTGACCCATTGCCTGTACTTGCTAGTATTCGATGGCACATGGGTCTTAGGAACCATCTTGCAGTCTCCCAGGGACACTAATGTTAGCCCTGCCCACTCACCTCCCTTATCTAGGGGCAACTCCTCCCCGTGCACTACACTCGCCACCCCAGGGGTCTTTCCTCCAGTGGGAGGGTGTGGTCTCTTGGGACACTTGGTATCCCCCTTGTAGTGCCCAATCTCGCTACACTCATAGTAACGGACAACCCTAGGCTGCTGACCACGGTCAGGATAAGGGGGTTTGTGAGGGCCAACCTTAGGAGGGAAACCTGATCCCTTTCCCTGCGAACTCTTTTGGGGGCCTTTAGGGAACTCCTTCTTTTTGTCTCCCCCCTCTTTCTCCTGGGGAGCGCCCTGTCCCGTCCTTTGGGAATCCCCCCTGTTCCTTTTGAAGACACCCGGGTACTAGCCCAGATGTCCGCCTCCTCTGCAAGCTTCCTAGGATTAGTCAGCTTGCTGTCCACCAGGTGTTGACGCAGCTCCGGAAAACTTTTCTCGAGGAGGTGCTCCCTCAAAAACAGGTTATACAACCCCTCGTAGTCTTTCACCTCACTGCCCTGAACCCAGCCCTCCAAAGCCTTTTTGGCGTAGTCCAGGAAGTCCACCCAATTCTGGGCGGCCAGCTTTTGGCTACCCCGGAATCTCTACCTGTACTTCTCAGGGGTCAGCCCAAATTTCCTAATCAAGGCAACCCTCATGATGGGGTAATCGGTCTGCTCCCGTTGTTCTAGGGCTAAAAGGGCATTCCCTCCCCACCGGAGGCATGTACCTGTACAGACCACCCCCCCACTGAGCTTCCGGGATCCCATGGGCTCGTAAGGAGACCTAATAGGCAGCCAACCACTTGGCGATGTCGTCCCCAACACCATAGCTGGCAACTACGTCCTTTTGTAAGTGGGGTCTAGGCTCCCTGGGAACTTCTTTCTGTACGCTGCCACCAACAGGACTACTGGGGGTCCCTAACTGAAGGGCCTTGAGATACAATTCTTTTAAATGGAGCTCATGAAGAAACCTCCGCTCTTCCCTCTCCTTCTCCAAGCGGGCTAATTCCATCCTGAACTGCCTCTCCTCCCTCCTGTCGGCTAAGTCAGCCGAAGAAAGGCTTCCCCCTGAAGCGCTACTACCGGCGCTTGAAGGCGCCCTGGGTCCTGCAACCCTATTGCTGCTCTCAGTGGGAAGAATTGACTCTGCCCCTTCCGTGGTGTCCGGTTCCGGTCCCTCCTCCTCCTGTCCCCCGCTAGGGTGGGCCATCACCCAGGCTCTCAAGCTAGTCTGGAGCTCCTCTCTTTTTGTTCCCCGCTTGAAAAATACCCCCCTCTCCTGGCAGAATTCCTTTAGCTGAGTTACAGTGTACTCTTCTAGACTACCAAGCTCAAACTCCATCCTGCCAGGTGGGGCCCTAACAATGCAGAAAAGAACTCTCAAGGTAAGAGGAACCTTCTTTCAAAAGAAAGCCACACCACAGGGATAATTTCGGAAAATCCAAAAGAATCCAATCAGGGAGACAACCTGGAGAAAACTCCAATAAAAACAAAAATCAGGTGTAGGGTGCGTGGCGCACACTGAATTGCTGATGAGTGGACGCAAGCACAATCTCAGAATCCCACCGCTGAACACCAACTTGTTGGACCTAAAGTCCTAGGGTAGCTTGGCTCAAGTGGAAAGGCCTCATTCCTGAGTAAAATGTCGTGCTTGCATCCCACTCACCTCAGCACTCCAGCGTACCACCACTAAAAACGACACTACACCAGAGAATTTAGAAAAATTAGAAAAGCTTTATCTTTCCTTCTATCATGTTTTTCTTTTCCTTCAAATGAAACCAATCAGTTTTTATCTACATCACGTTAGGGTCAAAACATTTCATCGTGATTAGATTGGCATTGCATAAATATCTTAGACCTGGTATGAAATTAAGCACACCATCTGGTGGTCAAACACAGCACAGCAAATTCCATAGCGCTTTAAATAGAGTTATGAAACATAGCGCTGCTCATAGCGATTTCATAGCATCTTAAATAGAGTTATTAAACTTAGCGCTGCACATAGCGATTTCATAGCACCTTAAATAGAGTTATTAAACATAGCGCTGCACATAGCGATTTCATAGCACCTTAAATAGAGTTATTAAACTTAGCTCTGCACAAAGCGATTTCATAGCACCTTAAATAGTGTTATTAAACTTAGCGCTGCACATAGCGATTTCATAGCACCTTAAATAGAGTTATTAGACTTAGTGCCGCACATAGCGCTGCATCTGGCAGAACATTCGCACTTCAATTATGGAATCAGTAGCACGTCAGATGTGGCCCTCCAGCATAACGTAGTGATCCAGGAATCAATAGCGCTTTAACACATGGCAAGTCTTTGAGGCACCTGCTGGACCCTTCTCCCCGTGGGGCACCTCGTGAAGGGGGACCGTGGTCCAGTTCAGTCACGCTCTGGGGTCGAAGGGGGCCTCACGTTGGATCTCCCCGGGGGAGGGGCGTGCTCCGGGCCTTGTGGGCCTCCCGCCCTCCTCCCCGGAGATTACCTGTGTCTTCGGCCTTTTTCAGGCCCTTGCGCCGGTCTCTGAGGCTTCGGGCCCGGGCCCACAGATTTGCATATGGCCATGTCTGAACTGGGGTGGCAGAGTGGGCTAAAGAACGGTGATGGATCAAACCCAGATCTGTTGACTGGGTGTGAGTGTTTGATTGGTTCTGATGCTCTGTCCATCACCACCCCCTTTTGTACCGTTTTGTTCGCCATAAGTTGGCAGGGTATGCTCAGACGTGAGTCCCTTGCTCACTTTGCCACTGGATTCAAGCAAGCCTGGCTGAAGACGGCTGAAATGCCAGAAACCGGTCCTAGGAAGCTTGTTTCCGGTCCAGGGAAGGCATGGCTTGGCAGTTCGGGCTGCACTGTTCCCATGAGGCACAGGGTCAGACTGATTTGCATATGGCCATGTCTGAACTGGGGTGGCAGAGTGGGCTAAAGAACGGTGATGGATCAAACCCAGATCTGTTGACTGGGTGTGAGTGTTTGATTGGTTCTGATGCTCTGTCCATCACCACCCCCTTTTGTACCGTTTTGTTCGCCATAAGTTGGCAGGGTATGCTCAGACGTGAGTCCCTTGCTCACTTTGCCACTGGATTCAAGCAAGCCTGGCTGAAGACGGCTGAAATGCCAGAAACCGGTCCTAGGAAGCTTGTTTCCGGTCCAGGGAAGGCATGGCTTGGCAGTTCGGGCTGTACTGTTCCCATGAGGCACAGGGTCAGACTGATTTGCATATGGCCATGTCTGAACTGGGGTGGCAGAGTGGGCTAAAGAACGGTGATGGATCAAACCCAGATCTGTTGACTGGGTGTGAGTGTTTGATTGGTTCTGATGCTCTGTCCATCACCACCCCCTTTTGTACCGTTTTGTTCGCCATAAGTTGGCAGGGTATGCTCAGACGTGAGTCCCTTGCTCACTTTGCCACTGGATTCAAGCAAGCCTGGCTGAAGACGGCTGAAATGCCAGAAACCGGTCCTAGGAAGCTTGTTTCCGGTCCAGGGAAGGCATGGCTTGGCAGTTCGGGCTGTACTGTTCCCATGAGGCACAGGGTCAGACTGATTTGCATATGGCCATGTCTGAACTGGGGTGGCAGAGTGGGCTAAAGAACGGTGATGGATCAAACCCAGATCTGTTGACTGGGTGTGAGTGTTTGATTGGTTCTGATGCTCTGTCCATCACCACCCCCTTTTGTACCGGGCCCACAGATGTCGGCTGGGAGTCCCGCATTACAGGGACTCCAGCAGATCTCCTCGTCAGCTCCGCATCGGAGAGGGATCCGGCAGAGGCGCGCCCACATCCGCCAATGGCAGTGCGGCCTGCGGGGCGTGGCTCACAGATTGAATCCTGCAGCGGCGGGGGCGGCGCTGCACAGTCCACCCCCGTCACGTGACGGTGGATCACGGCTTCAGGCCTACGCGGCCTTCTTTGATCTCCGGCGGCCCTCTCCTCACAGAGAGCTGCGTCGATGAGGCTGCGACGGCAGCGGCGGGGCCCCAGACCTCCACGCGGGCCCAAGGATGGCAGGAACAGGCGACACGGCCCAGGGCCACGGCGGTAAGTTACCCTCTGGGGCAGCCCCGATGGGGGTGGCACAAATTAAGGGGTGGCGATGCACTCAGCGCCTAGCGCTCCCTTCTTCCTCACACAAATTAAGGGGTGGCGATGTTCTCAGCGCCTAGCGCTCCCTTCTTCCTCACATCGATGCGCTGGTTTAGGGCAGGTGGGTTGGGAGGTGGCAGTCCACACGCCAGAGGCATATCAAGATAGGGGAGGCCCCAGGCCCAGTCAGGGAAGTAGAAGATAAGGTCGTAGGGGTTAACTCCTTTCTCCGGTTCTCTTCAGGGGTCCTGGCTAGGCGGGGAGCACAGAAAGGTTAACGTGATCCCAGGGTCAGAGGCTGACGCCAGGGCTAGGTCACGAGGTAGGGGGCAGTGTCAACCGAGGGGTGAGAAAGCAGGCCCTAAGAACAGTCAGTTTCCCCCTCCAGCGCACCTACCTGCCCCTCAGGTGCCTTACTCCTGACTACCTCACTTCACACAAAATGGCCGACGCACCTCACCTCTATATATAGCCTGGGCCCTGACTGTCCAGAGTGGCCCAGAAGGTTCTGGAACTCCTCATGTCAGCCTATGGCCCAGTCTCTGAGGTGATAGTTTAGGCCACCATTTCGTAGAGGAGCTCTCACTCTCCCTACATTTTAGGGAAGCACCTTGCGCCACACCATCAATTAGTGATAATGGGGCACCCAGAGCCTCTAAGTCAACACCAAAAAAAACTAGTGGACAGAAAAAGTAGTGGGTAAAGGAAGAAAAATGAGGAGGGGACAGCCAAAGGGCTGGCATGTCTAACAAAAACCGTATGCTTGATGGTTGCCCTGTGGGAAAGCTTATGATCAGTACAGAAGGCCTCGGTTTGCTTTGCTGATAAGCCAGTTGTTACAGCTACAGCCCTGATTGGTCACTAGGACAAATATTTCTGCTGTCATAGATCTGATCTGTTAATTATGAAAAGTTATGATAAACGCATTAGGCCTGACACATTGATAGTGAAAAGCATATGTGAAAATGTGTAGGCATTTAAGTGTGGATTGGAATTTCTCAGAATTACAGCCTACAGATAAATATTTTGTTACATGAAAAGGCACTGCAGTCTACGTTTGGAGGAAATGATGTTGATATTGGTTACAGCCTCTGACAAACCCTTGGGGGAGAAGATTTGTACTGTAATAATTCTTGCAAGAATCTCTTCTTAGCTGTCTGCCTGGAACTTGTAATGATAAAATAATTAATTAATACACCACCCATATATATATAAATATGTTTCCATGTAGATGCATTTGGGGCTTTTGGGTCAGCTCAAGTCTACCATTGGACTATCCAAGTGTCCTTTACCCAGTACTTCCATCCAGGACAGCGAACTGCATAGGATAATGGGTAAGTCTACATCAGTCATTAGCTGTCTTGCCCTGTAAATGATGGTATTTTCTGATTACATGTGTACATTCACATGCTAATTATTGTGCTTGATTGTTAGGGCTAGTTGGCTAGTCCTTTAGTTTTGAATTGTCTTCTTTTATAGTTAGAGTATCATAAAAGGTACGGGGCCTCACCATACAGCAGAGAAAACAAAAGGTTTTCAAGGGTAACAGGTTGCTAAATTTCAGGAAAGTTCACAGTGCTTATATATGATTTTCTTTATATATGTGTCAGGATTCCTGTTTAAGTGAGTAGGAAAGCCATTCTTTGGATACCTCACATGCATAAAAGTGTCTTTCTTCATCATCGGTATGCTCTCCCCACCCTAGTAAGGTGGTATCACTAGGACGGACTGAACCTCCTCGGAGACTTGGTGGGAGGAGGGAGGTCTTAAATAAAACTAGTGGACAAAGACAGGATCTAGAAAATTTAAAAATACCTTAGAATTCCTCGGTTATCCCTTTATTAGTGAGGACTCTAGGTATATCTGGCAATGCTTTCATCTGTAACTTCTTGTCGCATTAACTTATTTACAAAATCAATACAACAGTATGTTTGCTAGACTCTTTTGTTTCCGGGGATATATAGAGTTTGCATATTCTCCAAGACACTTAGGTACCCAGAGCCAACATTTGAGCTCCACATTACAATGGCTTTCATTGTGTATCAAGTATAGAGCAATTCATATGATAAAACATAAAATGTGAAAATGTGTATAATGCAAACCTGTATATATCTGAAATGTACACCAAATACTGAGTTTAGGGGCAGTGGTTATTTGGACATCTCTGAATTTGTGGGTACCCATACTAGCATGTAACTGAGAGGGCATTTTGCAAAAATTAAAACAAAAAAAACCCTTTATTCTATATTGGCTTACATTTGGAAGGCAAAAATATAAAGAAATCCAATTGGTAATAACACATGTTCTACTATTCTGTGTTCTCAGACGCTACCCAAGGAAAACCTACCAACCATATCCAGACATTACTGGAAACTAGACATGCTGGTGAGACTTCTGTGATTCTAACAAAGAGGTTTAACCCAGAAGCCTTTGCAATCCTCAAACGTTGGGTAAAAACACACATTTTCCTCATGTTTGTGTGATCGAAAGTTCAGGAATCTGCTGAAAGACCCGAATTTCCTACCATCAAACGTTCCTCGAAAACTCCCAATGAAAATGGTACCTCAGCTGTGTAGGTGCGCCTGGCCACTTCAACGGGAAAAGGACCAAAATGTAACATTGAAACATCAATTTTTTCTATTGAAAACCAACCAATTTTTGCAATTTGGTTAGATGTGGATTTTGGGCCATAGCTCAGCCAGTACCTACCAAACCTGCAAATGTCTAAAAACTAGACACCAGGGAAATTCCAGGGTGGTATGACTTACATTGGTCCCACCATGTTATTTTACCCTGAAGCCCTTGCAAACATCAAACCTTGTCTGAAAAGACACATTTTCCTCATGTTTCTCTAATAGAATGTTCTGGATTCTCCCAATGAAAATGTGTGTGTGCCAAGCTCCCGCAACAGGAAAGGGCCCAAAATGCAATATGGACATATCAACTTTTTCTACTCAAAACCAATCCTTTTTTGCAATTTGGTTAGCTGTGGATGTTGAGTCCTAGTTCAGCCGGCACCTAGAAACCTACAAAACCTGCACATTTCTGAAAACTAGACACTCAGGAGAGTTGAGGCGGTGAGGCTTTCATGGCTTCCACCAGGTTATTTGCCCAGAATCCTGTGCAAACCTGAAACTTTGGCTAAAGCACACATTTTAATCACATTTCTGTGATGGAAAGTCTCCTGATTGAAAAAGTTACCTCACTTGTGTGTGTGGGCCCAGCCCACAACAGGAAAAGGCCCAAAATGCAACACGGACGGATCAATGTTTTCTTTAGAAAAACCATTTGTTTGCAATTTGGTTAGCACTATCTTAGCTGGCACCTAAGGAAACCAACTAACCTGCACATTTCTGAAAATTATAATCCCAGGAGAGTCC
This sequence comes from Triturus cristatus, assembly GCF_964204655.1. Taxonomy (NCBI): domain Eukaryota; kingdom Metazoa; phylum Chordata; class Amphibia; order Caudata; family Salamandridae; genus Triturus; species Triturus cristatus. Next base: position 845,668,741 of record NC_140584.1, on the reverse strand, counting down.
AAGGTGACATGACTTACATGACTTTCACCAGATGATTTTTCCCAGAAGCCCTTGCAACCCTCTACCTTTGTCTAAAAATACAAATTTTCCTCTCATTTCTCTTAATGGAAAGTTCTAAAATCTGCTTGGACACACAAATTTCCTGCCACCCAGCATTCCGCCAAGTACTCCAATAAAAGTGGAACCCAAATTTTGTGGGTGTGCCTAGCACCTCCAATAGCAAAGGGCACAAAACTGAACATGGACACATCAAAAGTTTCCACTGAAAACCAACTATTTTTTTGCAATTTGGTTATCTGGGGATTTTGGGCCCTAGCTCACACAGCACCCAAGGAAACCTACCAAACTGTACATTTCTGAAAACTAGACACATAGGCAGTTCCAGGATGGTGTGACTTGCATGGATCTGACGAGTTTGTCTTATCTGGAAGCCCCAGCAAACCTCAAACTTTGGCTAAAAACACACGTTTTCCTCACTTTTATTTGCGGGATTGTTCCGGAATCTGCAGGGGTCTACAAATTGCCCATGGGACTCAAATTTACCTTGGTTTGATCCGTTCTTGTTGAACGCACTAGGTGCAGCCACACAAGAGGGGAAGCATTTTTAGCGGGATAAGTGGGGTATCCTTGGGTGGTAGAAATTTTGCGGATTCCTGCTGATTCTGAAATTTTCCATCATGGATGGAAAATGCATAATTTTAGGCAAAGATTGAGGTTTGCCAGGCATTGTGTGTACGAAAGCTTTGTGGGATTCATTCAAGGCACACCACCTTGGATCTCCCTGGGTGTCTAGTTTAAAAAAATGGCTGTTGTTGGTAGGTGTCCAAGGGTGGTGGACGAACTCGGGCCCCAAATACTGCCTAGTACCTTTATCGCTCATCTCTGCACCCAGCTCTTCACGGCCTTTAGGGTCTCTGGCTACACAAGTAGGATACTGTTGTTATGAGGAGACATGTGGGAACTTTAAATGTCATTAAAAATAAGGGGCCATATGTATGAAAAACGCGTTTTGCGATTCTCAAATAGCGATTTTTAGGGAATCGCAATTAGAGAATCGTAAATTGCAATGTATGTAAGGTTTGCTAAATATTTTGCAAATCCTACATATTCGCTAATTGCAATTTGAGATTCGCAAATAAGGAATACTTTCCCATTCATTCCTATGGGCTAGAAGGCCTATAGGAATGAATGGGAAGACATTCTCAATTTGCGATTCCCAATTAGAGAATCGCAAATTGAGAATGCAATTTCAAGGTTGCAAGGGTGTCAATAGGACACCCTGTTTCCCCCCCAAAAAATAAGCATGTGTGCACATGTGGCGCGCATACACACAAAGATCAAAAAGGACACCTGCCGAAAACTCTAGGCCCCATTTATAGATATCCTATCTGCAGAATTCAACAAACTGACCTGTCCTAAATACCTTAAGTTGATGCACCTGCTGCCTCACCTGGCAGGACCCACCAACACTTGCCAGTAACATCCTTGGGTGAAGCACGAAGTTAAGTGCATATCATAGACATGGGCAGGGGCCAATCAACACACATAGTGGTGACCAGCTTGTATTTTCAATTTTAAAAAAGAGTGGGGAGAGGTTTTTGGGGTATGGTTTGGGCTTTATTTATGCCATTGAGTTGCTGGCCCTCTGGTTGCAGGTGACAGAAATGTGTAAGATGAATGTGTTCTTTTGGCTGTTTAATCCTAATAAACAGAATTAATCCATAAAATGTGCAGAGATACTGTGGCACATTTGAGGAAGCACAAGTGAAAGCAAAATGGTTACACAGACGACACTAACGTTTAAAATTAACTTTGACCATGGTACCAAAAGAAAAAAATGAATATTATAGAAAACATTATATGATAAAAAGCAACTTTAAAAACAAAAATAACATACAAATTCAATGGAAAAAACAACATTTTAAATTTAGTTATAGTTAAACAAAACGTAATTTGTTATTTCTATAGAAAAACAACTTAAACTGCGCCCAGAGGCCCTAGGAGAGTGGAGAGATGCTTTCCCCCATAATACCGGGCTCGGAGTACACGAGGGTGAATGAGGTGGAGGAGATAGCACAGCGAGGATCGGAGGGGCTTTCCTGAGGCTCCTTCCCGCTGCGGAGCAACGTGGCAAACTTTACAGGCTGGGACCCAGAGACAGCCCATCCATACAGGAAGGTGAGGAGACTGATTGGGACGCCCAATCTTGCCTGCGATCCTGCTTCTTTGCACGCCGCACCAGTACATTGAACAGGGGCAGTCGGGGAGGCAGCAGTGGACTCTAACCCCCAACGATCCTTGCGCCTAGAGGCGCCACGCCACATCAAATGCACCGGAGGCACATAAGAGGACTCCTGTGCTCCCGCAAGCCTGTCCGCGGCCGGAAGAGGCCGGGTTGGGCCACCCCTCTTAGCCCCATCAGCAGATGCATCAGAAAACACCCAAGTAAGGAGAGGGGATGGCACGTTAAAGAAACAATCTCTGAATACGCAGTCTGTTTAGCCTGTCACTTCCACATCCACAGAGGTTCCATACTTAACAGCACCTGTAACGCTCCCTGTCTCGTTGGCACAGCTCCCAAACCCACTTTCACCTACCATCTTTATCTTGAGCCAGGGTCCCTCAGGTGGAGAGCCAAATGGTGTGGAAGCCGCAATATGTACATCTACGGGGGACCAGAGTACAGCCGGGGGGGAAAAGGAAGCGCATTGACCCGATTGGGACTGACTACTGCACAGTGGGCCACCTACCAAGGGTCAAGAGAAAAAAGCAAAACCCCCCAAGAACTGTGGGGAGACCCCGTGGGGGAGGAGGGCATGCCAGGTCTCAGACTGAAATGGACACGTGACAGTCCGATTTGGTAAAATAGTGACGGACTCCTTAGAACCTATTTTGTCCCATCTGGCTCGTATCGAGGAGCAGCTTGGTCAATTATTGTTGATCCCAAGGAACTTAGCGGAGCAAAGTGAGCAAAATGGGAGATGTGTTTTAGCTAATGACTCTGTAGAGAGAGAAGAAAATGCTAGCCTTAGCGCTCCCAAGGGTGGGAGGGCGGTAACAAATGGGCCCATGTTTACACGCATTGCGGTCAATCCACCAGAATTTCCCCCGGATATGGATAACCGCACTGATTAGTCAACAGTGCCGGTATTTAGGGCACCCGGCCATGTTGAGACTCCTAACGGTGATCGAAGGGCTACCAATTCTTTAAGACCTGATAGACATAGCGGGGTGAGTCTAGTGAATGGGAAAAAGCCCATTACTGGTTCCGCGCCTGGCATGCCAAGCAGGCAGGGTGATAATACCTTACTAAACCTTCCCCCGGAGTGCACACCCTATACTATGGTTTTGAGAGGGGTCCCATATCCCCCTCCAGGACACCATGAAAGTTGCCAGAGCCTTATTAATAAATCTTCTCATTGGTGTACTAGTAAAATCCAGTTCCAGATAAACTGGCATGATCACATCATCATGGCAAGGCGGGTGAGTCAATTGGGAAAAACTCCTAAAAATAGTGAAGGCGATTGTGTGATATTGAATATTAAGAATAGGATCTGTGCTGACCTTGCTCTGTGTCATCTTAGAGACTCCCCTTCGGAGCAGATACAGACCAGCCGCTTGTTTTCTTTTTTTTATCCTTACCACCAAGGAGCTCCTATGAGCCTACAGCCTCACCCGCGATTTCTGAATAGACACCCTCTCCCCCAGCCCTCTACATGGCTACACCCTAACCGCTTAGAGGTACTCTCGGGCCTAACAGAAATTGATTGACTACATTTGGACCCAAGTAGTTCAGAAAAGATGGTAACAACAGGTAGGCTAACAGGAAGAGACCCTCACGTAGTTGATTGAACAATTGGGAATGGGATGGTTGAAAATTGCTTGGACCATTCTTCACATAAAACATCCATCACTCACATTAACACACATGAATTTGAGACTGGGATTGACTCACCTATCCCACCTTCAACACCCAAATCTGGAGCGGGGGGCATGGTTTGGATTCTTCGCCTGGTAGATTTGCTATTATTAGTAACCTGGAGGATCCAGTGACAAGGACCCACAAAGCCCGCCCATTCAGAATTCTCTCCTGGAATATTGCCGGTATCTGTTCGAAATTAGAGGATGAGGTGTGGTTAAAGTATGTCAAGGCCTTTGACAATATTTGTGTTCAGGAAACATGGTATAGGGAGAATATTGAGCTAGATGGTTACTGTTCTTCTAATGTCCAAGCAACCGCTTCACCAGCACGGAGTGCAAAAGGAGGGTTGGCGACACTGATTTCTGTCAAATACGGGTCTATTAAGGCAGAAAACATTATTGATGCTCTTTGGTATCAACTTATTTTGATTTCTAACTTGTTCCAGGCCAAGACGTTACTGATTAATTGGTATTATAACATCTTTGACCAAAACAGCTGTGATATCATTGTCACTCTTAAGGATGAAATTGAGAAGATTGCAGGGAAGTGGCAGCCCCTGTGTATTTATTGGGTGGGGGACTTTAATTGCACCTTATGTCTGTACAGCCCACACCGAGTGTGTGGGCTAATGGACACTGACGGCCAACCTCTGACGCATTTTACACATAGCCCGCAGGGTGACGCCTTAAATGCTATCATTATAGTAAACGATTTGCTTTTTGTTGATACCCTGGTTAGTAGACCCAAAACACAATGCCCGACTTCACGTTAAATTTCAAGAAAATTTGCCTTTTTGGTTGACAGCTTTGAGGTGGAGCCTGATAACGCCAGCGACCGTCACTGCCTCCCTACATGTAACTGCCCAGGAAGAGGAAGGTGATGGTCACCCCCTCCAGTATAACTCAAATCAAGGGGTGAGACTGAAATGGAGCAAAATAAATCCCTCCCAATTTGAGGAGAATATTGTTAAAGTTAATTTAAGCGCTATTCTGAAATGTTTAGATCAAGACTCTCCCCCAGATATGGTCATACAGGGCTTCCAGTTAATTTGTAGGGACGTATCCAAAAACCTGACAAATTCAATAGGAAGAAGGGAAGCCAAGGAGACAAAATGGTTTAACGCCGAGTGTACAAGGGTCCAAAAGGATCTCAAGAAGGCACTGCATGCAATCCCTCAAGATTCAACTCTAATTAAAAATGCGAGGCAGGCTTATAAAAAAAACTTAAACTACACAAACAATAGAAATTGAAAAGTTATAGTTATCACTCTATATTTATAACTTAAAGTTATAATTTACGCTCCACCCCAAACTTAGTTTAACTCGTGCACCTCCGTGCAGTGTTGTCAACTCACTAGGTAGACTACGCTAACTATAAGTCGCACCTTCTCCATGCACGGTTTATCCCCTTTCATGTTACATTGGTGCAGATCAGGGCATACAAATTCTCCCTACTTCCACGGATAGAGTAATTTCACAGATACACGCACATGCACTCATCATACACTTGGGCCCATTTCACTAACATACACTCGATTACTCTATCAGTACTGAACCTGTAGAGAGAGAAAACTCCTATCACACCCTGTATCTACAGTGAGGCCAATGCAACCGAATTGATTCTGTCCTGAGTCATGATATAAACAACAATAATCACAATAAAATATTCAATAAACGACAAGAAATAACCACCAACACTGTATTTAAAAATAATGGTACTTTATCTAAATTAGTTCAAAGAAATTTAATCAAAAGCAAAATCATTATTCTCATAATTACCTATTCTAGCTAAATGTCATGAATGGGTCAGGACAGGTCTCTCAGTAGAAGTCTCCCGAGTCGCCGTCCTCACAGCATCGATCCTCACCAACGCAGGTTTGGGAAGAAGTGGCCTTAGACCCTCTCTAGTCTAACAATTTTTATAGCAAATCTTACAAATTAAAGCAACATAAAATGTTCTGAATATCCGTTGAACCGCTGAGCAGAGCGAGCAGGAAAGGATGTAGCATCGCTACATTTGGAAAATCTCCGCTCAGAAAAATCACAAAAATAAAAAGACGGAAGAAGGAAGCTCGAGTTTTGCAAATGTTTCTTTCGCGTACACATTTCCTCGGAACCACCACTGTAATCACAAAGTTCATTGTGGCTCTCTTGTCCTCCAAGGTTACTTGGACGCTTGCCTAGAGTCACTGTCATCACGGAAACTTTCAAAACTCCAGCAGAAGCCATAGTCAGGTGACTTTCAACAAGGCCTCTCGTCATCCCATTTTCACTTGAGCACAGGCTTTAAACGGCAGCCATTTTATCTCAGGCCAAAACAGACCATCTTAATTAAAAGAGACAAAAACAACGTTACCACAGCATAGTGATTAAACAGTGTTAACCCCACTAATACCCTTATGTGTATGTAATTATCTAGCCTTTTGCAACACAGTAAAGCATTATTACACGTTATTTCAAAAGCGTTTTGTGCTTTTAAACAAACAGCACTTAGCAACATTCATTTAATTAAACCTGCACATTATTATTAAGCAACATATATGCATTCCCACGTGTAGTTTCTCTCTAGTTAGTTCGTTAGGTAATCCAAGCTTTCACACAAAACCAATAATTATCGTTTTTTAATTAGTTATTTTAGTCACAATTATAGACAAAACTGGAGCTTAAAAACCCGATAAATTTTCAACAGAAAACCCTGCTCCAGCAATCCCCCCTTTGGTGATATTATCACCAAATAAACAACCCAAAAAAAAAAAAATGTAGTCCCATTTGAGGAGAAATAGGAAATGTCTTTTTTCTCTTTTCACAACACTACACACCAGACTCCCTTTCATCATCCCTCTTCGTCTCCAAGTAAACACTTTCCCTCAATTCTTCTAATTCTATTTCTTGTGGTTCTCTTTTTGACCTTTAATTTCTCTTTTCAATATTTCTTTTGATTAATTTCTTTTTCCCTCCCCTGTTTTTACAACATAAACACACCAATCTCAGTATCAATAAAGCAACAATTATACAAGTCAAAGGAAACAATATCTTACCTATAATAGTACTACCTATTTTTGCAATAAAACTCTTAACAGCTATCACCTTATTAGCTAATTTAGTCCAGATACTTTCAGCTTCCAGTGGTACTAATTCTTCATGCAAATCAGTAATATTTTTGATATAGACCTTCAGGTCTTTGCTTTCGTCAGGAATGTAAGTGCAACAATGTTGAACTTTCAGCATTCCACAAACCCCACCCTCCTTGGCCAATAAAATATCAAGGGCAAGTCGATTTTGCATAGACATCGCACGTACGGCAATCATCTCCGTATTCACCAAAAGAAACCCTCCAGCGGTACTTGTCGATAAACGATCCACCACTGTTGACAGTTTCCGAATTCCATATGCATTCAAAGAAATTCCCACTGCTGGAATTAAAGCTCCAAAAATATCACCTACAATTTCAGACCAAGTTTCTCTCTTAAAACGTGTTAGTAAATTAATATGTTCTACCTCTTCTATTCTATCTATATGAAAGATCTTTGGAAAGACCAGGCCCACATAACACGTGCCATACCAATGGTCAGGCAACCTGTAATAAGCCTTGTTCCCACAAACATAATATACTCCTGGGAAAATTGGATCTTCTCCTCCCTTGAAACCCCATCCTGTTGCAATGAAGTATGTATCATGACACTCACTAGTCCCAACAAAATATGTATCATATTGGGATTTCTTTCTTGTAATGCATAGCTTACCCTTCTGTGTTGCATCTAGAGCTAAAGTTGGACTAGCCCCATTTCTCAATTCTTTCCCCATCTCAATGTCCCAAATTGTCTCACTCACTTTATATTTCCCTGCCTTTTCATGCATGCTCATTCTCCTTTCCTCCACCATATTTAGGAAAGCCTTCTCCTCTTCTTTCAAACTGCAAGTTAAATTGTTCTTAAAAATGTAATCTAATGATAATTCTTCTTTTTCAATACAAATCTCACCAAAAATATTAGCTTCTTTAGCTGGATTCAGCCTTTCGTTCACAGGCAATTGCCCAAAAATGTTATCTTTGTTAGACATCTCGTAATCTATTTTCCCTAGCAAATAAAAAACACTACTTAACACACTACAAGAAATTCCATACGTAGCTGGTAAATGGTGATAAGTAACACCCTCTGAAACGGATGCAGGTAACTGCATACATACGTAGCAATCCCTTACTTCCATTGTCTTCACGTATTCGTACAACAGCTTTGAAAAAACATTGCTAGAAAAATCATTAATTGACCTATCTTTATGTATATAAGTATTACTAATTCTAGTTGGAACTACCTTATGCGAACTCTTCTCTGCATTAGTCACATTCTCAGTGTGTATCTCAAATGTACCTATGGTAACTCTAAAAGTAACTAATAAAGCTAGTACACCCCACAATAGCATTAACAATCCAGTACAGCAGCAGCACATTCTACACCATCTTTTTAAGAAGGCACATCTACTTTGATTATTTTCTATGTTAGCCATTTTACTACTTTGACCGTGTCTTTTGACTTAGCCTCTACTACTCCACTACTAGAACTTTTAAAACTTAGAACTCTGGATTACTTCAAACAACTAATTTTCAGACTTTCTCCTTCACTTTTCTCCAAGTGACTCCTTTAGTTCACTCAATTTGGATATTCATCACTCTTTACTTCAACTTCTTCAACATCAAATTGTATTAGATCTTCAACAACATCCTCAGTATCCGACTTTTCTTCAATGTCACTCAAGATAACCTTCAGGATTTCACTTGTATCTTCCTCAACCACTTCTCGTACGGTCTCCTCTGGATTTCTTTGACTTTCTGCCTCTTCACCTTCAGACAGTGCCACGTAATTCCATTCCGGCGACCTATACTTCTGGTTAGGTTTTCTTATCCTTTTGATCTCCTCTGGTTCTTTCGACTCTTTTCTTTTTTCACCTTTTGCTGGATTCTGACTCGACACCTCATTCACTTGTTCAGCTTTCGAGGTATTTGCTCGTATCAGTCTGTATCTCAGCCTCTTTATTCTGTTGTTAGGCCAAAGATCTCCTCTCACAACCTTTTTTGGTCTTACTTCTTTATTATTCCTTTCTCCAATCCAAGTTCTCTTTCTCAGAACTCGACCCTCTGATTTCTCATTCTCACTTTCATCTGATTCTGTTTCAAATGCCTCTTGTTCTTCAGCAGTTTTCTTTAGCACCACAGTTTTCCCAACCACCGTTTGAGATTTCCCTAACTCTTTCCCTCCTCGGGTCTCCGACACGCAATCTTCTTGCTGTCTACTTGTCCTTTCACCTAACTTATCAGGAATGTTCCCTACACCTCCTCGGGGGTCTTCCGCAATCTGTCCCTCTCTATCTTCTTCTGACCCTGCTTCTTCAGGTATAATCTCAAGTGGATTTTCAACTTCTTCATCTGATTCAGGAGTAGTCTCTGTGGAACTGCTCTTTTCTCTTCTTTCTTCTCCACTGCTTGTCAGAACTTCAGGCTCTCTTACAGAATCTGATCTTCCTTCTGAAACTCCCAATGTTTCTCTTGAAGTTTCTCCTGGAAAGAAAGAATCACCTGATTCTCTTTCTCCTTCTGTTCTTTCAGAATTCCGATTCTTTCTCACTGGTTCCGTTTCTTCATCATCACTGGAATCTGACTCTTCAAAATACTCCTTACCAGTCCCATCTTTTGGGTTTGGAACTCTCAGAGTATGACTTGCATGTACCCAGTTTTTCACACCAGCACATTTCACTGCAGTTGTCGTAGTCAGAATGACTTGTCTTGGCCTTCCCCACCTTGGAACCAAGCAATTTCTTCTTCTGTGCACTTTAATCCTCACCCAGTCCCCTGGACTCAGATCATGAGCTTGCTTCTTCTCAAGTGTGGTAGCGTCTCCTCCAACCTGGTGAAACACAGAATGAACTGCGTCAGCCAGGCCTTTACAGTAATCCAAAATCATGTCATCAGTTATTGTCATCAACTTATTGACAGGCACAAATGCATGACGCATTGCACGTCCCATCAAAATCTCATGTGGACTTAAACCAGTAGTTCTATCTGGAGTAGATCTAATAGTCATTAGCACTAGAGGCAAGACATCAGGCCATTTCATTCCAGTGGCTGAACACATCTTACCAATCCTGTTCTTGATCGTGCCGTTCATCTGCTCAACAACACCAGAAGCCTCTGGTCTGTAAGCACAATGTAGCTTCTGCTGTATGCTCAATGCTTCACAAATCAAACTCATGAGCTCATTATAGAAGTGTCCACCTCTATCAGACTCAATCGTTACTGGAAACCCATACCTAGGAATCAACTCTCTTAACAGTAACTTTGCCACTGTTATTCCATCATTTCTCCTAGTCGGATAGGCCTCCACCCACCTCGAGAACAAACAGACTACAACTAGAACATACCTCAATCTGTTCACTTGGGGCATTTCAATGAAATCAATCTGCATTCTCGTAAAAGGACCACCTTCTCTGCCTATCGTTCCCAGACTCACCACTGTCTTTTTCCCAGTGTTAAATTGCTGGCAAATCAAACATCTTTGACAGATGCTTTCTGCAATCGTCCTGAACTTTGCATTGTACCAAGTCTGTTTAAAAGACCTGATCATCGCATCCCTTCCCAAATGTCCCTGGCCATGATACATCCTTGCCATTGTTGACAACATAGAGTTAGGCATGACTGGTCTACCATCTCTATAGACCCAAACATGATCTGTTTCTCTTGGGACACAACCTGCCTTGATCCAGTCTTTCTTTTCTTCCTTTCCTGCCTCATCCTGCAACTGTTTCACCTCATCCCACGTCTCTAGAACATTAGTAAACATCACAGAACAAAAAGACATTTCCCCTTCTCGTTCCCTATTAATCGAGTGATTACTTTTCGCACAATATTGTACTATATCGTTTGCGAAACGATTTCCAAGAGTTACAAAATCATCTCCTTGTCCATGAGCAGCACATTTTACAACAGCTGTATCGCCTCAAGTAATTTTCCAATCACTTCAGCATTCTTTATTGGAGTCCCACTCGACGTCAAGAAACCTCTCTGTAGCCAAAGCTGGCCAAAATCATGCACAACTCCAAATCCATACTGACTATCAGTCATCACAGTCACTCTCAGATCTTTCCCAATTTTGCAAGCTTTCGTCAATGCCACCAATTCAGCAACTTGTGCAGATTTTACTCCTTTCAATGGTGAAGCTTCCATAACTTCTGAAACCTTGCACACTGCATATGCTGCACTCAGCACGCCCTCATCATTCCTCAGACATGATCCATCCACAAACAGCACATGATCACTCTCAGGCAATGGAAGATCTCTTATGTCTGGTCTCGGTTTTGTACAGTAATCAAGCACATCTAAACAATTGTGATCATCTTCTGTCTTCACACCCACATTTTCAGTGTCTGGCAATAATGTTGCTGGATTCACATTCACACATCTTTCAAGAGTCACATTTGATGCTCCCAGAATGACTTTCTCATATTTAGTCAGCCGACTATGTGACATGTACTGAGTTCTGCTTCTTGTCAAAAGAATTGCCACATTATGAGGTACGAATACCCTTACAGGATATCCCATTATGATTCCCTCACTCTGTTCCAGACTTCTGCATGTTGCAGCTACAGATTTCAAACAACCTGGTAAACCTACAGCTACAGGGTCAAGTGTCGATGAGAAGTACGCAATAGGCCTCCTCAGTTGTCCATGCTTCTGGATTAACACTGAAAGTGAACATCCATTTCTCTCACTGCAGTACAACTCAAACTCTTTTTCATAGTCTGGCATACCCAAAGCAGGGGCTTCACACATTCTGCTCTTCAATTCCTCAAATGCTGCCATCTGTTCTCCATCTAGTTCCAATGGGTCTTTTACCTCACTCTTTGTCAGCTTAATCAGTGGTCTTGCTATCAGGGAGAAGTTACTAATCCACTGACGACAATAACCCACCATCCCCAGAAACATCCTCACTTCCCTCTGGGTCCTTGGGGCCTTCATTCCCCTGATAATTTTGATCCTGTCATCAGTCACCTTTCTCAGACCCTTTTCAATATTGTGTCCAAGATAATGCACCTCTTTCTTGCAAAATTGTAATTTGGCTGGAGATACCTTCAACCCTCCATCTGCCAGATGATTCAGTAAAGCTATGGTATCTACTTCACAAGCTTCACGTGTCTTTGATGCCACAAGTAGGTCATCAATATACTGCACTAGTACTGAGCTTTCAGGCATGATCAAACTCTCCAATGATTTTTTCAATAACTGATTGAATATCGAAGGACTCTCTGTGTACCCCTGTGGGATACGACACCATGCTAAAATACGCTGGCCAAATCTAAATGCAAAAATCGGCTGGCTGTCATGATGCAATGGTATCGAGAAGAAAGCATGACACAAATCAATCACTGTGTACCACTCAGCATCATGTGGAATCTGATACAAAATCACTGACGGATTTGGCACAATGGGACAACATGCCACCAGAATTTTGTTAACTTTCCTCAAATCTTGTACAATCCTGAACTTCCCATTAGGTTTCTTTAGCCCCATTATCGGCGAGTTACACGGGCTACTCAGTAGTTCTCTCAAAACTCCTTGCTGAATCATTTTCTCAATTATAGGAGTTATTCCTTCAATTATTTCTGGTGTCATTTTGTACTGAGGAATGTTAGGATAAGTAATTCCCTCTTTCACTGAAATTTTCACAGGATCTACATTATTCATCAATCCCACATCCTCTCCAGTAAAATCCCAAACTGTCTTTTTCACTGTGTCTCTCAGCTCTTGAGGCAAATCCTCCGGATTAAACACAGCATATGCACCAACCATCTCACTCTCTCTATTATCTAGAGTTATTCGGTACAAAACATCCTCATCTTGTGTTTCAAAAGCTATTCCATCCGGAGTACAAAAAATTGTACAATTCATCTTGCATGGCAGGTCCCTGCCTAACAAGTTCACTGGACTAGTGTCACAGACCACGAATCTGTGCATGTCTGAAAATTTCCCTATTCTTACCCTTACTGGTTCAGTAAGACGTGTCTTGATTTGTGTATTGGCTACACCAACTACTTGGATTGCTTCATCCGAGAGAGGAAGATTTCTAATATCTGCTGACCTGACAGTTGATCTTGTCGCACCTGTGTCTACTAAAAAAGTAACACTTTCTTCATTTATTTTCCCATCTACAAATGGTCCTGCCTGGTCTATTTCTAGAGTTGCACCAAGTATGCACTCTTCCTCCTCTCCTCGGCACCGTCAATAATCACCTTCAGACTCACTCCCTTCATTCTTTAACAAATACTGTTGTACCTGGTTAGAACGCCTTGGTTTGTTTACCTGCTCATCATTGTAGAATCCTGAATCCTGATTGTACTTTTGGGACCCTCTATTCTGCGGCAAGGGCGGTCTTGGCTCTTGACTCTGCTGTTTAATACCCTTCTGCTGTTGCTGCTGTTGATTACACCCCTCGTTCTGCACCTGTTGATTTAATGATTTATTTTCATTACTCACTAATGGTGGATTGGTACACTCGGATCTCCAATGTCCCAGTTGACCACAGTTGTGACAAGGAAACTTTTTCTTGGCTTCCTCAAGATTCCCCTTTCCTTTCCCTGCATATCTGGGCCTATTCCCTGGATTATTTGCCTGTTCCACCAACTGTGCTTCTTGTCTTTCCGCAACCTTCACTTGTGCCCACATTGCCTTTTCTTTCAGCTTTCTCTGTTTTGCTTCAATTTCATCACTGAAGTACTTTGCATGTCTCAGAATCTCATCTATTTTCTTACTCTGCCAGTCCACTGTATGCTCTCGAATTCTCTCACTAATCTCAGGTCTCAGGCCATATACAAATCTATATACAAAATGACTCAAATCCTTGTCACCCAGGTGCTCATCCCCACTGAATTGTTTAAAAGCCAGTATTAGCCTCTCATAAAAAGCATGAACTGATTCTTTTGCTTCCTGATGTGTTCGATCTATCTTAACCCAATCTGTCTCTTTTGGAGGTACTTTACTTTTCAGGTATACAATCACCTGATCATACTTCCTCATTACCTCTGGATCTGGTGCTCCTGTTCTCTGATCTCTTAGATATTCCTCAGTAGGCCAACTTACAACTATTTTACACTCAGCCCACAAGTCTGCTGGAACAATTATATCAAACAGACTATTCAGGTCAATCCACAGCACTTTTGACAATTTCACAAACCTGTCTACCTGCCTATACCACTCGACAGGCTTTTCTCTTAGTCGAGGGAAATCATTCGTAAATGATAAAATATCCTGTCTGGTCCATGGAACATGTACATATCCTCCTCCAGGTATTTCTCTCATAAGATAAGCATCCACTGTTTTCTCTTTTTCTCTCACAGGAAATGCTGAATAAGTCCTGTCCACTGATTCTTCCCTTTTCTTGTACCACCTATCCTTCCACTTCTCTACATCACCCCATTTCCGCAACAATGCAATCATTGCCTTAATCTGTCCTGTTCTACCAGCACCATTCAGATTCTCAATATCTTTGTCCGTGAAATCCATCCTGTAAGACTTCTGCAAGGCTTTCACCTTATCAATGTCAACTCCTTGCTCATTCGCTATTGCTCTTAACCTGTCATGTGTATTTTTAGCTCTCCAGGTAATGTTTTTACACATAAATAATAATTCTCCATCATGATGGTTTTTTAGAATGTCTGTAGGAATTGTCCCTGCAACAAGCTCCTCTAATTCTATGCGTAACCTGGCCACATCAATTGCCTGTGAATCTTTATCCCTCTTTTGAAGGACTCTCATCCAATCATTCAAATCTTCAGCTGTTATTTCAGTAGTTTTTCTCACTGGAACCACCTTTTCTGGCATCCTCTGTGGTTCTAAAATTGGCATCCCTGGACAACTAGTATCACTAGTATCCAATCTTGAATTAGACTGTACCTCTAATCCTCCACTACATGTGTCATGTCTGGATTGTCTCAAATCACTATTTTCTGTCCTTTTTCCTGAGTCTCCTGAGGGACCAGCCAAACTTTTTTTTTTTTTTTTTTTAACATTCTTTTTATTGGCATTTATGATGATAAGCATACATACACCACATTCCGTGGAAATGAGTATATTACATGAGGAACAAATTAAATCATTTAGCAATGTAGAAAGCACATATGTGTCTTGTTCTGTGTAGATGCGGTCTGTACTGTAGCAGTTCCTTGCCCGTAAAGAAAACTGGGGAGGAGGGCCAAACTGGGAAGTGCCATGAAGTTCTGCATGATGGGACCAAGGCTATGTCCTGAGTCCGCCCTTGACCATTCTACAGTATTGCTGCCACCCACCGAGGGGGGGATGAGTGTGTGCGCAAGCCGGTGTAAGGAGCCGTTGGGTGCGTCAGGGGAGCAGGGAGGGACCCATCTGGCTCAAGGGTGGTGTGGGGGGACAATGGGGGATATCCTCCACCGCGGGGACCTGCGTCGTATGAGGCGACACGGTGTCGGGGGTATGCTTGTCGGTGACAGGGGCGTCCGGGGCCTGAGACTGTCTGAATTGATGTAGTAGGAGCGCCCATTCTAGAGAGATTGGGGTTTTACGGGCACCCTTGGCCTCCTCCTCCCGTATTGCGTCCTCCTCGGCTGCGGCCCATTTAAGAACCGCCCCTACCCAAGCCGCGAACGGGGGACCAGTAGGGGACCGCCAGTGCATGGCTATACAGCGTTTGGCCAGTAGGTGGGCTAGGAAGACGAAGCGCATCGGCACCTTGTGACGTTTCCTCCGCCCCAGTATACCTAGCGCGCATCCCTCCCAGGTAGTCAAGTGGGTCAGCCCAGTAAGATCTCTGAGTGTCGAGTGGATAGATGACCAATAGTTCTGTATGTCCGGGCAGGTCCAGAACATGTGGAAAAAGGCAGCATCCCCCGCCTGACAACGAGGGCAAAGGAAGGTGGTGTCGGGATAAAAGCGTTGAAGGCGCGCTGGTGTCAGGTAGGCCCTATGTAGGATGTGAAACTGGATATTCTTAAAGCGGGCATTCCTGGAAACTTTTTTGGGGAATTCTAACGCCCTGTCCCATTCGCTGTCATGAAAGGGTCTGCCTGTTTCCTCCTCCCATAGGGCTCGAAGAGGCGCCAGTAGTGGGGGTGTTAGGTCCCTGATTGATTTGTACAGCCATGTAATGAGGTGTCGACCCTGTCCCATTCGTAAAATTGTGTGGAGGACTGGGTGTGTGGGAGGCTCCCCCGTGTAAGATCAGCGTATGGTCGAAAATGGCCGAGGAGTTGATGGTGAAGCAGGAACTGGCCTGGGGGCAAATCGTAGGCTTCCATGAGTTGCCGGTACGGCCGGAGCTGTCCCTCGTCAAACAACAATTCTGCTTCGACAATGTCCCTAGACGTCCACTCCCGAAGCATGGTGGATGTGAAGAACCCGTCATTTCGGGGCCAACCGACTAGCGGTAATGATGGCGTGTATGGGGGGCAGCGCTGTGCCATGCGGTGTATGCGTTGAATACATTTCCGGGCGATGTCTACCTGCAGGGGGTAGGTTCGTGTGGGGCGGGAGCCCGGTAGAAGCAGGCGACGCAATTCGGGCGTGGGCATACTTCCTGTGGCCGTGCATGTCTCGAGTGTGTATCGCTCCGCCGTCCAGTATGAGAGCCACTGGAGCTGCGACGCCAGGAAGTAGGACTCGAATGAGGGCGCCCCGAGCCCCCCCTGCGTCGTGGGCAGTTTTAGCTTGGCTAGTGCGATTCTGTGCCGCCCCTGCCCCCATATCAGCGAGCTGAGAAGTGTGTCTAAGTCTTTGAAGAAGGAGCGGGGTGGGATCACTGGGAGATTGGTAAAGTAATACAAGAGCCGCGGGACCAGTATCATCTTCGCCAGGGCTACCCGGCCGATCGGGGCCAACGGCAGGCTCCGCCAGAACCCAATGGAGGATCGTATCCCTGCCAGTGCCCTACGATGGTTACCCTCGAACATGTCTACTGGGGAATGATATAATCGAATCCCGAGGTATCGGGGACCCTCAGTCGCCCAATGCAGTTTCCGGTCACCAATCCAAACCTCCCGGGGAGGGGCATCCGGGTGGAGGGGGTAGATCATTGACTTGTCCCAATTCACTCTCAGCCCCGAGGCCTCCGCGAACTCCACCAGGGCGGTCTCAAGCATGGTGAGATCCGCTGTCACATCTCGTATATATATGAGGAGATCGTCCGCGTACATGGATACGCAGTGTGTAACGTCCGCTAGTGGGATACCCCAGGTTTGCCCATCCCTACGAAGCCGAATGGCCAGGGGTTCAACCGCCAGCGCGAATAATAGGGGCGAGAGGGGGCACCCTTGTCGTGTGCCCCTGTGTATTGCGAATTCCGGGGAGATATAGTGACCGAGGCGGACCCGGGACGTAAGGTTAGTGTAGAGCAGGCGAGTGTAGGCTATGAGTGTGGGGCCGAGGCCAGCCCGCCTCAGGACGGCGAAGAGGTATTGCCACGTCAGAGTGTCGAACGCCTTTTCAAGGTCCAGGATCAGACCTGCTGCGTGAGGAAATCGGTCACCAATCTGATCCTGGATATGAAAAAGGCGCCTGATATTATGAGAGGTATTTCTTCCTGGAACGAAACCGCATTGGTCCGGGTGTACTAACGGGCGTATTATTTGTGAGTATCTGTCCGCCAAAATTTTCCCCAGGATCTTGCAGTCGGCTGTGAGTAGTGTGATGGGACGATAGGATGCTAGGAGTTGAGGGTCCCGGTCGGGTTTCGGGAATGTCACAATCACCGACGCTCTCATAGAGTCTGGTAATTCGCCGAGTCTTAGCGCCGAGTCTAATACTGCTGATAGACGAGGGGTCAATAGTGGAGCGAAAGTGGCGTAGTATTCAAGTGGGAGCCCGTCAAGGCCAGGGGCCTTGCCGCGGGCCAGTGCACGTACCGCGCTTGTAATCTCAGTTGTTTTTATCTTTGCGTCCAATCCCTTCCGGTCTTCGGCGGAGATTCGGGGAAGGGGGAGAGGGTCTAGGAAATGGTCGACGGCTCCGGGATCGAGAGACGAGGGAACAGTGTAGACCGCCGAGTAATGTTGATAGAACGCCTGAAGGATCTCGTCCTGGGATTGTACCAGAGGGACCAGCCAAACTTGTTATTTTATTCCCAACATATGGAACCACCAAACCATTTTCACCCGTCCTCTGCTTATCAAAAATAGGCATAACCGGACCTATGGTTACAGGCACCGTAACAGCTTCTAGATTCTTTGTCAGTTCTCTAATCTTTTCAGTCAGTTCCGATGTAGTTCTGGCTAATTCTCTTGTATTCTCGTCACCACATCGATTCTCTCTCTCTTTTTCCCTGAAAGGATTACCACTTCCTAAATCAGGTGTCACAACTTCTATCTCGATGATACGCAATGTATCTCTTATCGGGGAAACAACTGGTGTGCTCTCTTCTGGTTCTGGTCTATATGGAGGTGGTCTCTTGTAAATCATGTCATCCAAGACCTCATACTCATAATCACTAACTCTATATCTTTTCACTTCTGCCTCAGGAACCCTTTCCGTACCCTTCCTTTCTTCCTTCTCGTCAACTGTTCTCATAGGATATAATCCCTCTGACATACTAGCATCTCGCCATCTCCTCATTCGATCATGATGAGTTTCACGATCATATTTCCTCCCGAACATGTACCTATAGTTGCCTCGAGATCTCTGTTTTTCTCGCTCATGTACTTCCTCTTCCCATTCCACCAAAGCCTCAAACTGTGTCGGCCTTGGTCTAGGCTCTAGACTCATCATTTTCTCCCGTAAATTTCTCAACACGGCCAGATTAAATGAACCATGTTCTGGGAATGCTAGGACACCATCTTCCTTAGTATACCTAACCCAATTCTCCAACCATATACAGGTATGATACCCATATCAGCCATGAAGGATGCAGGCGTTTTCGGTGGAGGTAACAATTCACCTTCTCTTGTTTTAACATCTTTATCCTTGTCAAACCATCTTTTTATTTTTCCGAACAAGGATTTCTTTTTTTTCTCTTCTTGGTAATACATTTTAGCGTTTACCAAAACTTTCTAATCCCTTCCGTAATACAACTGTACAGTACGATATTTCATCCAATAACAGCGCGACTCACACCAACGCACCAATCCCAGCGCGAACACTGTTCTGATTCAATATCCAATCAGAGGGCGGTCTGTTTGACGTCAGCAGTCGCTGCAGTCGCTCCTGCTCCTGTCTCCTGTCACTCGTCTACCCCTCCTTTACAAAACTCCTCAGTAGACTTCGTGTCAAATTCTACAAAATCTATTATATACAACATATAAACATCTCCATTGTCTGCTTCGCTAACCACAGAATAGTAAAGGAAATCTATTTCGCAAGAATTCCGTCTTTCCCTGAAACAGCACTCACTTCTGTTCCACTATGGAATTAATACTCTCGTTGACACAGTAGCACATCCCTCTACTCTGCCCTTCTATCATGCATTCATTAACTGTTTCCTCTAGGACTGCTCCAAAGAGTTTTACAATCAACTAAATGCTCATACATTCACGCACTTTCACGCAAGAAAATGTAGTACATACACACAGAATCCTGCTTTTTCCGAGAACAGCAAACGGTCTGCTCTACTACAGAATTATAACACACGTTAACCAAGCAGTGCTTACCTCTGCCCAGTCCTTCAGACAAGCTCAGAGAATACCTATTACTTCTCCCGCGATAAGCTTTAACGGCGAACCTTACGGATCCCTGGGACTTAAGACCAGAGTTTCACAGATAACCTTTGCTACCATACACACTTCTTTAATACCAGAAATATATCCCTAATAGTAACACACGACGATGTCACTGATTCCGAACTCAGACAATGTGACGTGCAACTTCAATTGTCACACGTTTCTCCTGCATACGTACAGGACCAACAATCCCGTCTTTCCCGAGAGCAGTATATACTTCCCTCTGCCCTACTACGGAACTGCTACCAGCTCCCAAGTTCCAGAAGCACTACATATAACTCAATACGACGACTTCAACATATAGTATTAGTACATATACCAACATCAATCAATAATCAATAAATCAAAAAGCCAATGTACAAGCAATCTAATCAGATCAAGACAATAATCAAAACCATCAAATTATGCTACCAGGAAATTGGTGCAGATCAGGGCATACAAATTCTCCCTACTTCCACGGATAGAGTAATTTCACAGATACACGCACATGCACTCATCATACACTTGGGCCCATTTCACTAACATACACTCGATTACTCTATCAGTACTGAACCTGTAGAGAGAGAAAACTCCTATCACACCCTGTATCTACAGTGAGGCCAATGCAACCGAATTGATTCTGTCCTGAGTCATGATATAAACAACAATAATCACAATAAAATATTCAATAAACGACAAGAAATAACCACCAACACTGTATTTAAAAATAATGGTACTTTATCTAAATTAGTTCAAAGAAATTCAATCAAAAGCAAAATCATTATTCTCATAATTACCTATTCTAGCTAAATGTCATGAATGGGTCAGGACAGGTCTCTCAGTAGAAGTCTCCCGAGTCGCCGTCCTCACAGCATCGATCCTCACCAACGCAGGTTTGGGAAGAAGTGGCCTTAGACCCTCTCTAGTCTAACAATTTTTATAGCAAATCTTACAAATTAAAGCAACATAAAATGTTCTGAATATCCATTGAACCGCTGAGCAGAGCGAGCAGGAGAGGATGTAGCATCGCTACATTTGGAAAATCTCCGCTCAGAAAAATCACAAAAATAAAAAGACGGAAGAAGGAAGCTCGAGTTTTGCAAATGTTTCTTTCGCGTACACATTTCCTCGGAACCACCACTGTAATCACAAAGTTCATTGTGGCTCTCTTGTCCTCCAAGGTTACTTGGACGCTTGCCTAGAGTCACTGTCATCACGGAAACTTTCAAAACTCCAGCAGAAGCCATAGTCAGGTGACTTTCAACAAGGCCTCTCGTCATCCCATTTTCACTCGAGCACAGGCTTTAAACGGCAGCCATTTTATCACAGGCCAAAACAGACCATCTTAATTAAAAGAGACAAAAACAACGTTACCACAGCATAGTGATTAAACAGTGTTAACCCCACTAATACCATTATGTGTATGTAATTATCTAGCCTTTTGCAACACAGTAAAGCATTATTACACGTTATTTCAAAAGCGTTTTGTGCTTTTAAACAAACAGCACTTAGCAACATTCATTTAATTAAACCTGCACATTATTATTAAGCAACATATATGCATTCCCACGTGTAGTTTCTCTCTAGTTAGTTCGTTAGTTAATCCAAGCTTTCACACAAAACCAATAATTATCGTTTTTTAATTAGTTATTTTAGTCACAATTATAGACAAAACTGGAGCTTAAAACCCGATAAATTTTCAACAGAAAACCCTGCTCCAGCAACATCACTTATAGCATGTTAAATTTTAGCATGCATAACAAGAATCATGACATCTCAAATAGCAATAGTTGTGGGAACACTGTGCCCTAAGGTAACCATATTGTGAATGCGCTGAAATATTACAAAACAAAAAATGTTTTTGGCCCTGGGGTGAATGGGGGCAGGTTAGCTCCCTCTAGGTCCCCTCAACTAGGCCTAAGGGGCCACGGTATCCCTACCCTATCCCCTAACATTTTTGTGTAGGACTTGGCTCTAAGTTGGCTGGCACAACATCCTTCATAATTTAGTGGCAGCCAATCAGATCACAGCTTGGGATCTGTCGGTTCTCCTGAGCCTCCACGGCATGAAATATACAATGATTTTGAGCTTTAATTGTTCAGGAAATACTGAACAGATTTCCACAAAACCACAGAAATTACGCTTTCTGGAGTAAGATCTAGCATTTTGCCAAGTTTGGTCTAAATCCATTCAGCAGTTTTTTCTGTATCGCTGTTGGATTTCTCTATGGAAAATGAATGGGGGAAATGTGTTTTGGGACCCCTGCCATTTTCTCGGCCCTCACTTGATGGATCACCCAAAATTTAAGTCGAATAAGATGGAGCCCACGCAGAACACCACGGAGACCGCACACGACGGGCTGTACTCTACCTATCGGTAACAGCTGTGACCACGCGATTATCTTGAACATGTTAGACAGAGTTGGGGAGTTTTTAAAAGAATGCTTATTTACATAAGTTTACATTGCGTTTTACTTTTTCAAATGTACCCGTGACTTATGGTTCACTTTAGTATGCTATTAAAATAAATAACTAGGCTGACCATATGACCGCGCATGATTGTGCCTCTTTCTTTAGTAAGCTTTCTTTAGTAAGTTAAATAGACGCAGCCCGTACTATCCATTGACTTGGGTTGACCCTGCCACTGTCTTTATTGAGCTATACTATAGACGATATGCATATGTTTTGACATTGCCTCTTATGTTTTCTAACATACCTGCTATTTATGTAACGTTTCCTCAGTTAGATTAGTGCCTTTCAGTCTGTACTTTCATTGACTTTGTTATACACTGCCTCTGTCCAAATTGAGTTATCTCATTTTACTATGGGCCGCATTCACAGTGGTAATGACAAGCAATTAGGAAAGATGTTGAGTGCATTTTTACATGGTGCCTATCTCTTGGGTACACAGGTTGTGAACGTAAATCTCCCTAATTTATATTACAGATGTGTGGGAATGGCCTGAATAGCCGCTTCGTTTCATAATATGCTCATACACATGACGTTATGGTGAGTGAGGCAGGCTATCATTTACTATACTATTTACATCTGGATATATCTGTCCTCTAAATATATTATGATTTATTGACTCCTTTAGATAGTTGTCCCTCTCGCAAGATAATAATTTTACTCCTTAAACTGAATTTGACGTTAGCAACGATATAGCTGGTGAGCCTTTATAACATAATTTTGTGTGACCGCCTTGGCCCATACCTATAAGCATGATAGAACAAATGTTGGTAAGGGGACCTACTTGGCACTTCTCGGTTGCATAAAAGACTTAACACACAAGGGTGATGTATACTATGATTCTTTAACCCAGATTCTCTATTATGATAATTTCCTTTTCTGTTCAGGGTTTACAATGGTAGCTATACCTTCCTGCCAATTCTAGTAGCGTATATATGAATGATACCACCTCACACAAACGGTAATAATATGCGTGGCACAATTCGGGTGATATACTTTGGAAATGGGTTTAACTTTTGTTCCCATTATTCCCTAAATTCCTGCTGATACTAACATCTTATGTTTCACCCTGATGAAGTCCAGTTATATTTAATGGACGAAACACGTGTTGGCAAAACAAGGAGCTGTTGTGATGTCATGGAATGATTTATATGACGGATTGTAACTCCTGAAAGAAAGCCTGATGTCTGAATAAAAGACATTGGATAGCTCAACACACAGCTATACTTTTCTTGATTTTTAGTGCTTGGAGATATCTTGAAAAGGGTCCTTTTTGTTGTTTGATTTACATTTGTTCAGTTGTTTTTAGGTAATAAGGGACAAGAATCTAGCTGTATATTGGGCTGCAGTATAACATGGTACCTTTCTAGTATAACGCAGTTCATGGCAAAGATGAAACACAATATTATTGGTAAATGAAAGCCCTTGCAAAATAAAAAAAGGCAGTCATATTGCTTAGACTACACTTCTGTGTTTTAACATCAAATATAGTGTATTCATCTTTTTGTAATGTATATAAAGAAATGAGGCAGTTTGTAGAGTTAGGAAGAAGTATTTTCGTTGATTTATACTTTTTTTTAAAGTTATTGAGAAAGTATTGTGCTATTTGTTGAAATATAAAATAAATTATATATGACAAACTAAAATTAGACAAAACAGAGTGGTTCTAAACAGAGCGTTTGTGATTTTGATAAGCATATTTATATCTTTCTGTCAAGCCAAGTTTTTAGGTTAGAAATGAAAATATGGTTTCCATAGATCAAATAATGAACACCATCAGGACAATCTTTGTTGCATTGCTATATTTTATATTTAAATAAAAAATTAAAGACATTCTATGATCGGAAAGGAATTCTGTCGTGTCTTTTCAAACTTAGTAGCATTTTCAGTAGACCACGTCCACTTTTGTCTGACAAATACTTAAGAACACAAAATGTGTGTTCGAAAACATTGACATTAAGATGGAAAATTTCTCCTTCATCTCAATTTATAATATACCTCTGGTTAAGTATCCTATATAATTGGCACTACAGTGGACAACAATAAAGTGGGTATGTTCACATTCACTAAATGAGAAAAGTACAGAAAGCAGATGATCCCATTTCAAGTCCCTTTCACCAATCCATGTTACTTCAACTCCTTTCAAACCTAAATCATTTTTTACACCTACTGACTTAGCATACTCTTTGGCCCAAAAAAAGAAACCATGTCCATCAAACCAATCCCAGACCATCTTGCGCATTCATTGACATACAAGAATAATGAACACAGAGGCAGAGGAATAAATATATGAAGAGTTAGATGCCTGGAATTAGGAAACTACAACATACGAACAACTTAATTTTGAAAGGAGGCCAATTATTGGCTTATATATGATTCGGGCTACTAATGTAGCACAATACTTCAGAAAACCAAAATAAGGTAAGAAAATAACCTACTCTGCAGCAATGACAATTAACAAGTATTAGAAAGGCATTTGACACACACATTTGTGGTCACATGACAGCAAATTAAAAACTGGATAAGAAATAAACTTATAGAGCAGTGTCATCATCCTGGCAAAGAGTTCTGAAAAGCCTACCTGAAATTGGTTACCTTTCACATTTTGATCCCAAAAGCAAAGACATTTTGAAAACAAATGTGTTGGACTCATGCTACCCAAAGAGAAGTCCATTGTTGGAAAACTATGCCTCTATGAAGTCTCTCAGTTCTACACATATATAAATAATGTGACAGATATCACCAGTAGTAAAGGTACCAATGGTTGTTTTATATGTCATACTCACCCTACTCTTATTAATTGTTGTAAACTAAGTAATGACACAGGAGAAAAGAAAGAATTTTACTACTTAGCACTTCTTCAACTATTTAAACCATGGTGCAAAGAAGAAGTAGTAAAGGTCCATTCCAATGCTTTAAAGATGCTTCTAATTTTTATTAAAATGACATTGCATTGCCTGAATTTCAGACATACTAACAAATGCTCAATCAAGAAATAGAAGAAGGAAACTATATTAATGCAAAAATTCAACGCAATACTCCATCTTCTAATAATACTTCTACTTCCAGGACTGCTGTCCCACTTAAACAACCAATTATTGATACTGAAGATGTGGCTGCCATGGATGAGGTACAAACTGCACGCATTTGTGGAAACATGACAATGAAAAAGTATAGAAAACTAGATTGACTTTGTGTTATGTTTATTAAAAACAATCATATATCACTATAATGGTCTAACTCACCATCTGCTCTGAAGCTACCATAAAGGCACATGTATAACTTATCTTACACTTATCTCTATATTAATTTTAATTTAGTATTTTTGATACCGGAAAGAATGGTTAAGATTGGTCGAAGATCTTTATCATTTTAGATATTTGTTTAGTTCAGAGAGAACTTTTAATTTTTATTTTTTTAATTTAAAATATTTTCAGGAACTTTTGATTTTTTTACAAGGTCAACATGACTAACGAAAACAATAGTCACAAAATATATACATTGTAATGATATTGCTCCAACGGGAAAGGGCACATTTACATATCCTCCCTGCGTCACAGACCCGTCATCACCCTCACTCATTCATACACGCATTCATTGGTGGGGCCCATAACACCAACACTCATACGACTTCACTTTGAATCTGCACACAGGAGGAATGAAGCGTTGGACATGTGGGAGGGTACCTTATTACCTATAGAAAGAAATATTTACAGTATTTACATATTATACATCTGCACTTATAGAATCCTAACTTTAACATCAAGGCACTCCACCACTTGGTCAATGGACCAATTAGTTGGACTGGTTGATGGTAATTTAGAACCAGCTAAAAAGTCTCAGAATCTTTAATCATTACCCTTAAAGAATCACAAACTCGTTTTCTGTTAATAAATGTTTAGTTTACCCTAAATAAATTCACCCTCATTGGCATAATCAGCATTATAATCAATCAGATTTTTAATAACAATGGCATAAAACAGTATGACAATTATATTTACCTAATTTCTGATTTTGATCCCTTCCGGTTTGACCCTCCAATTGAATACAGGCTACGACCCAAATCAGTCCGGAGAAAAGTTATTTTCGCTCGGCACGACACAGTCCCAAAGATCTCCGGGGGACCCGACAATCGTGCAAGCAAATTGGTCAACAGGGATTCGGATCCCACTCCTTGAACGCAATCTCACCACCCTTCTTCTAACCCCCCTTTTATAATAAACTTTAGGCAACATGCTACATTTGCTAAATTGGGCATGACTGTGATTGGCTAAGCCACCAATATCGGACGTGATTCATAGAGTTCCTTGGTTCTCATGGGACCAAAGATGTCATCCCATGGTTTGGACAGTTATCATGCGAAAGGGTCCGAAGTATCAATATGCAGGCCTTTAAGGACAGGTTACCTTTGTCTTCTCCGTCATTCACACTAGTTGAGTTCTGGCAGCCCTCCACGTTCCTATCTTTGATGAGGAACACTGTGCCCTGGTCGGAGGATGCTTGGATATCTTCAGAGTTATCCGAGTGTGCGCAGTAGACATCGCACTCACATGGCGGTGGCCACTTCCGAACTCCATTTTGAATATCATGGCCTAGTAGGCCCGAATGCCAACTTAAGCGAAACAAACATAAAGAGTAATTAATATACGGAAATGAAGATTCTAATGTTTAAACCCACATATCTATAGTAAATATGCGTACCGCAGTTAGTCATTAGAATTATTTGCCATACACTTTAGCATTTAGTCCCTCGTGTATTTCGTGTTTATCAAGGTGTGATATTGGTTAATGTCAACACTCCAAACAGTTAATACAAGTTAATATTTAGAAAGTTACGTAATTAGTATTTTATCATGCAGAATAGAGAAGGTATACAAAATTTTGTTTTACCTGCTCCACCAATATAAAAACATGTTTTTTTTACAGTGTTGGAGTTTTTCAAAATGTGAAATACATTTAAATGTAATATATTTGATACTTCTATATTTTAGCCATTGTTTACACTATATTGTGGTTTTCTATATTTGTGTTATTTTAATTATAAGTACTACATTGTCAATATAATGGTTGCCTCTATTTTGACTTCAATATTGTAGGTCGATATTTTGCAGTCAATAGTCAATTAGTGTTTGTTGCCATGCTTGGTACTGTTTGTTATGTTAAAATTTCTTATAGAGGCACGTACACCGATTGGTTTCTTGGCACTGTTCTAGGAAATGCCTGAGCCCTATTGATTTAGTCGTATGCCTGAGTGAATAACCATGTCTTGAGAAGTCGTCTGAATCTCAAAAGCTCATTGCAGGATCTGATGTCCACTGGAAGGGTGTTCCAGAATCTAGGTGCCAGCACTGCAAACCTACATCTGCCCTGTCGCTTCAGTTTGTAGGAGGGAGTAACCAGAAGGTTCATGTTGGCTGGGCGCAGGTTGCGGGTAGGTATATGCCTTTGAATAAGGTTAGAAATACATTTTGGACTCCTGCCATGCAGGGACTTAAAAATGAGGCAACCAACCTCGAAGGGGCATCGTAGTGGTATGGGAAGCCAATGCAACTTCCTCATGAGAGGGTAGACGTGTTGCCATATAGGCTGTTGGAAGAACAATCTAGAAGCCTGGGTCTGCACCAGTTGCAGTCTTTTAGTTAGATTCAGTGGTGTTCCGAAGTATAGGGAGTTGGCATAATCTATGTGCAATATAACCATGGGTAAAACAACCTGTATCAATGCTTCCTTAGTGAGGAGTCTGCTAATCTTCCTTAGCTGAAAGAAGCAA
Source organism: Triturus cristatus (assembly GCF_964204655.1). NCBI lineage: Eukaryota > Metazoa > Chordata > Amphibia > Caudata > Salamandridae > Triturus > Triturus cristatus. Next base: position 845,640,883 of record NC_140584.1, on the reverse strand, counting down.
GTAGAGATTACTGATCCAATTTGAGTTTTCATAGTAAGGTCACAATTGATTGCCTCCCCAAGACTCTTGGCGAAGAGGGATGGAATGGGGGAGAACCCAGCTCAACTGGCCAGAAGTGTGAGCTCAATGGGTTATGAATACCCCCTGTCAGAATAAATTCAGTCTTGTCCGGATTAAGTTTTAAATGGTTGTTTTTCATCCAATTGCCAATGTGCAGCATGGTAGCATGGAATTCGGACACCGAGTCAGGAGTGTTATTGATGGTAAACATTAATTGTAGAACGTCTGCATAATTGAATGTACATACTTTCCTTTCCTTCCCTTCCTTTCCAGCATAATTCCACGTAACATCAATTTAATTTTAAAGCATTCACTGCATCAATGGGAGAACGTATAGGTTGAACAAATGCGGGGATAATGAGGAGCCCTGAGGTACTCCACATGTTCTCATTTTTGGCCCCGTGAACTGGAATAAGCGGACAAAGTGGGTGCGGTCCTCCAGGAATGATATAATGCAGCTGAGAGCTGATCCTTGGAGGCCGGGGTCCCTGACGTGGTCAACCAAAATACCATGGTCGACCGTGTCAAATGCAGCAAGGAGATAAAATAGCACCAGAGCCTGGGGAGAACCTTTGTCGGATTCCTTCTGGAGTGTGTCCAGCATAGTCAGAATCACTGCCTCTGTTGAGTGGGCTGGGAGAAACCCAGCTTTATGGGGCTTCAGGTATTCAAACTGCTCAATAAAGGCACAGAGGCATTTGGCCACATGGTACTCCAGTACCTTAGCCAAATAGGGGCGCAGGGAGATTGGACGGTAGTTGGAGTATGATCATAGCTGCATGTGAAATTGGTTCTGCCAGGGTGCCATTGCTTTCAGTATCGCTAGGCAGTTGGGGGCTCTAGAACGAGTGGAAGCATACTGCGAGCTGATTATTAGCCTAATTCAAAATAGCAGGTTGATTGATATGATCAGATGTACAATTCACAAAAGACATTTAGTGATCAAATATGTTCAAAAGCTTACCACTCAGTGCAAATTTATGATATATGAAACCACGAACAGGAATTATTCAATCTTTCATTAATTTACCCATCCTGACTCAACCACACAACTATTGGCCCGATTACGATTACGGGTGGAAAGCCTCTGACTAGTTGTTGAAGGTGTTCCGGCTGACATCTTTGGTTTAACTCCAACCACCGTATTACAATGATGGCGGTCAGAGGGAAACCTGCAGGGGAATTCCGCTGCGCTTCTGACGGGCTCAAGGAGCCCGTGGGAGTATCAGAAGCCACCATAATCCCATAATGACAGCAGAGCAAGCCTCGGCTCCGCCATTGAGATTATGATGGCACTTTCCGACAGCCTTTCCATGTCGGCCTTACTGACATGGAGAGGCTTTCGGAAAGTGACTTTGGGGGCCCCCTAGCAGGTCCCTCTTTGTCCCTGGCCCTCCGTTATGGGGGCTGGGGGGCACCTATGGTGCCCCCCTAAACATGGCTGCACCATGTAGCAGACACCGTGAGGTGCCTGCTGCACAGTGCAGGGATGTTTGAAAACATCCATTTTACAATGGCAGCTTGTACTGCGGGCCTTTTCTACCCACTGCACAAGCTGCCATTGTAAAATGGATGTTTCCGACCGCACATAGGGCGATCGCATCCAAATTGTGGGGATGGAACCGTCGACCTATGGTTGAGTGTTACAGTCCGCCCAACATGGTAATGAGACCCAAAATGAGTAATGAGGCCCAAAATGAGGATCTACATTCCTTTTTAAAGTAAAAAAAACAAAATCCTAGAAGCTATTACAATGTTATGTTATGTTATTGGAATTTTTAAAGCGCGGCTGTTACCCTAAGGTGTCGTGGCGCTGAGCACTGCCTAATAGGTTCCTTGTAGTGGGAAGAGACTATTCCAGAAACAACCAGGTTTTCAACACTTTCCTAAAGGTAAGGAGGTCGGTGGCATTCCTAGGGGCAAAGACTTATCGCGATGTCCTCCAACACTTTCTCTTAACCATTAAGCAATACGAACAGAGTTCCCCTGCCATTCAATGAATCAGCAGTTCTAGACTAGTTTTCAGGTTCATAGCTTCTAATAAGCAGTGTTGAGCAAGTTCTCCTTGACCAATTATACACGGGTATAAAAGGAAAGTCTTTGTGAAAAGAAGTACTTATTGTCCCAGGAACCAGGGTATTTAGATATTGCTGCATGCTCATTTAATTTGTGAGGTTTCACTTACCCTTCACTTTGAGGGTATTGCACGGACTTACTTTATTCCTGGCAATGACAATATTATTGGACCTCACTCTTGTGAACACACTGACACCAACCTGGAGTTACACAGTTTAGTGGTGTTATATCTCAAGGGAAAAGGAGAATCGGAAGAGTGAGAAATCACAGCAGCTTTACTTCTATTGGCCCTTCTACCAGGCAGTGCTGCTGATGAACTGCTAAAAATCCTAATACAAGTAAATGACAATAATAGATACCTGACTATGCAGTTGCACTAATGGTTATTTTTCCACGCCAGCCAATGATTTGCATCTGCACTGATCCTATTGTTTCTGGTTGTATACAGATAAGCATTAGAAGGAATATCCCTTGATTAAGTCTGCTACCTAAAGTCATTTTGTTGCTCATTCTGACTTTCATGTTGATTACCTCAGTCCTTGTAACTAGCGTCATGTGGTGCCAATTGTAAGAAATGCCTTAAAGTCTGATTATCTGGTTTGAGTAATACTTGTCTTGCATGGAGAATACAATCTTCCGCTTGGGCTCTTACTTTATTTATTTTTCTGTGCATGTTATACCTGTTTGCTCGACAGTAGCTATAAACAAACGTGTTTCTCCTTGTTCTTTAAAGTGATGAAAAGCACCTTGCATGATGTGAACTTTGGAGGCACCTCACCTGTGCTGACAATCTTATGGCTGTGGATGCTCTTGAGGTATCAGATGGCAAGTTATTTTTTAGGAGGAAGACCCAACTAGATCGTCATTGCCTTTTAAGACTTATTAGGTTTGTACTCCCTGAACTCAGGTTTGTAGCCACAAGATTTGGAGATTTACTCATTCTCTATATATCTTTCTGTTTCTATTCTTTAGTAGTATTCACCTCACTTCACCTTTTTGTTTCCTGTTTCTAGGGTTAATCACTGCTTTTTTTCAATCTTTCACACTTGCATATGGATTCATTCAGCTATGACTATTCTCCATCTACCAGTATTAGTCTGTTAAGCTATAACCGTTCACAGGTGCTGTACAAATGTTTATCTCATAACTACCTGTGTATATTTTCATTATGCTCTATTCTCTCTTTTTTTTCGTTGTACTGTTGTTTGTATAATATGTATGCCTGTTTATGGTGCTATTTACGCAACATATTCCTTATTCTTGACATGTTTCAAGATGGTGCCCGAATCCATGAAGTTCTCTTTTCTTTTCTTCACCCGCCTTCTCTTTGTACTCATTCTATTTAACTAACTTCCTGTCGGCTAAACCTTTGTTTCCTACGCCGTCAACTGACGCGCGTTACTGTCATCCCGTTCATGTAAGTTTTTTTGTATGCATGCTGCTTTACCTTCCCATTATTTACCGCGCATCTTTATTTTTGCGAACCACTTGTAACTCTTACACGTTACTGTCCTGCACGGTCGCTGATTTTGAATCACGACTATTCTTTTAATAACCGAACTCTTAGATGTATTTAGACATTATCAGCTTTTAAACACTCAGACTGTATCTTCCATTAAGGAATTTTATTAAGAGCTATGGTTTATTGCCGTTTATGCTTGGTTTACTGTTGGCACGCTATAATATCGTGTCAGAAACAGACACTTGTTTTAGTTACATAGAGTCACTTTTTATTCACGTAACATAATGAATGTCACCAAGTCTTACAGTTTGTTTTGCACGTGTTCACTCTCGGTGCGGCGAGCTCACCGACCATATAACTTGTACACCAGGTTACTCTCAGATATTCTTTTCAACATCCAACTTATTACACACCCGTTTGTTTCACACAATCCTGTTCAGACCGCATGATTACACATTAACGCAGCTTCTTCTGGTAGTGCACCCCGTCTTCTTTTGCTCATTACACGGAGTATATTCAGCGTTCACACGTTTTTGTTCTTCGCATCGTGATTCAGAACTATTCATCCACACGGGCGTGGGTGCAGGCAAGCCGAAACCTCTGGCCTGGTTTCCTCAACATATCTCTGATCACTTCCTTTGTAGAATGTGTCCCCTGATGATCGGGAATTATGATTGAATTTGGCGACAGTTGAATCTAAGCTGATACTATCGGAATTCGATATGATCAAATAAATATCGATCCATGAATAAATTCATAGAAGATCAGCATCAGTGAGTCTACAATTTCGATACAAATTATTTACAGACGTACACATTTCGCAAACGCGGACTCCACGTAGTGCTCGGGGGGACGTCCCCTAATCAGGGGACGCTACTTTTGCACTGCTAAGAGTGCCAACGCGATCCGTCTACCTCTCAGAGAGCGTAGGGGAAAGGTCACAGGATTCGATAGACCCAGGATGGTATATGCAGGGAAGCTGGGAATTGAGGTGTTGAAAGCCTTATCTATATTGTCCAAGACGGCTTCCCAGGAGTGTGTCAGTTTGGGGCAGTGCCAGAGTAGAGTACTAGAGGGCCTGTTAAACCACATCCTCTCCAGCATTTGTCGGGCCGATCTCTGTCCCAGGCGTGTATGCGGGCTGGTGTGAGATACCAGTGCCCCAGTTGCTCAAATGGGATTATGCCATCAAGATCAAACAGGGAGCCAACCCTTTTACACTCCTGCTCTCTCCATCTCTGAAAAACCTCTGATTGATTCATGACCCGGGGGGAAATCCGAGTTATCTACTATTGGGGACATAGGGGGTGGGAAGGTAGTCAAACCCTTCCTGGAGGCTACCGTATCCCAAACCTTTAGTTTTGATGAGGTAACCGGGGAAGAATACAGTCCTCATGCCCAATGTTCGCGTGGGAGCCAAATCTCTCTCCATATATTTGCTCCGGGTACTGTCTGGTCCATAAAGGACCAGTGTTTTTTAGAAAAGGGGCGATTCCATTCAACCACATATCAAAGATGTGTAGCATGGAGATATCTATGGATGATCGGAAGTCCAACTCTGCTGTCTCGCTTAGACTGCGTCATTTAGGCAAATGATAATCGTGGTTTCTTCGCCCCAGATGAATTTGTTGATTGCTAATTGTAGTTTACGAAGAGCTTTCTGAGGTGGGGCCGTAGGTATCGTTTGAAAGATATATAGGATACGTGATAACACTGTCATCTTCACTGCTGCAGTTCCTCCAAACCATGCCAGCTTAAGGCGCGTCAAGCTATCTAATGCTTTAGTCATCTGATCTAATAGTGTAGTATAGTTCAACGTTACCGTTTTCTGTATGGTCGGGACAAGTTGGATGCCTAGATATGGAATGGATTGTTCCGTCCAGTGGAGCGGGAATTGGTTTTGAAGGCTCTTTGCAAGGGCCCGCGGTATGATAGATTCAGAATTTACGATTTGCCCAAACTAACTTTAAAGCCTGCAATTTCTCCAAAGTTGTTCAACTCAGCAACTACGGCCAGTAATGTAGTCTCAGGATTGGTAAGTGACAGTATTACGTCATCGGCATAAAGACTGATTTTATGTGTTTCTTTCCCGAACCAAATTCCTGCAATCTGTGGATTATCCCTTAGTTTTTGTGCGAGTGGCTCCATATACAGAGCGAACAGCAGGGGAGATAAGAGTCATCCCTGCTTCGTGCCTGCAGGGAATTTGAAATGTTGCAGATGATGCCCCACTTACCTAGACAAACGCTCCTGTGGCCCGGTAGATACAGCTAGTCCAATTTATGAATTTATCGCCAAATCAAAAATGACGTAATGTGTCAAAAAGATATGACCAGCACATTCTGTTGAACACCTTGTCATCATTAATCGCCAAGACGAGTGCCTACTTGCGTGATCGGTGGATTCCATCCATGAGGCGGAAAAGGCGTTTGATATTATTCCCTCCTTGTCTAGAAGGGATGAAGCCTGCTTGGTCCGGATCCACCAGGCCTGCCATCAGTGGGTTTAAACGATCCACCAGTATGCAAGTGAATATTTTTGCATCGATATTGAGCAGTGAGATGGGTCTGTATGATCCGCACTCAGTGGGGTCTTTGGCAGGTTTTATGATTACTGAGATAGATGCCTTTGTCACTGAGTCAGTTACTGAGCCCGGTATCCAGGAATGAATGAAATAGACGAGTCAGAAGGGGTGCTAATTCCTGGCAAACGATCATATAAAATTGGGCAGGGAAACCATCAGGGCGCGGGTCCTTTTCTACTGTTAACCAGGCAATTGCTGCAACTACCTCCTTGATACGGATCGGCTGGTATAATTGTTCTGCTATGGATTCTGGGAGACGAAAAAGCGGACAGTTCTCAAGATAGTATCGGGGGTTCAGCTGGGGGGTATCTTGATCAGAGAAGTGAGTTTGGTAAAAGGTCTTGAAGGTGTCTACAATCTATAAATCTGAATATACCTCCCCCCGTGGGTCGCTTAATCGAGGCTATTGTTGCTGTTGTCATTTTTACCCTAAGCCTCTGTGCTAGCATCTTAACACACCATCGATACTGAGGTAGAATTTATGCCGGAGCCTGAGAAGTGCATATTCTGCTCTGTCTAACACCAAGCGCTTTAATAGGAGTCTTTTTGTCTCACGTTCTCTCCATATTCTCTGGGCCCTTGTTCTTTTATACGTGAATTCCATTTCACTGACCTCACGTTCTAACATCTTCCGCTTCTTCTTGCGTATCTTATTTTCTGCTGTCCAAATCGCTATAAATTCTCCCCTCATTACCAATTTTAGTGTTTCCCATACCGCTGCCAAGGAGGTGTTCCCCATGTCATTTGTCTGTAGGTATTCCTTTAGCCTCTTCTTTATATCAGTCAAGACTGTTGGAGCCTGCAAAAGGCTTTCTCTCAGCCACCATCTTGTAGGATTCAGCTTGCCCGTGTCTGCTTGTATTGTGACTGTTATCAGTGCATGGTCTGACTGGGATCTGGGTTCAATAGATGAATCCAGCAGTCTAGGCATAAGCACTGTCAAAGCTAAGTTGTGGTCCAGACGTGCGTATGTTTTGTGAGCCGCTGAGTAAAATGTATAGTCATGTACCCCCAGATGGTGGTTGCTCTAAATGTCCTTAAGGCCGTTTTCTGCGAACCATCATTTGCCGTCAGTTGAGAATGTTCCCGTTTGTGCTGATCGTTGACATGATCAGTCGAGTGAGGAGTCCATCACCAGACTGAGATCTCCACCCACCAGGACTGCTGCATCTGGAGACCCTAAGACCTCCGTCAAGGCCTTAAGGACAAATGATTCTCGTTGGGTTTTGGGGGTGACTATGTTGGCAATTATAAAATGTGTGCTCCCCTTTGTATTCTAACTGCAAGCAAGCGCTCTTTCACCTCCACCACTGTGGAGATGACTTTACCAAGGAAATCTGCTCTGAAAAATATTGCTACACCATTCTTTTTAGAAGGGCCTGAGGACCATAATTGGTGGGGGAAGCAGCGTGACCGCATGCACGCTGGATTCTTCCTGAGGAGATGAGTCTCCTGCAAGAGGCATATATCCCACCCACAATTTTCCAGCAGTGAAAGGATCACTGTGCGTTTTACAGGTTGATTAAGGCTACTAACGTTAAGGCTAATGATCTTCAGATTTTTACCCATAGTGTATTAGTAGAGGTAGAATCATATTCAGCATGCTAGAACAGTGTAGTGCTGCCTGACGGGGGACTTAGAACTACCGCGCTGACCGGAGGGTGGCTGAATTCTCTTCAAAGCTGGTGCGGAGTTAAAGAACAAGAAATAACTTTACCCAAAAACAGAGTCAACTCCCAAAAGTTCCCAACTGAAGTAAAAATTAGAGACAACAGTTTGTCAACAGTGGGTAGCACATAGGGGTCATGGGCCAATGAGGGTCCAGTTGATTTTACTTCTCCTATCCATTCCAGCGGAATTATAGAGTTCTCCATCGTGTGTCTTCTTTTGTATAGTGTGGACATGGCTAGGTCGTGGAAGAAAGTCAGAAAGAGTCTTTGGAATTATACTGGATGTGCGTCCCTTGCTTTGCAAATAATCAGTTCTTTAGTTTCAAAATCGCGAACGCACACCAGTATGTCCGATGACGGTGCTATGTTCCCCCTAAGTGGGCCAACTCGATGTACTTGTGCTATTTGGATATCTTTAGTGTGCTCATTGCCCAGGACATGATAGAAGAGAAGAAGGATGTAGGCCTTAAGATCATCTCCTTCCCCTTGTGTTGGCACCCCTCTGATGCGAACATTATTTCTTCTGGAGCGATTTTCAAAATCTTCAACATAAGCCTGAAGATCAATATGTTGTTCCGTAACAGGATGATTTCTTGTTGCATCATTTTGATTTCTTCATCCTTGTTAATGCCCCGTTTTTTCAACGCTGCTACCGGATCACCTACTTCTTCCAGATCATGCCTTATCTCCTTCAAATAGGCTGAGAGCTGGCCTTTCATATCTTGGAGATCTTCCTTGAGGGATGTGAACAATGCTGTCATGAATGCCTTGGTAGCTAGTCCGACTGCACCTTCCATTATATCTTGCTACCCATCATTGCTGTGGACAGCTCCAGCAGGAGTGCTGAGCCCCGGTTGCTTCAATAGCATGTATTTCACCAACCTTTCTTTCTCAGTCCTGGCTGTTGCCATGTTAGTATGTAGATATTAAGGGGTCCCTCGGTCTGCCACCAGGTGGTGAAGTTGGTGACTACTCTTGGGGTTTCTTTGCTGTGTGTAATCATTTCTGACGTGGATATATTCCAGCTATATTCCCTTGAGGCAATGCTTTGCTATGCAGTGTCTCAGCCTAAGAGTTCTGGGTATTGTTTCATGGCTTGCAAGGTTTTGTATTGGGTTGTTGGTTTGCTCTACAATCCAGGCTGGAGCGGCATCTAAGTGCACTCTCCCCAATAGCAGATGGAGGTAGTATCATTGTATTATTTGCTACGGGATGATCCTTACTTCAGACCCTGCCTGGCTGTAAGAAGAGACAACACCAGCCGTCTTTGGTATGTACGAAGAGGAAGAGGACGGCCACACCCAGTCCTTTGCTTATGGCCAGCTTGTGTGTACCATAGCTAGGATGTTTGCCTAGTAGTGCTGCAGTGAGGGGTCCAGCGGGGCATGTATCGCGTATCCAGATCCTGGCTCTGTACTGCTATTGACCTCTGGCTATACTAGCCCTTTTAGGGTTTCCTTTTTTCGTCCAAGCTCCCGTAGGCGCACCTCCCTAATTTGGTGTGGTTCCGTGCACCCCCACTCCAGGCCTCCGTTTCCTACCGCTGGCCCCCCCCCGCACCGGTCCTCTATGGCGGTAAGTCACTGAGCCTCACAGACTTTAATCGGGTCGTTGCTGAAGACACTGAGCCGCAAAAGCGTAATATTCCACTCTGAGGCCTAATTGCATTATATGTCTCTTTGGTATGTCATAGGACAGTTAAGATGCGGATACTACTCACGTGCTCCTACCCTCTATGTCTGTAGCTGTGTTTAAGTTATCTAGGAGGGCACCCACAACAGGACCGTCCACCGCCTTGAATGCTTCCTCCACTCCCCTTCCTGGGCCAATTCCAACATCTAGTATGGGATCCCAGGCCACCGCCTCATGGGGTCGCACTCGATGCTCATAGGCCCCGGGCCGGGCCATAGCTTTTCACTGCAATGTGCATAAAGCACCTGCAATGGCGTCTGTAGTTCTCTGGGCCTTCTTTTCGCGGCCTCACTGTGTCCTCTCTCCCCAACCATACAGGCTCACTCAGGTGCTCACCCTTCCCTTGGCGGGGGCTCCGGAATCCATTTTAGGCTACTCAGGGCAAAGTAGATGGGGAGCACCCCAGGAGTGTCTAATATGGAGCAGGACCTCTAAGGATAGGCAGCTTTTATAGATGTCCGTGGCCAGGTACGAAGATGCAGGCTGCCACATCTGTTCAGTGCCACACGCTTCCTAGCTTCGCCCCCGATCCTCAATGATCTGCGGTCGGGAGTCCTACGATAGGACAGCAGGGGGCCGTGATCAAAGCTGCCAAGCTTCGACCGCCGTCTCTCCGCTCTGGTGGTCTGTGCTCGGGGCCAAGAATTAGGGGTGGGCGGAATTTGCGGAATTAACCTTCGCAAATTATCGCGAGAATGTTTAAAATTATCGCAAACAAGCAGAAATATCGCAAAGATGCGGAAGTTTTTTTCCGGCATGTTCGCGAGATTTTCTGCATGGTTGCGGGTCGCCAACTTACCCATGTGGTTGCTTGCGGGCGCGGCCATCTTGTTTTGAGTTGTTCTCGCGGTGCATGATCGCGAGAAGAAAGACGTGATCGCGCGACGCATGACGTCACTGCGGGCGCGAACTGTCGCGAGACAGCGCAAATGGCTAAAAACAATACAACATCTCATGGAGAACGCGACCGGATCAAGAAAACTTGTCGGCGAACGCAGGGATTCAGGTAAGGCGATCGCGCGCGCGCGAGAATGTATCATTTTACAGCGCGAGCAAGAAACAAATTATCGCCAAGCTGCGGAAACCGGAATTTTTGACATTTTCGCGCTCTCCGCGGAACGCAAAAATGTCAAATTATCGCAATTTCCGCGAACGGAACGAAATTTTTGCCCAGGCCTACCAAGAATGGCGTCCGCCCCTTTCCCAGTCTTTCTTAAACGGTCTCTTCTCTTATATCTGCCCTCTCCCTGGCTCACCTTCTGGATATCCGGGACTCTCTGGATCTTCTCCGAGCCGCTCTGGGTGTAACAGGAGTTAGGCGCTCCCACAGTGTTTCGCAGGGAGTGGAGCCCCAGGGCCAGTCGCTCTCTCCTCCGTGATGAGCTGGGTCCGGGATAACTGCGCTCCACTCTCTCTCGGCGCAGCTTACGTCCAGGCTTCACTTCCATCACTGGGAGCACTTGTGAACGATAGGGCTCCTCAGCAAGGCCATGTTAGACCTCATTCGACTCCGCAGGAGTTCCGATGTCGTACCAGAAGTTATTTTCCTGGGTGATGTGACAAGGGATGGTGCTAATCCGAAGCTGTTCAGCGGTGGAGTCGGAGGGACACAAAAGCACGTCCTTCTTGACCATTCCCCACTATTTTTCTTTTTTAAATGCAGCCCTTTTTCTTGTAAGGAAAACGGGCTGCATTAAAAAAAATTATTACTTTATTTAAAGGCAATCACAGAGATGGTGATCTGCTCACTCCAGCAGGCCACCATCCTCGTGTGATTTTAGCGATTCCTAGGGGGTCACAAATTGCGACCTACCTTATAAATATTCATGAGGTAGGTCATTTGCGACCCCTAGGAATCGCAGAAAGTGTTCAACACACTTTCATGCATGCCATTTTGCGATTTCCCAATTGAGAATCCTTGTGATTCACAATTAGGAAATCACAAAATGGTATCTTCATACATCTGGCCCTTTGTTCCCCACTTCAGGTGCTAAAACAACTTGCAACTGCATCATCAGATTTATATAATACGTGAGAGCATGCAGTCACTTTGTAAAAGCCAATCTCTAATTTCCTTATTACAGGTGCCTTGTGATGCCTCTAAGTGCCGGTAATAAAGAAATTACTAACTGCTTAACTGTAATAATACTTCTTGCCAGAGAAAGCAGCAAAGGTAAAAGGCAGATCACACAGCATAATTACAGCTTCAGTTTAAACAATTCAACAAAAACTGTTTTTCTAATAAAAATGTGATCAGCACAAAGGAGATGGCAACATGTTTGCCACTGAAGCTCGTTATAGGAAAAACAGAATGTCTCTGCCTTTTCCTACACATTCTGAGCATCAGCTTCTTTTTAAATCTGATTTACATTAAACAGATTCTGATATCTTTTTGCAACAAATTACTAACTTTAAGTGGTTTACGAAAAGGATAATAGTGTGACCATGGATTTTAAGAAATAAAGAACCCTCTGCTGGTCATTTTAAGGAGATTCAAATCACCTTATAGTGCCTTGTGGGGGGTACTTTACACCATATATTTGAATGTAATGCTATTTCCTCAGGGTATGCGTAGCACTCAGGTGACATTGAAATGTGGCCCGGATATATTTAGAGGGCCCCTTGCAGTGACCTGTAATGAGCCCCTCTTTATCTTCACCTGGCCTAGATCCTGCTGGCTCCTCTAGTACTAGTCTCAGTACCACACGATTAAAGCTTGCAAACTCCAGTCTTTCTACCCACAACCCCAGTGATGCTAACTTCTTTTACGCTACAAAGTTCACGTTCTTCAAGTTATGGTCCAGCATACTCCAGTCCCGCAGAGTTTATTTGTGTATACTACCTTTAGTCCCACTATCAGGATTAAGCACTCAGGAGTTTTTTTTCGTTGCCTCCTGATTGTGTCTGTCACTTCGTTACAGACTGCCTCCTTTCTCTGTCAACCTTTCTGCAGGTTAAGGCAGTGTGACTTCTGGGAGGCTTGTCCTTTCATTTGAATCTTCAAGATGCAGGTGAAGAACCATCCACACCTTCAGCCTCTAGTGTCAAGGATGTAGTAGTGCTTGTGGCAGGTGCTGATCAGGAGCTCATCATAAGAATGGGCATACATGAGGCTTCCAATGTTTTCTTTCGGTCCTGCAACTTGTGGATACATGCAGGAGTTTAGAGAGCACCTGTATTTTCAGACTTGTCCTTATTCTTGTCTCATTGCATCCTAAACTCTGGCACCACTTTTGCTGGGTTCAGTATAATTTGAAAGGGTGAGGCTATGTCAAAGATTTGCAGACCCCTGCTTAATATACACAACGGGTAAACGAACAAACACACTCAGGGGTGTCCTGGCTTCTTTTTTGGCGCCCCCCTCATTGTTAAAGGTTGCCAAAAGCTCTATGGGACAAATCACATTTTAATCAATTTATTTTTGGTGCCCAATTTGGCCGTGGACCCAAGCCCTCCCCCCTTACCTTGAATTCCATACATCATGAAGAAATCAGAATAAAATACAACCAAAGTTTTCACTCAATTACTTCTTGACACACATGAGCCCTATTTGGAGAAACAAGCTGACATCCTATCATTCCCGGAACTGAAAGAAACCAGTCTTGCTAGAAATTGGTATTTGCGAGGGCAAAAAAACGAAGGCCCTTATTTATGGATGCATGTGCCACTGTTGCATCACTTTTTTGTGACGATGCGGCGGCATAAATAATGCACCACACTGCACCCTATTTACAAAGTGATGAATCTAGGCAGATGCGTCACTTTGTAAAGCAATGCGCTACATTATAACTGCGTCATGTATAATGTATGCAAGGCCGGCGTTACCACATAAATAGCCTTGTAGAATTGGTGCAATTTCACTGCGCCACTCCTACGACTTTACTCCATCACAATCCTTACACCTGCTTCAAGCAGGCATAAGGAGTGACATAGGCCTTTTACATGGGACCTGTCCCGAGTGTAATGACACATTGCTGGAGTTGCTTCAGGCTACCGGCACACTTCAGCAATGCGTCATTACTGTGCCACTAGGTGCATCAGGATTTCTGACGTATCTGTGCAAACCTTGTGACATGGGGCGTCATAGTGTAAATATAGCACATCAATGGTGTCGCAAGAATGGCTCAATGAAAAGTGCTGTTTTTCCCCAACGATGCAACACTTTTTCTAAATGAGGCCCGATGACGCCAGACCTGCATTTTTGCAGCAAAGAATTTGACCAAAGAACTGTTTTGTATAAGGAGATATTGTCCCCAACCCAGCATCAAGTCTCCCAGCTCCCAAAAAGGTATATGTGAAAAGCTGTCATTTGTCAAAAAAAGAATGGACGCGCGTGTGATTATTTCCAATACCTCCTCACGGACTGAGTAATCTCTTGCTGCTACTGGGCACTTCTACTTGGTGAGTTTGCTCCGGTCGATTAGTCCTGTATTTGAAAAGTCTTATCTTCCTTCACAAAGGCCAGTCCGTCATGGGATGTCCCAGCACGTGCACCGCTCATCATCAGGCTTACCAATACCATCCATCTAAGCCCTTAAACATGCATTGTCACTTGCAACCTAAAGAAAGCTTCTGCCTATCTTGACAGTCTTTTTAATTTCATTCCGATCTCTGGCATATCTACTGTGGTAAAAGCAGTAGAAAAAGTTGTCATGAACTTATTATTGTCCCACCGGAAGCCAAAGGGCCTTTTAAACATCAGTGAAGAATAAATCAACACCTGTAACCAGGACTTACCTTGTCCTCATTAATCATCAGGTGGTCTTTGACAGATTGACATCATTGGCAAGCATTAGGGGAACAGTGTTGTACTGTGTTATGTCATTGCTACAAAAGTGGATCCATCAATCTTATCATTTGGCTCTGGCATAGCGAACATCATGAGGTGAGCACCTTGTCAGCAATGTTGTTCAGCTCATATATGATCTTGGTCACTACCTGACAAAAGTCGGGTTATTAGGTTGGGAAGGGTGGCCCAGTGTAGTTCACCTTTAACCCGCTAGGCCTGCCTGATAAAGATGCTTTCTTTGCACAGGTATCTCCAAAGGATGAAATCAAGTTGTGACATTTCTGTTATGTTATTTATTGCAAGCGGCATGTAGCCATGGATTGCTGTAGACCACTAAAAGGGTGTTGGTGTCAAGCAAGAGAGAACAAGCATTTGCAATGCAATCAGTCTTGCCTTTAGGACTTTAAATGTTTTTAGCTATGCAGCACATTAGCCTGGATGCTGGAACATCTGCTGTTCTTTAACATGGAGGGAAAGTAAGCACCAAACTGCGTGACACGCCAGGTATGGGAACACATGGAGAGAGATATTGCCTTTCAGTGGGAAATGGTTTAGTCCAAAGCTTTGTTTTTAATATAAAATCAGGGCCTTTGGCGGTCATATCACTGAAAATACAAGATTTGAAAAAAATATTATTGTCTACAGGTGCTCGTGGAAGACAATTTCGATGGACTGGAATATAGAGAATGCTAAAGTGATTCTGGTATTTTACTGATCTCTGCTTATCATTTTCTATCAAGAAAGTTAAATAGAGGCAGTTGCCAGAAAAATAGAAAAAAGAAAGTCCCTCAGCAGAAAGCAATTCTGGTATTTTACTGACGTCTGCTGGTCGTTTTCTATCAAGACAGTTAAATAGAGGCAGTTGACCAGAAAAAAGTCCCTAAGCTGAAGCAGACAAGTCCTAGGGCTGATCTCCACAGCCCACAAAGTACATACACATATAAGTATATCCTAAAGTATATAAGTGTATAATAAAGTATATAAAAGAGGTCTTGAATGCTTGACCTAAAAATAAAGTACATGTGGGATGCTGCACAGTGGGAGAGAAGTAAGGGTCCAGTATCAGTCTGCTGCTGCGGGCCCTCGCAAAAATATATTTTTTTTAAAAGGAAGGAAAAAACGTGGAAAGGTGGGTTGAAGTTGATAGTATAAGGGCGGGAGTAAATGTCCAAAAGCAAGTGGCCCACTTGTAGTGTGCAGCTCTCTGGCGCACATAAAAAGAAAAAAAAGTTGTTAAAAAGTTTTTGAATGAACAGAAAATAAAGCTGGGGCTGGTGTTGTGGCTAAAGTAATATGCAAGTTGAATTTTTCAGGTTGATATTGCACAGAAGAATGTGGAGCGGTGCAGCCCCATTATCCTAGGCTTCCATTTAGATAGACTACTTAAAATGATGAACATAAAACTAGGATACAGTCTGCAAACAAGGCTTTAAGACAACAAACTAAATCGATTTTCGATGCTTAAGGAGTCTAGCAGGGAAGCGTTTTGTATTCCTTTGTTTGATTCTGTATCACCATTCTTTGTTTTCTTATATGAATTCACTCAACAGCGCTTATTTTGGTATTCGTAATTTTAAGATGCAAATGTAACTGCAGTAGAGTTGCTGAATTACTGACATAACAAGAAAATTAGACTTAAAAGCAGCCAGCGTCTCATGCCTGTCTCAGATGCAAAACTTGTTTTCTTTTGGCATCTTATCTGTTACTTAAGGATAAAAGTACGTTGTCTGAAATACGTGTAAATGTCGTTTTTCAATGGTTTTTATTTTCTAGGTACTAAATGCTTGTAGCAGCAGCCCAGCATACAAGTCATCCTTTGAGGTTTCTTGGCACACTGGTGTTCCTGGAAGGGTCATAGAGCCATGAAAGCCCACATGCTGTCATCACTGAAGCCTCTTTAAAGCTGTTATGGGTTGGGCAATCATTACCAAGTCAGTCAGGCAGCGCCTGACTTGTGAATGACTGCCCCAGCACCATCAGCACAGTGACGCCATTCTCTTAATTTTACCAATTTGCCCTATGTGACTTAACAAAGAGACACTGTGCTGTGGCACAGTGCACAGGAACAGCCATAGTAATACACATTAATCAGCACATTAAAAATGTGCTGCACCAATTACAAAGAAACATCCTAGTTGCATTGTTCGTAGCTGAGCCGGACACTTCCTTCATAGGCAGCAGGTACTCGTTAGGACAGACCCAACACTGGATCCTGTTACATGTGGACCGAGCTTGCAACAGGACAAGGGAAGAAGAGAAAATACCTGCAGATGTAAGGAACAAATAGCATCAACAATTACGTTAAAGTAGCATCCACCCTTACCGTACACAAAAAGTGGCAATGTAATATTACAGTCAAACACAATTTGTGCTTACATTCATTTTACAGTCTTCAACAAGTACCCATTTTTCAGTTGCAATACTTGTGTGCAAAATCCCCAAATAATATACCACAGGCAGCCGCACTTCAACGTGGCTTTTCAGCGAAAGAACATCTCTCTGAGATTTCTTCAACAGTCAATCATAGGCCCTTTGAGACTCGGCGGTGTGTTTTGTTGTTGTTGTGTTTTTTAAGGGTATTCCTTGATACTTAAGCAACAAGGAAGTGAAGTTCCTTATTTAAAATGTGAATAGCTTTACTTGTTCTTCTGTAAAAAGACTGTTCTTGCATGTGAGGACTGGTGAGTGATCGAATAGATCGGAAGTTTTCTACTTCACATTACCAAAGGCGTGTTTTTCTTTTCTTTTTACCATAATATTGAAAAGGTTTCCTATCTCTCTACAAGCAAAAACATAGCTATTGCGTAGTTTCAACAGTACTTTGATCTTCTGAATGAAATTTCCCAATTTGGTCACAACTCTCCACAGATGATTTTGATTCAGTTCAAGATGGGTTCTTTTCTCGCCTCAGTTCCAATCTAAGGGGCATATCAACAACAACCGGCGATAATTATCTCCAAGCGCACTTAGCGCCAGGATAATTATCGCCGGCTAGCGTGAATTTTTATCGCTGAGATAGCGTGCTATTAGCAACGCTTATCTCATTAGCGATAAAAATCCTCACGCTAACAGGCTAACGTGAGATTATCGCTGGAAAGCCAGCGATAATCTCACGTTACCTTGTTGATAGGGACAGGCAAACTTAGCCATGATATCCTCCTTCCATAGGATATCATGGCTAAGTCAGAAAAATACCAGACGTAAAAAAGCAGCGTTAACCGCGGTTAGCGCTGCTTTTTTTGTCTCTAACAGGGTTAGCGATATTCTTGATAATAGGAGAAATGTCGCTTAGCGACATTTCTCCTATTATTTTACTCTGGAACGCTCCCTTTGCATCTCATTAGAGATGCAAGGGGAAGCGTAGAGTAAAAGGGTGCTAACATGCAAATTTGCATGTTAGCACCCTGTTGTTGATAGGGCGCTAGTTTTATCTCTCCTTTTTTGGCTTTTAAAGCCAAAAAAGCAGAGATAAAGCCCTTGTTGATATGCCCCTAATTTCGTACGAGTCCCCCTTCCCTCAGCCCGGGAGTGGGCGAGAAGGCACGGAATGGAAGGACACAAATGATGACATGGCCTTCATAAGGAGGGTCTAACAAGCCTAAAACCAACCTGAAGGCAACATTTAAGACACAAGCCAATGAAAAAGATGGGCGGAGAGAGGGCAGAGATTCTGCGGGGCTTCCACTCCATACTGAATACTGCATGCCTCGCAAAGCGAGCAACGCATGCGCGCTGCCGCTATAGGCTCGACCCAAAAAAGCGAAATATCATGCGTATGTTTTAAAGGTCAGATGTGATGCAGAGTTGAATTGTTCTGATGTCTGCACTATGGGCCTTGCCAAACTAGATGATGGATAGTGCTCTGCCACCGAGTCGGAGGTACCTGATTGAGGTTGGGTTTAAGGTGGGGTGGACACAGATTGCCTAAGCTCCTGACATTAGCTAAGTGGTTATTGGAAAATGTAACAGTCCCTTGTTGTCCTGGGTGTATAGTATAAAAGCTCTATTAATGCTAAAATGAGTAGATATTTATTTTCTAAACTCAGCACAATTTTCTAGCTCGTCTAGGCCTTAGCAGGAATTTGAATTTAATCTCTCATGGTGTCCATTGCAGTAGCCTAGTCCAATAGCAATTATCACTACTTGTTGTGTGTCATTTGTAAGGTGCGCAAATATTGATAGTGATTTGCCTCACTACTGTATTCATTTAGTAATTTAAATCTAAGTGATGATCAAGCATGACCTCCTAGAGGATTAGGGGCGTGTGTGTAGAGTCACTAAAATACCAAGGTAGCATAAGTGACATCAGATACTCTTTACCTTTAATGACAACAAAGGAAGTGACCTATGGCCGTTGACCCTGAATCCTCCCAGGAAGTGATGTCACACGACCTTAACCCTGACAAAAGGACTATATTTGAAATGGTTGAGGGTCAATAATAACATCATGATTAATTTAACTAAGCAATGCAGACAAATATATATCTTAGATACCAACTATATTACGGTGATGAAATCATCTTTGAGAGTGTTGAAGCATCATAGTTATTCTGAATTGTAGCAAACGAGAATTGTGAGTGAGACAGAATTCTTCTTGTGGTGTGCAGGGTTCTCTCCAGGGAATGATTTTAAAAACATGAAACAGTCAATATAAAAGCACAGTTTTCACCTACATTTGCTAAAAATCAATACGGTCTGAAAGGACACTCATTTAATTTTAAAGTAATTGGTTTCCAACCCCATTAAAACCTAATGCTCTGGAATTACCCCATTTTTATGGTCTGGCTTGACAGTGCAGCTGTCGTCAGACAGTTAGGTGAACATCACAAGATAGCGGTTTTGGCTCTGCCCACATGTTGGGAGTCAGGAGTACATAATTTGATTGGGCATACATTATGTGCTTCCACATACAATTGCTTGCCCTCCATAGATCTGTGATCATTTTGTTTATCCTGCAGTCTGAGCTTGAATTTACAGAGTCACACACAATGCATTTGAATGCTATTAATAAGTGTCTAAGATAACTTGTGTTGTTTTTTTCTCGCAGCAACAGGTATGGAGGTCAGTCATTAACCTACATTATGTTTTAGGTCTGGCTTTGTTGTAAATTAGAACAGCAATGTGATTAAGCATTTACTGACGACATTAATGCTTTCCCTTTAGATCATGTTTTCTCCGTTATGTTGACCGAAGTTTGGACTCCATTTTGTATTGTCATGCTGCCACGTGTTCGCCACGAGGAGAGTCCGACCTTTGTGTTAGTTGCTCTTGTAATCTGCCTAGTAACAGTTTATAAATAGCTCTCTCTTGTCCATTTGGCGCATGCCCAGACTTGACCACATCTGTTATAATTAGCCTTGCTTGACCATGTGTTTCGCGGGTAATGTTCTTCGGCCTCATGTTGTATCCACCCACTTATGAGCCCCTCTGGTGTGTATAAAAGGGGACTGTGTACGCAAGTTCTTTGTGCTACTCTATGCAATACTTAAGGGTATTGTGTAGATTGTAGGACCACCCTTAAGGGTTAATAAACCTTGTTTTTGTACTTTGCAGTTTCCGTGCCAACTTCCTTATAGATTCCGTTACAGGAGAGCGAACCCTTGTGCCTTGCGGGCCTAGCTGGGGCCTGTACACATCAATTGGCGCCCGTCACGTGGGGCTCATCGGCGACTCGGATGCTCGAAGGACTGGTCGCGACGAAGGTGAGGAGTTTGGCCGGGGACGTGATCACTGCCAGCGGCGTTTTAGCCCTGGCATCTCGAGGTTTTTCTTCCTTCCCTTCCGAGCTGACCGTCTGGGTGGCGCCGGTCATCGACTGAGACCTCTTCTGTCGGTCCTGCCGTGAGAGCCGTTTGGGCGATTGTGGAGCTTGGCAGTTGGAATCTGGACTCTTGATTGGTAAGAACCGTTGTACGATACTTGCTCCGAGTTTTTGAAGCCTGGGTTGGCTATTTGAGTTTGATTGATGATGACTAGTCATATTTTGGATTTGTCTTTGTGAATATATATGCGTTGCAACACATATAGGCAGGTAATGTGGAGAGATTTCTCCGGAGCTGTGTAACTTTGAACGGCGCAACGATTAAGTGCCATTTTTTATAATATTGCATATTTTGCATTATTTCTGAGCATGCCTGCTTTTAGCGCACTCCGTAAGTGGTGCTGCTGCTTTGGACACCGGTTGAACCTCGAGGAATCTGCTCCGGCTCCCCCAGAGGGGACGCCTAATAGGGATATGTATGTGAAGCATGGTCTTTCTTCCATAATGTACAGCACAGTATGGAGGAAATACACGAAGAAGGATCCTGAGTTGCGATGGCCTTTGTATGGATCGTTTGATATACGTAAGATTGAGTATGTAGAACAGTGTATGTGTAAGCGACGTGCTCGTCAGGATATGTTTGAGTGTGTGCGATTATGGGTGAAGGAAGTGCGTGAGCGAGAGAAGCGTGAGAAAGCGCTGTATGATAAAGACCAACGAAAGAATGATCATGTGCGAGCACAGGAAGCGAAGCGTCGGGAGGACAAAGAGCAGGCGGACAGACAAGAGAAAGAGCGTAGGCTCCAAGTTTCGGGTCAATATGTTGTTCGCCAGCCACTTTATCCTGTCCTTAATAATCCTGATGATGATTTTTATTTGCTAGATCGCTCTCCGCCCCCTTATGTTGGCGCATCTGCTCCGCGGCCGCAAGATTCTGGCCCGGCCTCGGGTAAGGTAGACACACGGTCCATGTTATCGGCCGAGCATATGGCTGAGCTTCGGAAACTTTCCCTCCGTGCACTTAAGGGCAAGATGTCTAAGGAGGAGTTGTTCCATACTTGGGGGTCGTGGCAAGATAGAGAGAGGGTGTATTTTCTGTCTCATTTCGCGGATGAAGTAATTACTGCTTTCCGAAAATATTCTAGTGTCCTTGAGCCTGACGAAGTGTCTTCGGATGCCGGAGCATTACGTAATGGTGTTTTTTCTCCCCCTAAGGCTCCTGAGGCGGCTCGGCGGTTGTTTGCTTTGCGGGACGAGGTGCTGGCCCTTAGAGAGAAAGCACGCCAACAAACGGAGGAGGAGAAGCAGTCGGATTCGTTTGCAGCAGGGGGCCACTCATCCACCTCCCAGTCAGATAAGGATGACGTAGTGCATGCTAAACCAATGCGAGAGGCAGCGCCTTTGTATGTTCCTCCTAAAGGAGCAGGGACTAGCTCGGACATTACCTCCGCCGATGCTAAGGGATATTTCGTGTATAATTGGGTTTACACTCCGTGGCATAGGGCTGATGTTATGGCATTGAAGAATGCGCTGCCCGACCCTCGCAAGAATCCAGCGGCCTTCTATGAAGAAGTTGAGGGGGCCTTGAATTCTTGCGTTATGACTTTAGCAGACATAGACCTGTTCTTTGGCCTTATTCTACCACCGGATATGTGGCGATCTGTACGAAAGGTAGATGATATAGTTGCCTTTAAGGCCCGGTGGTCTGAGCTTGAGGATGAAGACAGGGAGAGGAAGCCCGCGCAGAAACCGCCGCAGAGTATTTTAGATCTCCCTGCTGCTATTGTGACTAAGCTGAAGACGATTATCCCCCCTAAAAAGATTGACTGGAATATGTTAGCCGCATGTAAACAGAAAGTTGACGAGTCAGTTGCAGATTTCTTCACGCGCTTTGAGGAAACGTTTCATGATTTTAGTGGCCAGTCGCTTACTGACGACACTGGCCGCCACCTTTTTGCGGACAAATATGTAGCTAATCTGCTACCGGCAGTTGCGGCCCGTTTAAAAGCGAGCGAGAGTTCCTGGTCCTCCGCGACGCCGACGGCCCTTCTGACTATCGCTCAGTATTATGAGCGTCAGGAGCATGAGGCGAAGGGCCAGGAGGAAAAGAAATCGAAAGATCTTAAGACTAAGGTAATGTTGGCACAGGTATATGGCCCGCCCCGACGGGGTAATAATAGAGGAAGGGGAGGATCTTATGGTCCCCCTTCGGGCCGATCTGATTTGAATAGGAACCAGTGTGCGTATTGTAAGCAATTGGGCCATTGGGCCAGGGATTGCCCAGTGTTGCGTGCCTCGCGACAGGGGCATACTCCGGGTGGCCCGAGAGGTAGAGGGGGTTCCTCGAACTTTAGAGGGAATTCTACCGATCATGTTCGTTTCGATACTGCTGGGCAGCACCGAGATAGCTCAAATGTTTTCGATCGCCAGCACCAGTATCACGTATCGGAGATTGATCGGTCGGGATATCATGATTCGCAGCATGCATAGGAATGCGTTGGATGGGGGTCTGAATCAGTTGAGGTGCCGGTCGATCAGACGGGTCCTTATGTATCGGCTGAGGTTTTAGGTTCTACTGATCAGTTCCTAGTAGATACAGGAGCGACACGTAGTGCATTGTCTAGGTACTTGGTTCCGGGGGCTCCCCCATCCGGCTCAGTGGTTACATCGGTAGGGTTTGACGGTACACTCTCCCGAAGCCCTCTTTCACAGCCCCTTATATTTAAGGTTGATTCTTTTTCTGCGCCCTGTCCGTTTCTGCTTGCTCCGTATACACCGGATAACATTATGGGCCTTGATATGTTAAAGCACTTTAGGGCTACGATCCGCTGCTCCCCTGAGGGTGTGAGGGTGATCTTAAATGACAACTACCCCCGGTCAGAGCGGATGTGTACGATATCAGAGGATGCGTTGCTGGCCACCCTCCCTCGAGCTTTATGGGCGACTTCGGACACAGATGTGGGACAAATGGTGATTCCTCCGGTCCACATTAGTGTCCAGGAGGGGGCGGTGTTGCCGCGCCTCCCGCAGTATCGTATTTCCCAGGAGGGCGAGGAGGCTCTCATACAGATTGTGCAAGATTTGATCGCAGTGGGAGTAGTGGAAGAAGTTCCCTATAATATCTGTAACAGTCCGATTCTCCCTATTCTGAAAAAGGACACGGATGCAAAGGTCTATCGGTTCATAATTGATTTGAGGGAGGTAAACAAGATCGTGATACCTCAGTACCCGGTGGTTTCCGATATCACGACGTTGCTTACCTTGGTCCCGCCTACGGCGACCATGTTCTCAGTGATTGATTTGAAAAATGCCTTCTTTTCTATTCCCATTCACCCCGATAGCCGATTTCTTTTTGGGTTCACATTAAACAATAGATCTTATCGTTTTTGTAGAATTCCCCAGGGCTACACAGAAAGCCCTAGTATTTACAGTCAGGCTTTGAAACGACAGTTGGATTCCTTTGTTTTACTCGAGGGGGTCGCCCTCATTCAATATGTCGATGACATCTTGTTGGCGGCTGACACCCTGGAGCTGTGTGAGAAAAGCACGCTATCCTTACTTTCCTTTTTAGCCTCCCACAATCATAAGGTATCTCGGAAGAAATTGCAATTCTGTAGACCAAAGGTGACTTATTTGGGTCACCTTTTGTCTAAGGAGGGACGTGCACTCACACCGGATCGTATCCAAGTAATTTTGGATACACCGAGACCATCCACACAGAAGGATGTCCGTGCATTTTTGGGCCTCGTTTCTTTTTGTAGACAGTGGATTTTGGGGTTTTCACACATAGCTAAGCCATTGTTAACCCTTTTGACAAAGGATACACCTATCCCAATCCCTTGGTCAGATGAGTGTGATGCTGCTTTTCGGCAACTGCGACAGGCCCTTTGTTCGGCACCAGTGTTAGGGACCCCTGATTATGCAAAACCCTTTTCGTTGTATGTGCATGAGAAAGATGGATGTGCATTGTCAGTTTTAGTGCAGATGCACGGCGACAAGCAGCGCCCTTGTGCATATTTTTCGGCTGTACTTGATCCTGTCGCCCGAGCATTGCCTGGTTGTTTTCGCTCGGTTGCGGCGACAACTGTGTCAATACGCCAAAGCGAGGGAATTGTGTTATCTCACAAGCTGTTGGTATTAGTCCCCCATGCTGTTGATGCACTGCTTAATCAAACAAAGACGCAGCATTTGACCAGTGCCCGTTTGACGGGATATGAGTTGACGCTTTTGGCTCCTCATATCACGTTGAAAAGGTGCGTAACACTAAACCCGGCAACATTGTTGCCATACCCCGAAACTCAGCCTGAGGCGCGGAAAGCGCATGATTGTATTCTTGTGACTGAGGAACAAACAAAGGGTCGTATTGATCTCCAGGATACGCCCTTTCCAGATGTAGATGGAGAACTGTGGGTGGATGGATCCTGTCTGAAGCTACCAGATGGTACGACTTCAGCAGCGTATGCAGTTACCACATTACAAACAATAGTGGAGACAGCACGCATACCGCAGAAATCAGCTCAAGCAGCGGAACTGATAGCATTAACACGAGCATGTGAGCTCAGTACAGGATTATGTGTGAATGTTTACACAGATAGCCGCTATGCCTTCGGAGTAGCGCACGACTTCGGCCTACTCTGGAAGGAGAGAGGGTTTCTAACGTCACATGGGGCGCAGATAATGCATGGAGAGTTAGTTCACAATCTTTTAACCGCATTGACATACCCAAAGAAAATTGCCATTGTTAAGTGTAGCGCCCATAGGAAAATAGTTGATAAAGTTGGAGAAGGGAATGCGTTAGCAGATCGAGTAGCACGGGAGACTGCGATGCAGCCCGGTGCTACTGCCATGTATGTAGTAAAGTCACAGGTGGAAAGATGGCGTGATGCGAAGGAGGAAGTGCGAGAAATGCAAAGGACCGCTTCTGATAAAGAGCGGGAGCAATGGGCTAGCGAGGGGGAGTTGGATGATGAGGGTTGTTGGAGAAATAAGCAGATGGATAGATGGAAGTTACCCACGGCTTTCGTACAACCTATGGTTCAGATGGCACATGGGCTAGCACATGTTGGAGCTTCCGCAATTGTGAAATTGCTTACTCAAGTTTGGGAGCATCCAGAGATTGCTAGCACAGCAAAGAGGGTGGTGCAGACTTGTATGATCTGTCTGAAGTATAACCCAGGAAAGGGTACTCGAACTCCAGCAGGAGGATTTGCGACACCTACTGCACCCTTTGAGGTTCTGCAGATGGATTACATCCAGCTCGAGCGCTGTAATAATCTGAAGTATGTTCTAGTAGTGGTCTGCGCTTTCAGCAAATGGGTTGAAGCGTACCCTACGAAAGACAATACTGCAATGACTACTGCGAAGCTGCTGCTGAAGGAGTTTTTCCCCCGATATGGCGTTTGTAGACTTCTGTGGAGTGATAATGGCCCTCACTTTGTAGCGGATGTTATAAAGTATGTCTTGAAGGGTCTAGGCATCACTCAGAAGTTCCACGCCGTGTTTCACCCTCAGTCTGCAGGCCTAGTCGAGAAGTATAATGGTACACTGAAGCTTAAGATAGCCAAAATCCAAGCTTCAACGTCTTTGACTTGGCCAGACGCCCTGCCACTGGCGTTATTGTCAATTAGATCAGTACCGCACTCTCGAACTGGCCTTACGCCGTATGAAGTGGTATTCGGACGCCCAATGAATATTTGGGGTCCACCAAGGCCTAAGGCTGTGTATGATGTACCTTGTGTAATGATGAGCGATTATCTGGCACAGTTAACCGATAACTTGGTTTCTATTCATCAACAGGTCCGAGAGGCGCTCCCTGATCGGTCTACCGGTGAAGGACATGGTCTCCGGCCTGGTGACCATGTGATGGTGAAAGTCTTTGACAGAACGAACAGCTTGGAACCGAGATGGGTGGGCCCTGAGCAAGTCCTCCTTGCAACGAGGACGGCTGTGCGAGTCTCGAACAGGAAGAATTGGATCCATTCCTTGCATTGTCGAAAGGTACCGCCCGGATTGGTGGAGTCTGCCGTGCTGACCGATCAACGAGAAATCCTGGCAGCAGAGACAGGCCGTGCTGCAGAGCCAAGTGACACTGAGGAGCTCTTTCCGGACCACGCGACTTCTGGAGGAAGGCGATATCATCTTCGACCACGGAAGTGAGTTTTCCAGTACCGGGACACACTGTCAGAACGGCCCTTGGGTTAGTGAAACGGAGAGCCGATGAGGCAAGGGGGGGGGGATCAGCCCTGCATTAGTGTAGCGACACCCGTCTTGGCCCGCTGGTGAAGAAATCAACCGCTGCCCAAGGGGAAGAGTTCTGACAGACTTTTTAGTTTCAGGAAGATATCAGGGTATTGTTTCCTTTGACATGGAGAAGAAGAAAATCCTTTGTGCGTTGGGGTTCATGCTAACAGTAGCTATTGTTGGGATAACAACATGGTTTGTAGAGGAGGTAACTCCTGCTCGGAAAACACTTGTGTTGACGACTCCGGTGCCTGCGGAGCACTACTTCTATACATTGCCGTATCAAGAGTTGAAGCATCGACAGTCTTATTTGAATAACACTTTCATTCAGATGCTGCATCATACCCACGTTGCTACAAACGCTACGAACTGTTGGATATGTGGGATGATGCCGGCCCATCAGAAGAAAGGAGGTACGCCATTCATACCACTTCCTTTCTCTCATAATGGCTCTTGTAGAGCATGGTACACCTTACTGTTTGCCACTCGGAAACCGACAGTGGGACGATTGCTTTTTAGACTTAATAAAGAATGCCATCAAGACAAGAATGGGTATCCACAAGCGAATGGGACAATTTGGGAGTGGGAAGAGTACCGACCAGACAATGAATCCATTCCCTACATCTTCACGAACACCAGAGACACTGTGGGGAAGGACAAATTCGTGATCCAAGTGGCACAGGCTCAAGCGGACCTGTGTGTCCAGAGTGTGGGTTTTATCCCTGTTGGTGTCAGTGATTGCCTAACTGTCTTGAACATTGATGGGTTGAACAACAGTACCTTCCTAGCGTCCCATAATACCTATTTTGTGTGCGGAAATAAAGGTTATTACCGTTTGCCGGCTGGGTGGTCTGGGGTATGTTATGTATCCTTCCTATTACCTCCTGTATTCCTAGCACCAGCATCTTACCATAAGGACTTGAAATTGTTGAATAATGTGACTGTAAATAGGTATAAACGTACTTTATCGATTGATGATGTGGATCAAACTGATACCAGCTTGCAGCAGTATATTGATTTTAACTTAGGACTGTTTTTCTTTGTTGGAGCCGCTTTGAATAGTAGGAAGATCCGAAGATTAACAAGAGTGGTAGAAGCTGTGACAAATCAGACTGCTGCTGCTCTTGGGAATCTTACGGAAGAGTTACAAATAACTAGGATTGTTGCATTGCAGAATCGTATGGTATTAGATGTAATGCTAGCTGATCGAGGTGGAGCCTGTAAAATTATTGGAAGTAGTTGCTGTGTGTTCATCCCTGATCATACGCCATCCGTTTATAACGCCATTAACAAGTTGCATAAAATAGCAGCTGAAATCCACACAGAAAACGGCACTTGGTCCTTTTCTGGATGGTTTTGGGCATTGGTTATTGCCTGGGGATGGAAGGTCTTAACTGGTCTCTGTATTATTATAGCAATTTTGTTCTTTTTCTGTATGTGTGTTCAATGTGGACCATTGTTCTGTTCTGTATGCATTTCATTCTGTATTCCGGATAAGAAAGCTATTGCCGATGTTGCTCATCAGAAGCGTCTAGCTAAAGAGGTTAAAGGAATGATGATAATTGACATATATGATGATTTTTGGAAACCGGATGTCTTCAGTAAATGCTGAAAGGGTCGTCTGTTGTAAATTAGAACAGCAATGTGATTAAGCATTTACTGACGACATTAATGCTTTCCCTTTAGATCATGTTTTCTCCGTTATGTTGACCGAAGTTTGGACTCCATTTTGTATTGTCATGCTGCCACGTGTTCGCCACGAGGAGAGTCCGACCTTTGTGTTAGTTGCTCTTGTAATCTGCCTAGTAACAGTTTATAAATAGCTCTCTCTTGTCCATTTGGCGCATGCCCAGACTTGACCACATCTGTTATAATTAGCCTTGCTTGACCATGTGTTTCGCGGGCTCAAGAAGTGTGTTGGCTCCGCCTATGTATTGATTCAGTATCGAGAATGACCATAAATGGTAATGTTCTTCGGCCTCATGTTGTATCCACCCACTTATGAGCCCCTCTGGTGTGTATAAAAGGGGACTGTGTACGCAAGTTCTTTGTGCTACTCTATGCAATACTTAAGGGTATTGTGTAGATTGTAGGACCACCCTTAAGGGTTAATAAACCTTGTTTTTGTACTTTGCAGTTTCCGTGCCAACTTCCTTATAGATTCCGTTACAGGAGAGCGAACCCTTGTGCCTTGCGGGCCTAGCTGGGGCCTGTACACATCAGCTTGACAGTGCAACTGTCACCTGACCTTTTACCCTACCCCAATATTTTTTTTTGCTTCCACACAAAAACATATCAATTCCCAAGATATTTTCTTGTCATGCTTCACATTACCATACAACTTGCCTTTCCAGTCAGACCTATTGACTGTGCCAATGCTTTTTTTCTCTCCAAAATGTGCTATGGGTACCCCCGTGTGTAAAAAAAATACTTCCTGTCAGGAATTCTGGAGTTAGTGCTCTCAGGGGATCGTGGCCAGGAGATTGTGGCAGATAGCCAAGTGGTGGCTTGGAAGAAAGGAGTGTGGAAGAGACAGAACATTCTGGAAAGGCTGAAACATTCTAGAACAAGATGGAAGATACCAGACATTTTCAGGTCAGTATGAGCTGTGAAGATTTAAGCACCAGTCACAGCACTACATTTTGATTGGTAACAGTGGTTGATGGGTTCTCTACGACACTTTCATAGTTTGCACCGTTTGCATTTGCTGCACCTTTTTAAGTCTCGCCTAAGATAGTGCACGAACTGTTGCTTGCAATACATTTTATTTATGTACAGGTGGTTAAGAGCCTGCACATTGCTTACCATTTGTTAGCTTCATGGTCAGTCTTATTTGCTGGATCCTGTGCTGACTTCACTTTGGCTTCACTTTCTGTTTGATTGTTTCTCCTGTCCCTGGAGCATGGACCAAGAACAAATTCCTTTTTTGTGAGTGTCCAGCCACTACTTCCTCTTTGTGTCTCAGTCTATTTTTTTCTTCTACTGGCAATAAATCTTTTAGTGTATGTGTTTTAGGTTGTCTAGCTCCTGATTGTGCGCAGCACTCATACTTTAACCTCAGGTTTGTTCTGTTTTACTTTGCATCCCCTCCCCTTCTACTCTTTGGTGCTGCATAACAACACCATCAGGTGAAAACCTGTTAGCATCGCTTTTAACAATGATTTCGAAACACATTCATGGATTTGCTCCTTCGTGATTGAGTAATCACTTGTTTAGGTTTGGTACATGTTTCATGAGCTGTAGGATGTCTTGGGCATAATTAAAATGTTTTATACAAAAAAACAGGGTGTATTTTAAATTGGTTTGTTTGCCCAATTACAGGATGGATAGAACATTCTGGAGTAAAAATATTGTAAAGCGCTTTTTTGCTTGTTTGGCTGCTCCTATTGTGCTTACTGCTGTAGCTTAACCCCTTGTGTGCCCCGCCCTTTCCCCGCCCTGTGCCGGGCGTTGAATTAGCGGGCGGGGTTCATGACGAGATAGTCTCGTCATGGGCACAGCGCAACCGCGGCCCATGACGAGACCA
The DNA here is from genome assembly GCF_964204655.1 of Triturus cristatus. Taxonomy (NCBI): domain Eukaryota; kingdom Metazoa; phylum Chordata; class Amphibia; order Caudata; family Salamandridae; genus Triturus; species Triturus cristatus. The sequence continues at coordinate 845,611,023 of NC_140584.1, read as the reverse complement.
TCTCGTCATGGGCACTCAAGGGGTTAATGTGTGCTTTGTAACAAAGAATGCCATAGTATGCTATACAATACAGTGACAGGCCATACCATACCATACCATGCCAAGCCGTTCCGTACCCTACCATACTATACAATTACAAGACATACCATACCATAGTATACGACAGGCCATAACATACCACAACGTACCATGTAATGACTAGCCATACCATGCCACGCCTGCAAAGCCTATTGGGCTGAAAGGGCTTAAGCCCCCCGACGTGTTCCGCAGCCCGAGCTGCATCTGTGTGGGTGTCTGTCCCTGGTAAAGCCTGGGCGAAGTATGGCTTGAGAAGAGTGTGTCAGAATCAAATGATCTTTTCTCTGAAAACTAGCTAATCTGGTAGCTTTTAGCGACATCCAAGAAGAAGGCGATGGCGAGGGGTGGGGTGGGGGGCACATGTCATTCATCACATCAAGGCAGTGTCAGTGTGCTTTACTAATCACCTTTGTTTTAAAGAGAGACAATGCTTCCCATTATCGCTGATATGTGAGACCACAACTGCACTTTAAAGCCAATCTCTGTCATCTTGCTGTGGTTCCAAGAAAACAAAATTGTAATTCCAAATTGATTAATAATTGCATTTACAGAGTGATCACTACTCATGTAATAAGTGCTAAATAAATGCTAAAAAGGGAAGAAAGGGTTTTTAGTTATTTTTTTATGTAATGACCATCCAGCAGTCCAGAGTTTTCTGTCAATAGCAAGAATTTGTGGTTTTGGTTCTAAAAGTTCAAAGTTCTGACTAAAACATAAGAACATGCAAAATGATTTTGGCAAAATAGGGGTAGGGTATACATAGCAAAGAGAGCCTGTGGGTAGCACACCTGATCCTCTGGGTAAAATGTTCCTGGCTGCCCATTTGTTTTTGATCTGTGCAGTGTGTCCAGAGGCAGGCGCACTGGATTGCATTACACAAAATTGATTTTGTCTTTTTTTAGGCACGGGGAGATTTGGTGATTTGCTCAGGATCACAGGATATTGAACTGACACTGGGATCCAACATTGATCCCCAGTTCCAAAATTGGCAGCACAGTCTGTTAGGCCAAATCTCATCAATTAGTGTTGGGTTCAATGACGGCTGGACATCTTTGGAAGTGGTGGGGTGTACGACCGCCTAGGAATTTACGCCATTTTTTTCAAAAACACACAAACGTACTCATTCTTCCTAATTCTCATTCTCACTTACTAACACACTTACACACATTCAGTACCTCAGTCCCTGGTGCACCTGCACTTGCTGCTCATTTTATAGCTACCCTCACAATTCACTTCCACTCCCTCTCACAAGCTACAATCAATAATATGTTCAAACAAATTCATACTCCTTCAATCACTCACTTGTACTCACTTTTACCTATTCCTGCACACTCCCAATCTCTGATTCTGACTTTCACTCTCATTCACACTCTCAAACACATGCACTTTCACTCAATCCTATTCACTCTCAATCACTCACAAACACACTCATAAAAACATAGACAAACGCATAGAGATTTTTTTTTTTTAACTTAACTGGCTTACTTAGCTGGCAACTTGGAGGCTCCATGGAAGCAGCACCGTAATACGGTGCTGTGCATTGGAACCAGCAAGCCATGATGGAGCAGCAAGGAGAGGATTGAAAAGGGGAAAATCCACCTTAACACACTCTCTCAGCTTCTCACGCCCGGGGTGTCCCTTCTCTCCATTGCAGTTTGCTCTGGCCGTAGAGCCACCACCGTGTAAGGCATGGTCTGGGGGAGAATACAGAGGGCTCCAGCTGGTAGGGCAAATGCACCACATAGCGTTCTACGCTGATGATCTTCTTTGCTTCCTAAAACATGCAGAGGGAGAGCTGAGAGGAGCTAAGAATATGATGGAAAAGTTTTGCGCAGTGTCAGTGCTGCGTGTTAACGGGCAGAAGTCCTGGCTGTTCCCACTACAGGCGAACATGACACCACCAGGGGACCTGGGAGACTTGCGCTGGGAACCCAGATGCTTTCGGTACCTGGGGGTGAAGGTGTTTCACTCCATGGCGGATGTGCAAGAAGTGAATGTAGGGGGCGCTCTACGGTCGCTCCAGGACAGCATGACAGTCTGGGGAAAACTTCCCCTCTCAGTGGCGGTACGCATCTCCCTACTAAAAATGGTGGCACTCCCCAGGCTACTATACTTTTTCACCACGCTGCCGGTGTGGATCCAAGAGGCATGGTCCAGAGAGTTGGACTCATGCATCTCTGCATTTATATGGGGGACAGGCAGAAGGAGGGTAGCCCTAACCACGCTGAAAAGGACACAGGCGGAAGGGGGCCTCGCTGTGCCAGACATGAAGGCATACTATTTGGCAGGGCTATTGCAAAGGTTCACGCAGTGGGTGGCAGGGAGCCTGACACCAGACAGGGGAACGCCTCCCTTCACACCGGATAGGCTGAATGTGTTCCGCACCCTGCTTGGAACTTGGAAACCACAGCAGGTCCAAAGCAATGAGCACAAAGCGATACGCCAATGCTAGGGCAGGTGTCTGCAGAAGACTAGGATGCAACGCCCATATTCACCGGAATTGCTACTGACACTTCTGGAGGTACTCCCACATGGGGGACAATGTAGAGGGATAGAGGATTGGGAACAAGCCGGAGCCACAGAAGTGGGAGACCTGTACCAGGATGGGACATTGCTCCCCTTTGAAGAGTTCAGTACAGATTGGGGCATCCCACAGGGTCACTTCCTACTATATGTAGCAGTTACAGGGGCAATACAGTGAAACTGAGGCTTGAGCACGACTGAGCCAACACAACAGGCCACCTGCGAATACATAGGCTTGGCAGGGGGTACAAGGGAGACGGCTAGGATAACGGAACGGGTAGTTCCATTTACACCAACACATGTCCTACTCAACCTGTTCCCACACACAGCCAAGAGTAAGGTTACTGATAAGTTTCAGGACCTCACCTTTAAACTAGCAAAGCGGGAAATTACTAGAAGATGGAAAGCGCCGAATGGCCCCAGCATCCATAGGTGGAAACGAGAGTTGGTAAAATAGGGGGGGGTGCGAGGGCAGAACAATGCTCAGAAACACGAGAGGGCAGAGTGGAGAGAGCTCAGGCATGGGAGGTGCTGATGAAAGAAATGAGGAACGATGACCCTGGGTCGGAAGCCATCACCCCAGAGGGACCATCACGACAGGGGAGCCCACAGACACAGAACCAGGAGGGGGAAATAGAGCAAGTACCAGGAGATAAGAATCCTTAGAAACCTGCGACCAGAGGAGGGATGGAGCCGGAAGGGAGCGACAGGGCGATCCAGAAATACACGACAAGGGGCATCGGAAGTGAGTGATAATGCCCAACCTGTGACCATAGGAGACAGCAGTGCGGGATAGGGTGGGGGGAAGTTGGGTTTATGGCTAGTTGGGGGGGATTGGGTAGGGGGAAGTTTTAAGAACGAATAGAACTGATTACGAGTATAAAGACAAGTTAACTGGTTATTGTTAGGAACAACAATAATGCGAATTCACTGGACACATGTAAGGAATGTATAACGAGATAAACAGAGACTACAAATTGTAACCGTGTATACTTGATTGAGTGATGACAGTGTAGTATGGAAAAAGCTATAAAATGTTTTGTTTTTTTAAAACACCTCTCCAAGCTTCACTATAGGCAGAGCCACTGGAATTATGTGTCATGGGAGGGACAAATTATGCCACAGGGTTGACCAAATTATGTGGCCAGAAAAGGCACATTATGCACTGTAATGCAGCTCATTTTGTGATAGTATAATTTCATTATTTTGTCATTTTTACAACTTACCACATTATGGGCAACGGCTGCACCTCAGTTGTACCAATTTAACACCTAAATATAGCAATAAGCATCAGAAAGGTGACAAGTTAACCATTGCAAATGGACTTCTGCTACGCAGCAACACATGTCGCTGGGTTTTTATTAACTTTTGAACCGTTTGAGCTAGAAACAATTTTTGTTTGTTAAAATCTGGAGATTATACAGCAGATGATGGATTATGTGGCGAAGGTGGAAAAACCATAATTATGCGAAAAACACTGCAGCGGCACAGCCGCTTATTTCCAGTGGCACTGTTGATAGGACTGGAAACATAGTCCTGGAAGAAGCTGGTATAATGCCAGGGATCCTGTCCCTGCTACACATTGTGGCTTTTCATTGGCTTCAGGGATGCACTGATGTGTACCCTGACAGCCCCATTTTAGCAGATATACTGTGCTGCCTGAGGCATGCACAGTATGAGTGCTAAATAAAATAGATTGTACCTGTATGAGGGGATCATAGTTCAACTATGCCCCTTTGATATCTCACAGTCTACCTCCCAGAAGGTTGGTGCGTGCCTCCTGGCCTTTTTTGTTTGGTGGACAGACACATAATAGACTGAACGGGCAGATCAGAATGATGCTCTGGATAAACAGCACCTGGCACTTCTACCACCAAAGATAGACCAAGATATAGACAGCTCCCTGAGCAAAGGGCTGATGCCAGGCAGCCTCAAATAAGGCCAAATAAAAGCCCTTTAAAAAAAAAAAAGACCGACACATACCCGAAAGAGCTCAACAATTTCAGACCCACCACCACCCTTCCCTTCCTCGCAAAAATTCTCAAGAAATGTGTTCTCTCCCAACTCAACCAACACCGGGATACCAATAACCTACTCAAGTCACACCAGCCCGGTGTCAGGAAGGGATGCAGCACAGAATCAGCTATACTAAATACAACAGATGACATTCACAGATCCTTAGACACAAACAGGTGTTACCTGCAAATCCTCCTAAACCTATCAGCAGCCTTCTACACAGTAGACCACAAGTTACTCTTGAATGCCCTGCAACAATGAATTGGAGCAGTCGGCACTGTTCTGCAATGGTTCACCTTATTTCCGCATAACTGATCCCAACTTACAAAAATCAACAATTCTCCGTCAGATATTTCACCCATCACCCATGGTGTCCCTCAAGGCTCAGTCCTCACCCTGACACTCTTCAACATTTGCATGGATCTCCTCATTGCAATTCTTAGACAAGAACGAAATATACCGGCTTAACTCTTCACTAATTAAAGTACAAAATTGGCTATCACACAACCACCTCAAACTCAACCAAATGAAATTCTGGTCTTCTCCAACCACGGCCACTCACCACATGTCCAAGAATGGATAAACAACCTGAACACCCTCAACTGCAAGCTCACTCTAGCGGACTCCGCCAAATCTCTGGGGATCTCTTTGGACTCAAGATTAAACATGAACTCACACATAAGGTCCAGTGCAAAGGGCGCCTTCTATAGCTTTAAACTCCTCAACAAAATCAAGCCCTTCCTCCCTCTGAACGACCTAAAAGCGAAATGCAAGCACTGGTTCTGTCTAGACTAGACTATGGAAATGCTACACTCACAGGAGCAGCTAAAGCACTCAGCCCCCATGAGAGCCACCCTAAATGCAGCAGAAAAATGGTTACAGGATCAAAGAAATCTGATCACACCTCCCCGCACTACAAAATCTAAAGTGGCTGCCAAATGAATCGAAGCACATTGCTGCTTCAAAACTGCCTGTCTTACCTACAAAGCCCTACACACTGGTACACCAGACTACCTTGCAGCCAAACTCACTAAAGCAGGCCAAGGGAGAAATCTTAGAAGTTCCAACACACTTCTTCTCATCCTCCCCAAAAGACAAAAAACAAAAGCCCTCTCCTGGTCTTTTTCAGGCAACGCCCCCCAAAATCTGGGCATCTCACCCAGTACATATCAGAACTAACCACTCCTTCACGACCTTCAAGAGACAAAGAGTTCCTCCTAAATCAATACCGTTGTCCCTCACTGAAGTAACTAAGCAATCGCACCATGGAAACTCCACCTAGCTCTATGAACCTCTTCTGCAAAGTTCTACACAATGATTTGACGTTCAACTGCACAGTCATTATGCACTATTACTGAATGATAATAACTAGACTCTTGAAATTGGATTTCTTTTGTACTGTGATTGACTGATAACTATCTATACACCCACAACTGTTATTTTTATTGTACTGTGATCGACTGATATTTGTCGCTCTGATACCCTCAGGTCCTGCCAGTGCTATATAAAACTTGCAAATAAATACCCTACCATACTATACAATGACAGGCCAACCCATTTCATAGTATACAATGACAGGTGGAAACATCCATTACAACGCAGTCATTACATTGCACTGCTTTTACAAGGCAGCTGTTACAACTCAACTGCCTTTACATCGCATGCCATTACAACGCATGCATTACAACACATGTCATTACAACGCATACCATTGCAACGCATGCTCATAAAATGCATTATACAGGAGTAGAAGACAGCTGCGCATCTGCCTGATCCGACAACGACATGGTCACAGCTTAATCGGACTTCCATAGCGCCAATAAGCCCTAGGGCATAAGTTTGCACTCTATACGTTACATTTACATTATAAGGTAAGTAATTTTTAGATTTTTTTAGTTTTAGGGTGGGTATGGGTTTTGGGGTATGGTAATTTTTACCCCCACACTATACAACACTTTGCCTACTGTTGCACTCACTGGAGTGGGAATAGTAATTTTTACTCCTACACTATCCAACACTTACCCTACTGTTGCCCTAAAAGTATTATGCATTGTAATGGTATGTGTGGTAATGGTATGCGTTGTAATTGGAATGCGTTGTAATGGTGGTTTTTAAAAATGCATTGTAATGGCATGCGTTGTAAAATCATGCGATGTAAAGGTAGTTGCGATGTAAAAAACACATTGTAAAAGCATGCGTTGTAATTGTTTGCGTTGTAACATCGTATATTCAATCACAGGTCATGCCATACCACAGCATATCATACTATACAATGACATGCCATACTATACGATACAATGAAAGGCCATACCATACCACGATGGGCGAAACCATACCATACTATACAATTATAGGCCATATCATACCATACCATACAATACCATACCTTACTTTACTTTGACTCATTGCATTCTCTGCTATATAATGACTCATTCCATATGTAATGATAGGCCGTACCATATACAGTAACAGGCCATGCCAGACCATACTGTCCGACAGGCCATACCATACCATAATATACAATGACTGGCAGTAACATACCATACCGTACCATACCATACCATACCATATCCAGGGGCGGTTTCTCCTCCTGAGCATAGGAGCATTGCCCCCGTCCCCCGACTGCGAGCCCCCACAGCTGTATAATCTAAATAATCCCTGACTCCCGACTCTCCAAATGATTGGGCCTGATCTTGCTGCTGAGTTTGTATACTGGGAGTAGGGTCAGAGTGTGGCATATCTTGTTGCTTTGGAATAGCAGCTGGCGGAAGCCCACTGTGCATGTCTGATTGGACATGTTTCTGCCTGTGTCCAACCCTGCATGCGCACTATGGGCCTCTCAAATCCATGTTCTATTAGGGACTTGAGGGAGACCCAGCACAGCCCTTTCGGTGCCCATTGGGGCATTGGGCTCAATTGCCCAAAGCAATCCTTGAGTTGCCCTAATGTAGTTTGAAGTAATACACAAATGATTGGTTGTGGTGAGGTTGTTCTGTCCCTGCAAGACTCACTTGAAGTCATGACCAATCACATGAAGACATGACCAATCAATGCGTGTCTTTATTTTGAAGCCACACAGTGACTGGTCATGTTTCTTTAAAGTTGATAAAATGGCGATATTTTCCCCTTTATGCACAGCGCAAGTGACGCATTGTGCACGAGGGACGGATGACTGCAGTGGCCTCCTCCAGCAGGCCGCAGAGGCCACACGAGGACAGGCCTGACTGCTTGTCTCCTGCCTGAGCCTGTTCTTTTGCCATCACCACATCTGTTAATGACTATGGTCAACTCAACAGAGGCCACTCCCCCCCCCCCCTTTGTCTATGGGAAGAGGCTAAATTCAATAAATCTCGGGATGCCCAGATACTGCAGAGTAATTAAAATACTTTTTAAATTGTGATCCAGTGCGAAAACCTAGGCGAGATGAAATGTAATCGCTGTGCGTCAGTGCTTATGAAAACATGACGCTGAGGCCTGTCAATGCTCGGCTCCAGTAACCTTCCTTGCTTTGCTTCGGAGCGCGTGTCTGCACATTCACACGAATCATGACCGAGACTAGCCGTGACTAACCTCTACTGCAAGGCCAAACGCTCCAACTGTAGGAATTTCACATTTTGGGGTTCACAACTTTTGGTTCAGGAATAATACTATCTCCTATTCCCTCCAAGAGACAATTCAGCGCTCGTTATGGAAAGTAGGCCTGGGCCAAAATTCCGTTCCGTTCGCGGAAGTTGCGATATTTTGGCATTCTCGCGTTCCGCGGAAAGCGCGAAAATGTCAAAATTTCCGCATTCCGCAGCTTAGCGATAATTTTTTTCTTGCTCGCGCTGTAAAACAATACATTCTCGCGCGCGCGCGATCGCCTTACCTGAATCCCTGCGTTCTCCGACAAGTTTTCTTGACCCGGTCGCGTTCTCCACGAGATGTTGGATTTTGGTAGCCATTTTGCGCTGTCTCGCGAGAGTTCGCGGCCGCATTCAAGTCATTTTTCACGCGATCACGTCATTTGTCGCGCGATCAGGTATTTCTTCTCGCGATCATGCACCGCGCGAGTATGAGAAGATTGAGATCTCGAACATGTCATTCTACATCGCGAGCCAGAGAATGAGGACGCGGGCACATGAAATCGAACGCGAACAGGAGAAAGAGACCGCGAACACGTCATATCCAACGCGACAGGGACAAAGAAGAGAACGCGATCATATCGTTTTCGACACGCCGGCGGAAGTAATGTGAAGCTGGAGAACTCAACAATGTAAAATTTACAATTTGGAGAGGAATATCGGCTCTAGCAGCATGAAACCATCTGCAAATACTGATTTTGGATGAAAAGAACTCCTTACATTCACATTTGGCTTTCCTTTTTTGTGCAAGGACTCCAGGATTCATTTTTTTTTTACAAAGTGGAGAGAGGGAGGAAGTGACACAGATTCTCCAACTTCCTGTTCCTGTCCAGCAGGCTCCTCCCAGTGCTTTGTCCATCTCCTGCTCATTCTGCCTTTGGATTTGGAGCTGGAAAGATCTCTCTTTTTGTCTGCTGCATCATTGCAATTGGATTTCAGGATTTTTGGAATAGGATATTTTACAAGTAAGTGGTTGTTGTGTTTGATTGTGGGCATTGCAGTTGTTGTGTAACTACAATTTATTTTTGATAATTAATTATCATCATTCCTTTTTTTTTTTTTTAATTTATTTTAATTTTGTGGGTTGTAGTAGTAGGCCCGAGCTAGCCATGGGCATGGCCTCATGGGTGTGTGTGTGCATGATGAAGCAACTGTTCCTTTTGTTTTTTGAATATATTTCATTTTCAATCACATTTAGGGCATGGATGGCATTGGATTGAGTTGGGGAAGTGTGTATTTTGGGGTGGCCTTGCTGATGTTGTTGGGGCTCTCCATGTGGCTGGTGGCCATTTTGAGGCCTAGGCCTGCAAGCTTGCCTGGCCTTGTCTGCCAGCAGGCCTGCTTTCATCCACTGCTACCAGAGCAGGTAGCCACAGCTTTAGTAATCTACTGTTTTCTGTGTGTTCTGTTGATTTTAGACATCATTTTGGGCATGGATGGCATTGGATTGAGTTGGGGAAGTGTGTATTTTGGGGTGGCCTTGCTGATGTTGTTGGGGCTCGCCATGTGGCTGGTGGCCATTTTGAGGCCTAGGCCTGCAAGCTTGCCTGGCCTTGTCTGCCAGCAGGCCTGCTTTCATCCACTGCTACCAGAGCAGGTAGCCACAGCTTTAGTAATCTACTGTTTTCTGTGTGTTCTGTTGATTTTAGACATCATTTTGGGCATGGATGGCATTGGATTGAGTTGGGGAAGTGTGTATTTTGGGGTGGCCTTGCTGATGTTGTTGGGGCTCGCCATGTGGCTGGTGGCCATTTTGAGGCCTAGGCCTGCAAGCTTGCCTGGCCTTGTCTGCCAGCAGGCCTGCTTTCATCCACTGCTACCAGAGCAGGTAGCCACAGCTTTAGTAATCTACTGTTTTCTGTGTGTTCTGTTGATTTTAGACATCATTTTGGGCATGGATGCCATTGGATTGAGTTGGGGAAGTGTGTATTTTGGGGTGGCCTTGCTGATGTTGTTGGGGCTCTCCATGTGGCTGGTGGCCATTTTGAGGCCTAGGCCTGCAAGCTTGCCTGGCCTTGTCTGCCAGCAGGCCTGCTTTCATCCACTGCTACCAGAGCAGGTAGCCACAGCTTTAGTAATCTACTGTTTTCTGTGTGTTCTGTTGATTTTAGACATCATTTTGGGCATGGATGGCATTGGATTGAGTTGGGGAAGTGTGTATTTTGGGGTGGCCTTGCTGATGTTGTTGGGGCTCGCCATGTGGCTGGTGGCCATTTTGAGGCCTAGGCCTGCAAGCTTGCCTGGCCTTGTCTGCCAGCAGGCCTGCTTTCATCCACTGCTACCAGAGCAGGTAGCCACAGCTTTAGTAATCTACTGTTTTCTGTGTGTTCTGTTGATTTTAGACATCATTTTGGGCATGGATGGCATTGGATTGAGTTGGGGAAGTGTGTATTTTGGGGTGGCCTTGCTGATGTTGTTGGGGCTCGCCATGTGGCTGGTGGCCATTTTGAGGCCTAGGCCTGCAAGCTTGCCTGGCCTTGTCTGCCAGCAGGCCTGCTTTCATCCACTGCTACCAGAGCAGGTAGCCACAGCTTTAGTAATCTACTGTTTTCTGTGTGTTCTGTTGATTTTAGACATCATTTTGGGCATGGATGGCATTGGATTGAGTTGGGGAAGTGTGTATTTTGGGGTGGCCTTGCTGATGCTGTTGGGGCTCGCCATGTGGCTGGTGGCCATTTTGAGGCCTAGGCCTGCAAGCTTGCCTGGCCTTGTCTGCCAGCAGGCCTGCTTTCATCCACTACTACCAGAGCAGGTAGCCACAGCTTTAGTAATCTACTGTTTTCTGTGTGTTCTGTTGATTTTAGACATCATTTTGGGCATGGATGGCATTGGATTGAGTTGGGGAAGTGTGTATTTTGGGGTGGCCTTGCTGATGCTGTTGGGGCTCTCCATGTGGCTGGTGGCCATTTTGAGGCCTAGGCCTGCAAGCTTGCCTGGCCTTGTCTGCCAACAGGCCTGCTTTCATCCACTGCTACCAGAGCAGGTAGCCACAGCTTTAGTAATCTACTGTTTTCTGTGTGTTCTGTTGATTTTAGACATCATTTTGGGCATGGATGGCATTGGATTGAGTTGGGGAAGTGTGTTTTTTGGGGTGGCCTTGCTGATGCTGTTGGGGCTCGCCATGTGGCTGGTGGCCATTTTGAGGCCTAGGCCTGCAAGCTTGCCTGGCCTTGTCTGCCAACAGGCCTGCTTTCATCCACTGCTACCAGAGCAGGTAGCCACAGCTTTAGTAATCTACTGTTTTCTGTGTGTTCTGTTGATTTTAGACATCATTTTGGGCATGGATGGCATTGGATTGAGTTGGGGAAGTGTGTTTTTTGGGGTGGCCTTGCTGATGTTGTTGGGCCTGGACATGTGGCTGGTGGCCATTTTGAGGCCTAGGCCTGCAAGCTTGCCTGGCCTTGTCTGCCAGCAGGCCTGCTTTCATCCACTGCTACCAGAGCAGGTAGCCACAGCTTTATTGATCAAGTGTTTTCTATGTGATCTGTTGAATTTTTAGACATCACCTTCCTGAGAGTGTAGTGTGGCTGTACACAGTACTAGTAGTATAACATAGCTCTAGTTAAAAAAAATTCATAAATGGCTAGACTATCTTTTGTTTGCACTAGTACAGTACTAAGTAACTGAACCACAAAAACAAATGCAACATTTCACTGATGTTCTTCTCCTGTCTTCTTTGCTTTTAGGTGCACAAAAGACAGAGTAGGAGGTGTCATCGGCATCACCTGGCTACCCGTTGTACTGCCAGCCAGACAGAAGTCCTGCTGCGCATCACGCCCACGTGTGACCAGAACTTGTTGTGCATCTGCCTCCTGCCTGACGTCGGAATAAGATGGCCCCAAAGAAAGGTACCAGGTCCAGTACCAAGAAAGTTGCTGGTGAGAAGAAGGAACAGAAAAAGGAAGTGCCATTAACCACGACTGGTGGTGTGCCGGCCAAGGTTTTTTTTGGCACCAAAGCGTTGTCCGGGAACCAAGCTGGGAGCAGCACAGCGGTCCAGCAACCCCACCAACCTAGGCCCAAGGGCTTTACTGTCGCAGAGGTAGCCAGTCTACTAACGGGCAGCGGTGTTGAAGAAATGTCATTACCGCAAAGTAGTACACAATCAAGTTCAACGCAGGCGCAAACTCAGCAGATCAGTGTGCAGCCGGCGCAACCAGAACAGCAGCAGCAGCCGGCGCAACCAGAACAGCAGCAGCAGCCGGCGCAACCAGAACAGCAGCAGCAGCCGGCGCAACCAGAACAGCAGCAGCAGCCGGCGCAACCAGAACAGCAGCAGCAGCCGGCGCAACCAGAACAGCAGCAGCAGCCGGCGCAACCAGAACAGCAGCAGCAGCCGGCGCAACCAGAACAGCAGCAGCAGCCGCCGCAACCAGAACAGCAGCAGCAGCCGCCGCAACCAGACCAGCAGCAGCAGCCGCCGCAACCAGACCAGCAGCAGCAGCCGCCGCAACCAGACCAGCAGCAGCAGCCGCCGCAACCAGAACAGCAGCAGCCGCCACAACAGCCCACCATAGTAGTTGTTGCTCCTGACGTAGGGGCATTTCAGGAAATCGAGCTTCCTGCAGACAAAGCGGAGCGAAGTCAAACCACTGTTCCAGAACATCTATTGTCTTCCAGACCACCAGCAAGGAAAAGGAGGCTTAGTCCATCATCTTCTTCTTCAAGCCCCGCTTCTGATGATCGTGATGACACTTGGGTCCCACCAGCTCGGTCTGAGAGTGAAGTACGCCACAAGACATTGCTTCTGAAAAGGAAGGTCCCAGAAAAACTTAGAGTTATGGAGGTAGATGTAGAAGAGGGGGGTGATGATGTTGATGAAGACGAGCCAGTCATCACGCACATTACTCCCGCCCCAAAGGGATTGGAGACCGACATTCTAACCCTATCCAGAAAGGCTGCTACTGAGCGGGATGCAGCACGGATCTCACCAACACAGGTTACACCACCACTACCTCCAGCTGCCATATTTTCCAAGGCCCGGCAGGGACCTACATCCAGCTCAACCACCTCAGTAGGAAGTGGTAGTAAAAGTCACAGTGTAGGTGGACAGGGTCACATATTTTCAAGGACCCCCTCAAGTTCATCTGGTGTTGAAAGTGGCACATCCAGCAGTGCCAGAAAGTTCTCCTCCCCAGTTTGGGACTTCTTTTCTGTTAGCGCCAAGGAGGAGAACGTTGCTATATGCGCAATTTGTCGGCAAGGTGTTCGGCGTGGTAAGCTTGGTACAAACTATGGTACCGGAGGACAAGCAAGTCATCTCAGAACACACCACACTATTGTGTGGGAGGATCACCTACTTAAGTTAAAAGAAAGTAGGAAAACTAAACCCTTTGAAGTTGGTCAGGAATCAGGGAGCGATATTATTGTGGTGGCAGGTGAAGAACAGGGAGGCATTTCTAGCCCTGTCTCCAGTAGTGCAGTCACTGCAGTGGTAACGCCCACATCCTCCTCAGTAACATCAGAGTGGCACCGCAGTAAGAGCCATACTCAGAGTGTGGGTGAGACACCAAGGCGACCGGCGGCGAGTACCTCAATGAGACAATCTGTGTCGTTGAGCCTTAGTGGGTTAATGGCACCACTAAGGAAAGTAAGCCAGCCTACCATTGACAGCATGTTTAGGTTGGAGGGGCAGTTCCAACGCAACCACCCAATGGCACGATTGTACAATGCGAAGCTGGCTAAAATGTTAGCGCTGGACCTTCTTCCTTTTTCATTTGTGGAAGGGGTGGGTTTCCTTGAATTTGTGTCTGCCATCTGCCCGAAATGGAAAGTTCCAAGCCGGTCCTATTTCGCAAGAATTGCTGTTCCGGCACTACATCATGATGTGCTGGAATTGGTTGGACAAGCTTTGCAGAAGAGTGCTGTGCACAATATCCACCTGACAACAGACATGTGGACCAGTTGCCAAGCCACAGATTACATGTGTATCACTGCACACTGGATCTCTTTTGTGGGGGTTAAAGATCTACTATCTGCACGAGGTGTTGTTGACACAGCTGCGATTTTTGAAGGTACTCGGAAACATGCAACTGTAGCCATGTTCGCCATGGAGAAATCTCATACGGCTGAAAACATTTTAGAAGAGTTTCGCACCAAGGTTTTGGAATGGCTGCAGCCCAGAGGGCTTGGTATTGGTTTTGTTGCCACAGACAATGGCAGTAATGTACTTAAGGCCATGGAACTTGGTTCCTATTTCAGGGTTCCGTGTTTGGCACACTGCATAAACATTATAGTGCAAGACTTTCTGAAAAAAGAACCCATAGTAAGCAATTTACTGTCCATCTGCCGAAGAATATGCACTCATTTCAGCCATTCTTTTAAAGCTCGGAAGCAGCTGAGGATCTTCCAACGTGAGCGTAGGGTGCCAGTCAAGGCACTCATCCAGGAGGTGGCAACACGTTGGAACTCAACGTATTACATGCTTGATCGTCTGTACGAACAGCACAGGTCACTCAATGATTATGTCTGGTACAAAGGCAGTGATGCTAGTGTTAAAGGCATGACCCTTCAGAGGGAGCAATGGACCCTAATTCAATGCCTGACTGAGATGCTGTCTCCTTTTGAGGTCTTCACACGTGAAGTCAGCAAGGAGGACTGTACAATGGGCCAAGCGATCCCATTGTTGCAAATGCTAGAGCATGAGCTGAATAATGTGTCTGAATCCTACAAAGGTGTAGAGGACAGAAGGCAAGCCCATGACTTGGTGGAGAGCTTATCCAGGCGCTTATCAGAAAATGTAAGGATACAAAATAAAATTTTGTCACAAGACCATTACATTTGTGCCACAATTCTGGATCCACGTGCAAAATTAGGACTATTCCGTTCTTTTTCCGACACTGATGTTGCCCGCTACAAAAGTTGTATAGCTGAAGCAGCCATCAAGTTTGAAAACGAAGGGCTGCTAATTAAAAGCCCGCCACATCAACCCACAACAAGTACTGATACTGAAGCAGGCCATGCAGAATCAAGTGCAACTTCGTCGGCTGAGGGCAGTGCGGTTGGCTCACAATCGCAACACTCACCATCACCATCGACTACAAAAACAATAACTGGATCATTCGGCCGAGTACAATCATTATCAGATTGGTATGTAAAGATGGGCCGTAAGCACAGTGCTGATGCACAGAAAAAACAGCACAAAAGCTTACCAGCAGCAACCCTGAACATTGAGCGGATGGTCCAGGCCTATCTGGACGATCCAACAGAGGTGTACGTTGATCAAAACCCAGTGCAGTATTGGTATAGGAAAAGGTCTGAATGGCCACAGCTCAGCAGGCTGGCGATAAGCTATCTGGCTTGCCCTGTCGCAAGTGTCTCTTCCGAACGTGTTTTCAGTGCTGCTGGTTCCATTGTAACCTTGAGAAGGACCAGTCTATCTCCCAAAAACGTGGAGAGGTTAACAATGATCAAAATGAATCAGCACTTCATACCACCGAATTACACAATGCATGAATCAACAGAGGAAGATGAGGACAGCGGCTCAGGTGACGGTAGTATTGTGTCAGATGATTACCTACTACTGGAAGATCCCCCAGAGTTTGAGGACGAGCTATACTTCCCTGACAATTAGGCTCGCACTTACTGTCTTCCTCCCTTTTTTCCCCCTTTGTTTGTGTCTGTTGTTCCGGTTATAAACTTGTGAATCGCAACCAATGCATTATCACCGTCTTCTAATCTTCTAATTTAAGATACAAGTTTCAGGTGTCTGCCATTTGACACTACAGTCCTCAGAATCCAGCTCCTCCGCTCGATCATACTGCATCTCCTGGTCAATTCCATTTCCCTCATGAATGATGATTGGATGATGGTAACAACAAATTCAAACTTTCCTCGTCCTTCCAAAACAAGTGGACCATGAATCTGATGACTTCTATAGCTATCCTCCTTCAGAGCCGAGAGAGACTGGCCATTAACTGAAAATAAGATGCAACAGGTAATGATTGATGCCATGCATTGTCCGCAGAAAAGCAGACTGAGTGATGTAGATTTTGTTGTGTGTGTTGCGCATGAATGAATTGATGTAATTGTGCACTGCCACTAATCAACTTTCTACAGAACACACTAGTAATTACTAATTTTCCTCTTCTGGCAAACAAGAAATGTGTACTTCTCTCCTGCATCTTGGTGATACATTGCTTTTAATTCAATACAGGAAGGGCACTCACTCAATCTGCTGCGCAATGCAAATGACTGTGACTTAACAGCACCGTCCATCATGATGATGGCGAAAGAGACGGCCTGCAGCGTTAACGAGATGAGATGCAACAGGTAATGATTGATGCCATGCATTGGCCGCAGAATAGCAGACTGAATGATGTAGATTTTGTGGTGTGTTTCGCATGAATTGATGTAATTGTGCACTGCCACTAATCAACTTTCTACAGAACACACTAGTAATTACTAATTTTCCTCTTCTGGCAAACAAGAAATGTGTACTTCTCTCCTGCATCTTGGTGATACATTGCTTTTAATTCAATACAGGAAGGGCACTCACTCAATCTGCTGCGCAATGCAAATGACTGTGACTTAACAGCACCGTCCATCATGATGATGGCGAAAGAGACGGCCTGCAGCGTTAACGAGATGAGATGCAACAGGTAATGATTGATGCCATGCATTGGCCGCAGAATAGCAGACTGAATGATGTAGATTTTGTGGTGTGTTTCGCATGAATTGATGTAATTGTGCACTGCCACTAATCAACTTTCTACAGAACACACTAGTAATTACTAATTTTCCTCTTCTGGCAAACAAGAAATGTGTACTTCTCTCCTGCATCTTGGTGATACATTGCTTTTAATTCAATACAGGAAGGGCACTCACTCAATCTGCTGCGCAATGCAAATGACTGTGACTTAAACAGCACCGTCCGTCATGATGATGGCGAAAGAGACGGCCCGTTAACTTAAGATGAGAAGTAACAGGTAATAAATGATGATAATTAATGGCATGCATTGGACACCTGACTCTGAGCTATTGATCTTTGTGTTGGCGTTGTTTGTTGTGCACAAAGTGAATGATGTCAAAGTGTACTAGTGTTAATCTATCTTTCTGTACACAATAAAGAATGACTCAAGTCAGTAATATTTATATTTCTACTCTTGTTGTGTTCTAAAAATTACACTTGTACTGCAGGCCGATCTTCAGTCAGTAGAAGTATCAGAGCTGATGATGAAGTCAGGAGGATGTTTCATGAGTGGCATAAAACGGAAAAGCCTAAAGGTAAACACGTGAACCACAACCACAGCACACCCAAATGTCTGTGTAGAAGTTGAATAGAGTGTAGCGGTGGGATGACTGCAGTGCATTGATTTTACTAACTTTAACTGTAAAATGCTATGTCTGGAATGGATAATGTGCTTTGCGTTTGTCCAACTCTTTGAGAGAAAAAAAAAAGGACTGTAAAGTGGTAACGTAGGATGTGCTAATGGTAAGCACTGTGGGCCTGATCTCTCCTGTTACTGTTGAAGGTCTATGCTGGAAACAGACTACAGTAGAGATGATGCATATGCATACATGCCACCTCGGAAAGTGTTCTTGTTGCACTACACCATCACTTGTGCATTTGTTTTCACTTTCTTTCTGAATATCCCCTTTGGTTTTCAATCTAAAATTACAGGCCGGGCCTTGTCCAAAACTTTGTAAAACATTACAATGCATATTAATTACCTTACCAATCAATCACCTTTTTATTCCAGCCGGGCAGTGGCGAGTGGTGAGGCGACACACCCTAGATTGATGGACGAGAGGAGCAAGAGGAATGCCGAGATGCAAAAAACCAGTCCACATTTTTGACCAGGATAAGACAGTAACAGAATCCACTTTTCACTTCTTTTAAAAAATTTGATTAATATCTTGTATACATTCTTTACAACAGTGTGTTCTTGGAGTTGTTATTATCAATCATCATTACGTTTTCTCTGTGTTTACGATTCTTCACTACCAATATTTAAAATTTCTATTTGCTATCTGTTAAAGTTTTAAGGCCGGAACAGAACAAGAAATAGAAGTGTATGTAATCCGGGTCTCATCATGCATGCATTTCCTTTTTTATACCTTAACATATGGAATGGATATGGTATGGTAGTCTTCAATGATTGTCGTTTGTTTGTCTATGTATGCATACTGTTTTTCTATGTCAAACCTTTCCCAAAATCCCCCTTCCCATCCAATCAACGGACCCTAACCCTCTTCCCCCGGGCTGTGTGACTTATTGTCGAGGTGTAACTAAATTAAAAGTACACCAATACTTAATCACACACTTGCTGGGGCGGATGTGGTGAAAGCAACACTACTTCAATTTCAATGCAGAGCGATGATCTTCTTCTGCTTGCCCACCCATGAGTAGGATATTTCACAGGTTATTTTATTTAACAAAGGAACATATACCTCAGCATGAATTGCCGGCATTGATTTGATTTGTTTGTTGTCATTCCTCATATACAGCACTAACTGTTAGACTGTAGGCATAGCCAAGTCGACAAAACTATAGTTTGTAACTCTGTCTAGTAGGCTATCCTCATAATATCCAGCATTCATTTTTTTTGTCAAATATTTGAACATATAATTGTTGCTCGGTAAATTCTGTGATGTACTTCATTCAACTACTCCTCTAACAGTCTCTCAAAGGCGATTGACTATCTCCTTTTCTTTTTTTGGAAATGCTGCTACCCTGCCAGTGTATACTACTACTATACTACCACCACCACCCCAATCATGGCATGTATGAAAAAGGAAACCATCTTCACCATGCAGCCAGTGCTGTGCCACAGTTGGACATAAACATCAAGCACCGGTAAGAGAGAAGTTTGGGGGAGGCAGAATCAATAATGGACATGTCAATGATGTCAGTTTCAAACACCACTCCAAAGAATGCATAGTAGGACCAGTCAATGAGTGAGGTGTGTCGCATCTATCTGTTTGTGTCTTATACAGTCAGCAAATTATTGAAATCAAACACACGCTATGGGCGGCCATGCACCAGCAAAGAAACAGTGTGATGTAAAACAGTTACCCCACCTACAAAACATTAACAACATTGCATGTAACATAGAAAAATATATTTAATTGACCCTAACAAATAAACTAAACCCACAAAAGCTGACCCACCCCCCTCCCTAACCCCAACGACTGTCCATAGAAATAGAGAACGCCCAAACGAGTGAGGAAACAAACAGGAATTAAAAAAGGGGCAGTGACAGGGACTAACTGGTGGGGCGGGACTGGAGGAGGACACGAATCTGGTCCTCTAAATGGGCGACGCGGCGTCTAAGGCCGCGGCAGTTGCAACCACAGTGGGGGGGGGCACCGGAGATGGCACGGTGGCGGCGGGCAGCCGCCAGACGGTGGCGCCGTACCGCTGGAGGGCGGTGGCTGGGGCCCGGGGCACTGGAGGAGGCTTCAATTGCTGCTGCACTCTCCTCCTCCTCCTCGGCTAGGACCACCAGCCGCCGGTATTCCTGCTGGATTGCCTCCAGCTTCCGGCGCCGTGCCTTGGCGGCCAACTCCTTGCGGTTGATTTTCGGAGTAGCTGTGTATCAAAAAGAAAAAAACACGACAATTGTAAAATATAGTCTTAATAAAACAGTAGGACAAGGTAATTATTTATACACATAGTGGCATGGTAGAGTAGCACTATAAAATAAAGCACAGTAGTACATAACATTTTAAATGTCGCCCGTCCTTCTTCCTTCCACCTGTCTTACACTTTTTAGTTGAACAGTGCACCAGGTGCTCTTCTCCATAAAACTTTCAAAGCGGAGTTGAAATCAGATAGATGAGGCCATTGGTTACTCAATACTCTGGCTCCTAGTCCTATACCAATTAAAGGGAATTCTAGTCTTCTAGTTCACTCTTCAAACGTCCCCAAGAACTCATACTTACTTACGACATCGGATAGCGGGCGGACTTTGTCCGCCCGCCATCCGACTGCTAAAAAGGGTGGGGGTCCCGTGGGGACAATTAATTAGGATGATGCGCCCGGCACAGTGGCGGGCGCACCCTGTTATTTTAATTTTAAATTCTGGTTGGCTTTGCTGAAAGCAATGCTAAAATGTTGTGCTGCTTTTCCAAGCACAACATGACGGGCCTCGCACGGAGCCTGTCATGTTTTGCTTTGAAAGTCGGGGGGTACCATAGCATCGGTAGGTACCCTCCATGGGGGCCCCCAAGCATACTCTGCAATGTGTGCATGCCTTTCCGTGGCGGACGGTAATGCCGCCACGCAAAGGCATTCCAAAATGCAGATTATATGGCTGCCGGTGTGGTGAGAGAGACACCACCGCCATATTGAACCCTTTTCCGCCTAGACATGTCTGAATATTTTCTACAGGGATGGCGGGAGGTTTGCCCCTGCTGTGACGGCAGTGAATTCCAGCCAGCCCGGCGGGGGCAATACGCCCACCATCCTAATGGGGCCCTAATTCACAACTTTACAGTATACATAGACATACAGTACACCTTTGCAGTGAGTGTGCTGTCAAGTTCAACAATAGTTAAAGATTATGAATCTAACTTACCACCGCCTGCCACTGGTGCTGCCACTCCCCCTCCGTTGCTATCTGCAACTGCCGCATCCTCGCCCTCGGCGTCGCCTTCGCTGGCCCCAGCAATGGTGGTCGGTAGTGCGCCTAGAAAACATTACACATTTATTAGGCAACATATACACCTCCCCCCTATTGATCAGTAGCAAGGTTGAAAAATGAGTTAATACTAACATAAATCACTAGTACAAATCAGGTAGTAGTAGAGTAGACACTAAGTTATATGATCATTGTAGCATTTGCTTGATTAGCCCTAGCCATGCACATGTGACGTTACCTTTACCTTGCAGCTTCTTAAGACACCTTTGAGCCCACATGACCTGCCTCACACTGCTACTGTCTAGTCTACGCGCTGCGTACAGGCGGTCAACAAACATTAACCAGCCACTTTTTTAGGAAGAACTGGTGTACTACTGTTACTGTTAGTCCATATTGCTTATCCATAGATGCTACACTTTTTGGCACGGCTGAGAAATGCTTGCAAGTTGCAATATACTAACGCACACCATTTCTTTTTTCGCATTACAGACGCAAGATTCGCTTCTACGAACCAGAGCTTCTGAACGATGCACCAACTACCAGTACTAGGTTCTTCTGAGGTGAGGGGTCCCTTCACTCACATCTTCATTTATAAATGTATATAAACTAAATTGCTATGGGATGGTGGTGCTGCCTTCCACCACTTCAGTTATCATGATTTAATTCCCAACTGTATTAGTGTAACAATGTATTTTGTTTTAATGTTATTGATTTGCCGGTTGGTGCTGCTAAGATAACAGTGTACAGACCTTCTCAAATTGAAATAAAAATTTTAAACTTACATAGACTTCGTGGTATTTGGTGTGGAGTGGACTAACTTACACGATTGAGCAAATTAAAGTAAGGGTGTGCATGTGAATTGCTTCCACGACAGAGGTTGGGTGTGTTAATGTTCTGGGTTGTCTACTTGTTGGTTGTCTTGGGGGGAGGGTTCCGAGACCTAATAGGTATGACAAGACAGTACTATAGTCAAGCAGTGGAATTGTGGTGGGTGCGGAATTTCTGATTGAGGTGTGCAAGGAAGGTCCAACCTACCATCACCAACATCCTATTTTCTGGTGCAAATGTATGTGCAAGATCCCTACAACAGTTGTATGTCCTATAGGGTATCATATCAAAATATTAAGAAATCTGGTAGGGCTGTTGCTGTGAATTTTCAAAGCCTAAACATCAACAAGAGTAAAAAGTAGTACAAGACAACGACCCAACGGATTGTACGAGCTACTGGTGAATATGAGTTTTATATTACAACCTTTCACAAAGAGTGCCACTGGGCAAGACTAGCTACTACAGTACAGACAGACAGACTGATAGTATGTAGTAGTACTCAGTCATCGTAGCGGAGGCAGGGATAAGCTTTTTGAAACCGTACAGATCGAAGGATAATTGGTGGTAAAAAAATAGCATTTGGAAACACACTATAGTTCGGGAGAAATGGGGCAGTAAAAGTTATGGAATAAGAAATATTATTAAAAACAAGAAGACTTACTGGGGCCAGCAGAGGAGCCCTCAGCGGTGTCCTCCTCGTGGTGTTCCTGTCCCGCCGACTGCCCAGTCCCTGCCCGTCTGCCCCTGGGTGCTGATGAACAGGAAAGATATAAGAAAGACAAACATTGATGGATGGTGTCAACTTAAGCAAATACAATTTTTTTCAACAACGGTCAAAAAACACTTATCTAAACAATTGCAATAACTACATTGACCGATCTCATCTGGTCAACATGTAATATCGGGGGATTCGCAGTTCGACTACTTAAGTTACTATTTATCAACAGTAATCCATTCTTCCATTCTGATTCCAGAAAACTAAGTTACAAGTAAGCCTAAGTATTAGTACAACCTACCACCCAACCTAGCCCACCTATTCCAGGCATGCCAATTGTACATTAAGTATGCATTTCGACTGTATTCCTCAACAATGTGTATGATCCAATCATGGAGGACACATTAACATGACTACATTTTTTGTATATACACAATTTTGGTTTGATTGATGCTCATCTGCTACTGCTAAGTAACTGCAAAGCCTACCTCCACTCATTGAACAAACTAGAAAGGTTCTAAAGACTGGCGTACTAGCAGCACGTCACGTAACTGAGTGAGGGGGCATCACGCATACCACTAACCAATTAGAAGCTCATACAAAGTACCTAAACCTATGTATCAATCCGCCCCTATCTATTAGTGACAGGACAAAGTAAGGAGTGGACATGAGTCACTGTAGCATTACGTAACTTAATTTCTCTAAAATAAACTCGTAAAGAATCACGCTAAGCAAGCGCAAACGCAAAGCTGCAAACAAGTAAGATTAGTAGTAGCGCAGAAGAGCACCTGTGTCATAATCACAGAAGACTTTTAAACATTATTAACCTGGAATGTATTGCAAGCAGCAACATTCTATCTGGTTGGAAGGAAAAAAAGATATTCGCAATATATAACATAGAGCAGAAGAACAGACACAAAGTTGTAATAATTAAATAGGTACTCACCAAGCCCCGGGACCTCCACTCCTAGCAGGTCCAGCAGGTCCTGCTCACGGTCCAGGATGTCGGACCACCGGTGCGTCAGCTGTGCCTGGGTGCGCCGGACCCCAGAGATGCGAGACACTGCCCGGCGCACCTTCCCCCACCGCTGCCGACGCTCCCGGAGGCCGTACCCGGACCCAGGCCTGCCACCTGCTGCCAGGGTTGAGGGGAGGTGGCGCTGCACAAAGAAAATTAGTGCAGCCAACTCCGCCTCCCCAAATAAGGCCCGTGCATGCACCCCTTGTGGGCGCCGCCTTCCGCAAGGAAGGCGGTCGCGGCTCTGGCTGCGCCGGCGAACAGCCCTGCCCTTGGACATGGTTCTGGGGACGGGGCGGGAAAGAAAAGGTAAAATAAATAAAGGAGTAAAGGAAATAAATAGCAGGCAATACAAAGAGAAAAAGTAGCTAAAAAACAAAAAAAAAGGTACACAAAAACCAAAAATATAGAGGCAGGAAAATAGTTAGAGAAATAATAAGTAATAAAGATCCGAAAAAAGTGGCTATAAACAAAGGATTGAAAAGATTTAGGGAGGATTGAAAATCAGGCCCCAGAACCATGCAATAGAGTGGAAAACAAGATGGCCGCGCCCGTTGCGACCACGTGGGCAAGTTCGCGCGATATTTTCTCCCTGAGCAAGCAAAAAGCAACGCGATCAAGTAAAAGCGATCGCGAACAGGAAATATCGACCGCGAACATGCATTGCGCGACCCGGAACAGGAAGTAAACAACGCCAGAGGGCGGGACAAGTGAAAACAAGATGGCCGCGCCCATGAGCGACCGCATGGGTAAGTTGGCGACCCGCGAACACGCAAAAAATACCGCGAACAGGCGGCAAAAAACTTCCGCATCTTCGCGATATTTCCGGCGTGTTTGCGGAGATTTTCTGCAATCTCGCGATAATTTGCGGAGGTTAATTCCGCAAATTCCGCCCACCCCTAATGGAAAGGGACATAATTAATATTTATGACCCTTCCAATGTGCATAGTTAACGGTCAAAACCCCAGGCGCCAAAACAAATAAAGGTTCAACAGTAAAATGCCTGCTCTGCTTCGATAGCTAAACACACACCCTCACTCCATCCTCGAAAAGAGAAGCGAGATTATACATTTCTGCATTTGGCCGAGGCAGGGTTCTCTATAAATACTGCCCTTTTCTGTCTGATCTCCACTGATATAGCAGAGGGCTGTGGACTGGAGGGAACCCAAAGGGGTGTTTAATGGGAGATGGTCAAGTGGAGACCGAAGAGTGCACAGAAAGGGGCCTACTGTGGGTGTTGGGTTAGTGCAGACCAGAGAGGAGGTATCAGACGGCTTTCCAAGGATGATGGTCCAGTGGAGTCCTGGGAGTCCGCACACCAGAGTGCATTCCATCATGAGTGATGTGTGAGTGCAAACCAGAGAGGCCACACAGGAGGGGCATTGTATGGTTGAATGTCCAATGCTGAGCCGAAATTACAAGCCATAGGTCATTCTAGGGTGTTCGTCCAGAGCATGCAGGGGGCCAGTATAGACCAGAGGGGGAGGGGTGCAAATGTGGCAATTCTAGCTTTGTGGAGTGCTAGTTCCTCCAATTTCTTTTCAATTATTTTGTGAGGGAGACCACCCTCAAATCTCCCTAATGTCCGCCTGCCTATGCTTGCTCACTAAGTCAAACTTGGCCCTAACATTTACACCCCACCACTTTGAAAAGTCACCAGCCACCACAGACTATATCATACTATAGGACAAGCCACTCTAAACTATACAATGACAGACCACAACATACAGTACTATACAATGGCAGACCATACCATACCATGCCTTTGCTGATGTCGCTGTCCCATATTTATTGCAAAATAATTTATATTCATTCTTAAAAAAATCTTTTTTTCTCATTTAACCACAGGTTGTGGGAGACCTTTTAGAAAAACGTATATCATCAATGGCACTCAAACAAAAAAGAATGTTCTTTATGTTTAAATTCTACCTTTCTTCTTTTCAAGCGTGTGACTACAGGTGAAAACTCCCTACTCTCCCCAGTAAGAAATAGTCTTATTATCCTACGTTTTAAGAATTGGATTAATATATGATACATCACAGATCACTAATAATTCTAATGCTGTGAGTTTCTGGAGCGCTCCTCTGTTTTTTTCTCGCTACAGAAAGAAGCTGATGAGGAATTTCCTCTATTTTAAGAGGTGTGCTGATTGCTATAACAGCAGGCCTGTCATTTGAGAATGCACGGGCCGACTTCGACTTTATACATAGCTCATTTTGGATATTAGGCCAGAGATTTGCATTGGTCCTGAAGAAAGCCCGTAACTCCCACCAGGCGCTCGATAGATGGCTGAAACATGTAGGAGTAGACCACTTTAGATGGTAGGGTACTAACAGTCCTCGCCCACAGCTCATAGCACCATTTTTTGTTATCTCGTACGTTTTAAAACAGTCAAAGTTACCAGTAATAAATCATTAAGACGGGTTACTGTGGACAGTTTAAACTGTACTTGTTTCTCTGGCATTAAGAGATTTAGCAATTTTAAAAACCCTCCCTCCCACCAGTGGTGGTCACTACACTTGAACCCATATGAGTTCAAGTATGGTAATGCCCAGTGATGAATCATGCCACCTTATGTTGGTGTGGACTTTTTACTCCCCAGGGTATATCTGTCCCAAATTGGAGATTCCAGTGTGGCCCTATTCTTTTTCTTTCTGTGATATATTCAATCAGGAGGGAGAAAGAATAGGAATTTAGGATCTCTCTCCCATTCAAGTGAGATAGAGACATACCGTGCCATACCATACCATACTGTATTGTGCCATACCATACCATAACATACCATACCATACCATACCATAACATACCGTACCATTAAGGGAGGGCGGAATTTGCAAAAGTGCCTTTCGCAAAATATAGCGAAACGGCAAAAAATCTCCGCGATCATGCGAAATTTGCGTGATCGCAGAGATTTTTGTGTGCTGATTAATGCGTTACTGAATTTGACCTTCAACTCGGGCACCTGCTTTATTCATATCTGTAAGGCTTACAGATATACATAAAGCAGGTGCCAGAGTTGAAGGTCAAATACAAGTGCTTCCTGTTGGGGTTTAATTTTTGTGACAGGAGCATCGTGCTAGAATGAATCCTGCCCTGCATATTTACCCAAGTAGATGCCAACGTTTTGTGCAATACCTCTACTCAACTGGAGTACTTTCTACTGGATAATCAGTAAGTGCTACCTCGTTGGGTAAATGTATAGTGCTTTTCCTACACTACAGCTGCGTAAAGGGCCAGGAGAGTTGTCTACAGCGACCATGTGTGTCTGTAACATTGCCACCGCGCCGACAGGTGCCGGGGTCCCTCGAGTGAGCTGTCCATCATAGTAGGGAAGGGCGGGAAGACGATGCACACCGCTGGGGTGGAGGGGGGTGGGGCCAAACGGGAGGGGCTTCCATGCAGTTCACATGCCTCTTGTTTATGAAGGGCCAGAGATGGATCAGAGCAGCAGATAAGGAGACAGAACCTTCTGGTGTCAGGAACTACACAGGGATTGCGCTCGAGAAACTCAGGGATGCACAGAGCTCCATCAAGGATGACAGCAAATTGTTGACGGTAGTAGATATGGGGAGAAAGCACACCTGCCTAGGCGACAATTTCTGTTCCCTCGTGGATCGCGGAAGTTTCGACATTTTCGCGTTCTGCGCGGATCAGCGAAAATGTCGAATTTTCGCAATTTCCGTGAGCGGAACGGAAATTGTCACCCACCCTTACATACCATATCACATACCATACCATACAAAGAAAAGTCATTCCATACCATACAATATTATACAATGAAAGGCCATACCATACCATACTACACCATAGCACACTGTAAAATGACAGTCCATACCATACCTTTCAATGACAGGCCTTAACATACTATACAATGACAGCTGTACCATACCATACTATACAATCACAAGCCATACCATACCATACCATGACAGGCCATACCATACCATACTAGACAATGCCAGTCCACACCCTAAAATACCATAGCACACTACACTATAATATACTGTACACTGACAGCCCATACCACACTATACACTGAAACACCATACAATAGCATTTCAAACCATAGTATACAATGACATGCCATACCATGCCATACCATACATACTATAGCATAATATACTATACGATGACAGGCCATGCAATATGTTAGGAATTGGATTTCTGGTTGGCACAGGTATGCACCCTGTCCAAGTAGGAACCCCAATCCTAGTCAGGGTAGGTCAGATACACACTATAAATTAACTTAAGGGGCAATGTGTAAAATATTTGTGCAACATTTCAAAATGTAACATAGTGAAAACATCACAAAAATAGTTTACACCAGTTTAGAAAAAATAGATTATAATTTTATAAATAAAACATGAACAAAACGACAAAATCCAATAGGTAGTAGTCAAGATATGAATTTTTAAAGATTGAAAGTGAAAAATAGCGCTTAGAAGCAATAAGCGCCTATGTGATTATCTGGTCACTCTGGACTGAGACAAAGTAAAGAGTTCAGTCCGACCACTATGGAGGGTGTGCCAGATACAGCAGCCACACAAGGCCTGCTGAACAAAAGTACTTTGATCCTGGTCGCAACACCGGGATGTGGGGTGCAGCCGAGAGATGCGTCGATACCGCAGTCAAGGTAATGAGTTGATTTTCTCCATGTGACGATGACAATGCGCCGGTTCCAAAGACGAAGCACCAGTTTCTAGATGCATTGGTTCTGAGGCTGATGCACTGGGTTTCTCCATGCAGTCGAGGGGATGCATCGATTGTCTCTCTGCAGTTAACAACGATCCAGTGGTTCCTATGCATGGCTTCCAAAAGCGATGCACTGGTTTCAAGTGTGATGGAACGGTTCTGTTCCTGCAACAGCATTAATGTTGTGAGCCACTCACCTGAGCTCCAGGCTGTTCTGATGGTTCAACGTTATCCCCAGGATCCCAATAGAACCTGACGTTGCAGCAAGTGAGTAGGCACACTACTTCCTCGTGAGGTTCCAAAGGGAAGGGGGTTTGGAAGAGATAGAAAGAACAACATACCATGTTCCAATTGTGTAACGTCTGTGTACAGGACTGCTAAATTCAGGCCAGCGCTAAGGCTGTATACAGGACTGCTGGACTCTGGCCAGCCTTAATGCTGTATATAGGACTGCGGGATACTGGGCAGTGTAGAACAAAAGTACTTTATGTGTATTGACAAACTATGCCTTTTCTTATGCAATACTCTCTCTGAAGTACAAGTCTCAGTTGGAGCAATACTTCCTTAGAATAGAACTTAACACAATTAAAAATAAACAAAGCTGCCATTGCAGTTCATTCCTGAACAGATCTTGCGTCATGCAGAGGAATCCTGGCATTTTTTAAATGTGCAGGGATTTTTGAGAGACGAGCATGAGCGAGTTCACCTTTCTGCCGGCTCTTCTTTTTCAAGAAATATGGGATGCAGAAGAGCACAGTGGAAGCTGATCTGTGAGGCTGCAATGATCCAGAAGTTGCCGCTGCCTGGATGCAGGGGCGTAACACAGGTCCCCGCAGCCCCCAAGCTCCAGGGGCTGATGTTGGGGAACTCGGGGAACATGGCTGGAGACAAGTAAGTTGAGCTTGATAACCCCCGCACTTTGCCCACTCCCCAACTTTCCATCATTGTATTCCTTACCATAAATAAGCCAACGTACACCCTTGTCTTGTGGTGGTCATTTGTTGACCGCAGTTTTATTAGTAACACACTTATATATATATTGCATACCTTTGTCTATCATGCCATAAATCATTATTGGTGAACTGTCATCTCTGCGTCATTTGCATCTCATTATACATTGCATTTGCGTAAATCACCTGTACCTTGCCCAATAGCAGATTAGACTGACAGTTCATTGTATAGGTTATTTGCAGGCTTGTATTGTCTCTTGGCCCCACTGGGTCATTGCTTCGTTTGGTTGAGTTTGCCCTTTCTTTGCGTGGGGGTGTAGCTTCAGTCCCGGAGTTAGGCCACATCTCGCTACCTTGTCCGACTCTTGTTGTGCCCTGCCATCTGGCAGGGGCTGGGCAGCGAGCGCCGTCTCCGTTTGCTACCTCCTTGTGGTAGGCCAACTCACCCAGCCGTAAGGCATCCCAAAGTGAGTGGTCCTACTCACCGCCCTTAGGCCAACTTGCCCAGCCGTGAGGCATCCCAAGGTGAGTGATCCTATTCTGGAACACCACCCTCTGGTGTGCCTCCATACCAACCATTATCTTGCCAACACTTTGCCTGCTCCTCAGCACTGCGACATAGCTGTTCCTTAGGTGTGGGTGGGTGGGACAAAAACCTCCTCGCCGATGCTGCTCCCCAACTCCAAAAGATAGGAGCTTACCTGGGGGAGCAGCGCGTATATCCCCCCCAGCGCTTCCCCACCCTGTCCTTGGTTTCCCCTATTGGGGGTTTGTACTGCGCTCGGGTCCCCTTTGGCCGGTGGGGCTGGCGCCTCTCTGGCAGCCACAGTGGGGGGTACAAAAGGGGGTGAAAAAGGGGGTGGTGATGGACGGAGCATCAGAACCAATCAAACACTCACACCCAGTCAACAGATCTGGGTTTGATCCATCACCGTTCTTTAGCCCACTCTGCCACCCCAGTTCAGACATTGTTGTAAATTAAGGCAGAATGTGATTAAGCATTTACTGAAAACATTAATGCTTTCCCTTGCGATCATGTTTTCTTCGTTATGTTGACCGAAGTCCGGACTCCATTTTGTATTGGCATGCTGCCATGTGTTCACCACGAGGAGAGTCCGACCTCTGTGTTAGTTGCTCTTGTAATCTGCCTAGCAACAGTTTATAAATAGCTCTCTCTTGTCCGTCTGGCGCATGCCCAGACTTGACCACATCTGTTATAATTAGCCTTGCTTGACCATGTCCTTTCGCGGGCTTAAGGAGTGTGTTGGCTCCGCCCATGTATTGATTCAGTATCGAGAATGACCATAAATGGTGATGTTCTTCGGCCTCATGTTGTATCCACCCACTTATGAGCCCCTCTGTTGTGTATAAAAGGGGACTGTGTACGAATGTTCTTTGTGCTACTCCATGCAATACTGAAGAGTGTTGTGTGGATTGTAGGACCACCCTTAAGGGTTAATAAATGCTGTTTTTGTACTTTGCAGTTTCCGTGCCAACTTCCTTATAGATTCCGTTACAGGAGAGCGAACCCTTGTTCTTGCGGGCCTAGCTGGGGCCTGTATTCATCAATTGGCGCCCGTCACGTGGGGCTCATCGGCGACTCGGATGCTCGAAGGACTGGTCGCGACGAAGGTGAGGAGTTTGGCCGGGGACGTGATCACTGCCAGCGGCGTCTTAGCCCTGGCATCCCGAGGTTTTTCTTCCTTCCCTTCCGAGCTGACCGTCTGGGTGGCGCCGGTCATCGACTGAGACCTCTTCTGTCGGTCCTGCCGTGAGAGCCGTTTGGGCGATTGTGGAGCTTGGCAGTTGGAACCTGGACTCTTGATTGGTAAGAACCGTTGTACGGTACTTGCTCCGAGTTTTTGAAGCCTGGGTTGGCTATTTGAGTTTGATTGATGATGACTAGTCATATTTTGAATTTGTCTTTGTGAAAATATATGCGTTGCAACACATATAGGCAGGTAATGTGGAGAAATTTCTCCGGAGCTGTGTAAACTTTGAACGGCGCAACGATTAAGTGCCATTTTTCCTTATAATATTGCATATTTTGCATTATTCCTAACATGCCTGCTTTTAGCGCACTCCGTAAGTGGTGCTGCTGTTTTGGTAACCGGTTGAACCTCGAGGAATCTGCTCCAGCTCCCCCAGAGGGGACTCCTAATAGGGATATGTATGTGAAGCATGGTCTTTCTTCCATAATGTACAGCACGCTATGGAGGAAATACACGAGGAAGGATCCTGAGTTGCGATGGCCTTTGTATGGATCGTTTGATATACGTAAGATTGAGTATGTGGAACAGTGTATGTGTAAGCGACGTGCTCGTCAGGATATGTTTGAGTGTGTGCGATTATGGGTGAAGGAAGTGCGTGAGCGAGAGAAACGTGAGAAAGCGCTGTTTGATAAAGAGCAACGAAAGAATGATCATGTGCGAGCGCAGGAAGCGAAGCGTCGGGAGGACAAAGAGCACACGGACAGACAAGAGAAAGAGCGTAGGCTACAGGTCTCGGGTCAATATGTTGTTCGCCAGCCACTTTATCCTGTCCTTAATAATCCTGATGATGATTTTTATTTACTAGATCGCTCTCCGCCCCCTTATGTTGGCGCATCTGCTCCGCGGCCGCAAGATTCTGGCCCGGCTCCGGGTAAGGTTGACACACGGTCCATGTTATCGGCCGAGCATATGGCTGAGCTTCGGAAACTTTCCCTCCGTGCACTTAAGGGCAAGATGTCTAAGGAGGAGTTGTTCCATACTTGGGGGTCGTGGCAAGATAGAGAGAGGGTGTATTTTCTGTCTCATTTCGCCGATGAAGTAATTGCTGCTTTCCGAAAATATTCCAGTGTCCTTGAGCCTGACGAAGTGTCTTCGGATGCCGGAGCATTACGTAATGGTGTTTTTTCTCCCCCTAAGGCTCCTGAGGCGGCTCGGCGGCTGTTCGCTTTACGGGACGAGGTGCTGGCCCTTAGAGAGAAAGCACGCCAACAAACGGAGGAGGAGAAGCAGTCGGATTCGTCTGCAGCAGGGGGCCACCCATCCGCCTCCCAGTCAGATAAGGATGACATAGTGCATGCTAAACCAATGCGAGAGGCGGCGCCCTTGTATGTTCCTCCTAAGGGAGCAGGGACTAGCTCGGATATTAACTCCGCCGATGCAAGGGGATATTTTGTATATAATTGGGTTTACACTCCATGGCATAGGGCCGATGTTATGGCATTAAAAAATGCGCTGCCTGACCCCCGCAAGAATCCAGCGGCCTTCTATGAAGAAGTCGAGGGGGCCTTGAATTCTTGCATTATGACCTTAGCGGATATAGACCTGTTCTTTGGCCTTATCCTACCGCCGGATACGTGGCGCTCTGTCCGAAAGGTAGATGATGCGGTTGCCTTCAAGGCCCGGTGGTCTGACCTTGAGGATGAGGATAGGGAACGGAAGCCCGCACAGAAACCACCCCAGAATATTTTAGATCTCCCTGCGGCTATTGTGGCTAAGTTGAAGACGATTATCCCCCCTAAAAAGATTGACTGGAATATGTTAGCTGCATGTAAACAGAAAGTTGACGAGTCAGTCGCGGACTTCTTTACGCGCTTTGAGGAGACGTTTCATGATTTTAGTGGCCAGTCGCTTACTGACGACACGGGCCGCCACCTTTTTGCGGACAAATATGTGGCTAATCTGCTACCGACAGTTGCGGCCCGTTTAAAAGCGAGCGAGAGTTCCTGGTCCTCCGCGACGCCGACGGCCCTTCTGACTATCGCTCAGTATTATGAGCGTCAGGAGCACGAGGCGAAGGGCCAGGAGGAAAAGAAATCGAAAGATCTTAAGACTAAGGTAATGTTGGCACAAGTATATGGCCCGCCTCGACGGGGTAATAATAGAGGAAGGGGAGGATCTTATGGTCCCCCTCCGGGCCGATCTGATTTGAATAGGAACCAGTGTGCATATTGTAAGCAATTGGGCCATTGGGCCAGGGATTGCCCAGTGTTGCGTGCTTCACGTCAGGGGCATACTCCGGGTGGCCCGAGAGGTAGAGGGGGTTCCTCGAACTTTAGAGGGAATTCTAATGACAATGCCCGTTTCGATACTGCTGGGCAGCACCGAGATAGCTCAAATGTTTTCGATCGCCAGCACCAGTATCATGTGTCGGACATCGATCGATCGGGATATCACGATTCGCAGCATGCATAGGAATGCGTTGGATGGGGGTCTGAATCAGTTGAGGTGCCGGTCGATCAGACGGGTCCTTATGTATCGGCTGAAGTTTTAGGTTCTACCGATCAGTTCCTAGTAGATACAGGAGCGACCCGTAGTGCATTGTCTAGGTACTTGGTTCCGGGGGCTCCCCCATCCGGCTCAATAGTTACATCGGTAGGGTTTGACGGTACACTCTCCCGAAGCCCTCTTTCACAGCCCCTTGCATTTAAAGTTGATTGTTTTTCTGCGCCCTGTCCGTTTCTGCTTGCTCCGTATACACCGGATAACATTATGGGCCTTGATATGTTAAAGTACTTTAGGGCTACAATCCGCTGATCCCCTGAGGGTGTGAGGGTGATATTAAATGACAACTACCCCCGGTCTGGGCGGATGTGTACGATATCAGAGGATGCGTTGTTGGCTACCCTCCCCCGAGCTTTATGGGCGACTTCGGACACAGATGTGGGACAAACGGTGATTCCTCCGGTCCACATTAGCGTCCAGGAGGGGGCGGTGTTACCACGCCTCCCGCAGTATCGTATTTCCCAGGAGGGCGAGGAGGCTCTCATACAGATTGTGCAAGACTTGATCGCAGTAGGGGTAGTGGAAGAAGTTCCCTATAATATCTGTAACAGTCCGATTCTCCCAATTTTGAAAAAGGACACGGATGCAAAGGTCTATCGGTTCATAATTGATTTGAGGGAGGTAAACAAGATCGTGATACCTCAGTACCCGGTGGTTTCCGATATCACGACGTTGCTTACCTTGGTCCCGCCTACGGCGACCATGTTTTCAGTGATTGATTTGAAGAATGCCTTCTTTTCCATTCCCATTCACCCTGATAGCCGATTTCTTTTTGGGTTCACATTAAATAATAGATCTTATCGTTTTTGTAGAATTCCCCAAGGCTATACAGAAAGCCCTAGTATTTACAGTCAGGCTTTGAAACGACAATTGGATTCCTTTGTTTTACTCGAGGGGGTCGCCCTCATTCAATATGTCGACGACATCTTGTTGGCGGCTGACACCCTGGAGTTGTGTGAAAAGAGCACGTTATCCCTCCTTTCCTTTTTAGCATCCCACAATCATAAAGTGTCTAGGAAGAAATTGCAATTCTGTAGACCAAAGGTGACTTATTTGGGTCACCTTTTGTCTAAGGAGGGACGTGCACTCACATCAGGTCGTATCCAAGTAATTTTGGACACACCGAGACCATCCACGCAGAAGGATGTGCGTGCATTTTTGGGTCTTGTTTCTTTTTGTAGACAGTGGATATTGGGGTTTTCACACATAGTTAAGCCATTACTAGCTCTTTTGACAAAAGACACGCCTATCCCAATCCCTTGGTCAGATGAGTGTGATGCTGCTTTTCAGCAACTGCGACAGGCCCTTTGTTCAGCACCAGTGTTAGGGACCCCTGATTATGCAAAACCCTTTTCGTTGTATGTGCATGAGAAAGATGGATGTGCATTGTCAGTTTTAGTGCAGATGCACGGCGACAAGCAGCGCCCTTGTGCATACTTTTCGGCTGTGCTTGATCCTGTCGCCCGAGCATTACCAGGGTGTTTTCGCTCGGTAGCGGCGACAGCTGTGTCAATACGCCAAAGTGAAGGAATTGTGTTGTCCCATAAATTGTTGGTGTTAGTTCCCCATGCTGTGGATGCCCTGCTTAATCAAACAAAGACGCAGTATTTGACCAGTGCCCGTTTAACGGGATATGAGCTGACGCTTTTGGCTCCTCATATTACGTTGAAAAGGTGCGTGACATTAAACCCGGCCACATTGTTGCCATACCCCGAGACCCAGCCTGAGGCGCAGAAAGCGCATGATTGTATTCTTGTGACTGAGGAACAAACAAAGGGTCGTATTGATCTCCAGGATACGCCCTTTTCAGATGTAGATGGAGAGTTGTGGGTAGACGGATCATGCCTGAAGCTACCAGATGGTACGACTTCAGCAGCGTATGCAATTACTACATTACACACGATAATGGAGACAGCACGCATACCACAGAAATCAGCTCAAGCAGCGGAACTGATAGCATTAACACGAGCATGTGAGCTCAGTACAGGATTATGTGTGAATGTTTATACAGATAGCCGCTATGCCTTCGGAGTAGCGCATGACTTCGGCCTACTCTGGAAGGAGAGAGGGTTTTTAACGTCACATGGAGTACAGATAATGCATGGAGAGTTAGTTCATAATCTTTTAACTGCATTGACATACCCGAAGAAAATTGCCATTGTTAAGTGTAGTGCCCATAGGAAAGTAGTTGATAAAGTTGGAGAAGGGAATGCGTTAGCAGACCGGGTAGCACGGGAGACTGCGATGCAGCCCGGCGCTACTGCCATGTATGTAGTAAAATCACAGGTGGAGAGATGGCGTGATACGAAGGAGGAAGTGCGAGAAATGCAAAGGACCGCTTCTGATAAAGAGCGGGAGAAATGGGCTAGTGAGGGAGAGTTGGATGATGAGGGTTGTTGGAGAAATAAACAGATGGATAGATGGAAGTTACCCACGGCTTTCGTACAACCTATGGTTCAGATGGCACATGGGCTAGCACATGTTGGAGCTTCCGCAATTGTGAAATTGCTTACCCAAGTCTGGGAGCATCCAGAGATTGCTAGCACGGCAAAGAGGGTGGTGCAGACCTGTATGATCTGTCTGAAGTATAATCCAGGGAAAGGCACTCGAACTCCAGCAGGAGGATTTGCGACACCCACTGCACCCTTTGAGGTTCTGCAGATGGATTACATCCAGCTTGAGCGCTGTAACAATTTGAAGTATGTTCTAGTAGTGGTTTGCGCTTTCAGTAAATGGGTTGAGGCGTACCCCACGAAAGATAATACTGCAATGACCACGGCGAAGCTACTGCTAAAAGAGTTTTTCCCTCGATACGGCGTCTGTAGACTTCTGTGGAGTGATAATGGCCCTCACTTTGTAGCGGATGTTATAAAGTATGTCTTGAAGGGCCTAGGCATCACTCAGAAGTTTCATGCCGTGTTCCACCCTCAGTCTGCAGGACTAGTCGAGAAATATAATGGTACACTGAAGCTTAAGATCGCCAAAATCCAAGCTTCAACGTCTTTGACTTGGCCAGACGCCCTGCCGCTGGCGTTATTGTCAATTAGGTCAGTGCCACACTCTCGAACCGGCCTTACGCCATACGAAATAGTATTCGGACGCCCAATGAACATTTGGGGTCCACCAAGGCCTAAGGCTGTGTATGATGTACCTTGTGTAATGATGAGCGATTATCTGGCACAGTTAACGGATAACTTGGTTTCTATTCATCAACAGGTCCGAGAGGCGCTCCCTGATCGGTCTACCGGCGAAGGACATGGTCTCCGGCCTGGGGATCATGTCATGGTGAAGGTCTTCGACAGAACGAACAGTTTGGAGCCGAGATGGGTCGGACCTGAGCAAGTCCTCCTTGCAACAAGGACGGCAGTGCGAGTCTCGAACAGGAAGAATTGGATCCATTCCTTACACTGTCGAAAGGTACCGCCCGGATTGGTGGAGTCTGCCGTGCTGACCGATCAACGAGAAATCCTAGCAGCAGAGACAGGCCGTGCTGCTGAGCCACGAGACACTGAGGAGCTCTTTCCGGACCACACGACTTCTGGAGGAAGGCGATATCATCTTCGACCAAGGAAGTAAGGTTTCCAGTACCGGGACATACTGTCAGAACGGCCCTTGGGTTAGTGAAACGGAGAGCCGATGAGGCAAGGGGGGGGGATCAGCCCTGCATTAGTGTAGCGACACCCGTCTTGGCCCGCTGGTGAAGAAATCAACCACTGCCCAAGGGGAAGAGTTCTGACAGACTTTTTAGTTTCAGGAAGATACCAGGGTATTGTTTCTTTTGACATGGAGAAGAAGAAAATCCTTTGTGCGTTGGGGTTCATGCTAACAGTAGCTATTGTTGGGATAACCACATGGTTTGTGGAGGAGGTAACTCCTGCTCGGAAAACACTTGTGTTGACAACTCCGGTGCACGAGGAGCACTACTTTTATACATTACCGTATCAAGAGTTGAAGCATCGACAATCTTACTTGAACAACACTTTCATCCAGATGCTGCATCATACCCACGTTGCTACGAATGCTACGAACTGTTGGATATGTGGGATGATGCCGGCTCATCAGAAGAAAGGAGGTACGCCATTCATACCACTTCCTTTCTCTCATAATGGCTCTTGTAGAGCATGGTACACTTTGCTTTTTGCCACTCGGAAACCGACAGTGGGACGATTGCTTTTTAGACTTAATAAAGAATGCCATCAGGACAAGAATGGGTATCCACAAGCGAATGGGACAATTTGGGAATGGGAAGAGTACCGACCGGACAATGAATCCATTCCCTATATCTTCACGAACACCAGAGACACTGTGGGGAAGGACAAATTCGTAATCCAAGTAGCACAAGCTCAAGCGGACTTGTGTGTCCAGAGTGTGGGTTTTATCCCTGTTGGTGTCAGTGATTGCATAACCGTATTGAACATTGACGGGTTGAACAACAGTACCTTCCTAGCGTCCCATAATACCTATTTTGTGTGCGGAAATAAAGGTTATTACCGTTTGCCGGCTGGGTGGTCTGGGGTATGCTATGGATCATTCCTATTACCTCCTGTATTCCTAGCACCCGCGTCATATCATAAGGATTTGAAACTTTTGAATAATGTGACTGTAAATAGATACAAACGTACTCTATCAATTGATGATGTGGATCAGACCGATACCAGCTTGCAACAGTATATTGATTTTAACTTAGGACTGTTTTTCTTTGTTGGAGCCGCTTTGAATAGTAGGAAGATCCGAAGATTAACAAGAGTGGTAGAAGCTGTGACAAATCAGACTGCCGCTGCTCTTGGGAATCTTACGGAAGAGTTACAAATAACTAGGATTGTTGCATTGCAGAATCGTATGGTATTAGATGTAATGCTAGCTGATCGAGGAGGAGCCTGTAAAATTATTGGAAGTAGCTGCTGTGTGTTCATTCCTGATCATACGCCATCCGTTTATAACGCCATTAACAAGCTGCATAAAATAGCAGCTGAAATCCACACAGAAAACGGCACTTGGTCCTTTTCTGGTTGGTTTTGGGCATTGGTTACTGCCTGGGGATGGAAGGTCTTAACTGGTCTCTGTATTATTATAGCAATTCTGTTCCTTTTCTGTATGTGTATTCAATGTGGACCATTGTGCTGTTCTGTATGCATTTCATTCTGCATTCCAGATAAGAAAGCTGTTGCCGATGCTGCTCACCAAAGGGGTCTAGCTAAAGAGGTTAAAGGAATGATGACAATTGACATATATGATGATTATTCTTGGAAACCGGATGTCTTCAGTAAATGCTGAAAGGGTCGTCTGTTGTAAATTAAGGCAGAATGTGATTAAGCATTTACTGAAAACATTAATGCTTTCCCTTGCGATCATGTTTTCTTCGTTATGTTGACCGAAGTCCGGACTCCATTTTGTATTGGCATGCTGCCATGTGTTCACCACGAGGAGAGTCCGACCTCTGTGTTAGTTGCTCTTGTAATCTGCCTAGCAACAGTTTATAAATAGCTCTCTCTTGTCCGTCTGGCGCATGCCCAGACTTGACCACATCTGTTATAATTAGCCTTGCTTGACCATGTCCTTTCGCGGGCTTAAGGAGTGTGTTGGCTCCGCCCATGTATTGATTCAGTATCGAGAATGACCATAAATGGTGATGTTCTTCGGCCTCATGTTGTATCCACCCACTTATGAGCCCCTCTGTTGTGTATAAAAGGGGACTGTGTATGAATGTTCTTTGTGCTACTCCATGCAATACTGAAGAGTGTTGTGTGGATTGTAGGACCACCCTTAAGGGTTAATAAATGCTGTTTTTGTACTTTGCAGTTTCCGTGCCAACTTCCTTATAGATTCCGTTACAGGAGAGCGAACCCTTGTTCTTGCGGGCCTAGCTGGGGCCTGTATTCATCAACATGGCCATATGCAAATCAGTCTGACCCTGTGCCTCATGGGAACAGTCCAGCCCGAACTGCCAAGCCATGCCTTCCCTGGACCGGAAACAAGCTTCCTAGGACCAGTTTCTGGCATTTCAGCCGTCTTCAGCCAGGCTTGCTTGAATCCAGTGGCAAAGTGAGCAAGGGACTCACGTCTGAGCATACCCTGCCAACTTATGGTGAACAAAGCGGTACAAAAGGGGGTGGTGATGGACGGAGGGGGGCTTTCCCGCTCCTAGGCGCGTCCCAGCGCAAAACATCGGTTCCGTCTGGGGCTCGGCATCGGTTATGGCGCGGCCCCCGAGGCCCCCATCGGGGGCGGCCTCTGCGATATCAATGAAGCCAAGCTTTGGATGTGGGCTTCTGTGAGGTTTAAATAGACACAGCACTTTCAAGGAACACATTCGCATGTCTTGTTGACAGTTTGGCTGCACGTTGGTAATTATGTGAATGTTGTGCCAAAATCAGATCGTTCTCGGCAGCGGGAGCGCAAGGTCAATGATTGAAAATATATATATATATATATATATATATATATATATATATATATATATATATATATACCTCCAATGTCTCAAAGCACTCCTTGAGCGAGGAAATTGGTTTTTTACAGGAGGAGCGGCGCTTCAACCTACGCCCCAGGAATACAAACACGAGAGGAGGAGAAGGAGAAACGCCAAACGCAAAGAAAGACGCAGAGCAAGGCGCAAGCGAATCAATGCGTCCCCAATACAACAAGAAACCAACAAGAAAGAATTGGAGGCAAAAGTAGACCATCAAACTCCCAATGAAAGATCAGTCATCAACCTCTCAGACATCAACCTAAGTGAAGCTGAACAACAACTGCTCTCCTTAGGACTATCATTCTGTCCGGAATCCAACTTCCAGTATGTACAAACCAGAGTTGATGTCTACAAGTTTATACGCAAATTAAAACTGATAAAATTTCATAATTACAAAAAAACAAAAACTGTCTTCCAACGACAAATTCAGCAATAAACGAACCGCCACAAGGATTAGTGGTAGCTGATACAGCGCTACTATGTGACATGCAAGCTCTCGAAGCAAACAATTCCCCTACTTTAGATTCACAAAATATCAATCTAATTTTGGAGCAGCAAGCCATTTCCACTAATGCCACTATTAACTCGGGTCTTAAACCAAAATCAACTTTTGTCCCTATTATACCACGCGATTCTATCGATGCCTTCCATGAAGTAGTACAGAATGAGATCAAAACACTCAATCACAAAGTCCAAAAAAATTTAAATCATAAACAAGCACGCCAGTATCAGTACCATCAATTGATCAACAAATTGCAAAAGGATGACTCTCTTGTTATAAGAAATTCTGACAAGGGAGGCAATGTTGTTCTTTGGCCAAAGAAACTATATTTGGAAGAAGCGTTGAAACAACTGAGTGATAGAACCTGCTACAAACTGAGCAACAAACCAACATTAGTGGCAGCACAAAATGAGCTCTTCAAATGGCTACTAGCATGGAAAAGTGCAGGCTTAATAAGTGTGGATGAATATAAGTTCATGAAAAAAGACTACCCTGTAACGTCCGTGATATACTTTATTCCTAAAATTCATAAAGACATCAAACAACCTCCGGGCAGACCCATCATCTCGACCAAGCAAAGCCTGCTGGAAAACATCTCCATCTACATAGACTCATTTCTACAGGACCATGTCAGAGCTCTACCTTCTTACATAAAAGACACTACTGACTTTTTAACAAAAATCCATGAACTACAATGGTGCAAAGATTATCTATTAATAACTATAGATGTGTCTAGTCTATACACTAGCATACACCATAAGGATGGTTTACGAGCTTTAAAACACTTCCTGGATAGGCGACCAATTCAGTTCCTTAACCATAACAAAATGTTATTAACTCTGACTGAATTTTGCCTTAACAATAACTACTTCCTCTTCCAGAATCAAATCTACCAGCAAATTCAAGGTGTGGCTATGGGGGCAAGCTTTTCACCAAGCTATGCTTGCCTCCATATGGGCTGGTGGGAGGAGGAAGTAGTACAGGCTCAATACCAGGACATATTTGACAAACATGTAATTAAATGGGTCAGATATATAGATGATCTTTTCTTAGTTTGGCATGGTAACAGGGAAAGCGCAGTATCTTTCATTAGCTTGCTTAATGATAATGACATTAACTTACAGCTCACATACAATATCAGTAATTACTCGGTTTATTTTCTTGATGTGGAGGTGTTTATTCATAATGATAAACTAGAAACCAGGTTGCATCGCAAACCAACAGCGGGAAATACCATTCTCCACGCTTCTAGTTTTCACCCGAAACACACCATACACAGCATTCCGTATGGAGAAATGCTGAGGCTACGCAGGATATGCAGTAGAGATCATGATCTGGCGCTAGCACAAGAGGAAAGCAAAAATCGCTTTTTAGCGAGGGGGTACTCTATGCACACAATCTCTGCTGCAATAAATAAAACAAGCCAAATCCGCAGAGATGAGTTACTTTTCCCCATTGCCAGAATGGAATCGCACGTGATCCCTAGTCAAAAAACAGAAGAGCCTCTTAATCCTAGGTTAATAATGACTTATAACAAACAAAGGGATATAATCAGCCGCGTCATAAGAAAAAATTGGCATATTGTACGCACTGATCCCATAATTGGGGAACATCTCTTAGCCAATCTAGTCATTACCTATAAGAAGGCGCCATCATCCAATGACTACTTAGTTAAAAGTAGTCCAGAAATCTCGGCCAATAAAAACTGGCTATTAAGTTCTAGAGGTTTCAAGAAATGTTTTTCATGCAAAGCCTGCAAATTGGGTTTGAACAAAAATTCTTTTATAACCCCATTCAAATTGGCCCCGTCTACAATCTCGAAATCTTTAACCTGCAAATCAGAGTATGCAATGTATGTGTTGAAATGCGCTTGTGGACTGAAATACATCGGTAGCACCAAGCTGCAAGTCCACAAGCGCATTCTCCAGCACACGAGAGCCGTAACTAACGCAGATCCCAGCTACCCTGTGGCCCGACATATTAAGGAAGTCCACAACAACTCAGTACATGACCTTAAATATTATGTTGTGGACGCGGTACCATCAATTAGGAGAGGGGGCAACAGGGAGGCCCAATTGAGGAAACTGGAAACTAAATATATTTTGGAATTTGACAGCAAGTCTCCGAATGGTCTTAATACGACCGAAGACTTATATACCTGGCTCTAAATTCTATAAAAAGATTTATATCTTTTTATATCACTTGTGGGACACCCCCGCGCCGCACGGCCACCAGCTGCTGCGTGTGCCCCATCGCCTTGCCCTCTGCCTCGCTGCCTGCCTCGCTGCCGGCTCTCCCGGCTGTTGTCTGTTTTGGATTTGTTTTTCTTGTTTTGTTCGACACTTGTGCCTGTTTTTCCTGTCAGTTTCGGCCCGTGTTAACGCTGTTATTTTCCCTTCTGTGCCTGGTTTTTAATCTGTTTTTCTTGCCCGTGATAGTGTTTTCCTTCCTGTTTGCCCGCATACCTCGCCGCCCTCCACCTTCCCTCCCCGCTCCCCGCTCCCGCCACCACCGCTGACCCCGCCCCTTTTTTCTTTCTGTTCCCTCCCCGCTCCCGCCTCCCAGCTGCTCCGCCCACCCGCGCACTTGGCCTTAAATGGCGACCGTGCGACGCAGGTGAGTGTGACCCACTTGTGGGACACCCCCGCGCCGCACGGCCACCAGCTGCTGCGTGTGCCCCATCGCCTTGCCCTCTGCCTCGCTGCCTGCCTCGCTGCTGGCTCTCCCGGCTGTTGTCTGTTTTGGATTTGTTTTTCTTGTTTTGTTCGACACTTGTGCCTGTTTTTCCTGTCAGTTTCGGCCCGTGTTAACGCTGTTATTTTCCCTTCTGTGCCTGGTTTTTAATCTGTTTTTCTTGCCCGTGATAGTGTTTTCCTTCCTGTTTGCCCGCCTACCTCGCCGCCCTCCACCTTCCCTCCCCGCTCCCCGCTCCCGCCACCACCGCTGACCCCGCCCCTTTTTTCTTTCTGTTCCCTCCCCGCTCCCGCCTCCCAGCTGCTCCGCCCACCCGCGCACTTGGCCTTAAATGGCGACCGTGCGACGCAGGTGAGTGTGACCCACTTGTGGGACACCCCCGTGCCGCACGGCCACCAGCTGCTGCGTGTGCCCCATCGCCTTGCCCTCTGCCTCGCTGCCTGCCTCGCTGCCGGCTCTCCCGGCTGTTGTCTGTTTTGGATTTGTTTTTCTTGTTTTGTTCGACACTTGTGCCTGTTTTTCCTGTCAGTTTCGGCCCGTGTTAACGCTGTTATTTTCCCTTCTGTGCCTGGTTTTTAATCTGTTTTTCTTGCCCGTGATAGTGTTTTCCTTCCTGTTTGCCCGCCTACCTCGCCGCCCTCCACCTTCCCTCCCCGCTCCCGCCACCACCGCTGACCCCGCCCCTTTTTTCTTTCTGTTCCCTCCCCGCTCCCGCCTCCCAGCTGCTCCGCCCACCCGCGCACTTCGCCTTAAATGGCGACCGTGCGAACGCGCAGCGGTCACGCGCAGCGGGCGCGCCGAAGGTGCGCCAAAGGTGCGCCAAAGGTGCGCCAAAGGTAAGCCCGTCTACGCCCGTCCGCGCCTGGACCGCGCCCAGTGCCAGGACCCCTGGCCCACGAGGACCCCGACCGACCCGCCTGACGTACACCGCCGCCACCCTCATCGCACTCAACACCGGCCGAGTCCCGGGATGCTGCAGAGCCACCCCACGAGACACCCACGGACCCTTCAGCTGCAACACCTGCAAATTCACCTGCATCGGGACCTGCCCGACACCAGCACCCGCCAAGCCGAGCACCAGCAGCAACCACCTCAAGTGCATCCTGCTCAACACCCGCTCCGTCCACAGACACGCCATCGAACTCTGGAACCTCCTCGACACCACAGCCCCCGACGTCGCCTTCATCACGGAGACCTGGATGAACGCCTCCTCAGCGCCCGACATCGCCATCGCAATCCCTGAAGGTTACAAGATCACCCGGAAGGACCGCAACACCAACCAGGTGGGAGGAGGCATCGCCATCATCCACAAGAACACCATCCGCATCACGACCAGCACCGACAACACCCCACCCTCCGCCGAACACCTGCACTTCCAGATCCACACCGACCCGAAGACCACCCTCAGAGGCACCCTGATCTACCGACCACCGGGACCACGCACACAATTCAGCGAGGACATCGCCGACTTCGTCAGCCCGCACGCCCTCCCCTCCGCTGACTACATCCTCCTGGGGGACTTCAATTTCCACCTGGAGAACAACAACGACTGCAACACCAGCACCCTGCTCGACAACCTCGCCAACCTTGGACTCAAGCAGCTGGTGTCCACCCCCACCCACCTCGCCGGACACACACTCGACGCCATCTTCTCATTCAGCAGAGACATCACCTTCAGCCACGCCACAGAACTCCACTGGACAGACCACAGATGCATCCACTTCACCTTCAGAAGAACGACGACCCACCACCAACAGCAACAGGTTGCCCGAAGAAGCTGGAACAAGATCACAGCCGACCAGCTCGCCGCCTCCCTGAGCCAGCACCCTCCGGCCAGCTCAGCGAACCCCAGCCAGGCCGCCGACAACCTCACGAAGTGGATTAGCAACTGCGCAGACGAACTCGCCCCACTGAGGACCCCGCCCAGCAGACCCGGCAGTAAGAGAGCTCCATGGTTCACC
Organism: Triturus cristatus; assembly: GCF_964204655.1. NCBI lineage: Eukaryota > Metazoa > Chordata > Amphibia > Caudata > Salamandridae > Triturus > Triturus cristatus. Next base: position 845,566,096 of record NC_140584.1, on the reverse strand, counting down.
GACGAACTCAAGAGCTCCAAGAAGGACTGCCGAGCCCTCGAGAAAGCCTGGAGAAGGGAACCCACGCCGGACAACAGGACCACCCTCAAGCTCGCCACCCGGAAACACCACCAACTGATCCGCATCGCCAAGAAAACAGCTTTCAAAAACCGACTAGACAACAACGCACACAACTGCAAGGAACTCTTCAACATCGTGAAAGAGCTCTCCAACCCCAACGCCGGAAACAACGACATCACCCCTACGCAAGACCTCTGCAACTCCCTCGCTTCCTACTTCCACAACAAGATCGCGGACATACACGACAGCTTCAGCACTCAACCGACGCACGCCACGACCGCAGGACCTCCACCCACCACCACCCTCCGCGCCTGGACCCCGGTCAACACCGAAGACACCGTCCACACGATGAACTCCGTCCACTCCGGATCTCCTACCGACCCCTGCCCTCACCACGTCTTCAACAAAGCCGACGTTGTCATCGCACCCCACCTGCGGGACATCATCAACACCTCATTCGACACCGCCACCTTCCCCGAGAGCTGGAAGCACGCCGAACTCAGCGCTCTACTGAAGAAACCTACAGCAGATCCCACCGAACTCAAGAATTACCGCCCCATCTCGCCCCTCCCGTTTCCAGCCAAAGTCATCGAGAAGACCGTCAACAAACAGCTGGACGCCTTCCTCGAGACGAATGGATCCCTCGACCCATCACAGTCCGGTTTCCGTGCCAACCACAGCACCGAGACCGCCCTCATCGCCGCCACCGACGACATCCGAGCCCTGATGGACAACGGGGAAACAGCGGCCCTCATCCTCCTAGACCTCTCCGCGGCTTTCGACACGGTCTGCCACCGCACCCTAGTGCAGCGCCTCAGCAATGTCGGAATCCAGGAGAAGGCGCTGGAATGGATCGTCTCCTTTCTCGACGGAAGAACACAAAGAGTCCGCCTACCACCGTACAAGTCAGAGGCCACCAAAGTCATCTGCGGCGTCCCACAAGGATCCTCACTGAGCCCGACTCTCTTCAACGTCTACATGAGCCCCCTCGCGGCCATCGCACGCCAACACAACCTCAACATAATCTCCTACGCCGACGACACCCAGCTGATCCTCTCCCTGACCAACGACCCCGCCACCGCCAGAGCCAACCTGCACGAGGGGATGAGAGAGGTAGCCGAGTGGATGACGACGAGCCGCCTGAAACTGAACTCAGATAAGACGGAGGTCCTCATCCTGGGCTCCTCGCCCTCCGCCTGGGACGACTCCTGGTGGCCCCCCGCCCTGGGCACCGCACCCAAACCGACGGACCACGCACGCAACCTGGGTTTCATCTTGGACTCCTCCCTCTCCATGACCAAGCAAGTCAACGCCGTCTCCTCGTCATGCTTCAACATCCTGCGCATGCTGCGGAAGATCTTCTGGTGGATCCCCACAGAGACCAGGAAGACCGTCACCCAGGCCCTCGTCACCAGCCGACTGGACTACGGCAACGCACTCTATGCCGGAACCACCGCCAAGATCCAGAAGAGGCTCCAGCGCATCCAGAACGCCTCAGCCAGACTCATCCTCGACATCCCACGACACAGCCACATCTCCGGACACCTAAGAGACCTGCACTGGCTCCCGGTCAACAAGAGAATCACCTTCCGCCTCCTTACCCAGAGCTCTCCACGACCGAGGCCCGAGCTACCTCAACAACCGAATCAACTTCTACGCTCCCAAACGCCACCTCCGATCCGCCAGCCACGCCCTCGCCGCCGTCCCACGCATCCGCAGAGCCACCACAGGAGGAAGGTCCTTCTCCTACCTGGCCGCCAAGACCTGGAACTCCCTCCCGGCAGACCTGCGCCTGACCCAAGACCACCTCTCCTTCAGGAAGAAGCTCAAGACCTGGCTGTTCGAGCAGTAGCGGCACCCCCCCCCCCCCCATAGCGCCTCGAGACCCTACGGGTAGGTAGCGCGCTCTATAAATGTCTTTGATTGATTGATTGATTAAACAGTTTCTAAAATTAAGTTTACTGATACTGATATAAATATTTGACTCCTAGCATTAGCTAAGTGGCCTTGCACAGTATCCCAGCTTAAAAAATTGTGGTATCCTCCTATATTTCAACAGACTCCCTACTATCTGCAATTTAAAAAAAAATGAATTTTTTAGATCTTTTCCTTCTTTTGGCTAAAAGAGGATTGTCTTTGTAAATACTGGATTTCAACTGGTTTATTTCTAAATGTATTTCAGCACTATTTGCACTTTATTCCAGGTTTTGCACATATTCTCAGCACTTTACATTCTTAGACCTAGCCCAACAATTCATTTATCTTCAAATATTAGTAAAGAAATGTCTTCTTCCAAGGAAGGGATTAATTTTACATTTTGTAATGTGGTTTTAAATTGTTTTGAGTGTTTTCATTTAGAATGATTTTAACACGTATTTGAATGTATACCCTCCTACTTATCTCTTCCCCCAAAAAAACAATTGTCATGCCACAGGGTCACATCATTTATACAGCAAATACCATTGTATTCGTTTATCGTATTTAGTGTATTTATACAAGAAGTGAAACTATTTATTGTAATACAGCGATATTAGCTTCAGCTATTCTTCGGCATTATGCCGCGAGTTTAAACATACAGGAGACAAATGTACAGCCTGTTTTCAATGCTTGTTGAATAGATTATGCATATCATATGTCTATAATGGTTTAAATCAATACAGGTATGTATGGATTAATGCTTAAAACCATACATGATCCTTTTTTGTAACCCTGTAACTTAAGGCATTATGTCAAAAATAATGATCTGTTGGTATTGAGGACGCATAGTCTGTCCTCATGGTCTATGATTGCACGAGCACTTTATAAAAAGGAAAAAAACTAATGACATGTCATGTGATCAAGGGCTTGAGAGCCCGAAACGCGTCATGGCGGCATTCACTGCAAGAAAATAAAAAAGAAATAGCACTAATTGGTGTCCGTTTCCTACTTCAGAAGCCTCGAGTATTGGGATACTTCTGCAAAAAGTTTGGATTCTTATGCATATATATATGTCTATTAATTTTCAAAAAAGACATATTTGTATGACATTTTGGGGGTACATTACTGTACACAACTGTACTGTGTTGTTAATAGTGTACGAGAGAGGAGACATAAGTGATAACAAAGCAGTGTTAGTCATTACAACATTATATCCAGACCTGTGGTGTTTGTCCAACAGTCGGTTAAGTACGTGCAAAACATATTTGTAATATTATAACCTGCGATCAAAGGGGGGGGGGGGGAGGTCCAGTGATGCAACTCCTGTTTTGGGTGCTTCTATGTGCGCTGAGGGGGGGCCTTAAAGTCAGGGACATGTTTGATGTGTGGGGATGCAACATCCTGTAAATGTAACCTGATTATTGCTGGGTGTGTGATAGCTTTAGTTCTATCACCGTAAGGTGTGTCTTCCAGTCTGGGGGGCTAGGGTCTGCAGGATGGCCTGGTGCTGAGCCGTGAGATAATTTGGTTTTGGCTACCTGGGCTCTGCAGAGATCAGCAAGCCACAGCTGAATCAGAGGGGCTAAGTGGGATTCCCAGGACATAGCTAGTCTCCGCTTGGCTAATACCAACGCTAAATCTATGAATTCATTGAAAGCTTTCCGTTCGGCAGATCGCTGAGTGATTCCCAGGAACAAATGTAGGTCCTGCGTGGTAATTCTTGTGTCTGTGGTCACCGTGAGTACATCCGCTATCAATCCGTCCGAAACGATAGGGAGGATCAGGCGCCTGCTAATACCTTGCCCAGGTTACCTTCTATTAGGTCTGGCACCGAACAATAGACCTGCACCCCTCAATATTTAAAAGTGTTGCAGGAACAGTTGGAACAGAGTGTTAGGTAGATCGACCCTCTGTTCAGAAGACAAAGGTATCATGGGGAATAAAAGTATTTGCCCCAATTTACTTTTAGCCCTGATATTCTACGGAAGTGGTCCATTAATGGCATTAACACGGATAATGCTCTTTGGTCCCTACGCATATAAATAGGTGTGTTTTATGCGTATAACAGGACTATCTGTCACTGGTTGTATGTTTCGGTGCCCCAGTTACATACATGGGAGTGTAATGCGCAGGCCAGGGGGCTCCATAGCCAATGCAAAGATAATCGGTGATAAGGGGCACCCCTGACGGGTGCCTCGTCAATTTTGAATGGGTCTAAAATGATGTGACCCGTTTTGACTCGTGCAATCTGCGAGTTGTAGAGGAAAGAGGTCCACTTTAGAAAGTCTGGGCCTATACCAAATGCTATGAGGACGGCAGTGAGTTATCCCCATCTCAAAGTGTTGAATGCTTTCTCGATGTCTAAGAGGCGGTCCAAGTCGGGATGTCCATTGTGTGTGCCCACTCTAGGAGCATGAATAGCTGGTTCAGGTTGAGACAAGTATTTCTGCCAGGTATATATCTGCTTTGATCTGGGTTCACCAGTAAGTGGGTTATTAATTAGCATGTTGGCTAGGACTCTGCAGAGAATTTTGTAATCTGAATTCAGATAGGACAACTGGTGGTAGAAACCTAGTTGGCGCAGGTCTCTGCCCATCTTGGGTAATACCACAAGTACAGCTTCACGGAGTAAGGAGTGGAGTATACCATTCTCGTATGCCTCTTGGTATTCTCTGTGTAACCGAGGAGCCAATTGTGTGCGAAATGTATAAAATTCTAGAGGCCGACCATCAGCGCTGGGGGTCTTACCTACTGCCAATTGCTTGATAGCATGTACGATTTCAGTTTCTGTTATGGAGGCTTCTAATACTGTACGATGTGTGTCTGAGATTCTTAGTACTTTCACATTCTGATGGAACTGCAATATCTTTGGTGTGTCCGCTCCTTGCTGGGGCTCCTACAGGGAAGCAAAGTAGGTCAGAAAGGCTGTGTTGATTTCGTCCTATAAGTTTACTAGGCGTTCCCCTGCTTCATTTAAGGCTGTGATCAGGTGTCGTGGTGAGACGGATTGGAGAAGCCATGCCAGCAAATGGCTGGCCTTGTCTCTCTCTCCGCATATCTCCTGGCCATGTATTCCCTATGATCCAGGTTGCCAAGCTGGTCCAGCACAAGTTTGTGTGACAATCAGGATTGGGCCAAAGTAGTGAGGTATGCTTGTTCATGATTTCAGATATCTGTTTCTAGGAAATCCAGCTCCCGTCTGAGTGTCAAGCATGCCCCGTATACTGTCTTAATCATGTGCCCACGCAACATTGGTTTAAGTGTATCCCATTGTAGTAATTTGTTATTGACTCCGATAAGTGGAGCGGAGCGCTTCGAGTGGTAGACACCAGACAGAAATCTTGGATTTACCCCTCCCCATGTTAGTTGGATCTACAGGGGAAAATGATCGGATAACATGCTGTCAAAATATTCTGCACGGGTTACCCTTGTGAGAGCGTCTTGGGAACAATACATTAGGTCAATCCTAGTGTGTAGGTCATTTAGTCCAGAGTATTATGAATATTCCTTCTCTCTGGCAGGGTGTAGATTTCACAACGCCTCTTGCACTTGAAGGTTGGCAGCCCACGTTTGTAGGTGCTGTGCAAGAGAAATTTTTATGTGCACCCATAAGTGGGGGCATAAACGGTCCTTGTATATGTCAGGGGTACATTTAAAGTCACCCCCCCAGTATGATGGGGCCGAAGGGAATTGGAGCAGTGCCAGGGATAGTGATTGTGGGAATGGGGGCTGACCTGCATTGGGTGCTGTTAGACCTGGCACCATTGGCATTGGTCTCCCCTGCATTTGTTGCCTTTGCCTCCTGTATTTTTGCTGTATGTTGGACTCCGTTTTGCTGGTCTAGATGCTTTCGGCACTTTGCCACTGCCTTTCAGTGCCAAAGTGCAAGTGCTCCCTTTGTAAATTGTTGTTATGGATTGGTATTTCCATTATTGGCTTTTGATTTACTAGTCAGTCCCTAGTACAGTGCACCGTGTGTGCCCAGGGCCTGTAAATCAAATGCTGCTAGTGGGCATTGCCTTTGGAATAAGCCTTTCTGCTCGTGCCAAGCTACTGAGGGGGTGAGCAGGTGTGATCTAAAGTGTGTAATCCCCTTTCCCTGACTAGGAGCAAGGGTCCCTATTTGGACAAAGGTGCCTACCCCTGCCAGCTAGAGACCCCCATTCTAACAGGGTATGTTAGGGGAAACAACCTTTACAATGAGGTTTTTGCCTCGTTGTGCCTTTACCACACATTTTTTAACACCCATATTTTTACCACATGCATGCCTTCACAATGCATGCTTTTAGTAATGCATTTATGGTATGTTGGGTTGTGAGGGGGGTCTCACCCCACAAATACATTGTTTTAATATAAAAAACAATAATGCGTGGTAATGGCATGCATTTTAAAAGCATGTTCTTGGTAAAAACATGCATGGTAAAAAATGCGTGGTAAAGTCATATGATGTCTTTACCTGCGCTGTACTGTCGTACAACCGTGTGTTAGTGAGTGTGTGAGTGCTTGTATGGGGGAGTCAGTGGCTCTGTTGTGAGGCTGTATGAGTGGGTGAGTGTGTGGGTGTGTGAGTGACTAGGTATATAAGTGGGTGTGTGAGTAGCTGTGTGGGTGAGTCTGTGGCTATGTGAGTGGGTGACCAGGTTAGTGACTGGTTGTAGGAGTGGTTGTATGGGTGAGTAGATGGCTGTGTGAGTGGCTGTACGAGTGAGTGAGTTGGTGTGTGTGTACTGGTTGGATCTGTGAATGGGTATGTGAGTGGTTGCTTGGGAGTAGGAATGGGTGTATGAGAGGTTGTATGGGGTGTGCGTGGGATTGTGAGTGGTTCTATGGATGATGCCATCAGTGATTTCATTTGAGATGTCATCACGATGTCAGTGACCATTTCATGAGTGATGTAATATGTGAGGTCATAAGCAGTACATTGCGGGGGCATAAGTTATAGTTAGCTCATTTAACTATAATGGCTGAATTTCACTGGTTTTGTACGAGGGAAATCTGAGCCTAGCTATAACGTCCCTGTAACCTTTCCTTTTTTTAAATTCTATTTCCAATATTTACCTTCCCTGTAACCTTTGGTTGTTTAAGTGAATTTTGAAGGTTTTTCAAATTCTAATTCCTAACTATAGCGTCCCTGTAAACCTTGTAACCTTCGCTTTTTAAGTGTGTGTATATATATGTATGTATATATATATATATATATATATATATATATACATATATATATATATATATGCACATTCATACCTACATACATACATATATATACATACATACATATATATGTATATATATATTCACAGAAAAAAACCATAGGTTTCAGGGGTGTTATAATTAGCTGGCCATTTCACTCTTACAAAACCATAGAAATTCCTCCGTTATAGTTAGTTCTGCTAACTATAACTTGCGCGCCCGCAATGCACTGCTGATGATGTCACATATTGCATCATTCATGACATGGTCAGTGACATCACTGATGACATCACTGATGACATCTCAAATGACATCACTGATGACATCATCCAGTGAATGTGGTTTAGTTTCAAATTTAAATATGTATTATATATATACCAATCTGTATTGAAGATTGAGTGGATATATAACTGTCTGGATGGAAGATTTAGTAGCTGTCTGATTGTCTGTTTAAGTGGGTAATTAAAAGTATCTCACTTAATACATGGATTAGTAACTAAACTATGTGAATGTGTGCATCACTGTCTCTGTTGTTGTATAACATGCTGCATCAGTTGATCACTAACTACATGAGTGTGTATATTAGTTATTTATTAGTTGGGTGAGTATTTGTATGGGACACTGAGTTTGTGTGTGGTTGGATGGGGTGTGTGTAACTCTATGCATAGATGTGTGAATGGTTGATTGACTAGGTGTATAGGTTTAAGTGTGCATGTGGAAACAGTTGTTTGGGTGACTGAGTGTATTTATTTGTGTGTTGGTGAGCGAATATATGTTTTAGTTGTACATCTTCAACAAAGTAAAAAAATAAAAGGCATTGTATGTGAGAGTTGATGTATATAAATAAGTATGTGTAAGAGTCAGTGATTGTGAGAGTAACTATATGAATGAGTATAATTGTAATGGTGATTTCTTAACATATTAACTATGAGTTACTATGTGTTTGAATAAATGAGGTGTTGTTGGATAATTGTGTTAGTGAGTAAATGTAAGTGTGATTAATTTTTTTCATGAGTGAGTAGGATGACTGCATAACTGACTAAGATGACTGCTGATGTGTCAATGTCTATATATGTGTATAAGTGCTTTTGATAGTGTTCTATTAATTAGTGACTGCATGTATAAATGATTCTGTTGTTGAATGGGTAGTTGTGTGTGTAGACTTAGGAATCAGTGAGTGGGTATGTAGTAACTGGTATTGGTGTGTCAATGGTTTCAAATATGGTACTCTGTATTTTACAGTGAGTGATGAAAGGTTATACTAGTGTATGATGAGGTGTATCAGATTGTCACGTGGATGATGTTATCAGTGATGTCATTTGAGATGTCATCAGTGATGTCATCAGTGATGTTACTGACCATGTCATTAATGATGCAATATGTGACATCATCAGCAGTGCATTGCGGGCGCGCGAGTTATAGTTAGCAGAAATAACTATAACGGAGGAATTTCTATGGTTTTGTAAGAGTGAAATGGCCAGCTAACTATAAAACCCCTGAAACCTATGTGAATTTCTAAGGTTTTTTAAATGCTAATTTCTAACTATAGTGTCTCTGAAACCTATGGTTTTTTCAGTGAATTTCAAAGCTTTTTTAAATGCTAATTTCTAACTATAACGTCTCTGAAACCAATGTTTTTTTCAGTGAAATTCAAAGCTTTTTTAAATGCTAATTTCTGAGTATGATAGTAGTTATACTTATTTTTGTACTGATTTTCTACAGTTTTTAAACTGTTTATGTATAAATATTTTATTCATTAAATAACATTATATATTTTCATAAAATTGCCCAAATTTTTTTAAAAAATTCAAACAAAAATATTGATTCATTTTTTTGTTTTAATTTTTCATTTTAATACATTTATATTATTTATTTATTTATTTTTTTTAATCCCTTTTTTTTCGGAGTCGAGCACTCAAAGCGTACACATCACGGTGGGTGCGCGAATTCTAGCCGCCATTTTAGAAAAGTCGTGAAGGATCCGCGTACGGTGTGCAACGGCTGCGTGTTTTTGTTACATCATATACATTTAATATTACATGATGTGCGGGATTGGTATGCGACAAGTCCGCGACTCCTGCTCCCGCGCATTCGTGACACATGCGCATTACGGTACAACATGCTTGCTCGGTGGCGGGTCTCGCGTGACGTTATATACGTGCTGGGGTGGCTGGGTGCGCGACTCTTGCAAAAAAAATGTATGTTTAAAAATGATATGTATGTGTCTTTAATATACATGTTACGGCAATAGATTGTCGAATTATTCATAAAAATAATTTATTTGTACTTATAATAAACTTATACTATTTTTAAATATATTTTCGCGAAGTCGGGTGCATGCATCGTGAGTGCAGAGAACCAGGTCAGCAGAGCTCCTGTAGAGCCAGAGAAACCAGGTCAGCAGAGCCGTTGTAGAGCCAGAGAACCAGGTCAGCAGAGCTGCTCTAGAGCCTAAGAAGCAGGTCAGCAGAGCTGCTCTAGAACCAGAGAACCAGGTCAGCAGAGCTGATCTAGAGCCAGAGACCCAGGTCAGCAGAGCTGCTCTAGATGCTGAGAACCAGGTCAGCAGAGCTGCTGTAGAGCCAGAGAACCAGGTCAGCAGAGCTGCTCTAGAGCCAGAGAACCAGGTCAGAAGAGCTGCTTTAGAGCCATAGAACCAGGTCAGCAGAGCTGCTCTAGAGGCAGAGAACCAGGTCAGCAGAACGGCTTTAGAGCCAGAGAACCAGGTCAGCAGAGCTCTTTAGAGGGAGAGAATCAGGTCAGCAGAGCTGCTTTAGAGCCAGAGAACCATGTCAGCAGAGCTGCTCTAGAGCCATAGAACCAGGTAAGCAGAGCTGCTTTAGAGCCAGAGAACCAGGTCAGCAGAGCTGCTCTAGAGGCAGAGAGCCAGGTCAGCAGAGCTGCTTTAGAGGGAGAGAACCAGGTCAGCAGAGCTGCTTTAGAGCCAGAGAACCAGTTCAGCAGAGCTGCTCCAGAGCCAGAGAAACCAGGTCAGCAGCGCTGCTTTAGAGGGAGAGAACCAGGTCAGCAGAGCTGCTTTAGAGCTAGAGAACCAGGTCAGCAGAGCTGCTTTAGAGACAGGGAACCAGGTCAGCAGAGCTGCTTTAGAGCCATAGAACCAGGTCAGCAGTGCTGCTCTAGAGGCAGAGAACCAGGTCAGCAGAGCTGATTTAGAGGGAGAGAACCAGGTCAGCAGAGCTGCTTTAGAGCAGCCAGAGAACCAGGCCAGCAGAGCTGCTCTAGAGCCAGAGAACCAGGTCAGCAGAGCTGCTTTAGACCCCTAGGACCAGGTCAGCAGAGCTGCTTTAGAGCCAGAGAACCAGGTCAGCAGAGCTGCTCTAGAGCCTAAGAACCAGGTCAGCAGAGCTGCTCTAGAGCCAGAGAACCAGGTCAGCAGAGCTGCTGTAGAGCCAGAGAAACCAGATCAGTAGAGCTGCTTTAGAGCGAGAGAACCAGTTCAGCAGAGCTGCTTTGGAGGGAGAGAACCAGGTCAGCAGAGCTGCTTTAGAGCCAAGGGACCAGGTCAGCAGAGCTGCTCTAGAACCAGAGAACCAGGTCAGCAGAACTGATTTCGAGCCATAGAACCGGTTCAGCAGAGCTGCTTTAGAGCCAGAGAACCAGGTCAGCAGAGCTGCTGTAGAGCCAGAGAACCAGGTCAGCAGAGCTGCTCTAGAGCCTAAGAACTAGGTCAGCAGAGTTGCTCTAGAGCCAGAGAACCAGGTCAGCAGAGCTGCTTTAGAGGGAGAGAACCAGGTCAGCAGAGCTGCTTTAAAGCCAGAGAACCAGGCCAGCAGAGCTGCTTTAGAGCCAGAGAACCAGGTCAGCAGAGCTGCTTTAGAGCCGGAGAACCAGGTCAGCAGAGCTGCTATAGAGCCAGAGAACCAAGACAGCAGAGCTGCTTTAGAGCCATAGAACCAGGTCAGCAGAGCTGCTCTAGAGCCTAAGAACCAGGTCAGCAGAGCTGCTCTAGAGCCAGAGAACCAGGTCAGCAGAGCTGCTGTAGAGCCAGAGAAACCAGGTCAGTAGAGCTGCTTTAGAGGGAGAGAACCAGGTCAGCAGAGCTGCTCTAGAGGGAGAGAACCAGGTCAGAAGAACTGCTCTAGAGCCAGAGAACCATGTCAGCAGAACTGCTTTAGAGCCATAGAACAGGGTCAGTAGAGCTGCTTTAGAGCCAGAGAACCAGGGCAGCAGAGCTGTTGTAGAGCCAGAGAACCAGATCAGCAGAGCTCCTCTGTAGCCTAAGAACTAGGTCAGCAGAGCTGCTGTAGAGCCAGAGAAACCAGGTCAGCAGAGCTGCTTTAGAGGGAGAGAACCAGGTCAGCAGAGCTGCTTTAGAGCCAGAGAACCAGGTCAGCAGAGCTGCTCTAGCTGACACTGACTGACTGACACTGACTGACACTGATTGACTGACACTGACTGACACTGACTGACTGACACTGACTGACTGACAATGACTGACACTGATTGACTGAAACTGACTGACTGACACTGACTGACTGACTGACTGACTGACTGACACACACTGACTGACACTGATTTACTGACACTGACTGACTGACACTGATTGACTGACACTGACTGACTGACTGACACTGTGTTGGAGGGAGGACCACCGGGGAGTCGGGGAGACTATTCCGGGGCACCTTCCTACCGCAAAGGTATAGCCGAGCGCCGCTGAGAAGCCCCCTTCGGGGAGGTCCTTCTCCTATGATCGCACTAGGCCCAGTAACACCACCACACAGGACTCAGTATCAGTTGCTTGTCTTGGTTCTTTATCAAAAGTAGCACGCTCAATATTTACAGTGGGATCGAGGGATCCAGTAAGAGTCTCAATGTCTGTAAGAGGGATAGGGTAGCGGGACAGTCTTAGTACCAACCAGGTACGGGAGGGCTCTGCGCCCGACCTTGAGTGCTGGTCTCAGAGCGGCTCGGACGTGGGGAGCCGCGACGGCGTCTGCAGAGCTCGGGTGGTAGTTCCGCTTGGGTCGTGCCGCGACACAGTCAGCAGGGCTCCGGTGGTAGGTCCGCTTCGGTCGAGCCGCGACGAGATCAGCTGGGCTCTGATGGTAAGGTTCAACAAGGTCGGGCCGCGACGGCGTCAGCAGGGCCCCAAAGGTTCGTGAAGGTCTTTAAGCACGGTGGAGCCGCGACGTCTTCAGCAGGGCTCAGAGTGTGCGTTCAGGATGAGTCTTCTTCCGTAGGGTCAGCCACGATCCGATCAGCAGGGCTCTTGACTCCGGGATACAACTGTAGTCCTGTTGTCGGGTCGCCCCAGATATAGGACTGGAGCCCTTTGATGTCCGGACCCTTGCGCCCGGAGGGGGCGGAGAGGCCGGGTAGGGAGCGGCGAGACGCCCAGCAGGAGAGGCGCCAGGCCCCAGAGAGCTGTGGGGCGATCGCACCTAGGTGTGGAAGGACGGTTGGGGGTCCCATCGATACTGCCCTCCGCCAGGAGTAGGAAGGGTTCACGTGGTATCCCCCGGGCCAGGGGTTGGTGCCTCGATGTCGGGCCTCGCTGGGACAGAGGCCGGGTGAAGCGGGGTCACGCAGGTGGTCACGTGGAGTGACGTATAATCCAAAATGGAGGAGCCCCGAGGTGCATGGGACCTCGTGCGGCTTAGCGAGGGGGAACAGGACCACGCCACGAGGCCGGCTCCCACACACTGACTGACTGACACTGACTGACTACTCTCTACTTCGCTACTACTTACTCTCTACTACTCTCTACTACTCTCTCTCTCTACTACTCACTCTCTACTGCTCATTCTCTGCTACTCTCTACTACTCCCTCTCTACTACTCCCTCTCCACTACTCTCTACTACTCACTCTCTACTACTCACTCTCTACTACTCTCTCCTACTCTCTCTCCTACTCACTCTCTACTACTCACTCGCTACTACTCTCTACTACTCACTCTCTACTACTCACGCTCTACTCCTCTCTACTACTACTCTCTTTTACTCACTCTCTACTACTCACTCTACTACTCTCTCCAACTCACTCTCCACTACTCTACTACTCACTCTCTATGACTCTCTACTACTCACTCTCTACTACTCACTCTCTACTACTCTCTCTCTACTACTCACTCTCAACTAATCACTCTCTACTACTCACTCTCTACTACTCACTATCTACTATTCACTCTCTACTACTCTACTACCCTCCACTACTCTCTCTACTACTCACTCTCTACTACTCACTCTGCTACTCTCTACAACTCACTCTTTACTACTCACTCTCTACTACTCTCTCTCTACTACTCACTCTCTACTACTCTACTATTCTCTACTACTCACTCTCTACTACTCACTCTCTAATACTCATGCTCTACTACTCACTCTCTACTACTCTCTACTGCTCACTCTCCACTACTCACTCTCTACTACTCACTCTCTACTACTCTATACTACTACTCTTTACTACTCACTCTCTACTACTCACTATCCACTACTCTCTACTACTCACTCTACTACTCTCTACCACTCAATCTCCACTACTCTACTACTCACTCTCTATTACTCTCTACTACTCACTCTCTACTACTCACTCTACTACTCTCTACTACTCACTCTCTACTACTCTCTCTCTACTACTCACTCTCTACTATTCCCTCTCTACTACTCACTCTCTACTACTCACTCTCTACTACTCTACTACCCTCTACTACTCTCTCTACTACTCACTCTCTACTACTCACTCTACTACTCTCTACTACTCTCTACAACTCACTCTTTACTACTCACTCTCTACTACTCTCTCTGTACTACTCTCTACTACTCACTCTCTAATACTCATGCTCTACTACTCACTCTCTACTACTCGCTCTCTACTGGTCACGATCCACTACTCACTCTCTACTACTCTCTCTACTTCTCACTCTCTTCTACTCTCTCTACTACTCACTCTCTACTGCTCTCTACTACTCACTCTCTACTATACACTCTCTACTACTTGCTGTCTACTACACGCTCTCTACTACTCTCTTCTACTCACTCTCTACTACTCACTCTCTGCTACTCACTCTCTGCTACTCCAATAATCTCTACTACTCTCTACTACTCATTCTCTACTCTCTATTAATCACTCTCTACTCTATACCTCTCTCTACCTCTCTCTCTACTTCTCTCTACCTCTCTACCTCTACCTCTCTTCCTCTACACCTCTACCTCTACACCTCTACCTCTACACCTCTCTCCACCTCTCTCTACACGCACATATATGCACATATATATCTATATGCATATATATGCATATGCATTTATATATGTATGTGTATATGTTGGAGGGAGGACCACCGGGGAGTCGGGGAGACTATTCCGGGGCACCTTCCTACCGCAAAGGTATAGCCGAGCGCCGCTGAGAAGCCCCCTTCGGGGAGGTCCTTCTCCTATGATCGTACTAGGCCCAGTAACACCACCACACAGGACTCAATATCAGTTGCTTGACTTGGTTCTTTATCAGAAGTAGTACGTTCAATATTTACAGTGGGATCGAGGGATCCAGTAAGAGTCTCAATGTCTGTTAGAGGGATAGGGTAGCGGGACAGTCTTAGTACCAACCAGGTACGGGAGGGCTCTGCGCCAGACCTTGAGTGCTGGTCTCCGAGCGGCTCGGACGTGGGGAGCCGCGACGGCGTCTGCAGGGCTCGGGTGGTAGTTCCGCTTGGGTCGAGCCGCGACACAGTCAGCAGGGCTCCGGTGGTAGGTCCGCTTCGGTCGAGCCGCGACGAGGTCAGCTGGGCTCTGATGGTAAGGTTCAACAAGGTCGGGCCGCGACAGCGTCAGCAGGGCCCCAAAGGTTCGTGAAGGTCTTTAAGCACGGTGGAGCCGCGACGTCGTCAGCAGGGCTCAGATTGTGGGTTCAGGATGAGTCTTCTTCCGTAGGGTCAGCCGCGATCCGATCAGCAGGGCTCTTGACTCCGGGATACAACTGTTGTCCTGTTGTCGGGTCGCCCCAGATATAAGACTGGAGCCCTTTGATGTCTGGACCCTTGCGCCCGGAGGGGGCGGAGAGGCCAGGTGGGGAGCGGCCAGACGCCCAGCAGGAGAGGCGCCAGGCCCCAGAGAGCTGTGGGGCGATCGCACCTAGGTGTGGAAGGACGGTTGGGGGTCCCATCGATACTGCCCTCCGCCGGGAGTGGGAAGGGTTCACGTGGTATCCCCCGGGCCAGGGGTTGGCGCCTCGATGTCGGGCCTCGCTGGGACAGAGGCCGGGTGAAGCGGGGTCACGCAGGTGGTCACGTGGAGTGACGTATAATCCAAAATGGAGGAGCCCCGAGGTGCATGGGACCTCGTGCGGCTTAGCGAGGGGGAATAGGACCACGCCACGAGGCCGGCTCCCACACGCGTCCCCCCCAGCTGAAGGCAGGGAGAGTCACCCATCTCCTTGGGGGTTCTCCTCGCCGAGGCGGAAGAATCGGGACAGGCCGTCAGCATTGGCGTGGTCGCTGCCGGGCCGGTGTTCCGCAGTGAAGTCCATCCCTTGCAGCGAGATGGACCACCGCAACAACTTGGGGTTCTCGCCCCGCATTTGCATGAGCCACCGCAAGGGCCGGTGGTCAGTTTGGACCCTGAAGTGGGTGCCGAAAAGGTAGGGCCGGAGCTTCTTGAGAGCCCATACCACGGCGAAGGCCTCCCGCTCGATGGTGCTCCACCTCTGTTCTCGCAGCAGCAGTCGGCGGCTGATAAAGGCCACAGGTCGGTCGAGGCCCTTGGCGTCCATTTGGGAGAGGACCGCCCCGACCCCGTACTCCGAGGCATCGGTCTGGACTACAAATTCCTTGCTGTAGTCAGGGGCCTGTAGCACAGGGGCCGCGCACATGGCCGCCTTGAGGGCCTCAAAAGCGGTCTGACAGCGGGGCGTCCAGTGCACCGCCTTGGGCTGTTTCTTGGAAGTGAGCTCCGTAAGGGGGCCCACAATGCTGCCATAATCCTTGATGAATCGTCGGTAGTAGCCTGTGAGGCCTAGGAAGGCCCGGACAGCGGTTTGGGTTGCGAGGGGCTCCCACGCCTGGATGGCGTCGACCTTTAACTGGAGGGGTGCCACTTGGCCACTCCCCACCTGGTGGCCCAGATAGGTCACAGATCCTTGACCGATCTGGCATTTACTGGCCTTAATGGTTGGCCCGGCTCTTTGGAGAGCGGCCAGGACTTCCCCGAGGTGTCCTAGGTGCGCGGCCCAGTGGTCGCTGAAGACTGCAATGTCGTCGAGGTAGGCCGCGCTGAAGGCTTCTATTCCGGCCAGGACCTTGTTCACTAGCCTCTGAAAGGTCGCTGGGGCGTTCTTCATACCGAAGGGCATTACCCGAAAGTGGTAGTGCCCATCGGGGGTGGAAAAGGCAGATCGTTCCTGGGCGCCGGGAGTGAGCTTGATCTGCCAGTACCCAGCGGTGAGATCAAAGGTGCTTAGGTAGCGGGCGGCCCCTAAGCGATCGATCAGCTCGTCTGCTCGTGGCAAGGGGTGGGCATCGGTCTTGGTGACTGTGTTCAGGCCCCGGTAGTCGACACAAAATCTGAGTTCCGGGGCAGTGCCGGGGGCGGCGGCCTTCGGCACCAAGACTACCGGGCTGGCCCACGGGCTGTCGGAAGGCTCGATGACTCCAAGGGAGAGCATCTTGGCGACCTTGGTCTGTATGCAGGCTCGGACTCGGTCAGGTACTCTGTAAGCGCGGTGTCGCACAGGGGGGCTGTCCCCAGTATCCACGTCGTGGACGCACCAGGGGGTCACCCCGGGCGTGAGAGAGAAGAGGGCAGCGAAGGGTTGCAGCAGCTTCTGGCAGTCATGGCGCTGTTCTGGTGTCAGGGTGGCGGAGAGGCGGACGCCCTCCAAGGAGCCGTCTTGGCCCGAGGACCCCAGGAGGTCTGGTAGGGGCTCGGAGTCACTTTCGCCCCCATCGTCGGTAGCCAGCAGTAGGCTTAGTTCAGTTCGGGCAAAGTGGGGCTTGAGCCGGTTGGCGTGTAGGACCCGGAGGGGGTTCCTCGGGGACTCCATGTCGACCAGGTATGTGACGGGGCTCTTCCTCTCAACTACCTTGAAGGGCCCGGTCCACTTGTCCTGCAGGGCGCAGGGGTCCACGGGTGACATGACCCAGACTTGCTGGCCCGGCTCGAACTCGATGGCTGAGGCATTTTCGTCATACCAGCGTTTCATGTCTTCTTGGCTGGCTTCGAGGTTGGCTTCTGCCAGGGCCCGGAACTTACGAGTCTGGTTCCGCAGGGTCAGGAGGTACCGGTAGACGTCAGGAGGGGCATCTTGGACTTGCGCCTCCCAGCCCTCCTTGACCAGGCTGAGGGGCCCTCGGACGGGGTGCCCATACAACAGTTCGAAGGGGCTGAAGCCCAGGGATTTCTGTGGTACCTCCCGATAGGCGAACAGGAGGCAGGGCAGCAGGACATCCCATCTCCTCCTCAGGGGCTCTTCCAGGCCTTTGATCATCCCCTTCAGGGTTCTGTTGAACCGCTCGACCAGTCTGTTCGCCTGGGGGTGGTAAGGGGTGGTGAATTTATAGGTGACCCCACATTGTTGCCAGAGGGATCTCATGTACTTTGAAATAAAGTTCGTACCCCTGTCGCTTACCACTTCTCGGGGGAACCCCACCCTGGAGAAGATCCCCATCAGGGCCCGGCCCACCACTGGAGCTGTCACGGTGCGGAGTGGGATGGCCTCGGGGTATCGGGTGGCGTGGTCGACCATTACCAGGATGAAGCGGTGCCCCAGGGCGGTTCGGGGGTCGAGGGGCCCCACGATGTCGATTCCCACTCGTTCGAACGGGGTGTGGACGGCTGGAAATGGTTGGAGGGGGGCTTTCACTCGCCCCCCAGTCTTCCCGCTAGCTTGGCAGGTCGGGCAGGACCGGCAGTGATGGTCCACGTCTCTTCTCATTCGGGGCCAATAGAAATGGGTCACTAGGCGGCTGTAAGTTTTGTCCCGCCCGAGGTGTCCGGCGAGGGGCACGTCATGCGCCAGGTTCAGGAGGAACTCTCGAAATCGGAGGGGAACCACCAGCACCCGGCCGGCCCCTAGTTCAGCGACTTTCTGCTCGCTATACAATAAGTCATTGTCCCAATAGACCCAGTGGGTTCCCGTGGGGTCCCCCGCAGCCTGGGCGGCCGCTTGCTGTCGGGCCCCCTCGAGGGACGGGCAGGCCTTCTGCTCTTGCTGGAATTGTTCACGGGTGGGGCTCCCGTCGTGGCGCCACTGGGCCAGCTCGGGGATCTCGCTGAGGGAGGCGGCCTCGTCGGGAGAAAGTTCGGATGGCCCGGCCTCCTCGTGAGGTTCCTCCGTGCCGGAGGAGGGTGATAGTTCGGGGCCCGTCGGCTTGTCGGGGGCCGTGGCAGCGGCTGGTTGGGCGGTCATGGACCGGGTGGTGGGGCAGGCCCACTCGGGCAGTCCTAGCATCCCCAGATGCTCTCGGCGTTCCACCCCGGGCCCAGGGTGAGCTCTCTAGGTCGTTCTCCAGGAGGCAGTCCATAGGGGCGTCGTCGCGGACAGTTACTTTTAGGGTGCCGGACACTCCTCCCCACTCGAAGGGGATCCTGGCCATCCGGCACATGCTCTCGGTGTTGTCCGCGGTCCGGACAGGATATAGGACATGCGGCAGGATTTGTTCGGGGGTCACCAGGTGGCAGCGGACAGCGGTCACACTGGCCCCAGTGTCCTGGAGGGCCTCGGCCCGTCGTCCATTGATGGTGACCCACTGTTGGTACTTCTGGGTGTTGCTTGGGATGGCAGCTCGGGGCACCATTTCTCGGGAGCCCAGGCATACAAGCGACATGGCAGCTGGTTCCCACTCGGGGGACCCGTCGTCGTAGTTTTCCTCCTCGTCTTCTCCCTCCCCCAGGGCTGCGGCGGCTATTTGTCGGGGAGGGGGCCCAGCGGTCCCGTTACGTCGGTTCACGGGGCAGGCCGGGCCGCTCGCATAGTGGCCGGTCTGCTGACAGCCGAAGCAGGTCACTGTCGGTCGTGGTCCAGGCCGTGCGATAGGGGTCCCCCTTCGGCCCAGGGTCGGGGAAGTGTGGTTGGTGGCTTGGCCTCGTGGCGGGCTTCTGGGCGGCCCGGCCGGGAATTCTCAACTGTGGTGGGACCCCCCTCCTCCGCCTCGCTGGCGGGGAGGTCCCGTGGTACTCCGTTGGTAGTCCCCCACTGGGTTCCGGGGGACCCGGGTGTTGACCCATCGGTCTGCTTCGGCGGCGAGCTTCCGGGGCTCGGTCAGTTTACTGTCCAGGAGGTGTTGCCTTAGTTCAACAAAGCAGTTGTTGGCGAGGTGCTCCCAGACAATGAGGTCGAACAGTTCATTGTATGAGGTGACCTTGCTTCCTTTTATCCATCCTTCCAACGCTCGGCTGAAGAAGTCCACGTATTCGACCCATGTGGTACCGGGGAGCTTCTTGCAGTCCCGTAAACGCTGCCGGTACATCTCGGCTGATAGTCCGAAGCGTGTGAGTAGGGCTTCTTTCATGTGGTCGTACGATGTCATCACCGCGTCGGGGAGTTGCAGCAGGGTATCCCGGCCCTCGCTGAGGAACCTCCCCCATAGGCCAGCACCCCAATACTTCCGGGGAACCCGATGGGAGGTCATGGCTACTTCGTACGCTCGGAACCATTGCTGGATGTCGTCATTTTTATAGTACTCCTTGACGACATCCTTGGGGATGTGAACCTTTGGCTCGGTCAGGGGCAGAGCGTCCCGGGCTCCGGGGTTGCTGGTCTCCCCCGTTTTTGCTTTTAGTTCAAGTTCCTTAAGGCTCCTCTCGTGCTCGAGGGTTAGCCGTATCTCCTCTAGTTCCCGATGCCGTTTCCTTTCCTCGATTTCCTCTTGCAGCCGTAGTTGCTCCAAGGCTATTTTCTTCTCCGCCAGTAGGAGCTCACCGTCCAGCCGGAGTCGGGCGAGGTCCATTTCGTGTGTCCGGACCCTCTCCCGTTCTCGCATTTCTTCGTGGGAAAGGCTGGTTTCTGGGACGGTTCGCCCCCCATCTGTCGGGGTTGGGGTCGGCAGGTTTCCGTCCCGGGCCGAGGTCCCTTCGGCTCGGGGTGGAGTGGTCTCGGGTTCTGTCCAGGCTTTCAGGGCTTTCTGCATTTCTTCCTTGGTGCCCAATCCTGTGGTTGGGATCCCTTTGTCCTTGCAGAATTGTTTCAGTTCTTTGTGGGTGTATTCTTCCAACCTTTCCGGCTGGAAGGTTGCGGCCACGGTTGCCTCTTGGCCTTCCATGGTTCCCTTTTCTTTTTCCGTCTGGTTAGGTAGTGGGTGCGTTACTTGCCTGTACGATTGCGTCTGGCTCGGATCCCGTCGCTGGCCACCAAATGTTGGAGGGAGGACCACCGGGGAGTCGGGGAGACTATTCCGGGGCACCTTCCTGCCGCAAAGGTATAGCCGAGCGCCGCTGAGAAGCCCCCTTCGGGGAGGTCCTTCTCCTATGATCGTACTAGGCCCAGTAACACCACCACACAGGACTCAATATCAGATGCTTGACTTGGTTCTTTATCAGAAGTAGTACGTTCAATATTTACAGTGGGATCGAGGGATCCAGTAAGAGTCTCAATGTCTGTTAGAGGGATAGGGTAGCGGGACAGTCTTAGTACCAACCAGGTACGGGAGGGCTCTGCGCCAGACCTTGAGTGCTGGTCTCAGAGCGGCTCGGACGTGGGGAGCCGCGACGGCGTCTGCAGGGCTCGGGTGGTAGTTCCGCTTGGGTCGAGCCGCGACACAGTCAGCAGGGCTCCGGTGGTATGTCCGCTTCGGTCGAGCCGCGACGAGGTCAGCTGGGCTCTGGTAGTAAGGTTCAACAAGGTCAGGCCGCGACAGCGTCAGCAGGGCCCCAAAGGTTCGTGAAGGTCTTCAAGCACGGGGGAGCCGCGACGTCGTCAGCAGGGCTCAGAGTGTAGGTTCAGGATGAGTCTTCTTCCGTAGGGTCAGCCGCGATCCGATCAGCAGGGCTCTTGACTCCGGGATACAACTGTTGTCCTGTTGTCGGGTCGCCCCAGATATAGGACTGGAGCCCTTTGATGTCCGGACCCTTGCGCCCGGAGGGGGCGGAGAGGCCGGGTAGGGAGCGGCCAGACGCCCAGCAGGAGAGGCGCCAGGCCCCAGAGAGCTGTGGGGCAATCGCACCTAGGTGTGGAAGGACGGTTGGGGGTCCCATCGATACTGCCCTCCACCGGGAGTGGGAAGGGTTCACGTGGTATCCCCCGGGCCAGGGGTTGGCGCCTCGATGTCGGGCCTCGCTGGGACAGAGGCCGGGTGAAGCGGGGTCACGCAGGTGGTCACGTGGAGTGACGTATAATCCAAAATGGAGGAGCCCCGAGGTGCATGGGACCTCGTGCGGCTTAGCGAGGGGGAATAGGACCACGCCACGAGGCCGGCTCCCACAGTATATTTATTATATATACACATATATATAATCTGTATATCTATATAAATACAAATATAAATGCATGCATACATATACATATTAAGTTTACCTTTTTTTGCACTTTTGCCTAGTTAGGCCTATAGGAGCATGGCGTTTGTCCCATTTGTTCATGTGCATTTGGGACTGGAAAAACAATACTACAATTAAGCGGCATTTAGGCTGATATCATCAATCTGTCCATATAAGGAAGACTTTGGCTGGATAATGTTTGGATTTTTATTCATTGTATTTATACTGTTTTTTATTAGAGATATTTTATATCCTATTTATTGACAGCTTATTTATTATGTTGTTTTTAATCCATTCCAGTGTATACATACATGTTCGTATTTTTGTTTGATATATACATCAAGCTTCTTATGTGCACTGCAGATATTTGTTGTTGTTTTTTTTATGTGCATATGTATTTATACAGCAAATATTTTGCACATTTTCTAGATTTACAAACCATGTGTAAAAAAGTATGGCCTACTTCTAGCATTTTCACGAAATCTGTCTTCTGTGTCTATGATCACGTGACACAAGAAGTAACTCACCCAGCATATTTAAAATGTAATGGTGGAATGGTCCTCGGTGTGTGAACAAGGGCACGGCTGTGCTCGAAACACGTCACAGAGTGAAGGAATAAAAATCTACCTGCCAATTTATACGGGTCTGTTTCCTTCTGTTCTTGCTTGTGCGCTGCTGTGGAGGTTCGAGGAGTTTGATTTGCTACATATACATATATGCATACATGTGCATGTTATGTACATGAAAGTTTGAAAAACACGAAACTCGCAAAGCTAAAAAGCCACCTAATTACAAACAGAATTGCTTTACCTTAAAAGAGGGCAAGACCTATTGCATTTTCTATGCTTGTTTACTTTGGTTCCATCAAGAAGGCATTCAGATGTGTCACACATTTGCCATAAATTCTGAATGGTGGCACTCTAGTTGCTCATTAGATCACTGTAGTAAGCTACTGCTCACCAGGGAAGTCTGCTGCTGGTATTCAAAGTGCATGTTTCAGTTTGCATGTCAGAATTTTTTTATGAAATAGAAGAGGATTTGAGAAGTCAAAATGTGCCCTAATTTTTCTTTCTGCAGCACTAATCATAATTTCTATGGCAAAATGAACCCCCTCATTTTGTTCCTTTGCAAATAAATGTTTTAAGTGTTCCCACTTTATTCCAATCAAGATGGCTTCAGGTGTGCCGTAGTTTTGTCATAGGTAAGACTGATAGCACTCTAGTTGTTCTTTAGAACACTCTGGGACATTCTGTCATTAGGCTATACGTGGGCTACATCTGGGTGATATTTGTGCTACATTTGGGCTCTTTTGTCTCTGGTGGCCATCTGGGGAGACTTATTTGTTATGAAGTTTCCTAATTTCCTCATTTACTACAGTCTCCTCAGTAGGAAATACTTTCAGTTTTTACTTTGATTCCATCAAGAAGGCATTGAGATGTTTCACACATTTGCCATAAATTCGGAATGTTAGCACTCTAGTTGATTTTTAGATCACTGTAGTAAAGCTACTGCTCAACAGGGAAGTCTGCTGCTGGTATTGAAAGTGCATATTTCAGTCTGCAAGTCAGAATTTTCTAATGAAATAGAAGAGGATTTGAGAAGGCACTCAAAATGTGCCCTAATTTTCCTTTTTTCAGCATTAATCATAATTTCTATGGCAAAATGAACACCCTCATTGTGTTCCTTTTAAATTAAACTCATTCTGTACTACTCACTCACTACTACTTTCTACTACTCACTCTCTACTACTCACTCTCTACTACTCACTCTCTACTACTCTGTACTACTCTCTACTACTGTCTACCACTCACTCTCTACTACTCTCTACTACTCTCTCTTTACTACTCCCTCTCTACTACTCACTCTACTACTCACTTTCTACTATTCACTCTCTACTACTCACTGTTTACTACTCCCTCTCTACTACTCGCTCTTTACTACTCTACTACTCACTCGCCACTACTCACTCTCTACTAGTCGCTCTCTACTACTCTCTACTACTCACTCTCAACTACTCACTCTCTACTACTCTACTACTCTCTACTACTCTCTCTACTACTCTGTCTCTACTACTCACTCTCTACTACTCTGTTACTCTCTACTATTCTCTCTACTACTCACTGTCTACTACCCTCTACTACTCACTCTACTACTCTCTACTACTCTCTACCACTCACTCTCTACTTCTCTACTACTCACTCTCTACTACTCTCTCTACTACTCTCTCTCTTCTACTCACTCTACTACTCTCTACTACCCACTCTCTACTACTCTCTCTCTACTACTCACTCTGCTACTCACTCTTTACTACTCACTCTCTACTATTTACTCTCTACTACTCACTCTCCACTACTCGCTCTCCACTACTTGCTCTCTACTACTCTCTACTACTTACTCTCTACTACTCACTCTCTACTACACACTCTCTACTACTTGCTCTCTACTATTCACTCTCTACTACTCCCTATTACTCACTCTACTACTCACTCTCTACTACTCTCTACTACTCACTCTTTACTACTCCCCTACTCTCTACTACTCACTCTCTGATACTCACTCTCTACTACTCTACTACTCCCTACTACTCACTCGCTACTGCTCACACTCTACTACTCCCTCTCAACTACTCTCTACTACTCACTCTCTATTACTCTCTACTACTCACTCTCTACTCTCTCTCTACTACTCTCTCTCTACTACTCACTCTCTACTACTCACTCTCAACTACTCACTCTCTACTACTGTCTACTACTCACTCTACTACTCACTCTCTACTACTCTCTACTACTCACTCTCTACTTCTCACTCTCTACTACTCTCTACTACTCACTCTCTACTACTCACTCTAATACTCACTCTCTACTACTCTCTCTCTGCTACTCACTCTCTACTACTCACTCTCTACTTCTCTCTACTACTCACTGTTAGACCTGTCAGCCCTTTGGGTGGTCCCTCCTCATCATTATTTATTTTGTCCCACTTTTGCCTCAAACCCTGTTTGAATTTTTCCTTTTTGGGAACCACCAGACTTTTTAGTGTTGCTGCAGATTCAGGGAGCCATTTTACCTACCCCTGAAACTTCTGTCTGAGGGCCTGAAGCACAAAATGGTGGCCACCTGTGACATCACCAGCATCCACTGGAACCTACCAGCACCTTCCAGAACATTCCAGAACTCTGTGACAGTTGGAGGCGGTTTAGAATGTTGGGAGGTTAAGACAGAGTGTTGGCAGTTGGAGCTGGCAGTTGGCACCTGACTGGTGAAGAGAGAGCAGCACAACAGTGAAGGAGGAAGGAGTGAAGCAGCAGGGGTGGAAACTTGTGCCTGGAGTGGGGTCCATAAACCCACCCTTGATACTTGTCCCTACTGATGGATCCCAGCCTGTAGCCCTGTGTGGGAAGAAGCCAGAAAAACTCATCCTAAGGACCTGGACAGCAGGAACAGGCCTTAGAAGCAGAAAGCAGCAAGATCCTGACCTGGAAACTGGTTTCCCTGGAGTCCGGCGTCGAGTAGCCTAAGACCTGGAGCCCGAGGTGGAGAAGCGGCGCTGACTGAAGAAGCAGACGTCGTACCCGGAGCCGCCTGAGGTCGTGAGAGGGCGCCGACGGAGGTCGTGAGGAATACCAAAGGTCGAGGAGGAAGTTAACCGAGGTCGAGTGAGCGGCGTCATCGGAGGAGTGGAGTCCGCCCTCCGGAGTCGTCGGAGACCGAGGTGAAGTGTACCGGAGGTCGGGAGTGAGGATCGCACTCCGGAGTCGCCCGGAACCTGAGAGGAGGAGCACCGGAGGTCGGGGGTGAGGATCGCACCCCGGAGTCGCCGGAAGTCGACATCGAGGCCAGGCCGGCCGACGTCATCGAAGCCGAGAGCGCCATCGGACCGGAGCCGCCCGAAGTCGACATCGAGTAGAGACTGCCCGACGCCGTCGAATCGGAGGTCGAGATCGAACCGAGGCCGCCGACATCGGACCGGAACCGCCTACCGGCGTCGTCTAGAACTGACATTGTGCCGAGGCCGCCGAGACCGAACCGTAACCGCCTCACGGCATCGACACGACTCCAGCGGCGTCGGAACATCAGAAAAAGGGCAGTAAGTGGAGTAGAGGGCGCCTAAGGCCCTGTGGAGACCTGAGAGACTGCTCTAAGGGGCTAGGGAGGTGCTGGAACCAACCTGACTGTGCCAGGGGTGAATTGGGACTAACCTAGAGAGGTTGTGTGGAGAGAGAAAGCCAGGGCACTGGTATTCCCCCCTTGATCTACCTCAGTTTAGGCCTCAGCCTTGTCCCAGCCAGGGAGTAGAACCCCTCAAGCCTTCCACAACCCTACAAGCTGTGCCTGGGCCAAATCAGCCCTTAGGAATTGAAAAGTGATCTGATTACATGAGTGCTGCTGTATACTTTTAATTATTTATTGGGGGCACTGTATTTATTGTGTTAACCTATTTATTGCTTCACTATATTTATTGGTCTACAGGACTTGTTGGTGTACAATATTTATTGGTTCAGTATTTATTGCCTCAGAATATTTAATTGCCTGTATTACCTGCACTTATATTTATGTCCCTTGTATTTATGATCATCCCTATTTATTGAATCTCCAGACAGTATTTATTTGACCTGCACTATTTAAAATTTGTATATTGTGATTGACCTATTTATTTTCCCAATCAGCAACTAAGAGAAAAAAGATAAAGAAAGATATTTTCATAATTTTTACGGTGTAGAGTCGTTTTTGGAACGGATGCACGCATGGTTATTGTATGGGTATATTGTATGCTTAGCACGGTGCCTGTTTCCTGACCACTCGAGCCAAGCTACCACAGTGTGTTCGGGGAGTCCACCACCACCCTGCGGAGTGGGAGTGGGCTGTTTCCAACATAAATTGGTGTTCAGTGGTGGGATTGAGCTGTGCCTACGTATACTCAACAATAACTGTGGGTAGTCCATAGGCCTACACCGGGAGTTTTCTCAAAGCGGCCTTCCTAATTGTGGGTTTTTGTTTTTTTCCAAATTTACTCTGGTGGTGGGAGGAGGTATTATTAAAGGTACCCCCCTGCATTGTTACTGCACAAAAACCTGTCCTCTAACCTGAGTGGGCAAGATGGAGTTTGTACTAGAAAATCTAGAAACGTACACTGTGGCCCAACTCAGGGAGTTTTGCCAGCGGGAGGGGGTGTACTGTCCCCCAGGAGCAAAGAAGGGTGCACTCCAAACCAGCTTAAGGGCTTGGGGGGAGGCACGCCGAGAAAGCAAGGCTGAGGAGGAAGACAGGGATGGAGAGCCTGACCCTGAGGGGGCTGAGATGTACCAACCTGAGGTGGGGAACCTGTCAGCAGGGCCCAGAACCATTTCTAGGAAGGGCAGCAGTGCCTCTAGCGGTGGCTTGTCTGAGGTGGAGTTAACAGACCGGAGGGAGAAAAGACAGCTCACATGGGACTTAGCAAGGCTGGAAAAGGAGAAGGAGGAGCAGAGGATGGCCCATGAATTGCGACTGAAAGAAATAGATCTTCAGATCTTGAGAATCGGGGCACAACCTGTTCCTAATGGTGGCAGCCAAACCCAAGAGATCACCAGGGAATCTAAACCATACCTGCCAAAGGACATAGTGGCTAGCTATGGGGTGGGTGATGATATCGCCAAGTGGCTAGCAGCCTATGAGGTCTCGTTGAGGGCCCATGGGGTTCCAGAGAAGTACTGGGGAGGGGGATTGTATAAGTACATGCCTCCAGCTGGTAGGGATGCTTTATTGGCCCTCGAAGAGGATGAGCAAACCCACTACCCCACCATGAAACTGGCGCTCATCAGAAAGTTTGGACTAACACCTGAAAAGTACAGACAGAAGTTCAGGGGTAGTCACAAACTGGGCACGCAGAATTGGGTGGACTTCCTGGACTATGCGAAGAAGGCAATGGAAGGTTGGATTCAGGGCAGTGAAGTGAGGAACTACGAGGAGTTGTTTGACCTAGTACTGAAGGAACACCTGCTCGAGAAATGTTTCCCTGAACTGCGGCAACACCTGGTGGATAGCAAGCTGACCAGTCCCCGGAAGCTTGCTGAGGAGGCAGACATTTGGGCTAGTACCCGGGTGTCCACAAGGGGGACTGGAGGGGATACTCAAAAGGCCGGACAGGGCGCCCCCCAGAAGAAAGAGGGAGGGGAAAAGAAAAAGGAGTTCTCCAAAGGCCCCCAAAATAACTTCCAAGGGAAGGGAACAGGATTCACCTCTAAGGCTAACCCACCCAGAAACCCTAATCCTGGCCAGAGTCAGCAGCCAAGGGTTGTCCATTGCTACGAGTGCGGTGGCGTTGGACACTATAAAGGAGATCCGAAGTGCCAGAAACGACCACCCCCTCCCACTGGAGGAAAGACCCCCGGAGTAGCTAGTGCAGTGCTCGGGGAGGAGATGCCCTTAACTAAGGGAAGGGAGTGGGCGGGTGTCACTTTAGTGTCCCTGGGAGAACGGGAGATGGTTCCTAAGATCCAGGTGCCCGCAAATACCGCAAAGTATGGGCAGTGGGTCACCATCAACGGCCAAAGAGGGGAGGCTCTGAGAGACACAGGAGCCAGTATGACTATGGTGCGTAGTCAACTGGTGTCTCCAGAGCAGGTAATTCCCGATGTACTCCACCCAGCCGCGATGGCTGACGGCAGAACAGGTCACTATCCCGTGGCCGAGGTTCCCTTTGAATGGGGGGGGGTTGCAGGTTCACTTCGAGTTGCCGTAAGCCCTGCCGTGCCAGTCGATTGTCTGCTGGGGAATGATATGGAGCACAACGCTTGGAAGGAGGTGGAATACCGGACTCACACCGAGATGCTGGGTACACCTGACTGGGCCTGTGTTAGCACAAGGTCCGCGACTACCCGAAGAGGGAGTTCATTTCGGCTGGAGCCTGGAACAAAGGCCCAGCCAGCTGCCAGTCAAGGGAAGAACCGAGGACAGGAGGAGCCTGCCTCGGCGTCCCCACCCCGTAGGACGGATAGGCCACCGGAGGTGATGGACCAGGAGTCTGCGGAGGGGGACGTTACCAACCTGGAGGACCTACCCATCCCGGCCGAGTGGCACGTGGAGGGAGGCCCGTCCAGGGAGGAATTCTGCCAGGGCCAGAGGGAGTGCCCTACCCTTGAGGGGCTGAGGCGACAGGCCGAAGCCCAGGCAGCAGGGAACATTGAAGGGAACTACAGTGTTTACTGGGAGGATGGCCTCCTCTACAGTGAACCCAAGGCACCCCTACATGGATCGTCACGAGCCTTGGTAGTTCCTCAACGTTATCGAGCCTTCCTTCTGGAGTTGGCTCACGAGATACCATTGGCAGGACACCTGGGGCAAGACAAGACCTTCGCCCGTCTTGTCCCACACTTTTATTGGCCTCAGATGAAAGTGTCGTTCGATACCTACTGCCGGACATGTGTGTCTTGCCAAGCCAGTGGGAAAACAGGGGTGAAGCTGAAAGCTCCCCTGGAACCACTTCCTGTCGTTAGCACCCCCTTTGAAAGGGTGGGCATCGACATTGTGGGTCCGTTAGATCCGCCAACATCAGCTGGTCACAGGTTTATCCTGGTCCTGGTGGATCATGCCACACGGTACCCAGAGGCAATACCTCTGAGGACCATAACAGCACCTGTTGTGGCTAGGGCCCTGATGGGAATCTTTACCCGAGTGGGTTTTCCCAAGGAAGTTGTGTCCGACAGGGGGACCAACTTCATGTCAGCGTATATGCGGGCGATGTGGAAGGAGTGTGGAGTGACCTACCGGTTCACAACTCCTTACCACCCCCAGACCAATGGTCTGGTGGAGAGGTTTAACAAAACCTTGAAAGGCATGATCAGAAGTCTGCCTGAAAGCCTGCGGAGGAAATGGGACGTCCTCCTACCCTGTTTACTTTTTTCTTACAGGGAAGTGCCACAGAAGGGAGTGGGCTTCAGCCCCTTCGAGCTTCTGTATGGGCACCCTGTACGTGGACCTCTTAACCTGGTGAGAGACGGATGGGAAAGAACTCCCAGAAAGCTCCCCCAGGATGTGGTGAGCTACATGCTGGCCTTCCGGAGCCAAATGGCTAAGTTGTGGAAGCAAGCTTCTGACAACTTGGAAGCCAGCCAAGCAGTAATGAAGGCGTGGTATGACCACAATGCTCACCCGGTGGAGTTGGAGCCTGGCCAGAAGGTGTGGGTGATCGAACCCGGAGAGCTTAGCGCCCTCCAGGATCGCTGGTCAGGACCCTTTGAGGTGTTGGAGAAGAAGGGTAAGGCTACCTACTTGGTGGACCTGAAGACCCCTCGTCAGCCCCTGCGGGTGCTGCATGCCAACCGCCTCAAACCCCACCACGAGAGGCCCGAAGTCATCTTGATGATGGTGACTGACGGAGGAGAGGACGTGGAAAGCGAGCCTCTCCCTGATCTGTTTGCGTCTCAAGAAAAGGATGGGTCGGTGGAGGGAGTGATTCTCTCCCCATCTCTAACTCCTGAACAGCAGGAGGACTGTCGCCAGGTCCTGGGGCAGTACTCTTCGTTGTTCTCCCTTGTCCCGGGTAGGACTCACCTGTGCGTCCATGACGTGGACACAGGAGACAGCCCACCTGTGAAGTCCAAGATCTACCGGATGTCAGACAAGGTGAAGGCCAGCATTCATAGTGAAGTCACTAAGATGCTGGAGCTAGGAGTGATTGAACCTTCTAGCAGCCCCTGGTCTAGTCCGGTGGTGTTAGTACCGAAAGCTGCACCACCGGGTGCCCAACCAGAACTGAGGTTCTGTGTGGACTACCGGGGACTGAATTCAGTGACCAAAACTGATGCTCATCCGATCCCTAGGGCGGATGAATTGATTGACCGGCTGGGAGCTGCCCAATATCTAAGTACCTTTGACCTTACTTCAGGGTACTGGCAGATCTCTTTGACTGATGGAGCAAGGGAAAGGTCAGCCTTCTCCACGCCCAATGGCCACTACCAGTTCTGTGTGATGCCCTTTGGGCTCAAGAACGCACCTGCCACGTTTCAGCGCCTGGTAAACCAGATCCTCACCGGAATGGAGAGTTTCTCTGCTGCTTATCTGGATGACATAGCCGTCTTCAGTAACAGCTGGGAGGATCACTTGCGTCACCTGCAAGCTGTTCTCCAGGCCCTGAGACAAGCTGGATTGACGATCAAGGCCAGCAAGTGCCAGATCGGGCAGGGGTCGGTAGTGTACCTTGGACACTTGGTGGGTAGGGGAGCGGTGCAACCCCTCCAGGCGAAGATCGAGGCCATCATGGCCTGGGA
Organism: Triturus cristatus; assembly: GCF_964204655.1. Taxonomy (NCBI): domain Eukaryota; kingdom Metazoa; phylum Chordata; class Amphibia; order Caudata; family Salamandridae; genus Triturus; species Triturus cristatus. The sequence goes on along the minus strand of NC_140584.1, from coordinate 845,535,261 downwards.
ACCCCCCAAGACACAGACTGAGGTCCGAGCATTTTTGGGCCTCCCGGGATATTACCGCCGCTTCGTGAAGGGGTACGGTACCATCGTAGCCCCCCTCACGGAGCTCACGTCCAAGAAACAACCTCGACGGGTAGTCTGGACGGAGGCTTGTCAGCAAGCCTTTGAGAGATTGAAGAAAGCCATGTGCGAGGCCCCGGTCTTAAGGGCCCCAGACTTTTCCAAGGAGTTCATTGTCCAGACAGATGCATCAGAACATGGCATTGGGGCAGTGTTATCGCAACTCAACGAAGAGGGTCTGGATCAACCCGTGGTCTTCCTATCCCGGAGACTACTTCCCAGGGAACAGAAGTGGAGTGCAATAGAGCGTGAAGCCTTTGCAGTGGTATGGGCTCTGAAGAAGTTGCGGCCATACCTGTTTGGATCGCACTTCCTAGTTCAGACCGACCACAGACCCCTTCGCTGGCTGATGCAGATGAAGGGGGAGAATCCCAAGTTGTTGAGGTGGTCTATTTCCCTACAGGGGATGGACTTTCAGGTGGAACATCGGCCTGGAGTGGACCACGCCAATGCAGACGGTCTCTCAAGGTATTTCCGCCTTAGTGATGAGAACTCCCAAGGGGTTGGGTAGCTCTCCCCACTTTCAGCTGGGGGGGACGCGTGTTAGACCTGTCAGCCCTTTGGGTGGTCCCTCCTCATCATTATTTATTTTGTCCCACTTTTGCCTCAAACCCTGTTTGAATTTTTCCTTTTTGGGAACCACCAGACTTTTTAGTGTTGCTGCAGATTCAGGGAGCCATTTTACCTACCCCTGAAACTTCTGTCTGAGGGCCTGAAGCACAAAATGGTGGCCACCTGTGACATCACCAGCATCCACTGGAACCTACCAGCACCTTCCAGAACATTCCAGAACTCTGTGACAGTTGGAGGCGGTTTAGAATGTTGGGAGGTTAAGACAGAGTGTTGGCAGTTGGAGCTGGCAGTTGGCACCTGACTGGTGAAGAGAGAGCAGCACAACAGTGAAGGAGGAAGGAGTGAAGCAGCAGGGGTGGAAACTTGTGCCTGGAGTGGGGTCCATAAACCCACCCTTGATACTTGTCCCTACTGATGGATCCCAGCCTGTAGCCCTGTGTGGGAAGAAGCCAGAAAAACTCATCCTAAGGACCTGGACAGCAGGAACAGGCCTTAGAAGCAGAAAGCAGCAAGATCCTGACCTGGAAACTGGTTTCCCTGGAGTCCGGCGTCGAGTAGCCTAAGACCTGGAGCCCGAGGTGGAGAAGCGGCGCTGACTGAAGAAGCAGACGTCGTACCCGGAGCCGCCTGAGGTCGTGAGAGGGCGCCGACGGAGGTCGTGAGGAATACCAAAGGTCGAGGAGGAAGTTAACCGAGGTCGAGTGAGCGGCGTCATCGGAGGAGTGGAGTCCGCCCTCCGGAGTCGTCGAGTAGAGACTGCCCGACGCCGTCGAATCGGAGGTCGAGATCGAACCGAGGCCGCCGACATCGGACCGGAACCGCCTACCGGCGTCGTCTAGAACTGACATTGTGCCGAGGCCGCCGAGACCGAACCGGAACCGCCTCACGGCATCGACACGACTCCAGCGGCGTCGGAACATCAGAAAAAGGGCAGTAAGTGGAGTAGAGGGCGCCTAAGGCCCTGTGGAGACCTGAGAGACTGCTCTAAGGGGCTAGGGAGGTGCTGGAACCAACCTGACTGTGCCAGGGGTGAATTGGGACTAACCTAGAGAGGTTGTGTGGAGAGAGAAAGCCAGGGCACTGGTATTCCCCCCTTGATCTACCTCAGTTTAGGCCTCAGCCTTGTCCCAGCCAGGGAGTAGAACCCCTCAAGCCTTCCACAACCCTACAAGCTGTGCCTGGGCCAAATCAGCCCTTAGGAATTGAAAAGTGATCTGATTACATGAGTGCTGCTGTATACTTTTAATTATTTATTGGGGGCACTGTATTTATTGTGTTAACCTATTTATTGCTTCACTGTATTTATTGGTCTACAGGACTTGTTGGTGTACAATATTTATTGGTTCAGTATTTATTGCCTCAGAATATTTAATTGCCTGTATTACCTGCACTTATATTTATGTCCCTTGTATTTATGATCATCCCTATTTATTGAATCTCCAGACAGTATTTATTTGAGCTGCACTATTTAAAATTTGTATATTGTGATTGACCTATTTATTTTCCCAATCAGCAACTAAGAGAAAAAAGATAAAGAAAGATATTTTCATAATTTTTACGGTGTAGAGTCGTTTTTGGAACGGATGCACGCATGGTTATTGTATGGGTATATTGTATGCTTAGCACGGTGCCTGTTTCCTGACCACTCGAGCCAAGCTACCACAGTGTGTTCGGGGAGTCCACCACCACCCTGCGGAGTGGGAGTGGGCTGTTTCCAACACTCACTCTCTACTACTCTCTACTACTCACTCTACTACTCACTCTCTACTACTCTCTACTACTCTCTACTGCTCACTCTCTATTACCCACTCTCTACAACTCTCTACTACTCACTCTCTACTACTCTCTACTACTCACTCTACTACTCACTCTACTACTCTCTACGACTCACTCTATGCTACTCTCTCTACTACTCTCTACTACTCTCTACTACTCACTCTCTATTCTCTATTACTCATCCTATACTCCCTGCCTCTCTACCTCTCTTTCTACTACTCTCTAGTACTCACTCTCTACTACTCTTCTACTCTCTACTACTCTCTCTACTACTCTCTACCACTCACTCTCTACTACTCTACCACTCACTTCTACTCTCTACTACTCTCTGTCTACTACTCCCTCTCTTCTACTCACTCCTCTACTACTCTCTACACTCACTCTCTACAACTCTCTCTCTACTACTCACTCTACTACTCACTCTCTACTACTCACTCTCTACTACTCTCTGCTACTCACTTTCCACTACTCGCTCTCTACTACGCTGCTACTCACTTTCCACTACTCGCTCTCTACTACTTGCTCTTTACTACTCTCTACTACTCACTCTACTACTCACTCTCTACTACTCTACTACACTCTACTTCTCTCTCTACTACTCACTCTCTACTACTCTCTACTACTCACTCTCTACTACACACTCTCTACTACTTGCTCTCTACTACTCACTCCCTACTACTCCTTACTACTCACTCTACTACTCACTCTCTACTACTCTCTACTACTCACTCTCTACTACTTCACTACTCTCTACTACTCACTCTCTACTACTCTACTACTCCCTACTACTCACTCTCTACTACTCACTCTCTAATACTCACTCTCTACTACTCTCTACTACTCACTCTCTATTACTCTCTACTCTCTCTCTACTACTCTCTCTCTACTATTCTCTCTCTACAACTCACTCTCAACTGCTCTCTACTACTCACTCTCTACTACTCTTTACTACTCTCTACTACTCACTCTACTACTCACTCTCTACTACTCTCTACTACTCAGTCTCTACTAATCACTCTCTACTTCTCTCTCTCCTACTCTCTACTACTCACTCTACTACTCACTCTCTACTACTCACTCTACTACTCACTCTCTACTACTCTCTCTCTGCTACTCACTCTCTACTACTCACTCTCTACTACTCTCTACTACTCACTCTCTACTACTTCACTACTCTCTACTACTCACTCTCTACTACTCCCTACTACTCACTCTCTACTACTCACTCTCTAATACTCACTCTCTACTACTCTCTACTACTCACTCTCTATTACTCTCTACTCTCTCTCTACTACTCTCTCTCTAGTACTCTCTCTCTACAACTCACTCTCTACTGCTCTCTACTACTCACTCTCTACTACTCTTTACTACTCTCTACTAATCACTCTACTACTCACTCTCTACTACTCTCTACTACTCACTCTCTACTAATCACTCTCTACTTCTCTCTCTCCTACTCTCTACTACTCACTCTTCTACTCACTCTCTACTACTCACTCTACTACTCACTCTCTACTACTCTCTCTGCTACTCACTCTCTACTACTCACTCTCTACTACTCTCTACTACTCACTCTCTCTACTACTCTCTCTACTACTCACTCTCTACTACTCTCTACTACTCTCTACTACTCACTCTCTATTACCCACTCTCTACTACTCTCTACTACTCACTCTCTACTACTCACTCTCTACTACTCTCTATTACTCACTCACTACTACTCACTCTATACTCTCTACTCTCTATTACTCATCCTATACTCTCTACCTCTCTACCTCTCTCTCTACTACTCTCTACTACTCATTCTCTACTAGTCCCTACTACTCACTCTTTACTACTCTGCTACTCTCTACTACTTTCTACTACTCACTCTCATCTACTACTCTCTACTACTCACTCTCTACTACTCACTCTCTACTACTCTGTACTACTCTCTACTACTGTCTACCACTCACTCTAGTACTCTACTACTCACTCTCTACTACTCTCGACCACTCTCTCTTTACTACTCCCTCTCTACTACTCACTCTACTACTCACTTTCTACTATTCACTCTCTACTACTCACTCTTTACTACTCCCTCTCTACTACTCGCTCTTTACTACTCTACTACTCACTCGCCACTAATCACTCTCTACTAGTCGCTCTCTACTACTCTCTACTACTCACTCTCAACTACTCACTCTCTAATAGTCTACTACTCTCTACTACTCTCTCTACTACTCTGTCTCTACTACTCACTCTCTACTACTCTGTTACTCTCTACTACTCTCTCTACTACTCACTCTCTACTACCCTCTACTACTCACTCTACTACTCTCTACTACTCTCTACCACTCACTCTCTACTTCTCTACTACTCACTCTCTACCACTCTCTCTCTACTACTCTCTCTCTTCTACTCACTCTACTACTCTCTACTACCCACTCTCTACTACTCTCTCTCTACTACTCACTCTACTACTCACTCTTTACTAGTCACTCTCTACTATTCACTCTCTACTATTCACTCTCCACTACTCGCTCTCCACTACTTGCTCTCTACTACTCTCTACTACTCACTCTCTACTACTCTCTACTACTCACTCTCTACTACACACTCTCTACTACTTGCTCTCTACTATTCACTCTCTACTACTCCCTACTACTCACTCTACTACTCACTCTCTACTACTCTCTACTACTCACTCTTTACTACTCCCCTACTCTCTGCTACTCACTCTCTGATGCTCACTCTCTACTACTCTACTACTCCCTACTACTCACTCGCTACTGCTCACACTCTACTAATCACTCTCAACTACTCTCTACTACTCACTCTCTATTACTCTCTACTACTCACTCTCTACTCTCGCTCTACTACTCTCTCTCTACTACTCACTCTCTACTACTCACTCTCAACTACTCACTTTCTACTACTGTCTACTACTCACTCTCTACTACTCACTCTAATACTCACTCTCTACTACTCTCTCTCTGCTACTCACTCTCTACTACTCACTCTATACTTCTCTCTACTACTCACTCTCTACTACTCTCTACTACTCACTCTACTACTCACTCTCTACTACTCTCTACTACTCTCTACTGCTCACTCTCTATTACCCACTCTCTACAACTCTCTACTACTCACTCTCTACTACTCACTCTCTACTACTCTCTACTACTCACTCTACTACTCACTCTACTACTCTCTACGACTCACTCTATGCTACTCTCTCTACTACTCTCTACTACTCTCTACTACTCACTCTCTACTCTCTATTACTCATCCTATACTCTCTACCTCTCTCTCCACTACTCTCTACTACTCTCTAGTACTCACTCTCTACTACTCTTCTACTCTCTACTACTCTCTCTACTACTCACTCTCTACTACTCTCTACCACTCACTGTACTACTCTCTACTACTCACTCTCTACTACTCTACTACTCATTCTACTACTCTCTACTACTCTCTCTCTACTATTCCCTCTCTTCTACTCACTCTACTACTCTCTACTACTCACTCTCTACAACTCTCTCTCTACTACTCACTCTACTACTCACTCTCTACTACTCACTCTCTACTACTCACTCTCTACTACTCTCTGCTACTTACTTTCCACTACTCGCTCTTTACTACTTGCTCTTTACTACTCTCTACTACTCACTCTACTACTCACTCTCTACTACTCTACTACTCTCTACTTCTCTCTCTACTACTCACTCTCTACTACTCTCTACTACTCACTCTCTACTACACACTCTCTACTACTTGCTCTCTACTACTCACTCCCTACTACTCATTACTACTCACTCTACTACTCACTCTCTACTACTCCCTACTACTCACTCTCTACTACTCACTCTCTAATACTCACTCTCTACTACTCTCTACTACTCACTCTCTACTACTCTCTACTCTCTCTCTACTACTCTCTCTCTACTACTCTCTCTCTAATACTCACTCTCTACTACTCTCTACTACTCTCTACTACTCAGTCTCTACTAATCACTCTCTACTTCTCTCTCTCCTACTCTCTACTACTCACTCTACTACTCACTCTCTACTACTCACTCTACTACTCACTCTCTACTACTCTCTCTCTGCTACTCACTCTCTACTACTCACTCTCTACTACTCTCTTCTACTCACTCTCTATCCTTCACTACTCTCTACTACTCACTCTCTACTACTCTACTACTCACCCTCTACTACTCACTCTCTAATACTCACTCTCTACTACTATCTACTACTCACTCTCTATTACTCTCTACTCTCTCTCTCCTACTCTCTCTCTACTACTCTCTCTCAACAACTCACTCTCTACTACTCTCTACTACTCTCTACTGCTCACTCTCTATTACCCACTCTCTACAACACTCTACTACTCACTCTCTACTACTCACTCTCTACTACTCTCTACTACTCACTCTACTACTCACTCTACTACTCTCTATGACTCACTCTATGCTACTCTCTCTACTACTCTCTACTACTCTCTACTACTCACTCTCTACTCTCTATTACTCATCCTATACTCTCTACCTCTCTACCTCTCTCTCCACTACTCTCTACTACTCTCTAGTACTCACTCTCTACTACTCTTCTACTCTCTACTACTCTCTCTACTACTCACTCTCTACTACTCTCTACCACTCACTGTACTACTCTCTACTACTCACTCTCTACTACTCTACTACTCATTCTACTACTCTCTACTACTCTCTCTCTACTACTCCCTCTCTTCTACTCACTCTACTACTCTCTACTACTCACTCTCTACAACTCTCTCTCTACTACTCACTCTACTACTCACTCTCTACTACTCACTCTCTACTACTCACTCTCTACTACTCTCTGCTACTTACTTTCCACTACTCACTCTTTACTATTTGCTCTTTACTACTCTCTACTACTCACTCTACTACTCACTCTCTACTACTCTACTACTCTCTACTTCTCTCTCTACTACTCACTCTCTACTACTCTCTACTACTCACTCTCTACTACACACTCTCTACTACTTGCTCTCTACTACTCACTCCCTACTACTCCTTACTACTCACTCTACTACTCACTCTCTACTACTCTCTACTACTCACTCTCTACTACTTCACTACTCTCTACTACTCACTCTCTACTACTCTACTACTCCCTACTACTCACTCTCTACTACTCACTCTCTAATACTCACTCTCTACTACTCTCTACTACTCACTCTCTATTACTCTACTCTCTCTCTACTACTCTCTCTCTACTACTCTCTCTCTACTACTCACTCTCTCCTACACTCTACTACTCTCTACTACTCAGTCTCTACTAATCACTCTCTACTTCTCTCTCTCCTACTCTCTACTACTCACTTTACTACTCACTCTCTACTACTCACTCTACTACTCACTCTCTACTACTCTCTCTCTGCTACTCACTCTCTACTACTCACTCTCTACTACTCTCTACTACTCACTCTCTATCCTTCACTACTCTCTACTACTCACTCTCTACTACTCTACTACTCATCCTCTACTACTCACTCTCTAATACTCACTCTCTACTAATATCTACTACTCACTCTCTATTACTCTCTACTCTCTCTCTCCTACTCTCTCTCTACTACTCTCTCTCTACAACTCACTCTCTACTACTCACTCTACTACTCACTCTCTACTACTTTCTACTACTCACTCTCTACTAATCACTCTCTACTTCTCTCTCTCCTACTCTCTACTACTCACTCTACTACTCACTCTCTACTACTCACTCTACTACTCACTCTCTACTACTCTCTCTCTGCTACTCACTCTCTACTACTCACTCTCTACTACTCTCTACTACTCACTCTCTCTACTACTCACTCTACTACTCACTCTCTACTACTCTCTACTACTCTCTACTACTCACTCTCTATTACCCACTCTCTACTACTCTCTACTACTCACTCTCTACTACTCACTCTCTACTACTCTCTATTACTCACTCACTACTACTCACTATACTCTCTACTCTCTATTACTCATCCTATACTCTCTACCTCCCTACCTCTCTCTCTAATACTCTCTACTACTCATTCTCTACTACTCCCTACTACTCACTCTCTACTACTCTGCTACTCTCTACTACTCTCTCTACTACTCACTCTCTACTACTCTCCACTACTCACTGTACTACTCTCTACCACTCACTCTCTACTACTCTACTACTCACTCTCTACTACTCACTCTCTACTACTCTCTACTACTCACTCTCTATTACTCTCTACTCTCTCTCTACTACTCTCTCTCTAGTACTCTCTCTCTACAACTCACTCTCTACTGCTCTCTACTACTCACTCTCTACTACTCTTTACTACTCTCTACTAATCACTCTACTACTCACTCTCTACTACTCTCTACTACTCACTCTCTACTAATCACTCTCTACTTCTCTCTCTCCTACTCTCTACTACTCACTCTTCTACTCACTCTCTACTACTCACTCTACTACTCACTCTCTACTACTCTCTCTGCTACTCACTCTCTACTACTCACTCTCTACTACTCTCTACTACTCACTCTCTCTACTACTCTCTCTACTACTCACTCTCTACTACTCTCTACTACTCTCTACTACTCACTCTCTATTACCCACTCTCTACTACTCTCTACTACTCACTCTCTACTACTCACTCTCTACTACTCTCTATTACTCACTCACTACTACTCACTCTATACTCTCTACTCTCTATTACTCATCCTATACTCTCTACCTCTCTACCTCTCTCTCTACTACTCTCTACTACTCATTCTCTACTAGTCCCTACTACTCACTCTTTACTACTCTGCTACTCTCTACTACTTTCTACTACTCACTCTCATCTACTACTCTCTACTACTCACTCTCTACTACTCACTCTCTACTACTCTGTACTACTCTCTACTACTGTCTACCACTCACTCTAGTACTCTACTACTCACTCTCTACTACTCTCGACCACTCTCTCTTTACTACTCCCTCTCTACTACTCACTCTACTACTCACTTTCTACTATTCACTCTCTACTACTCACTCTTTACTACTCCCTCTCTACTACTCGCTCTTTACTACTCTACTACTCACTCGCCACTAATCACTCTCTACTAGTCGCTCTCTACTACTCTCTACTACTCACTCTCAACTACTCACTCTCTAATAGTCTACTACTCTCTACTACTCTCTCTACTACTCTGTCTCTACTACTCACTCTCTACTACTCTGTTACTCTCTACTACTCTCTCTACTACTCACTCTCTACTACCCTCTACTACTCACTCTACTACTCTCTACTACTCTCTACCACTCACTCTCTACTTCTCTACTACTCACTCTCTACCACTCTCTCTCTCTCTACTTCTCTACTACTCACTCTCTACCACTCTCTCTCTACTACTCTCTCTCTTCTACTCACTCTACTACTCTCTACTACCCACTCTCTACTACTCTCTCTCTACTACTCACTCTACTACTCACTCTTTACTAGTCACTCTCTACTATTCACTCTCTACTATTCACTCTCCACTACTCGCTCTCCACTACTTGCTCTCTACTACTCTCTACTACTCACTCTCTACTACTCTCTACTACTCACTCTCTACTACACACTCTCTACTACTTGCTCTCTACTATTCACTCTCTACTACTCCCTACTACTCACTCTACTACTCACTCTCTACTACTCTCTACTACTCACTCTTTACTACTCCCCTACTCTCTGCTACTCACTCTCTGATGCTCACTCTCTACTACTCTACTACTCCCTACTACTCACTCGCTACTGCTCACACTCTACTAATCACTCTCAACTACTCTCTACTACTCACTCTCTATTACTCTCTACTACTCACTCTCTACTCTCGCTCTACTACTCTCTCTCTACTACTCACTCTCTACTACTCACTCTCAACTACTCACTTTCTACTACTGTCTACTACTCACTCTCTACTACTCACTCTCTACTACTCTCTACTACTCACTCTCTACTTCTCACTCTCTACTACTCTCTACTACTCACTCTCTAATACTCACTCTAATACTCACTCTCTACTACTCTCTCTCTGCTACTCACTCTCTACTACTCACTCTATACTTCTCTCTACTACTCACTCTCTACTACTCTCTACTACTCACTCTACTACTCACTCTCTACTACTCTCTACTACTCTCTACTGCTCACTCTCTATTACCCACTCTCTACAACTCTCTACTACTCACTCTCTACTACTCACTCTCTACTACTCTCTACTACTCACTCTACTACTCACTCTACTACTCTCTACGACTCACTCTATGCTACTCTCTCTACTACTCTCTACTACTCTCTACTACTCACTCTCTACTCTCTATTACTCATCCTATACTCTCTACCTCTCTCTCCACTACTCTCTACTACTCTCTAGTACTCACTCTCTACTACTCTTCTACTCTCTACTACTCTCTCTACTACTCACTCTCTACTACTCTCTACCACTCACTGTACTACTCTCTACTACTCACTCTCTACTACTCTACTACTCATTCTACTAGTCTCTACTACTCTCTCTCTACTATTCCCTCTCTTCTACTCACTCTACTACTCTCTACTACTCACTCTCTACAACTCTCTCTCTACTACTCACTCTACTACTCACTCTCTACTACTCACTCTCTACTACTCACTCTCTACTACTCTCTGCTACTTACTTTCCACTACTCGCTCTTTACTACTTGCTCTTTACTACTCTCTACTACTCACTCTACTACTCACTCTCTACTACTCTACTACTCTCTACTTCTCTCTCTACTACTCACTCTCTACTACTCTCTACTACTCACTCTCTACTACACACTCTCTACTACTTGCTCTCTACTACTCACTCCCTACTACTCATTACTACTCACTCTACTACTCACTCTCTACTACTCCCTACTACTCACTCTCTACTACTCACTCTCTAATACTCACTCTCTACTACTCTCTACTACTCACTCTCTACTACTCTCTACTCTCTCTCTACTACTCTCTCTCTACTACTCTCTCTCTAATACTCACTCTCTACTACTCTCTACTACTCTCTACTACTCAGTCTCTACTAATCACTCTCTACTTCTCTCTCTCCTACTCTCTACTACTCACTCTACTACTCACTCTCTACTACTCACTCTACTACTCACTCTCTACTACTCTCTCTCTGCTACTCACTCTCTACTACTCACTCTCTACTACTCTCTACTACTCACTCTCTATCCTTCACTACTCTCTACTACTCACTCTCTACTACTCTACTACTCACCCTCTACTACTCACTCTCTAATACTCACTCTCTACTACTATCTACTACTCACTCTCTATTACTCTCTACTCTCTCTCTCCTACTCTCTCTCTACTACTCTCTCTCTACAACTCACTCTCTACTACTCTCTACTACTCTCTACTGCTCACTCTCTATTACCCACTCTCTACAACACTCTACTACTCACTCTCTACTACTCACTCTCTACTACTCTCTACTACTCACTCTACTACTCACTCTACTACTCTCTATGACTCACTCTATGCTACTCTCTCTACTACTCTCTACTACTCTCTACTACTCACTCTCTACTCTCTATTACTCATCCTATACTCTCTACCTCTCTACCTCTCTCTCCACTACTCTCTACTACTCTCTAGTACTCACTCTCTACTACTCTTCTACTCTCTACTACTCTCTCTACTACTCACTCTCTACTACTCTCTACCACTCACTGTACTACTCTCTACTACTCACTCTCTACTACTCTACTACTCATTCTACTACTCTCTACTACTCTCTCTCTACTACTCCCTCTCTTCTACTCACTCTACTACTCTCTACTACTCACTCTCTACAACTCTCTCTCTACTACTCACTCTACTACTCACTCTCTACTACTCACTCTCTACTACTCACTCTCTACTACTCTCTGCTACTTACTTTCCACTACTCACTCTTTACTACTTGCTCTTTACTACTCTCTACTACTCACTCTACTACTCACTCTCTACTACTCTACTACTCTCTACTTCTCTCTCTACTACTCACTCTCTACTACTCTCTACTACTCACTCTCTACTACACACTCTCTACTACTTGCTCTCTACTACTCACTCCCTACTACTCCTTACTACTCACTCTACTACTCACTCTCTACTACTCTCTACTACTCACTCTCTACTACTTCACTACTCTCTACTACTCACTCTCTACTACTCTACTACTCCCTACTACTCACTCTCTACTACTCAATCTCTAATACTCACTCTCTACTACTCTCTACTACTCACTCTCTATTACTCTACTCTCTCTCTACTACTCTCTCTCTACTACTCTCTCTCTACTACTCACTCTCTCCTACACTCTACTACTCTCTACTACTCAGTCTCTACTAATCACTCTCTACTTCTCTCTCTCCTACTCTCTACTACTCACTCTACTACTCACTCTCTACTACTCACTCTACTACTCACTCTCTACTACTCTCTCTCTGCTACTCACTCTCTACTACTCACTCTCTACTACTCTCTACTACTCACTCTCTATCCTTCACTACTCTCTACTACTCACTCTCTACTACTCTACTACTCATCCTCTACTACTCACTCTCTAATACTCACTCTCTACTACTATCTACTACTCACTCTCTATTACTCTCTACTCTCTCTCTCCTACTCTCTCTCTACTACTCTCTCTCTACAACTCACTCTCTACTACTCACTCTACTACTCACTCTCTACTACTTTCTACTACTCACTCTCTACTAATCACTCTCTACTTCTCTCTCTCCTACTCTCTACTACTCACTCTACTACTCACTCTCTACTACTCACTCTACTACTCACTCTCTACTACTCTCTCTCTGCTACTCACTCTCTACTACTCACTCTCTACTACTCTCTACTACTCACTCTCTCTACTACTCACTCTACTACTCACTCTCTACTACTCTCTACTACTCTCTACTACTCACTCTCTATTACCCACTCTCTACTACTCTCTACTACTCACTCTCTACTACTCACTCTCTACTACTCTCTATTACTCACTCACTACTACTCACTATACTCTCTACTCTCTATTACTCATCCTATACTCTCTACCTCCCTACCTCTCTCTCTAATACTCTCTACTACTCATTCTCTACTACTCCCTACTACTCACTCTCTACTACTCTGCTACTCTCTACTACTCTCTCTACTACTCACTCTCTACTACTCTCCACTACTCACTGTACTACTCTCTACCACTCACTCTCTACTACTCTACTACTCACTCTCTACTACTCTCACTCTACTACTCCCTCTCTTCTACTCACTCTACTACTCTTTACTACTCACTCTCTACAACTCTCTCTCTACTACTCACTCTACTACTCACTTTCTACTACTCACTCTCTACTACTCACTCTCTACTACTCACTCTCTACTACTCTCTGCTACTCCCTTTCCACTACTTGCTCTCTACTACTTGCTCTCTACTACTGTCTACTACTCACTCTACTACTCACTCTCTACTACTCTCTACTACTCACTCTCTATTACACACTCTCTACTTCTTGCTCTCTACTACTCGCTCTCTATTACTCCTTACTACTCACTCTACTATTCACTCTCTACTACTCTCTACTACTCACTCTCTACTACTCCACTACTTACTCTCTACTACTCACTCTCTAATACTCACTCTCTACTACTCTCTGCTACTCACTCTCTATTACTCTCTACTCTCTCTTTACTACTCTCTCTCTACTACTCTCTCTCTACTACTCACTCTCTCCTACACTCTACTATTCTCTACTACTCACTCTACTACTCACTCTCTACTACTCACTCTCTACTACTCACTCTCTACTACTCTCTGCTACTCACTTTTCACTACTCGCTCTCTACTACTTGCTCTTTACTACTCTCTACTACTCACTCTACTACTCACTCTCTACTACTCTCTCTCTGCTACTCACTCTCTACTACTCACTCTCTGCTACTCTCTACTACTCACTGTCTACTACTCACTCTTTACTACTCACTCTACTACTCACTCTCTACTACTCTCCACTACTCTCTACTACTCACTCTCTATTACCCACTCTCTACTACTCTCTACTACTCACTCTCTACTACTCACTCTCTACTACTCTCTCCTACTCACTCTCTACTACACACTCTACTACTCACTCTCTACTACTCTCTAATACTCTCTACTACTCACTCTGTATTACCCACTCACTACTACTCTCTACAACTCACTCTCTACTACTCACTCTCTAATACTCTCTACTACTCACTCACTACTACTCACTCTCTACGACTCACTCTCTGCTACTCTCTCTGCTACTCTCTACTACTCTCTACTACTCACTCTCTACTCTCTATTACTCATCCTATACTCTCTACCTCTCTCTCTACTACTCTCTGCTACTCACTCTCTACTACTCTCTACTACTCACTCTACTACTCTCTACTATTCTCTACCACTCACTCTCTACTACTCTACTACTCACTCTCTACTACTCTCTACTACTCTCTCTACTACTCCCTCTCTTCTACTCACTCTACTACTCTCTACTACTCACTCTGTACTACTCTCTATACTACTCACTCTCTACTACTCACTCTCTACTACTCTCTACTACTCACTCTCTATTACCCACTCTCTACTACTCTCTACTACTCACTCTCTACTACTCACTCTCTACTACTCTCTACTACTCACTCTCTACTACACACTCTACTACTCACTCTCTACTACTCTCTAATACTCTCTACTACTCACTCTCTATTACCCAATCTCTACTACTCTCTACTACTCACTCTCTACTACTCACTCTCTAATACTCTCTACTACTCACTCACTACTACTCACTCTACTACTTTCTACGACTCACTCTCTGCTACTCTCTCTACTACTCTCTACTACTCTCTACTACTCACTCTCTACTCTTTATTACTCATCCTATACTCTCTACCTCTCTCTCTACTACTCTCTGCTACTCACTCTCTACTACTCTCTACTACTCACTCTACTACTCTCTACTACTCTCTACCACTCACTCTCTACTACTCTAGTACTCACTCTCTACTACTCTCTACTACTCTCTCTACTACTCCCACTCTTCTACTCACTCTACTACTCTCTACTACTCACTCTGTACTACTCTCCATACTACTCACTCTCTACTACTCGCTCTCTACTACTCACTCTCTACTACTCTCTACTACTCACTCTCCACTACTCGCTCTCTACTACTTGCTCTCTACTACTTGCTCTCTACTACTCTCTTCTACTCGCTCTACTACTCACTCTCTACTACTCTACTACTCTCTACCACTCTCTCTACTACTCACTCTCTACTACTCTCTACTACTCACTCTCTACTACTCAATCTCTACTACACACTCTCTACTACTCACTCTCTACTTCTCTCTCTCTTACACTCTTCTCTACTACTCACTCTACTACTCACTCTCTACTACTCTCTCTCTGCTACTCACTCTCTACTACTCACTCTCTACTACTCTCTACTACTCACTCTCTACTACTCACTCTCTACTACTCACTCTACTACTCACTCTCTACTACTCTCTACTACTCACTCTCTATTACCCACTCTCTACTACTCTCTACTACTCACTCTCTACTACTTACTCTCTACTACTCTCTACTACTCACTCTCTACTACCCACTCTACTACTCACTCTCTACTACTCTCTACTACTCTCTACTGCTCACTCACTACTACTCACTCTCTACGACTCACTCTCTGCTACTCTCTCTACTACTCTCTACTACTCTCTACTACTCACTCTCTACTCTCTATTACTCATCCTATACTCTCTACCTCTCTCTCTACTACTCTCTGCTACTCACTCTCTACTACTCTCTACTACTCACTCTACTACTCTCTACTTCTCTCTAACACTAACTCTCTACTACTCTACTACTCACTCCCTACTACTCTCTACTACTCTCTCTACTACTCCCTCTCTTCTACTCACTCTACTACTCTCTACTACTCACTCTGTACTACTCTCTATACTACTCACTCTCTACTACTCACTCTCTACTAATCTCTACTACTCTCTACTACTCACTCTCTATTACCCACTCTCTACTACTCTCTACTACTCACTCTCTACTACTCACTCTCTACTACTCTCTACTACTCACTCTCTACTACACACTCTACTACTCACTCTCTACTACTCTCTACTACTCTCTACTACTCACTCTCTATTACCCACTCTCTACTACTCTCTACTACTCACTCTCTACTACTCACTCTCTAATACTCTCTACTACTCACTCACTACTACTCACTCTACTACTCTCTACGACTCACTCTCTGCTACTCTCTCTACTACTCTCTACTACTCTCTACTACTCACTCTCTACTCTCTATTACTCATCCTATACTCTCTACCTCTCTCTCTACTACTCTCTGCTACTCACTCTCTACTACTCTCTACTACTCACTCTACTACTCTCTACTACTCTCTACCACTCACTCTCTACTACTCTAGTACTCACTCTCTACTACTCTCTTCTACTCTCTCTACTACTCCCTCTCTTCTACTCACTCTACTACTCTCTACTACTCACTCTGTACTACTCTCCATACTACTCACTCTCTACTACTCGCTCTCTACTACTCACTCTCTACTACTCTCTACTACTCACTTTCCACTGCTCGCTCTCTACTACTTGCTCCCTACTACTCTCTTCTACTCGCTCTACTACTCACTCTCTACTACTCTACTACTCTCTACCACTCTCTCTACTACTCACTCTCTACTACTCTCTACTACTCACTCTCTACTACTCACTCTCTACTACGCACTCTCTACTACTCACTCTCTACTTCTCTCTCTCTTACTCTCTTCTCTACTACTCACTCTACTACTCACTCTCTACTACTCTCTCTCTGCTACTCACTCTCTACTACTCACTCTCTACTACTCTCTACTACTCACTCTCTACTACTCACTCTCTACTACTCACTCTACTACTCACTCTCTACTACTCTCTACTACTCTCTACTACTCACTCTCTATTACCCACTCTCTGCTCCTCTCTACTACTCACTCGCTACTACTCACTCTCTACTACTCTCTACTACTCACTCACTACTACTCACTCTACCACTCTCTACGACTCACTCTCTGCTACTCTCTCTACTACTCTCTACTACTCACTCTCTACTCTCTATTACTCATCCTATACTCTCTACCTCTCTACCTCTCTCTCTACTACTCTCTGCTACTCTCTACTACTCTCTCTACTACTCACTCTCTACTACTCTCTACTACTCACTCTACTACTCTCTACTACTCTCTCTACTACTCCCTCTCTTCTACTCACTCTACTACTCTCTACTACTCACTCTGTACTACTCTCTCTACTACTCACTCTCTACTACTCACTCTCTACTACTCTCTACTACTCACTCTCCACTACTCGCTCTCTACTACTTGCTCTCTACTAATTGCTCTCTACTACTCACTCTACTACTCACTCTCTACTACTCTACTACTCCCTACCACTCTCTCTACTACTCACTCTCTACTACTCTCTCTACTACTCACTCTCTACTACTCTCTACTACTCACTCTCTACTGCACACTCTCTACTACTTGCTCTCTACTACTCGCTCTCTACTACTCCCTACTACTCACTCTACTACTCACTCTTTACTACTCTCTATTACTCACTCTCAACTACTCCACTCTCTCTACTACTCCCTCTCTTCTACTCACTCTACTACTCACTCTACTACTCTCTACTACTCACTCTGTACTACTCTCTATACTACTCACTCTCTACGCCTCACTCTCTACTACTCTCTACTACTCACTCTCTATTACCCACTCTCTACTACTCTCTACTACTCACTCTCTACTACTCACTCTCTACTACTCTCTACTACTCACTCTCTACTACACACTCTACTACTCACTCTCTACTACTCTCTAATACTCTCTACTACTCACTCTCTATTACCCACTCTCTACTACTCTCTACTACTCACTCTCTACTACTCACTCTCTACTACTCTCTACTACTCACTCTCTACTACTCTGTACTACTCTCTACTACTGTCTACCACTCACTCTACTACTCTACTACTCACTCTCTACTACTCTCGACTACTCTCTCTTTACTACTCCCTCTCTACTACTCACTCTACTACTCACTTTCTACTATTCACTCTCTACTACTCACTCTTTACTACTCCCTCTCTACTACTCGCTCTTTACTACTCTACTACTCACTCGCCACTAATCACTCTCTACTAGTCGCTCTCTACTACTCTCTACTACTCACTCTCAACTACTCACTCTCTACTAGTCTACTACTCTCTACTACTCTCTCTACTACCCTGTCTCTACTACTCACTCTCTACTGCTCTGTTACTCTCTACTACTCTCTCTACTACTCACTCTCTACTACCCTCTACTACTCACTCTAGTACTCTCTACTACTCTCTACCACTCACTCTCTACTTCTCTACTACTCACTCTCTACCACTCTCTCTATACTACTCTCTCTCTTCTACTCACTCTACTACTCTCTACTACCCACTCTCTACTACTCTCTCTCTACTACTCACTCTACTACTCACTCTTTACTACTCACTCTCTACTATTCACTCTCTACTACTCACTCTCCACTACTCGCTCTCCACTACTTGCTCTCTACTACTCTCTACTACTCACTCTCTACTACTCTCTACTACTCACTCTCTACTACACACTCTCTACTACTTGCTCTCTACTATTCACTCTCTACTACTCCCTACTACTCACTCTACTACTCACTCTCTACTACTCTCTACTACTCACTCTTTACTACTCCCCTACTCTCTGCTACTCACTCTCTGATGCTCACTCTCTACTACTCTACTACTCCCTACTACTCACTCGCTACTGCTCACACTCTACTACTCACTCTCAACTACTCTCTACTACTCACTCTCTATTACTCTCTACTACTCACTCTCTACTCTCTCTCTACTACTCTCTCTCTACTACTCACTCTCTACTACTCACTCTCAACTACTCACTCTCTACTACTGTCTACTACTCACTCTACTACTCACTCTCTACTACTCACTCTCTACTACTCTCTACTACTCACTCTCTACTTCTCACTCTCTACTACTCTCTACTACTCACTCTCTACTACTCACTCTAATACTCACTCTCTACTACTCTCTCTCTGCTACTCACTCTCTACTACTCACTCTCTACTTCTCTCTACTACTCACTCTCTACTACTCTCTACTACTCACTCTACTACTCACTCTCTACTACTCTCTACTACTCTCTACTGCTCACTCTCTATTACCCCCTCTCTACAACTCTCTACTACTCACTCTCTACTACTCACTCTCTACTACTCTCTACTACTCACTCTACTACTCACTCTACTACTCTCTACGACTCACTCCATGCTACTCTCTCTACTACTCTCTACTACTCTCTACTACTCACTCTCTACTCTCTATTACTCATCCTATACTCTCTACCTCTCTCTCCACTGCTCTCTACTACTCTCTAGTACTCACTCTCTACTACTCTTCTACTCTCTACTACTCTCTCTACTACTCACTCTCTACTACTCTCTACCACTCACTGTACTACTCTCTACTACTCACTCTCTATTACTCTACTACTCATTCTACTACTCTCTACTACTCTCTTTCTACTACTCCCTCTCTTCTACTCACTCTACTACTCTCTACAACTCTCTCTCTACTACTCACTCTACTACTCACTCTCTACTACTCACTCTCTACTACTCACTCTCTACTACTCTCTGCTACTTACTTTCCACTACTCGCTCTTTACTACTTGCTCTTTACTACTCTCTACTACTCACTCTACTACTCACTCTCTACTACTCTACTACTATCTACTTCTCTCTCTACTACTCACTCTCCACTACTCTCTACTACTCACTCTCTACTACACACTCTCTACTACTTGCTCTCTACTACTCACTCCCTACTACTCCTTACTACTCACTCTACTACTCACTCTCTACTACTCTCTACTACTCTACTACTCCCTACTACTCACTCTCTACTACTCACTCTCTAATACTCACTCTCTACTACTCTCTACTACTCACTCTCTATTACTCTCTACTCTCTCTCTACTACTCTCTCTCTACTACTCTCTCTCTACTACTCACTCTCTCCTACACTCTACTACTCTCTACTACTCAGTCTCTACTAATCACTCTCTACTTCTCTCTCTCCTACTCTCTACTACTCACTCTACTACTCACTCTCTACTACTCACTCTACTACTCACTCTCTACTACTCTCTCTCTGCTACTCACTCCCTACTACTCACTCTCTACTACTCTCTACTACTCACTCTCTATCCTTCACTACTCTCTACTACTCACTCTCCACTACTCTACTACTCACCCTCTACTACTCACTCTCTAATACTCACTCTCTACTACTATCTACTACTCACTCTCTATTACTCTCTACTCTCTCTCTCCTACTCTCTCTCTACTACTCTCTCTCTACAACTCACTCTCTACTACTCACTCTACTACTCACTCTCTACTACTCTCTACTAATCACTCTCTACTAATCACTCTCTACTTCTCTCTCTCCTACTCTCTACTACTCACTCTACTACTCACTCTCTACTACTCTCTCTCTGCTACTCACTCTCTACTACTCACTCTCTACTACTCTCTACTACTCACTCTCTCTACTACTCACTCTACTACTCACTCTCTACTACTCTCTACTACTCTCTACTACTCACTCTCTATTACCCACTCTCTACTACTCTCTACTACTCACTCTCTACTACTCACTCTCTATTACTCTCTATTACTCACTCACTACTACTCACTATACTCTCTACTCTCTATTACTCATCCTATACTCTCTACCTCCCTACCTCTCTCTCTATTACGCTCTACTACTCATTCTCTACTACTCCCTACTACTCACTCTCTACTACTCTGCTACTCTCTACTACTCTCTCTACTACTCACTCTCTACTACTCTCTACTACTCACTGTACTACTCTCTACCACTCAATCTCTACTACTCTACTACTCACTCTCTACTACTCTCACACTACTACTCCCTCTCTTCTACTCACTCTACTACTCTTTACTACTCACTCTCTACAACTCTCTCTCTACTACTCACTCTACTACTCACTCTCTACTACTCACTCTCTACTACAAACTCTCTACTACTCACTCTCTACTACTCTCTGCTACTCACTTTCCACTACTTGCTCTCTACTACTTGCTCTCTACTACTGTCTACTACTCACTCTACTACTCACTCTCTACTACTCTCTACTACTCACTCTCTATTACACACTCTCTACTTCTTGCTCTCTACTACTCGCTCTCTACTACTCCTTACTACTCACTCTACTATTCACTCTCTACTACTCTCTACTACTCACTCTCTACTACTCCACTACTTACTCTCTACTACTCACTCTCTAATACTCACTCTCTACTACTCTCTGCTACTCACTCTCTATTACTCTCTACTCTCTCTCTACTACTCTCTCTCTACTACTCTCTCTCTACTACTCACTCTCTCCTACACTCTACTATTCTCTACTACTCACTCTACTACTCACTCTCTACTACTCACTCTCTACTACTCACTCTCTACTACTCTCTGCTACTCACTTTTCACTACTCGCTCTCTACTACTTGCTCTTTACTACTCTCTACTACTCACTCTACTACTCACTCTCTACTACTCTCTCTCTGCTACTCACTCTCTACTACTGACTCTCTGCTACTCTCTACTACTCACTGTCTACTACTCACTCTTTACTACTCACTCTACTACTCACTCTCTACTACTCTCCACTACTCTCTACTACTCACTCTCTATTACCCACTCTCTACTACTCTCTACTACTCACTCTCTACTACTCACTCTCTACTACTCTCTCCTACTCACTCTCTACTACACACTCTACTACTCACTCTCTACTACTCTCGAATACTCTCTACTACTCACTCTCTATTACCCACTCTCTACTACTCTCTACAACTCACTCTCTACTACTCACTCTCTAATACTCTCTACTACTCACTCACTACTACTCACTCTCTACGACTCACTCTCTACTTCTCTCTCTGCTACTCTCTACTACTCTCTACTACTCACTCTCTACTCTCTATTACTCATCCTATACTCTCTACCTCTCTCTCTACTACTCTCTGCTACTCACTCTCTACTACTCTCTACTACTCACTCTACTACTCTCTACTACTCTCTACCACTCACTCTCTACTACTCTAGTACTCACTCTCTACTACTCTCTACTACTCTCTCTACTACTCCCTCTCTTCTACTCACTCTACTACTCTCTACTACTCACTCTGTACTACTCTCTATACTACTCACTCTCTACTACTCACTCTCTACTACTCTCTACTACTCTCTACTACTCACTCTCTATTACCCACTCTCTACTACTCTCTACTACTCACTCTCTACTACTCACTCTCTAATACTCTCTACTACTCACTCTCTACTACACACTCTACTACTCACTCTCTACTACTCTCTAATACTCTCTACTACTCACTCTCTATTACCCACTCTCTACTACTCTCTACTACTCACTCTCTACTACTCACTCTCTAATACTCTCTACTACTCACTCACTACTACTCACTCTACTACTCTCTACGACTCACTCTCTGCTACTCTCTCTACTACTCTCTACTACTCTCTACTACTCACTCTCTACTCTCTATTACTCATCCTATACTCTCTACCTCTCTCTCTACTACTCTCTGCTACTCACTCTCTACTACTCTCTACTACTCACTCTACTACTCTCTACTACTCTCTACCACTCACTCTCTACTACTCTAGTACTCACTCTCTACTACTCTCTACTACTCTCTCTACTACTCCCTCTCTTCTACTCACTCTACTACTCTCTACTACTCACTCTGTACTACTCTCCATACTACTCACTCTCTACTACTCGCTCTCTACTACTCACTCTCTACTACTCTCTACTACTCACTCTCCACTACTCGCTCTCTACTACTTGCTCTCTACTACTTGCTCTCTACTACTCTCTTCTACTCGCTCTACTACTCACTCTCTACTACTCTACTACTCTCTACCACTCTCTCTACTACTCACTCTCTACTACTCTCTACTACTCACTCTCTACTACGCACTCTCTACTACTCACTCTCTACTACTCACTCTCTACTTCTCTCTCTCTTACACTCTTCTCTACTACTCACTCTACTACTCACTCTCTACTACTCTCTCTCTGCTACTCACTCTCTACTACTCACTCTCTACTACTCTCTACTACTCACTCTCTACTACTCACTCTCTACTACTCACTCTACTACTCACTCTCTACGACTCTCTACTACTCACTCTCTATTACCCACTCTCTACTACTCTCTACTACTCACTCTCTACTACTTACTCTCTACTACTCTCTACTACTCACTCTCTACTACCCACTCTACTACTCACTCTCTACTACTCTCTACTACTCTCTACTGCTCACTCACTACTACTCACTCTCTACGACTCACTCTCTGCTACTCTCTCTACTACTCTCTACTACTCTCTACTACTCACTCTCTACTCTCTATTACTCATCCTATACTCTCTACCTCTCTCTCTACTACTCTCTGCTACTCACTCTCTACTACTCTCTACTTCTCACTCTACTACTCTCTACTTCTCTCTAACACTCACTCTCTACTACTCTACTACTCACTCTCTACAACTCTCTACTACTCTCTCTACTACTCCCTCTCTTCTACTCACTCTACTACTCTCTACTACTCACTCTGTACTACTCTCTATACTACTCACTCTCTACTACTCACTCTCTACTACTCTCTACTACTCTCTACTACTCACTCTCTATTACCCACTCTCTACTACTCTCTACTACTCACTCTCTACTACTCACTCTCTACTACTCTCTACTACTCACTGTCTACTACACACTCTACTACTCACTCTCTACTACTCTCTACTACTCACTCTCTATTACCCACTCTCTACTACTCTCTACTACTCACTCTCTACTACTCACTCTCTAATACTCTCTACTACTCACTCACTACTACTCACTCTACTACTCTCTACGACTCACTCTCTGCTACTCTCTCTACTACTCTCTACTACTCACTCTCTACTCTCTATTACTCATCCTATACTCTCTACCTCTCTATCTACTACTCTCTGCTACTCACTCTCTACTACTCTCTACTACTCACTCTACTACTCTCTACTACTCTCTACCACTCACTCTCTACTACTCTAGTACTCACTCTCTACTACTCTCTTCGACTCTCTCTACTACTCCCTCTCTTCTACTCACTCTACTACTCTCTACTACTCACTCTGTACTACTCTCATACTACTCACTCTCTACTACTCGCTCTCTACTACTCACTCTCTACTACTCTCTACTACTCACTTTCCACTACTCGCTCTCTACTACTTGCTCTCTACTACTCTCTTCTACTCGCTCTACTACTCACTCTCTACTACTCTACTACTCTCTACTTCTCTCTCTACTACTCACTCTCCACTACTCTCTACTGCTCACTCTCTACTACACACTCTCTACTACTTGCTCTCTACTACTCACTCCCTACTACTCCTTACTACTCACTCTACTACTCACTCTCTACTACTCTCTACTACTCACTCTCTACTACTTCACTACTCTCTACTACTCACTCTCTACTACTTACTACTCCCTACTACTCACTCTCTACTACTCACTCTCTAATACTCACTCTCTACTACTCTCTACTACTCACTCTCTACTACTCTCTACTCTCTCTCTACTACTCTCTCTCTCTACTACTCTCTCTCTACTACTCACTCTCTCCTACACTCTACTACTCTCTACTACTCAGTCTCTACTAATCACTCTCTACTTCTCTCTCTCCTACTCTCTACTACTCACTCTACTACTCACTCTCTACTACTCACTCTACTACTCACTCTCTACTACTCTCTCTCTGCTACTCACTCTCTACTACTCACTCTCTACTACTCTCTACTACTCACTCTCTATCCTTCACTACTCTCTACTACTCACTCTCTACTACTCTACTACTCACCCTCTACTACTCACTCTCTAATACTCACTCTCTACTACTATCTACTACTCACTCTCTATTACTCTCTACTCTCTCTCTCCTACTCTCTCTCTACTACTCTCTCTCTACAACTCACTCTCTACTACTCTCTACTACTCTCTACTGCTCACTCTCTATTACCCACTCTCTACAACTCTCTACTACTCACTCTCTACTACTCACTCTCTACTACTCTCTACTACTCACTCTACTACTCACTCTACTACTCTCTACGACTCACTCTATGCTACTCTCTCTACTACTCTCTACTACTCTCTACTACTCACTCTCTACTCTCTATTACTCATCCTATACTCTCTACCTCTCTACCTCTCTCTCCACTACTCTCTACTACTCTCTAGTACTCACTCTCTACTACTCTTCTACTCTCTACTACTCTCTCTACTACTCCCTCTCTACTTCTCTCTACCACTCACTGTACTACTCTCTACTACTCACTCTCTACTACTCTACTACTCATTCTACTACTCTCTACTACTCTCTCTCTACTACTTCCTCTCTTCTACTCACTCTACTACTCTCTACTACTCACTCTCTACTACTCACTCTCTACTACTCACTCTCTACTACACACTCTCTACTACTTGCTCTCTACTACTCACTCCCTACTACTCCTTACTACTCACTCTACTACTCACTCTCTACTACTCTCTACTACTCACTCTCTACTACTTCACTACTCTCTACTACTCACTCTCTACTACTCTACTACTCCCTACTACTCACTCTCTACTACTCACTCTCTACTACTCACTCTCTACTACTCACTCTCTACTACTCTCTGCTACTTACTTTCCACTACTCGCTCTTTACTACTTGCTCTTTACTACTCTCTACTACTCACTCTACTACTCACTCTCTACTACTCTACTACTCTCTACTTCTCTCTCTACTACTCACTCTCCACTACTCTCTACTACTCACTCTCTATTACCCACTCTCTACCACTCTCTACTACTCACTCTCTACTACTCACTCTCTAATACTCTCTACTACTCACTCACTACTACTCACTCTACTACTCTCTACGACTCACTCTCTGCTACTCTCTCTACTACTCTCTACTACTCTCTACTACTCACTCTCTACTCTCTATTACTCATCCTATACTCTCTACCTCTCTCTCTACTACTCTCTGCTACTCACTCTCTACTACTCTCTACTACTCACTCTACTACTCTCTACTACTCTCTACCACTCACTCTCTACTACTCTAGTACTCACTCTCTACTACTCTCTACTACTCTCTCTACTACTCCCTCTCTTCTACTCACTCTACTACTCTCTACTACTCACTCTGTACTACTCTCCATACTACTCACTCTCTACTACTCGCTCTCTACTACTCACTCTCTACTACTCTCTACTACTCACTCTCCACTACTCGCTCTCTACTACTTGCTCTCTACTACTTGCTCTCTACTACTCTCTTCTACTCGCTCTACTACTCACTCTCTACTACTCTACTACTCTCTACCACTCTCTCTACTACTCACTCTCTACTACTCTCTACTACTCACTCTCTACTACTCACTCTCTACTACGCACTCTCTACTACTCACTCTCTACTACTCACTCTCTACTTCTCTCTCTCTTACACTCTTCTCTACTACTCACTCTACTACTCACTCTCTACTACTCTCTCTCTGCTACTCACTCTCTACTACTCACTCTCTACTACTCTCTACTACTCACTCTCTACTACTCACTCTCTACTACTCACTCTACTACTCACTCTCTACGACTCTCTACTACTCACTCTCTATTACCCACTCTCTACTACTCTCTACTACTCACTCTCTACTACTTACTCTCTACTACTCTCTACTACTCACTCTCTACTACCCACTCTACTACTCACTCTCTACTACTCTCTACTACTCTCTACTGCTCACTCACTACTACTCACTCTCTACGACTCACTCTCTGCTACTCTCTCTACTACTCTCTACTACTCTCTACTACTCACTCTCTACTCTCTATTACTCATCCTATACTCTCTACCTCTCTCTCTACTACTCTCTGCTACTCACTCTCTACTACTCTCTACTCCTCACTCTACTACTCTCTACTTCTCTCTAACACTCACTCTCTACTACTCTACTACTCACTCTCTACAACTCTCTACTACTCTCTCTACTACTCCCTCTCTTCTACTCACTCTACTACTCTCTACTACTCACTCTGTACTACTCTCTATACTACTCACTCTCTACTACTCACTCTACTACTCTCTACTACTCTCTACTACTCACTCTCTATTACCCACTCTCTACTACTCTCTACTACTCACTCTCTACTACTCACTCTCTACTACTCTCTACTACTCACTGTCTACTACACACTCTACTACTCACTCTCTACTACTCTCTACTACTCACTCTCTATTACCCACTCTCTACTACTCTCTACTACTCACTCTCTACTACTCACTCTCTAATACTCTCTACTACTCACTCACTACTACTCACTCTACTACTCTCTACGACTCACTCTCTGCTACTCTCTCTACTACTCTCTACTACTCACTCTCTACTCTCTATTACTCATCCTATACTCTCTACCTCTCTATCTACTACTCTCTGCTACTCACTCTCTACTACTCTCTACTACTCACTCTACTACTCTCTACTACTCTCTACCACTCACTCTCTACTACTCTAGTACTCACTCTCTACTACTCTCTTCTACTCTCTCTACTACTCCCTCTCTTCTACTCACTCTACTACTCTCTACTACTCACTCTGTACTACTCTCCATACTACTCACTCTCTACTACTCGCTCTCTACTACTCACTCTCTACTACTCTCTACTACTCACTTTCCACTACTCGCTCTCTACTACTTGCTCTCTACTACTCTCTTCTACTCGCTCTACTACTCACTCTCTACTACTCTACTACTCTCTACTTCTCTCTCTACTACTCACTCTCCACTACTCTCTACTGCTCACTCTCTACTACACACTCTCTACTACTTGCTCTCTACTACTCACTCCCTACTACTCCTTACTACTCACTCTACTACTCACTCTCTACTACTCTCTACTACTCACTCTCTACTACTTCACTACTCTCTACTACTCACTCTCTACTACTCTACTACTCCCTACTACTCACTCTCTACTACTCACTCTCTAATACTCACTCTCTACTACTCTCTACTACTCACTCTCTACTACTCTCTACTCTCTCTCTACTACTCTCTCTCTACTACTCTCTCTCTACTACTCACTCTCTCCTACACTCTA